>NC_063167.1:77811797-78416797 GCF_023159225.1 Perognathus longimembris pacificus
ATGTCTGATGAAACCAAACTTGAAAAATAAATGAGAACTTAAAACAGTCTCAGATAAAGAAAAGCTGAAAGATTTCATTACCAGTGCACCTACTTTACAGGAAATGTTAAAAGATTTAAATGAAAGAAAATTCACCACCAGAAGCTGTATAAGGAAAAAAAAAACACCTCTGTGTTAGCTGTGATATATCTACATTGATGGAGGCACAATTTGTAAATTTGTAACTTGTGACAATATTAACACTTAAGTGACAAAGAAAGATATGGACAGTTTTTATAGGCTCTTGAAGCCTAGCTGGTACCAATTAGAACTCTAATGTTTTAAATTTAGTGTAATAGTTATAATCCTTACCTGGTACCCAGTGGGTCATGCCTGTTAATCTTAGCTACTTAGAAAACTGAGATCTGGAGTAACTGTGGTTCAAAGCCATCCTGAGTAGAAAAGACCAAGACACTTCATAATACCCAACCAGACTGCAGGAGTGGATCGAATGATAGAGGGCCAGCTGAACAAGCCAGCCAAAGAAATGTGAGACCTCAGTACCACAAAAATGTAATCCTTGTAATAAGTACTAAGAAAAACATTTAAAATATACCAAAAAAGGAAATAAGACTAGGAAAAAATGAATTAGATAGAAAGCTAATATTGGAGGATTTAGGGAGCAAGAAGATGTAGTACATATAGGAAACAAATAGAAGAATGGTAGAAGTTATTTTTTTTTCTCATTAAGCACTTTGATGGAAATGAGTTAAACTAACCAATTAAAAGACAGAGATTTCAGGACAGATCAAAGAAGTCATCCTCCACTGGGTGTCAGTGGCTCACACCTGTAATTTTAGCTACTCAGGAGGCTGAGATCTGAGGATCGCAGTTCAAAGCCAGCAGGGACAGAAAAGTTACTGTGAGACTCTTATCTAATATTAACCACTAAAAAACCAGAAGTGGAACTGTGGCTTAAGTGGTAAGAGTGATCAGGGACAGTATCCAGGCCCTGATTCAAGTCTCATGACTGACAAAAAAAAAAAAAAAAAGCATCTTCCTATATGCAGGGTACCCAGAAGGCTACAGTGAGGTGTGCAGCTACAATATGTGCCTGAATGGAGTGGGCATATTCAGCATGCACAGAAGTGAGAGACTGGCATTGTTACAACAATTGAGATTGAATCCATAACAAATTATGGGTTCCACCACTTTTGCTTCAGGCTTCAAAATGTTCACAGTTCTACCTTTGTATTTTGACAAAAGCCGATTTCATACTTTAGTTTAAATGACTGCTGTCTTTGTTTCTTTTGTGTCGCGATAACAGGAATAGCCAAGGCTGGGTCATTTATAAAGCAAATAAATTTGTTCTCCTACAGTTCTGGAGGATGAGAAGTCCAAATCCCAGGTGCTGGCATCTCCTGAGGGAGTTCTGTGTCTTTACCTGCAAGAAGTAAGAAGAACTGAAAAAGGGGTGAATTGTCTCCTCAAGCTCTTTTTATGGAGACATTAATCCATTTATGACAGTTCTGCCCTCAAGACCTAAACAGCCCCCTTCTTCCAAAAAGCTCCTCTTTCTGACACATCACAGTGGGAATTCTGATTCAATATGAACTTTGGAGGGGAAACGCATTTATGTCCCCCCAACAACAGCCAGGGTGTGGGTAAGGAGACCAATATCCACTGACCCTGTGCTATTTATCGAGACCGTAGAAGACCGGCTCTGAAGGCATTTGAGAGATTGATGCTGCTGCCATTCCCATCACAGGCCCAGAGTGCCAGGGCCTTGAGGGCAGAAAGATTTCCAAGAAGAGGAATTTGAGATGAATGTGAACGTGGTTGCTCAGCATAGTCCAATGCTCTGCTCCATGTTTGTGTTCCAGCACAGCCAAGCCAGGTTCAGCACCGTTGGTTTGAGGTAAAGCAATGGCTGCTCCTTCAGATGTCATAGTGATAAACCTTAGTGGCACCTGCATGTTCACTGGTGCTTATGGTATACAGTCTGGATTAGAGCTCATGATCCTTCTGTCTCAGCTTCCCGAGTACTGGGATTATAGGTTTGTACCACTATGCCCAGCTTGGACTGTTTTTTTTTTTTAATTAACATTTTGGATTTCTGGCCCCACATCTCACAAACTGATTCATTAGGCTTGGTTATACAATCCCAGAATATGTTTTTAAATAATCATTGTTGGGGTATTTTGATGCAGACAAATAAGAAAACCATGTCCTGCTTTGCCTTTGGTTGGGTTCTTTCTGGAATATCAAGTTGAGCTTCATACTTCTCAGCAGGGCAGAGGTGCCCCATGATCTCAAGGACATTCCCCAGAATGGCATCAGAAGTGCCTGTAATAATCAAAGGCGTTTACCATGTTTAAAGACTATAAATGCACCTAATCCTTAAAGCTAGCTCAGCAACAACTATTGAGAAATGTGACAATGCTATACAAATATTTGAACAGCATTAACACCAAAGATGGAGAGGAATTATTTAGCTTATTAAAAAACAGTACTATTAAAAGTAGCTAAAAATGACCTCTTACTAGGTTTAGCCTACGGACAGTAAAATGATTAAGTTTCAGAGCAGATTCTTTAACAGATATGATAAATTGATAGACATAAATGTGCACATCAACAAGTGAGTCTATTTTACTCTTGTTTAATGGCCAGGGAAGGATTGCTCCAAATTTATTCTGTTCTCCAGTTTCTTCATGTACCTACCTTGATTTTCCCTCCAATTTTTTCTCTTAGTTGGCCTTGGCAGCTTTATTGGAAATATGCTTTGTGTTTGTGTGATCATTGGCCAGCTCTGATTCTTCAAACAGACACTGGCTTCTCTTCCTTTTGCCTTTCATTCAGCAAAATGGTTTTTTAAGTTCTTTTTACCATTCATCTTTTAAGTGCCTGTTGAGGCATGATTCCAGGCATTGGATGATGACAAACAGGCCCTGTATTTAAAGAATTTATGTTCAAGAATATTACAGATGGTTACCTATTCCTCATGTTCCCAACTTACATGTGCTGTTGCCTTTGTCCTACAAGGGAGAACACTGCAGAATTTGGTTTTGAGTTAATGCTACAGGAGAGGAATTAGGGACAAATATCATTGTGATGGAACTGTAAACTTACCACAATCATGATCTTGCCTAATTCATCCCCTTTGCTGATTTTCATTATTAACTTGGCTAAATTTGCACCATTCACTGTAGTAGATGATCCCTTTATTCTCTGTACATCTGTGAGAAGCCATCAGGTAAACAGGCTGGGCCATTTCCTCCCAGTGCTGTGTCGCTACTCTCATAGCTGTTGGGTTAATGGAGATGACTCCCAGGTTAAGTAAAAACAAGAAAATACTTATCCAGTTTCTAAAGTTAGCACCATGTCTCAGCCAAAAATGTTTATAAAGAACCATTCATCTCCCTCTACCATTTAAATAAATTTAGAATTGAACTGATCAACATCACACAAACACAACTTCAGCATTGGACTACTGGACTTATACTGGGCTCCTGTTCCTTGAGTTCTCTTTTAGTCCTTCTGGTGGAGAGGTTTCTGCTATTATCTGTGATCCAGTTAGTGCTAGAGTTTGAGGTCAGGGACAAAGTCTTCCATTCTAGGTCAGCACTCAGGCCCTTATGCCTTTCATGCCTCATTCCCTTTTGTTTTTACTAGAACTGCATGGGTGCCCACTGCCTCCATAGCATTGGCCATTTAGAGCTTTGTTGTCTCTGATCTTTGTGTGATTTCTTTCCTATAGAGAGGCCTGGCAACTCAGGCACAGTTACTGGATTCCACGCTTTTTTCATGCATTTAAAAAAAACTGATTATTATAAAGGTGATGCACAGAGGGGTGACAGTTATATAAATCAGATAAAGAGTACATTTCTTATTGAACAATGTCACTTCTTCTGGATTCCAGGATTTTTTTTTTTTTTTGCCAGTTCTAGGGCTTGGACTCAGGGCCTGAGCACTGTCCCTTGGCTTCTTTTTTTGCTCAAGGCTAGCACTCTGCCACTTGAGCCACAGTGCCACTTCTGGCTGTTTCTGTATATGTGGTGCTTGGGGAATTGAACCCAGGGCTTCATGTATATGAGGTAAGCACTCTTGCCACTAGACCATATCCCCAGCCCTGGATTCCGGGATTTTAAAAGAAGTTCTTCAACAAATATTTCCTGGGTTGAAGTTTGAGTTGTGATTATCTTGATTGAATGGAAATACTCAGTCACCCTTGGGGAAGAGCATGCATGCAGATGTTTCAGGGTGTGACGAAGGACTCACAGACAGCCCTCCTACTGTATTTTCTCTGAATACTGTTTATCAGCTGCCGGCTACCTACAGTACTAAATGGAACCAGGGGAATTGACATCCATTACCATAACCACAAGTCTATACCCACTGAATACCTGACTTGCAATGCACTGTAAAATACACACCGGATTTCAAAATCTTGATAGGACAAAAGGAATGACAAACATATTAGTGATACATTTTTAGATTCATTTCACAGTGAGGTAGTATTGCTGAAAACATTGGCTTAAAACCCAACAGTGAAACTAAGCTTGCACTCGGTGGCTACCAGAAAATGTGAAATTATGTGTAGGCTTGCAGGTATTTCCAGGGGGAAGTGCTGGGCTAGAACACAAAACTATATCTAAAAACATGTGCTTCTAATTAAGTACACATTATATTTCTATAGCTCTTTTATTTGTACTTTTTGGAATGTGTGTATCTTCCATTTGCAATGATTTGGAACCAAACTGTCACTTTTTGCTTTCAAAATATCTTCCATGTCACACCCAGGTCTAATTATTTTTCTGCTCCAGCCATGTTGCCATAGGAGCAATGTGATACAATAAAAAGCAATGTGGGCTAATAACTTGTGTATGGAAATAGTTATATCTTCATTGTGGGAGGCACAAGACACCTGCAGTTTCTCTGCACCCACAAATCTCTTTTCTAATGTTGCTTTTTCATTCATTTATTAATACAATGGTGGAAGCTCCATATACATGTGTATCTCTGGTGAAAGCATATATTTTGATAATCAAGCATATAAATCTTGTAACTGCTCAGAGAGAGCTAATTAACTCCTGCTCTACAGAACTGCTGTAGATTATATGGTACAAAAGAAGGGGATCATATTCTTCTTCTTGTACTTTTGACTGAGTGACAGAGCCACAGAAGCCTTGGGAACTAAAATAGGGGTACATGTGTTTCAGTGGGACAAAACTGCTTCAGTTAGCATGAATAAAATATTTCTCTTTTATTAAATGTCTTCTTCTGGGGTTCTGTCAGAGGTACCCAGCACACATGAGCAAAGTCCAACATCACAAATCAGAAGAGTCCTTTATACTCCAACCCTCCAGTCACTGATAATGGAAGGATTTTTTTCTTAAATAGATAGTCCAGAAAAACATATTGTAAATAATTCTAGTCACATCTCACACCTATCCTGTGATATTGTTTTGTTTTGTCTTTTGCCTATAGCACTAAACTGCTGCTGTTGTTGTTGTATGAGAGAGAAAGAGAGAAAGAGAATCTATAAAATGTAGCACAGTCTCTAGGTGCTGGTGGTTTACACCCGTAGTCCTATGTACTCAGGAGGCTGAGAGCTGAGGATCATGGTTCAAAGCCATCCCAGGCAGGAAAGTCCAAGAGACTCTTATCTCCAATTAACCAGCAAAAATGCTGGAAGTAAAGCTGTATCTCAAGTGGTAGAGTTCCAGCCTTAAGAAAATTAAATAAAAAGAGCTCAGGGACAGTGCCTAAGCCCTGAGTTCAAACCTCAGGACCAATCCCCCCCCCGCCCCCCACTGCAGCCCAGTCAATAGGCAAAGAGGAATTGATACTAGTGGTCATTTATTTTTATTTATTTAGATTTTTATCTTTATAATTTTTTGCTTTTGTACAAAATGTTTTACTAGTTTATTGCTACCGAGTGTGCATTGAATGAGCTAAAGAAAAATATACACCCTATAAAGTCATAGTTTATGTAAGTCACAGTTCACGGGTACATGAATTCTAGTGTATTTGTGGTGTGTGTGTGTGTGTGTGTGTGTGTGTGTGTGTGTTATGTGTAGTATAGCACCTGGATATCTGTCAAGATGGTGGTTTGACTTAAATAAATTTTTTTCTCATGATTCTGCTGTTTTAAGATAGCATGATTGCTTCTGTGTTTATATTGAGAAGCTCCTGCATTGCTTAGATACACTTTGAACATCTGACAAACATATGAAACACCATTCATATTTGTACACTTCTCATTCAATATTGTTTCTTGCCTCTCTATCTCATCCATAAGATATTGCAGATTTCAATTTCTGTTTGAATCATTCATCATTCCACTGAGCTGTAGCTGGATAAGAAGGATAACCTAAAAGTGATTTCACCAATTAAATACCTGCTAGTAGCTGACAAATGGGGTCCAATCCTGTCAAATGCAGTTCTCAGTGTTACCAGGTTAATGAAATGAAGGGTTTAAGCCACTTTGGTAGGTGCCATGGGAATCCCAGGGCTCTTGGCTGAAGGATCCATCACTGACTCCACCCCAGCCCTAGAGCTTTGCCCACCAGTGAGAGGTGTCCTCCTTCATTACTCAGGTATCATGGATGTTGATCCAGAATCAGAGGAGGCTGGGTGGGTACTTTAGCACTGTACTAGCAATCACAGGAGTCTCCTGGTTAATTTGTACCCCTATCTTTGGCCTCCCCTGAGGGTAGGGGGCGGGAAATGAGCCAGGGGTCAAGGATGTACCTGCTTCTTTCTCCTCATTTCTGGAGAGGAGATTGTTACTCCATGAAACACTGCTTTTACCTTTGATTCACTGTATGCCTAAGAACAAGGTTAGAATTATTCATGGGGAAGGGGGAAGCACTGGAGGTGTGGGATTTTGTTGGGATTTTGATAGTCAACAAAACATCATTAGGAAAGAATTTGGCAAAAACGACACCCTCCTCAAATATCACTGATTCTAGATTTTACTGTCCATGTATTTTCATCTCATGTCTACAGAAATTTATTAAATAGGATGTTCTTCTGTATTTTCAATTTTTAATTTATTTACTTAGCCAAAGGATAATACCATCATTATAACATGTAGACAACATTTTACTAAATTTAGAGAAGAGGTAAATTCTATTTATAATCAACTGTTACTTAAAAAATAAACCATGCTTCTGAATGGTTAAGTAGGGAAATTTGAGGAAATTGATGTACTTATCACAGGTGGATTAATACTCACTCTTCAAAATTTGTTAGGTAAACCTCTGAAAGAGCTCTTTCTGTTCCAAATACTTACTGCATTTGATCTGAAGCCATTTCACTTCTTTGGAATCCTATCTTCCTGAGAAAAAGATAAAAAATATTGTTAATGACAGACTGATTGAATTCATCTTTGCATACCTCACAGTGCACACAATGAGTACTGACTAAATGTTAAAAAGAAACAACATGCAATGACCACATGTGCTTATAAAATGTTGTGGAAAAAGAAAGCCCAAGCCATTAAGCTCTCCTCATGGCTTCTCCATTTCCCCAAGTCCAAGTGTATTAACAGCTGGGAACATACTTGGCTAAAATGTTCTGCAGTCAAGCAAAGTGCACATGCCTTTACCCCTAGCCAAAATATTTTCCAACCTCCTGTGTCCTTTGGCTTATTAGAATATCTAGTCTAGGGAAAGGAGACAGAAAGCAGTGGGATTTTGGTTCTGTAACAGGCAGAGTGCTGTAGCTATACTGTTAACAAATACTCCCACCATCCCCATGATCCTGAGCAGTTTTATTTGAAGGCAAATTTACAAATTCTTGGTGATTAAGAAACTCTGCTCATCTCCATTAGAAATTTAGAAAAATTCCTAAAGAAAATGAGAAGGTCATCTTATGTAGGGAAACATTTTAGGTCTACATTTTTACTGTATGGCAAGGAACCAGAAAAAGGGGTGTTTTGCTTAACATCTTCCATGAGATAGACTTAAACTTCTATCACACAATGTAAAAATTCACAATCTTATTTGGGAGGGAGTGAGATAATTTCATCATGTCCCCATTGTGTGATGCTCATAAATGTGACTGTGGTCATGATGTGTCCTTGGCTTGAGTACTGTAATTAGTGCACTGTTGGGTTGTGTGAGAGTTTAAATGGACACGTGAACTTGAAGTCTCTGTCTAGAGATGGACCTTAAAGACCTCTGAATCCATCCCAAGCTCATGCAGATTTATTGGTGAGTGTGCCTGGCATATATATATTATTGAAATAAAATATGTATATGCTATATTAATATATTATAACATATAATATATGTAATATATTATATGATATATTATGTATTATATTATATATGTATGTAATATATTACATATACTATATAACATAGTATATACTATATATTATATTTTAGATTACATAGAATATATGTATTATATATAAAATATATGATATAATATATATTATCAAGGTATACAGCTTCCATCAGACCTTTAATGGAGTTCAAGGTTTCCTGAACAATTCAACACAGAAATTATATTGTAATAGTTATTTGAAAATGTTCAGTATCTCCAGGTTTCCTTTTTGGGTGCCAGTCCTGGGGTTTGAACTCATGGCCTGGGTGCTGTCATTTAGTTTTTGTGCTCAAGGCTAGCCTTCTACCACTTGAGCCATCACTCTATCCCTCTGGTTTTTGGTGGCTAACTGGAGATAAGAGCTCATGGAATTTCATATCCAAGCTCCAGTCTCTAAGATTTCTTTATGGATGATTATGACAAATTCTGAGAGAATGCTAGTGACAAATCTCTATAAAAGGTAACTCAACTCAGAGTTGGGTGTCAGTGGCTCATATCTGTCATCCTAACTACTCAGGAGGCTGAAATCTGAGGGTCACAGACAGCTCAAAGCTAGCCTAGGGAGGGAAGTCTGTGAGACTCTTATCACCAATGAATTCCTCAAAATAAAAAATGCTGTAAGTGGAGCTGTGGATCAAGTGGTAGAGCACTAGCCTTGAGGGAAAAAAAGAAAAAGAAATAAAAGAAAAAAATCTCAGGGACTGGGCTCAGGCCCTGAGTTCAAGTCTCAGTATGAGCATGATGATGATGATGATGATGATGATGATGATGAGCTAACTTCAGGGCCTTTATGCTGTCAGTGTTTCAGACAGTGGTTAAAAGTACTTCCTGGCTGTCTATAGAGCCTAAAGGAATAGATGCAATAGGAAGTAAGTTGTACAGGAAGAGAAAGGAGATTCAAAAGGAAGGTTGATGAAATAGAATTTAACCAAAGAAATACAACCAGGATGGTCGCTGGTCTAGGAATTACATAATAGGATAGGCCGAATAGAGTTGAGAATATTTTGAGATCATGATCCCACCCTACCTTTCAACATCCCATGGGAGAAAACAGGCTGGGGTTGCTTGTGCCCAAGTGTCTGAGAAGGGCAGACCAAAGGCAAGTGGGTCTTGTAGATATTGAATGGGGTCTAAGAAATTATCTCCTTCCATTAGAACCATCTAGGTATAGGGCTAAGATGCCCCTCAGGAATGAGTCTGCCATCTGTGGAAGTGTGCAAGCTGAGGCTGGGGAATATGGTGCAAAGAACTCTTACATATGGAGAAGTCTTATTCTAGATGACTTCCAGACCCATCGGTTCACAGCCAAGCTGTCATCTCTATTTGAGTGTCTTGAGGGTACATTAGACCACATGAGACTGGAAATCCCTTTTTAAAGCTGTCTCACGGAATGACTTCTCCATCCATTGTTATGAAATACAGACACCTCTCAGTCTCCTTCAATGTCTGTATGTGACACATTACCAGTTTTGCAGCTTCACCTTACAAAGACACCTGATCTGTTTTCTCTACTCTATCCCCTACATGAGGACGTGAACATTGCCCTCCACAGCTGAAAGCAAATGAGAAAGAATCTCAGCAGGCTGACAGGCACATCTGATTGTTTGCATCAGTATGGAGCAGGGAGTGATAGCTCTGTTGCTAACAGGTTGGGGTAGCTTCACTCAGGCATTGCACATTGGGCCCTCACCTTGGACTTCAGGCATTGTGGCTGGTGGGCAGTAATGAGAGGGCAGCAGATGAGAGGTGGTGGTGAGAGCTAAGTGGGTAAATGAGGATGGTGGTTCATCTTTAGCTGAGAGCTCATTTCCTGCTCTCAGGACAAACTTGTACTGTTCTGTTGAGCAGGGTTGATCTCCTCAGGAACATGACCCCATCCTTTACTGCAAGGCCCCCTCCAGTTGTGTTTCCGTGCTATGGCTCTCCTTCCTCTCTTTCAGTGTGGCCACAATATTTCCTGAACTACATTCCTTAGGTTACCAGGGAGAGACAACAAAGCACGAGCTATTTGTGACTTCCCCTGGAACCCATGTCTGCCTCAGCTTCTGCTTTTGTGACTTCTGGGAGCTAGGTGTGAAGTTTACCAATGTATTTCTAGGGTAGAAAATGGGTAAAAGCACAGATAGACTCTGGCTTATCCAGACAGCAGGTCAGCTACCAGCATTTATTTATATTCTTAAAAAAAACAAAACCCAAACTTAGCCCAACTCATTTGTTCCCTAACATTTGAGCTAGCAGTCACTGTGAATTCACGTGAACTGCATGGTAAGCACTTCCCATCTATTTTGTTGCTCTGGATTAATGGGTTAAGGGCCTTGAATCAAGAGATTGGTCATGGTGGCTTCGGTCACCTCATCTTTTCATAACATCCTTTATACCCTCCCTTCTTTTCTCTCATCACTCTTTGTTTTCTTCCTTTCATTCTATGTTTAATTCAGTGATCATTTCAAATAAGAGACTTAGAAAAGATCACTGACACGTAAGGCTGGAATTTCATGCCTGCTTCTTTCCCACTACAAGAACATTAAACTACTTGGTTCTTTAAAAATATAACTTGTAGCCAGTTGTTCAGGCCTTACACATAATAATACAAAACACACTCTTAATACAGAACTCCTCCTCAACCCAATTCTAATTCACTTGCACAAAGCACAATGGAAAGAGTTCAGAAACCAGACAAAAACTAGAGTAATGGAAGCAGACAATGCCTTTGTGCATGGATTATGCCTTATAAATTTCAGTTCTTCTGACGGACTTCATTTTAACTAGCTGAGAAAAATATCATCTGCCAAAGATGGTTACCAGTGTATGGAGTCAACTGAGACCAAGCCAGTATTCAGTAATTACAGCCTTGCAGATTCTAGAAGTTCCCATTTCCCCCCAGATTCAGTCACTTATTCCCATTTGTAACATTGTTCATTATGTTCAACCTGCTTCCATCACTCTGGAGCTTTCAAAGGTATTCTGGGGGCTATCTGGCTGTAGGAGATGGATAATGAAATAGTTAGATGTGACTTGTATTATAATCACCTCACCTAACCTCCATTTAGCTTGAAAAGTAGACTTAGTAAAAGCAGGAGTGAAAGGCACTTTATGTTTTTAATAAGGAGTCTCATATGGCATTACCTGCTGTTTTTCATTGTGTGTCTCATCTCATGATTTTCCTTTGAGATACATGACAGAAGAAAGCCAAGCACATCTCTTAATCTTAAAGCACTTTAAGAATCTATTGCCGTAATCTACCAAAATCGATCAATAATTTCAAGCTAACAGGAGTGATTTCCAGTGGATGTATATGTACTCAAAGGCAACCAAAGGCCATTTTATGTCCAAGAAACTAGCTGATTCCACTGTATAATAATTTAATGTTCTGTTTGCAAAAGGTAATTATAAAACCCTCATTCCATCTCCTGCTCTGATGGGCTCAGGATGAATTTAAAATGGATTAAGAGGAAATGGATAAGACGTTCTGTATTGCTGAACTCTGCTCGGTGTCATGATATGCAAATAGAGAGCTGAGTGCTGAAACTACTAAACACACACTGAAGAGATGACAGAACTCAGATGCAGTGACGCCCAGATCTGCCAGAGAAAAGGGCTCCTAAAAATAGTGCTAACAATTTACAGGAGAGAAAAATCTGACTGTGGTGTAAAAATCTTTGAAGGCAGAGTGACTTGGTGTTGCATGCTATAAACATATTCATGATGTTGTGTGTGGAGAGATATCTATTTTCTGTGCATGAATCTCAAGTAAGAAAAGGCCAGTGGCTTCTATGGACCTCTAATATGGAATAAAGCTAAAACTGGGAATCAGAAGGAGAGGCTACACCATTAATTAGCTCTGTGACTTTTAGGAAGGCCTTCGCTATAAACTGGACAAATGGGTTTGTCAAACTGAGGATAGATAGGAGTCTTAAAATATAAGCATATAAGAGACCCATACAGGTTTACATATGTGTGTATAATAAGTATAGGGCATGAATATCGAGATCTCAGGAGGAAGCCTGTTTGAACAGATTAAGATGCTAGTAAATAAAAAAGAATACTAAGAAGCTGAAACATTTATCTGGGAGTGTAGGTGCTAGCAGGAAGAGGGTAGATGAACTAAGGGGGGTAGGGAGAGCAAATATAGTGAAGCAACTGTTGTACAGGTGTGAAAATGAAACAAGGACTCTTCATGAGATGGGTTTGGGAAAGGGGAGGAGGGCAAATGATGGAGGGGGTGACTCTGATCAAGATGCATTGTATACTAAAATGAAAACCCCCTTGATGATAATAGGAAAAGAATAAGTAAAGAATAACTAGTGCAATAAATAAACATACATACATAAATAAACAAACCCCTGAGAATGGCCTCTATCTTCTAAAAGGTGAGAGCAAGTTGAATATTCAAAAATTTGCCCAATCTTAGCTGGAGATCATATTTTTGTGATCCCTAAGGATATCTGATACCACTTTTAAAAATAATTATTTTGAGATATTTAAAAAGAGCAATGTGTTCTCATTATTGTAAGCCAAATTATACAGAGATGTATATATAGTTTGTGTGTGTGTGTGTGTGTGTGTGTGTGTGTGTGTGTTACTGAGGATTGTACCCAGGACCTACCAATTGCTAGGCAAATGTTTCACTGTTTTATCTATGTTCCTCACCCTTAGACAGAAACAAAAGTGTTTGTCATAAAAAATGTATCTCCCATCTACCTGAGAGAACCAGGAACAGTGATGTATACATTATGCCATTTTTTTTATTATGCCTTTAACACATGCTTACATGCACATTTTTCTTTAAATCTAATATTTTTTCATTTGGTAATATATCATGAAGATTAATCATGTTGCCTACTTTTGGAGGTAAACCATGGTTCACTAGCCCAAAATCTAACCATGGTAAATATAGTATCTCTGGTTGTTTCACCCTGCAAAAGCAGAATTGAGCAGTTGCCACATAGATTTTTGATCACATTCAAAACGACTTCCTATTTGACCTGTTAAAGAAAATAAAAGCTCATGAGTCCTTTTCAATATGAGTTGCTCTATCTCCTTGGTTTACAAAGGTATATAGTGGTCCATAAAATGGACATGCATCATTAATTCAACTTTTTGAGGTCAGGTACTTGAAAAGTCAAGGGCCTTTATTTATCTGCAAGTCAGGATTCATTGAAGACATTTGCACATCGGTTGTTACATTATTCACCTTAGCCAAGTTATGGAAACAGCCCAGATGCCCTACAATTGATGAGTGGATTAAGAAAAGGTGTTAAACACACACACACACACACACACACACACACACACACACATTTTCTAAAGTATGGTATATGCAGGGGAGGTTTGCCATGGTGTAATTTGTGTTGCTGGAGGAGAGGTGGGGAAGAACGACGGAAGGGGTGACCTTGATCATGGTGCATGTGCTCATACATTGATATGTTGAATTGAGATTTATTTGTAAAACAACTTAAAGATAACAAAAACAATTTAAGCAATAATATAAAACTGAAGAAAATAGTTAGGACCCTTCAGGTCCTGTCAGATCCAGGGATGAAGATGGTTTGCTTCATTATCTGTTTTTCTTTGGCTCTTGGTTTAGCTTTCTTCTTTGTAATACATTTCCAAGCATATTTTTTCTTTGACAAAATGACCATCCACAAGTTTCACAAGTTTCATTCTATAGCATTAAGAGAATCTTCTGATTTTTATCCTAGTAGTTTCAGTGGAGGTGGAAGTGATTGTTCACCCTTTGGTGACCCAGTCATGATGGCCGGAGGATGACTATTCTCTTGATGCTGCTGAGGTTAACTGCTCCCTTCAGGTCCTCATTAATCTTTTCAACGACTCAGAGGTGAGCACTAAGACTTTCTCTCCTTCCAGATGAAGAACTGGAACTGGAAAAACCTACAGGTTACCTACCTTATCTAAGGACACCAAGCCTGACACCTAACTTAGCAATGTGTTTGGATTGATGTGTAGAGAGGTAGTCACTAAATTTGGTGTGCAATAGGCAAAAAAACGAATGGATATTAGGATCTTGAGCCAACAAATGTCTACCATGAGCTCCAGATTTTCCCGAGCGCTCTTCTGCACTCCATATTTTTACCTCTAAGATTTCTGTAAATATGGCTGTCACCTTTTCCCCAAAGTTCACTGTCCTCCATCATAGCTCATCTCTTCAACAGTCCCTGGGATGTGCTTTTCTAAATTACTTCTGGCACCAGGTGTTATGATTAAAATTGTAAAATGCGTATAGCATATTAACAATGGTTATGACGACAGGCACTGGTGGCTCATGCCTGTAATCCTACTCAGGAGATTAAGATCTGAAGATTGCGTTTCAAAGCCATGCTGGGTAGGAAAGTCCATGAGACTCTTATCTCCAATTACCCACCAGAAAACTGCAAGTGGTGCTATGGCTCAAAGTAATAGAGCGTCAGCCTTGAGTGAAAGAGCTCAGGGACAGGGCCCAGGCCTTAAGTTCAAGCCCTACAATTGTCAGAAATAAAGAAGGTTGTGTCATGTTCTAAATAGTCTCCTCATGAGTAAAGTGAGGCGGAGTGCCTTTCGCCAGCAGGTTTCTTGCAGTGTGTATGTATTCTGACATGAAATACATTTGCTAATGTTCCTAGTGTGTTACTTTTCTAATATTTGCAAGAGTTCTGAGCATTCTACACCCCTAATCTTTTGTGGATCCAGTCTATGTTTTGGAAACCTTTTTATTAAAACAATTGTTTGTCATTTGACCTCATTTATGGGGCTCTTTTGAACATCCAAAATAGCGTGTGTTCAGTTCTGTGAAGGAGTCTATTCTAAATGTATTAACAAATCCTAAGTCACACTGACATGAGTTATATGAAAGCATTATCAAAAGTTAAGTTTTTCCCTATAAATATTCTTCAAAGGTGCATCTTCACCAGTTAGGCAATTTCTTTAAGTTTGTAAATAGTATATCACTCAAGTTTCTTTCTACAATATGTTGTTCAATAACAACACAGAGGAACCCAGTCCTCCTCACCCACAAGTCTATAAGGTGTCATTGCTCAGTGGTGCCCCAGCCATGTGGCTAAACAAGGAAAAACAAGCTCCAGCAACCTACTCCTCAATGTGCATCCAAATGGAATGCAATCAGGACCTTGGAGAGAGATAGCTGTGCACTCAAATTAATTACATCATTGTTATAATAACAAATAAATTATATATAGTAACAAATACCTTATATATAGTAACAAATACATAGCCCCTACATTAATCTTCATACCACCCAGAGGTAAGTGCTAAGATTTTCCCTTCTCACAGATGAGGCAGTAGAAGAACTATAGACTACCTATGTAGTCTAAGGACACGAAGTTCATCCATGGAAGAGCCAGGATTAAGACCCAGCTGCCTCAGTCTGGGACTAACCTGATCTGTATATTTTATTGCCACATAAGTTACTCACTGTGCTGGTCTGGCGATGAGACCTTAGGTGTGGTGCTTTAGGAATATTTCCACTCCCCTCTAACATGACCTTCCTTTGTTTCAGCATCTTGTGGAAGTGACCACATTTACCTTCACCACTGTGCTAACTGTACAGATTGTGAGGATTTAAATATCACCAGTGGTTGCTATACACTGCTGCTCCTGACGTGCTAAATGTTGGCAGCCTGAACCCTCGTTTTCAGTTCCACCTGTTTTCCCTTCTTCTGTTCACAGTGGGAATGAAAAGCAGCTGAGATTCTATTTTTGTCTATTAATTGGTCCCATTACTCGGAAGCCTTTTAAAATAGAGCTCCTTCCTTTTCCAAGTTTAGCAATCTGTTCGTTTCTTTCTCAGTCCAACCCTTTAATCATCCTCAGTCCTCACTTCATCTCCAGCTTTCTCCATCTCTAAGCTCCTGTGGAGCCCAGGATGGGTAGAATGAACATTCAAATCAGGGTCTACCTGTGGGAAGTGGGAAAGGACTTCTGGTCCTCCTGCCCTATGCCATTCTTCCCCTGGCCTGATCCTCCTGTCCTATAGGAGCCTCTGCAGTATCCACATCTCTGCTCATATCCTCCCCTGGCCCTCCCCTGTATTAATGACATTTATACACCAACAGCTCCTCAGCAATGAAACTGTGCAGCGTTCACTGCTCTGTTCACATCTTGCATGTTCCAAATACAATGAGATTATATTTTGGATCTTGTTAAAGGAGTTATCCCAGAACACATTTTCTACCAATTATTGGAGCAGCAATGATTCTAAGATCACAATTGGCATGCTAGTGAAATATCGGACTTGCCTAGGATTTTTGAAATTTTACAATTTGATATAGTTAACTTGAAAAAAAGCAAAAGAGGCCAAATTTAGATGAATGGTTTTTGCTTATTTAGTTTGAGAGTGGTAACTGTTCAGAAGTTTTAAACTTATTTCATGATTATGAGATTATGTTGTTAAGTTATTGGTGTTTTTGGTGTTTTTAAAAGGTTGTTTCATTGGTTTATGAAATTGATAAAACACTAGAGTCAATACTTGTTTTAAAATTAAATAATCAGTTTCAAACTTTGTCACAAAAGATTCACTGTAAATAACTGATTACTTGTGTTAATCAAGGGGCCCTTTTTGTGATGCTGGGTATTGAACTCAGAGCTTCACGCTTGCTAGGCAGAAGATCTACCACTTGAACCACATCTTAAACCTTTTTTTAATCTATTTAGTTTTGAGGTTTAGTTTTGCTTTTATTCCTTTGGGCTGGCTTGGACTGATATCCTCCTATTTCGACTCTTCACTGTAGCTAGATGACTGAGATGACAGACATGCATGATGCCAGCCTTTGCTAATGGATGGGGTCTCATGCACATTTGTGTCCAGAATGACTTGGCACCACAGTGCTTCCAGTCTCCATCATCCACCCAGTGAGGAAGGTAGGCATGCAACACTTTGCCATGGTTTGAGATAAGGGTTTTGGAAACTTTTTTGCCTTTGCTGGCCTTGAACAGCAATCTTCCCATTCCTTTCCTTCGTTCCTTTGTCCCTCCCTCCCTCCCTCCCTCCCTCCCTCCCTCCCTCCCTCCCTCCCCCCCTCTCTCCCTCCCTCCTCTTTCCCTTCTTTCTTCCCTTTATTCCTTTTTGTTGTTGTTGTTGGTTGTGGGGCTTGAGCTCTGGGCCTGGGTGCTGTCCCTGAGCACTTCAGCTTAAGGCTAGCACCCTACCACTTGAGGCATAGTGTGACTTCTGGTTTTCTGGTAGTTAATTGGAGATAAGACTCACTCAGACTTTCCTTCTCTGGCTGGCTTTAAACCAAGATCCTTGGATCTCAGCCTCTTGCGTAGCTAGGGTTACAGGCATGAGCCACTGGTGCCTGGCCCCATTCTTTACTTTTCAAGTAGCTTGGAATATCGGCATGAGTCTCCTCTGACCAGCTGACAGAAGTTTTGGGTAGTAGAGAAGATGAAAAGTCATTGTTAGAGACTTAGGGGACTGTGCAAATTCCAGGCCATGTCTTGGGTCTATTGTGTATGGCAGAATTGCTTAGCAGAGAACTTAGAAGCTGCCTAGATTAAGAAGTGGGCCTCAAGCCACATGATTTAGTGTGATTCTCTTTATTTTTCATCATTACTTTTCATTAATCATCCTATATTCTTTATGAGTAATTGGAATTATGTGTTTCCCTTATCCTCATATCCACATCTTCTCCCCACCCCCTGCCCATTGAAAGATCTGGAATTTATAACAATTAGGCATTTGAAGTTTAATGATTGGTGCAAGATCTATGGATCATTTAAAATTATAACAATTAATCCCCTGATAACTATATTGGCTACTTGGGAATTCTCTTATAGATGACAGAATAGAATATTTAAAGAGTAAACTACTTTAGAATTAAGTGACAACTATAATGTTTTATGTCATCCAGACATTATTTATTTTGAAGCATTTGCCTGAAGAATGGAAAGTTTCAAAAACCATTATCAATTATGTTAGCTTAATTTAAAATAATGCATTTAAACAAAATTATGATAATATATGGGTCTAATTAAGTAAAAAAAGAGAATTTCCCCCTTCTTACTCTTTCATTGTCCCCCCTCCATCCCCCGACAGTAAAGCAGACTAATAATGTCCACTGAAGGAGAAGATAAGGGAAAAAGGTTTGTACTTAAGCATTGGAAATATAAAGTGATGAAAGAATAATTAGAAAAAAAAAGGTTAAAAATGTCTGTGTACATAATGATCCCGAAATCACACTACTAAGGCTATATTTCAAACCAAAAATTTTAGAGATGTTTATACCAATATTCTTTGTAGTAGGAAAAGAAACTAGGACTGATAGAAATGCCTACAACCAGAGAGGCATTATATAAATTATGATATTTTATTATTAAGGACATGTCCATATTGTATATAGAATAAAGTATAATATAGAATAAGGTCTGTATGTAAAGATACTATAAATGGTCAAGAAAAATGTCTCCAGTTCTCACATCACATGCTAGAATTATTTTTTTCACTTCTTATATACATAAGAAGTGGGAGGTCTTTTATTTTACTGCTTCAGTAAAAATATTATATACTTTATTTTATTTTTATTATTATTTTTTGCCAGTCCTGGGGCTTGGACTCAGGTACTGAGCACTGTCCTGGCTTCTTTTTGCTCAAGGCTAGCACTCTACCACTTGAGCCACAGTGCCACTTCTGGCCATTTTCTATATATGTGGTGCTGCGGAATCGAACCCAGGGCTTCATGTACATGAGGCAAGCACTCTTGCCACTAGGCCAATCATTTGTTAATTTTTATTAGTGACAATTAATTTTACAGAGAGAGGTTTCATTGCGATATTTTCATAACAATATGCTTTGATCAAATTCATTCTTTTACATTCTCTTAGCATTCCTTTCCCCCCTCACTTTAACAATATTACTTAGTGGTGTCTTTATACTATCTGTTTCTAATAACTTTATTGCTTTCCCCTTTAGTTTTCTGTGTAGCTATCACCTATTCACCTGTGATGTCTTCCTCAATCAGCTCTATCTCCTCTTACACATCAGTCACAAATCAGACACTCTATACATTTCAGGTTCTTGGAAATGTTTTTTCCCTGGGGCTATTGACCTCAAATCTCAGCTGTCTGCTGTCTGTCATTTTGGGCTCTCTACTTTCCATTATCCCAAGTGAATGCCCTTCATCTTTCCTGAATTTCAGGGTTTCCTGCATGCATGTTACATTTTTCCCTTTTCTGATTTATGACATCATTTTACTGCAGTTTTTTCTTATATAACTTCGTAAGAAAGTGTGTGTGTGTGTGTGTGTGTGTGTGTGTGTGTGTGTGTGTGTAGTTTTGTTTGGTGTGGAGACTGGACCTAGGGCATGCATAGTACTGCGGAGCCATATCTGCAGCTCAGAAAGCATTTTGAGACTTGTCACAGATGTTGGCAGCCTCCTCAGATTCCTTTGATAGTCAAAAGTCTGTATATGTTGACTGATGTGAGTACAAGCAATTCTGACTCTGCTTGATATATTTCTTGGTTCATACATAGGAGCAGCTGTCAGCAATGATGGTTGGACTTTTTTTTTTATAGTCCTGGGACTTAAAATCTGGGCCTGGGCGCTGTCCCTGAACTTCTTTGGCTCAAGGCTAGTGTTCTACCACTTGAGCCACAGCAACACTTCCATCTTTATTTGAGTAGTTTATTGGAGATATGAGTCTCATGGAGTTTTCTACCTGGGTTGGCTTTGAACTGTGATCCTCAGATCTCAGCACCCTGAGTAGCTAGGATTATAGGCAAGAGCCACAGGCACCTAACTTAATGAACAAAAAGTTTAAACTTTGATATTTTCCCCTTTATCATGTTAAACATAGTACCTTTCCATTTTTAATACATCTCAATTATTTAATATAGCTCTTTATTTTATATATCGCACCAAAGATATAAATGTTAGCATTTTGTTTTGAAACATATCTTATTATATACAGGCTGGCTTCGAAACCTCCATCATTCTGCCTCAGCCTCCCTAGTGTGGGGGTTACAGACAGGTGCACAAAATTCAGTACAAATGGTAGTTTCATTTAAAATTTTCTCCTGTAGCTTCTTTCCTTCAAATTTTTGTGCTATGCCTTTTGTGAAAATTTTCCTTAGTTATCTGGTGGTCCTTGATTATCATCTTAAATGTAGGAGCAGGTCATGTAGAGTCTGACTGACAGTTCTATGGGCCTGAATGGAGTTGTCACCTGTGTGTTTTGCTGGGGGATCCCAAGGTCAGGATACAATAGGATATTTATACTGAACACTTGGAAAACTGTAAGTTTTTTTCATAGAGTAAATGAAGCACAGTTGATGGTGTCCTTACTATGCACTGAGTATGCATTCAAAGTATGGCCAGCTTTTTACACGCATTGATTTTTTTTCATTTGAAGAAAATTGATCATCTGAGTTTGTTAGGATGATAGGTGGGTCAGGAACCATTCTGTGATATCAGTACTGTAATAAAGCCATTGCATCTTCACAGAGGGAAGCTTTTTGTGAACCTCCAGTCAGTGGATATGAGTCTTTTCTACAGACTTTCTCAAAATCCAACTGGATTATTTTTTTCTGCTCCCAAGCCTTGAACTCTGGGCCAGGGCACTGAGCTTTTTGTTTTCCAAAGCTAGCACTCTACCATGTGAACCACAGCTCCACTTCTAGCCCCTTGTGGTTAATTGGAGACAAGAGCCTCATGGATGTTCCTACCCCAGCTAGCTTTGAACTGTGATCCTCTGATCTCACATACTTGAGTAGCTAAAATGATAGACTTGAGCCACCACCATGGGTGTCTGGCTTCCACCACATGTTAATTGCACACCTCACAGCCTTATTCAGTTCCAGTTTGGAGAGGAAGATTTCTTTGGTACTGTCTGAAAATGCTAAGAACACCAGTGATACAAAAATGTGACAATTAAATTCACAGGTTCCATGATGCTGTAATTAAGGAAAAAAAGGTTGTGGGTTGTAATGGTCACAAAAGGTACATGATGGGTAAATAAGCAGGTACTTTTCCTTGTGTGTGTCCTGCCACAATAAAGGAGAAAAGTGTGCAAGGAAGTCACTGCTGGGGCATTTGTACCCAGTGAGGTGACAAGGATTGCCAGACCATTGCTTTTGGTATGTGGATTCTGTGGCCACAGGTTTCTGATTTGTCACCATTTTGTCATGTGGCAATGGACCCTGATTTGTCTCTGCTTTAAGTTGTTTCCTGAGACAGCTGAGAATCAATAGCAGGTAAATGGATTGGATTGCAATACACTCACAAAAAGATTATTGTAACCATTTTGTGGATTCGATGTGTCTCCTAAAAAAGAAGAATTGGTATGCTTGAATGCTAATCCTCTATACCTTATTTGGAGATAAGTTGTTACTGCAGTAATCAAGTTAAAGTAAGCCATTTGAATTGGCACTAATCCAATATGCTAGTTATCCTACATAAAGGGAAGATTTGAACACTGTGACAGACCCACGTAGAGGGAAGATGGTGTGAAGATACCCAAGAAGAGGGCTGTGTGTAAGCCAAAGAGAAAGGCCTGGACTCCTTTCCTTATAATGCTCTAAAGGAACCAACCCAGCTGGCATCTTGAGCTTTAGACATCCAACTCCTCCTCAAACCAAGAGACAGTTTCTGTCATTTACTCTCACTAGTTGTTCTGGGAAACTATGTGGCCTTAGCAAAGTTAACACCAGCATTTGCTTCATTCTGCAGGTCCATCTCTGAGTGTTATACCCTCCAGCCACCTTCCCACCTTAGAAACAATCCCAAGTGCAGACTCCATGTCAAGTGGACTTACGCTAAAAAGATAGCCATTTCCTAAACTCTCAATATCAAATATTAAAGGGCTTTAAAATAGGATATTCTTTGTTGCTCTCATTATTTATGAATATAGGGAAAATAATCTGATTAGAAATGTTGTTTTCAGACATGTTAGTGAGCCAATTAAAATGTAAGCTTCTGGGGTTTTGTCTGGATTGTGGCAATGAGGCTAATTATGAACCTAGTGCTCCTGTTTCTGAGTTTCCTATTCTCTTCACTCTCTGCTGGCAGGTCTGTTTTTTTGTTGTTGTTTTGTTTTTGTTTTTAATATCACAGAATGGTCATCATCAGTATGAGATGAAATCATTTATGAATGCTTGACAGTTCATAATATGACTCAGATCTTTTATTCCTCCTTGCGTAACATGGCCAGGATGGTAATTATAGCACATTTGAAATGATTGTTGAAAGGGGAATGACTCATTCCACTATTCAGGATGTAGATAGGACCTGGCTATGGAGCCAGACAAACATCTTTCCATTTATGGCTCTTCTTGAATTATGAGCAAATCAGATGGAGGCTTAGATTCTTTAGAAATTTTACAGTGCAATTTTCATTTTAATGAGATGTCTTGGTAAATTCAAAACTAATATTTTACCCTGACACTTGGTAAGTACTGACGTGGCACTGTGTCATCCCCAAGCTTGCTAAGACTAAAAGTGAGAGGCTAGAGCCAGGCCCAGTGCTTGCGAATAGCCAAGGAGTGTTTTGCATGAGTGGGCGGAGCCTCTTCCAAGGCGATTTGCCATTTTTCACTGACCTTGTTTGGAGTGAACATTGCTGCAGGCACCCTTAAATTGATGTCTCGTGACAGGTTCTCAGTTGAGTAGTCAAACAGCCAACTTTACTAAGTTCTTTTTCTATTCTTTCTGGTCCATTTGTCCAACTAATAATAGTTACTGTTATTTCTTGACTCTTCTGGTGACAAGAACAGTCATTTTTTTTATCCAGTAATTTTTTTATAGACAAAAGAATTTGACTTATGGGGAGAAAGATGGTATGAAACAAAAGGATTAAGTTTGACATGCCTTTGTTATTCATTATGGTCAAAAGCACCCCCTGTTTGTGAGAGGTGTTGAAATCTACCATTGTGGGGGCAGGGAAGAGGAAAAGTTGATCTGTTTCACAAACACCTCACTGAAATCTTTTCCTTTGAGTGGATCACGACTGCAGAAGCAAGGGCTATTTCTATCTCAGTCATTCCTATCTTTATCAATATCCTAGCTATAAGTCTCCTCTTAAGTATTCCTCTTTCTCTGCTTGTCTTTGTTTTCTTCTTTTAGGTCTTAGACTAGGACTCGGACTTGGTACCTTCTGCATTTGCTCACTGGCTAGCACTCTACCAACTGAACCAGCCACCAACCCCTCAGCTTGTCTTTCTATATGTTTCATATAGGCAAATATTATCAGTTCCCTTTGCTCTAATATATGTAGACATTATATGTATCTCCAGCTCCTGTTCTTCCTCCTGAACTTGGGACATACAGTTCCAACAAATTCTGTAGAGTCCATGCTAGGCCCCCTTGGCATGTCACACTCAACAGTCCCAATGCAAAGTTAACGTGTTCCTCCAGAAGCTCTTCTCCATCTCCAAGAGCATCCATCCATGTCTAGACTTCCTTCGGCCTCCCACGCCACAACATCCAACAGATCTCCAGCCCCTCTTCTCAGCCCATCACAGGAAGCTTCATTAGAATCAATCCATTCTCTCCTCATTCTGTTCCTGCGTCTTGAGTCCTATTAAGGTTCCTTTAGTTTATGTCCTTATTAATAACTTAATGGGACAATTACAATTATCTCAGTTCATCATTTTCCATATTCTCTTCCAATTCTTTTTTTCACACGGATCCTCTAGAGTTATCTTTTTTACAAGAACTAAAATCATTTTGGTGGCCCTTTCACAATCTGGCAGGCTCTGCCTTTCAATCATCTGCATTGGCACTGGCATAAAAAGGCATTTGCAGTCTCAACCTAACCTGAATTTCAGTCACACCTCCCTGCAGGTTAGTAAAAATCATAAATAAAAAAGCTAGCTCCCTGTATATAGTATTTTCTCCAAAAATCTAAGAATTGAACTTCAGGCAGTCCATTTGCTTTTGGTTTGTAGTTCAGATAGGATCTTGTGTTTTTGCGCAGACCACCTTCAGACCACAATCATCCTTATTACTACCTCCCAGGAAAATGGTGTTACAGGTGTGAGCCCCCATACCTGGCCCTGATTCTTACATATTTATAGTGACTTTCCAAATCTTCTGTCTCCCCTCTAACTGCATGAAGCTACTAGGTGTCTCTTTGCACTGCTACTGTTAATACTTCCCAAACTCAAGACTTTCAGTCACTATCCTTGCTAACCTGGCAAATTCCCATTGCTTTTTTCCTGGATTCTCTGCCTCTATCCCTGCTTCCTTTCCATTCTCTTGTCTGTCACATGGGTACCTTCTAGAATGCACAGTCTATTACATGCACCTCTTTAAAACGTTTCAAACTCCCTTTGCTGATTTCCAGATACAGATGCAGACTTTTGGAGGTGTTCTTGTCTTTTCCTGGCTGCATTCGACATCCACTGCCTCTAATCATCCTTCTTCATGCTTCAGCATCCTGCACTTCTTCCAATGTCCAGATCATTTTTCTCTTCTCCCTCAATCATTTCTGAGTCTTCATCCAGGCTGGCCCCTACTGGTGCCATTCTGTTCACCTAGTGACCTCCCATCACCTTTAAGTCTCCAAAGTAACTCACTCTCTTTTCACTCTTGCCTATGTTGGGTGTTCTTGCTGTGTGCTGGCATGGCAACCTGCCCTCACCTGTCAGTCACCCATCACCATTCACTGTAATCACGTCTTCAATTAACTGTCTCCTGTTCTCCCAGCTCAAGAGCTAGAAGTGAGGGAAACTGCTTTTCCTCTGATTATTTGCCAAGTCCAGCACAATGCTGGGCAATAGAACATGTTTGATAAACACTTATTAGCTTTGAAGTCAGACAAAAACACACAGGATCCTTTAAGCAAGAAAAAAACTCTACCTATACAAAACATGTGGAACCAATGAATAATGAATCAATACTTTTCTCTCTGACTGAAGTGTCTTTCCTTTTCTCCCTTGCATAATCAATAACCCTTCTTGAAGAGTGTGCTCTAATGTCATGTTTTGTTTTAAAGCCTTGCCAAATCCTTTCATCTTCTTCTCATTTAAACTCTTGCCTACATGCAGATTCCAAGTTCGTTATGGTATTGTATGGCTGGTAACACATACTTCTAGTGTATGGAGATGATTGATTAATACACACCCTGCACAATGATGAGAGCTCACACTAGTCATTCCAAATCATCCATCTTCCATTTCTTAGCAGCTGGCTAGCAGAGTTCCTGGCTCATGGCAGATATAGAAAACATGAACAGATGAATGTGGAATGAATGAATGAATGAATGAATGGTAAGGTCTGAATTTGTTTCTGCTCCTCCTCCCTCTGCCTTTTCTTCCCTCTAAATTATTTCAGTTCTTGGTTCTTTGTGCTACCAAACAAGTCAAATGTGGCTTTGCTTAGGTGGCATTTACTTTGTCCTCTGCATCCTTCCTTGTCCATTGCATGTTACCATACCCCCTCCTGTGCAGCTCCAGTAAAAATGGTGCCACAGTGTTAACCCCATTATGGCCATTCATATAGGTTTCCTTTTTCTTTTCTTTGTCATCTGCTTTACATGGTGAAAATTTTCATCTACATTTTGATTCTTTGTGTTTTCTTCATTTTTCTTTAGCTTTTTTACATTATTATCTTTAAGTAGTAGTAGTTTTGTTATGTTTTAAAAGACGTTTTAAAGTCCATTATGAGACTTTAACTTTGCTCAAGGTTAATAGCATCTTGACAGATGTTACTCTCAAAGCAAAAATGGTCTTTCTTTTTTTTAATACTAGGATTTGAACATAGGCCTTGAACTTGTTAGGGTTCTATTACTCCCAGCTCCTCTCTCTCTCTCTCTTCTTCTTTCTTCCTTTTTCCTTCCTCTCTTCCCCCCTCCTCCTCTCCCCTTCTTATCCCTTTTCCTTCCTCTCCCCTCCCTCTTCTCTCTCCCTTCCTCTTTCTTTCTTTCTTTCTTTCTTTCTTTCTTTCTTTCTTTCTTTCTTTCTTTCTTTCTTTCTTTCTTTCTTTCTTTCTTTCTTTCTTTCTTTCTTTCTTTCTTCTCCCCTCTTCTCCTCCCCTTCTCTCCCCTTCCTTCTCTTCCCCTCTCCTCTCCTCTTCTTCCCTCCTCTCCTGTCTGTGTCCTCCCCTCCCTTCCCTTCCTCTTTCCTTTTCTTTTTTTGTAAACCATTTAGAGGATCAGTGCATTGTGGGCCAGTTTGGGTTCTTCTCCACTTTCCTTCCTTTGGAAGCCAAGCTGAAAGCCAGCCACTGGAGGGTTTGGATGGTTTCTGATCAGCACAGCAGAGGGAGGGAGCATGGTACACCATGTGGGCTGGTTCTTCAAATTTTCCCTGAGAGTAACTCTGCTCATGTGCTAGGAAAGTCATTTTGTCACACCTACTTCCCAGGGCTGGAGAAATGTGACATTATTGCACACCTAGGAAGAGTGGATACCTTTGATGATCACTTCAGACTTTCATTCTTTTTGAAGGTTCATATAGACACTAGTACAGGGCTTTGAATGTAGGCAGAATCAGTAAAGGCTGACTAACTCTGCTTGACCTAAGGTAGATTCATTCACTCCACAGCGCTGCCTAGACTTGATTCTGAGTGGTGGTTCTCTTGGAGATGAAACCCAAGCTCTGAAATAAAGCAAGAAAATGAACTGCATCCAATATACAAAGGCAAAAAAAAATCACTTGAAATGCTTCAGCACTTTCTGAACTTGGCAGTGATAAAGACCTCACTAATAGTGCAGATGAACTTGATATTGTAGCCCTATTTAAAAAGCACTAAATCCTCCCAGCTGGAGATAATTGATGAAATGGCTATATCTCAAAGTCTCTCTGGCTGTCACTAACAATGTTAAATTAGATAACTAGCAGCGGCATTTTGAGGAGATGGAAGCCATCTGATACCAGAGAATAGAAAATAGAAACAGATAAAGGCAGGAGAATTCTGAAAGCCATTGTGCAAACTTTCTGAAGTTCAAGTTCTCCCTTAAGAAGTTGAGTTGCAAAGATAATGAACAGGGAAATGCCTAGTAGAACGAAAAATGTGATATATATGTGGGAAGATAAACTTTGTGAATGAAAAGTCCTCAAGTTAGCTACCATAATGTGCCCCCTGCTGGCTCCCTGAGTACCCAGGAAACTGCACTGGTCAAAACTGGACAGAAGGGGCAACATGCTAACTGGAAGAATTAAGCCCCCTCAATTTCATTACTTGTAAAATGAGTAGTATATACCCAGAAAAAGCATCTCACACACAGGGTTGCTGCGATGATTAAATGAGACAATGAGTCTTTAGCACTTACTATTTTTATCTGACGTAGTGATCACGGTTTTTATTTTAAGGGTAGTGCCACTTGTCCTATTTCTGAGACTGAAGAAATATCAATTTTACCTTTGATAGGAAAAAGAAAAAAAAGACAATTCTAGCTTATCCCTCAAAAATCAATGTTTTGTTGTTTGTCAGTGATGACATCACTGTCAGTACTGTTATTTGTAACTAATTATTGGGCATAAGGTCAGTTTCCTAAGTTACCTTTTTTTTTTTTTTTTTGCCAGTCCTGGGCCTTGGAGTCAGGTCCTGAGCACTGTCCCTGTATTCTTTTTGCTCAAGGCTAGCACTCTACCACTTGAGCCACAGCTCCATTTCTGGCCATTTTCTATATATGTGGTGCTGAGGAATCGAACCCAGGGCTTCATGAATATGAGGCAAGCACTCTTGCCACTAGGCTATATTCCCAGCCTGTTTCCTAAGTTGCAACCAGAATTTAGAAGAGGAAATAGAATTAAAATCATGAAGTGCATTTCACATTCTTAAGAATAATTTTTTCATTAGAATTATATTTTTGTATGTATACATATTTTTGTATGCATACATATTTGCTAATGTGCATATGTGTAGAATTAAAACATGTATTACATATTCATAAAGTTGGAAAGTTGTAATTTTATTTATTGATTGGTTGCTGATACTGGGGCTTGAACTCAGCGCCTCATATTCTCATTTGGCTTTTCACTTTGGCTTTTTCACTCAAGGCTGGTTGTCTATCACTCCGAATGGAAGGAACAAATGCTCTCCTGATGCTGGAAAATGGAAGTGAGATGAATACGCTAGTCAGCCACATGATCACAAAGACAAACAGCAGGTCCACTACAATGCCTTGCATTGCTAAGGTAGACAGCCAGGAGGTTAGGTGTCTCAAGTGAATTTGCATATCTTCAATTATGATGAGTTATCCAGTCATAACCTCAGAGTAGATAAAGGAACATCTTAATACTCTTTCTGGTCCACCAGCTTCTCAGTTCCCAGACTCCCATCCCTCTTCAATCACTTTGTCCCTGGTGCCATTCACCCACACTGTCACAGACCTTGTCCTGACTAATCACTGCTACCTCTAACCATCGCAGTGTTCAGTAGTCCTCTCCCTGGTCCTTAATTTCTGCGTCCTCTTCACAATACTCATGTGTAAATAATCACTGCTTTGATAAAGGGTGTTTGTTTCACAGGTCTATCAAGCTTGATATTTTTGAACACTCACACCTTCCTACATATTCTTTAACATTCTTTGGTTATGTTTAATAGATACTATTGTAATAGTTCACAAACTAAACTATGCAAGACAATAAATACCTTTTCCATCTCTACCCTTCATTCCATTCCAGTATGGATTTCTGATTCTTAAATTGTACTTAACAATTTGAGCAATGTTGTATCCCTCTATTTGATTTATTTCTTTATCAGTTACTCTCTTTTCTAATTTCCTTAGACTTGGTGAGTTGGAAATGAGGAACACCCACCTCCACCCCCATAATAGTTACTGTGTTTGTGAACTTGTTTATTTGGCTGATATATGAGCCTAGGTCCATTATTTTAATGGTTTGTTGCACTGTACACATGTAAACATCACCTGATAAATGCTTCTTCTTTTGTAGCAAATTAGGAAATTACCAATTCATTGTATCAGGAAACATTACCTGCATGTTTATGTCCTTTTGAGAAAAAACTGAGAAGAGGTGCATGTCTTGCACTCAATAATAAAATGAATATTGAGATTCACTAACTCAGCTATTATTTGGAATAACCAATTATGGGTCCATTGTATTGTAGTTATTGTAATAAAAAAATATAATCAGTTCAAAATGCTTGGCTTGATCTTTTCATTGAGGAAGGAGCCGATTTTTCACTCTGGTGGCCTCATTAATTTGTCTTGCTTCTAGAATATAATTAAGTAAATTAATTCCTTCACGATTTTCTCAAACACCTACTGGTGCAAGGGAAGGTGTTAAGAAAGCAGGGATGTTCCAGCCACCTTTCCCAGTCCTATAGCAGCTTATAAATCCAATAGCAAGAGAGGGCTGAGTCTGTGGATAACCACATGGCAAGCATTTTGAATTTTTTTGAGCACTTTTAATTAGCATTGTTTGTGGAACACTGGCTAGTTATTCACCCAACCAAATCCGCCCCTCTACTTGGAAATCAGCTAGATCACGTTTCATATTTTGTAGATTTCCTTTTAATTATGAATTGACCTTTGACTAAACCTTTGCCATCTTAATGTGGATGAAAATTATGTATCCCATTTTAGATCTGTTCCATAATGCCTGCACATAATCTTCTGTCTTCCATTAGGCCATCTATTGGCTGAATGTCGATGTCCTGGGCTTCTCACAATGCTAAGGATTGAACTCACAGCCTTGTACGTGCTAGACAAACTCTTGAGCACTAAGATACACCCCGGCAACCTCAGGTTATATGAAAGTGATATATTAAAGATGGCAGTGCCACTGTTAGCTTCAGTTCCTGGATGCCTGAGTGAAACTGAACTAGCTGGTCAACTCCTGTGGAGCAAGGAGATATTTGGGTGGAATAGGATGCAAAAAAAAAAATCTACTAATGAACTTAGAGAGTTTGATCTTGCTTATCAGACTTGAGTATGTACTTCCCCTTTGTGAGAGAATCAGGCTCACAAGTCACTTGAGACATGAAAGATAAGCATGAACTTGAGTGCATAAATGGAGACTATCATGGAAATTAGGAATTGTGAATCTATAAGGAAGCCAGGTTGTCCATACCTGTAATGGAAGCTAATTGGGAGGCTGAGATCAGGAGGATGGCAGGCCCAGGACAGTCCAGAGTTCACAAGATTTCCTCTCAATGGAGATAACTGAGCATGTCTGCCTGCACCTATCATTGCAGCAACACATATAAAATAGGTGATTTTTTTTCCCCAGGCACAGGATTAGGCAAGAAGCAAGACTCTTTCTCAAAATAACCAGAGCAGGTAAGGGCTAGAAGAAGGACTCAGTGGTAGAGGACCTGCCTACTGAATGCAAGGCCCAAGTTCCAAACTTATCATTTCTAAAACAAACATTAAACGAACAATAAACAACAAAACAAAGATGGGAGGGAAGGAAAAGTTTGGGGAGTGATTGAGAATCCTTGAAGTAGTACAAATGATTCCTATGATGTTTATAGTTCCCAAATGTGTTCAAATACCTATGGGTGGGGCTTCCTGGAGTTGGACCTAGTTTTGGCTATCCTCATTCATTGTAAGGAGCATAGAGTCGGTTAATGGTAAATTGAAAAAAGGAAAAGTTCTTGATTAAACAAACTTGTTTGCTCTAGTCTATTTCCCATTCCAACATTGGGAATTATTTTTTCACACTTAAAAATGTTTAAACAGTTGCTTTCTCGTCTGAATTTATAAGTAAATCTTCTAGTGCTGCATATAAGTAGATTTGAATAGTTGAATATCTTTAAAAAGCATTTATAAGTTTCTTCTTATGTATATACTATTTGCTGAAGAGCCAAGCAGTTGATTGTCCTTCAAGGGAAGAAAATGTAATTGTATGTGATTAAATATTTAATGACAAACACTCTGAGCATCAAGGGAAAGTAGCATTGAAAGCATAGGTATCGGCCATCCAAGAGGACCATGCGGAGATAATCACAGGCAGGAGAAGAAGGTTCATAAGGAGGTTTATTAGTGGGGCCATGGTTCCCACGGGAGAGGGAGCTACATGGCGTCTGCACCTTATCCAGGTGGCAGCTTCTCTTTCTGGGGGTCTTTATACCTTCAAGCAACTAAGGTGGGAGGTGCTCCCCCTGCCCCTCAGGTATCATCAGCAGAGGGCGGAGTCATATTGCCAAAGGAGGGCAGAGCTTATGGGGGGTGGTGGTGCATCTATAAGCTTACAATGAGTAGGAGTGGCTCATTAGTGGATCATGGGTGGATCTGGGGGCTAGTGGGAGGAGCTGAGGAACTGAGGCTAGGGAAATGCTAACAAGCATGTCTTAACATCAGTCAGTAACTTGAAATCATGCTACATTATAATTTTATCCATAGTTGACTGATTTTGTGATAAAGCATTTGGCTTCCTTTTGCTAAATTTCTAATCCTCCCTTTTTTGCTACTGACAGGGAGATGTATGTTTTTATTTGACAGATTTTTACAGAAATATATATGCAAGTGACTTTTCCAAAAGAAAATATATGTGAGGTAAATTTTTAAATTTCTCACATGTAAGAGAATGTCTTGATTTTTATTCTGGCAATTGTTTGGTAATTAACTGGTTGTATAAATAGAGGTTCAGCATGATTTCCCCCTAAGAACTTCAAAGGGGAAGAGAAGGTACCTGGGACAGTGGTTTATAGTCAATTTCCTGTTGTTCTGATTTAAGCTCTTGCTCCCTCTTTTTCTACTTACCTATTTATTGCCTTCACATTGTTGTCTTTCTGTGGCTAATCCAGGAAAAAGTTTCTTACTTCTCTGTCACCATCTTCAGTGCTTCTTTTGGTTTTGGAGTTCTATCTTCTCTTTCTCCACTGATACAACTTCATAGGTGATGTTCCTATATTAGTTTTCTATTACTGTATAAAAAAGTAGTAAAATCTTAGTATTTTAAAACAGCCACCCTTTTATTATCAACACTTTTTAAAAAATAAGAACCTGAGCTCTTGACTAAAATTAAAGGTTGAATTAAGATGTGGTACTAGCCACATGCCTTCCTCATAACACAAAGAGGATGCATATTTATTTATTTATTTATTTATTTATTTATTTATTTATTTATTTATTTTTCAGGCAGAAGAGAAAGTTTATTACCGAACTGCTGGCCTGTGGCCGAGATGATCCATGGCTGGAGAGAAGGGAGAGAGAGAGAGACCCCCACCCAGCCCCACCTTATATCTAGGGCAGGGGCAAGGGGTGTGGCCAGGTTGGATTAGGATGTGACCTCAGGGAAAGGGGAGGTAACTGCCTCCAGGTCTGCAGGTTACCCAGGTAACTGGGTGGAGACTTAATGAGGTGGGGGCATCTACATGGAGCCCTCAGGGAGAGGACCTAACATTCCAGCCTTTTAATAGTTATGAAAAAGGGCGAAGACTCTCTCTGGCTGCTTCTTGCTGGCAAGGGGCGTCGGCATAAGGGGTAAAAGGCAGAAATGTGGCCTCTCCTGGAGAAGGCGCAGCAGGGTCCCTTGTTGGTAGATACCAGTCCTTGAATGAAGCCTGGAAGAAGTCTCATGACAAAAAAATATTAAGGCAAAAGGAAGGGTTTAGGGCACAAAATTAAAAACCAGATGACTTGGCTAGTTCTTATATTCAGGTATGGACATTAGATGGACAAGCTACTATCTCTTGATCCCCCGGCTCTGATTAATTTTGAAAGGGTGAGACAAAGTGACTCCATTTTGGATGCGATCATTTTCCTCTTACTCCACTCCATGATACTTGTTCCTGGAATTGGCTGAGTCCCAGTGGTCTAGGTGCTTGTTGCTGGGATGGCTTGCCCCCGTTGGCATTCACAGGATTTGAACTCAGGGCCTGGGCACTGTCCCTGAGCACTTCTGCTCGAGGCTAGTACTCTACCACTTGAGCTCCACTTCCAGCATTTGGCTGGTAAGAGATAAGTCTCTTCAGCCATGCTTCCAGCCTGGCTCTTCACTGGTTAGTTGGGAGATGGAGTTTGAGAGATTTTCTGCCTGGGCTGGCTTCGAACTGCAATCCAAGGCGTCTTTGCCACAAAAGCCCTTTTTTATTTCCAATTAAAACAAGGAGACCAAGGGGACTAGAGCTTACCTGTACCTTGCCAAGAACTGACCAAATACTTGCCAGAATTCTGCAATGACAAAAACTCAGTAGATGTGATGAGTTTTAGCACAGATATATAGCTAAATGGACATACTAACAAATGCAGCAGTAGACTCTTTTGGAATTCCAATAGTAAATGACTTTTTTCCCCAAATATTTTAAAACCACATGGTCGGTTAGAAAAACAATTTTGCTAGCAAACAACAATTTTCAGATCATAAAATGGAGAAACCATATTTTGTTTTTATTTTTTTGGCCAGTCCTGGGCCTTGGACTCAGGGCCTGAGCACTGTCCCTGGCTTCCTTTTTGCTCAAGGCTAGCACTCTGCCACTTGAGCCACAGCGCCACTTCTGGCCGTTTTCTGTATATGTGGTGCTGGGGAATCGAACCCAGGGCCTCATGTATACGAGGCAGGCACTCTTGCCACTAGGCCATATCCCCAGCCCCGAGAAACCATATTTTGATAAACCCCAGTGGGATGCCATGTTGAGGGGGGGTGGCAGGAGGACACAAACACACTAACAGAGAACACATGGCATGGCATAATGGTGCCTGAGCTGATGCCTGTTAAACCCAATATTCACCACGTGGTCAATGCTAGAGAAAAGAACTTTTAGATATCTTTGCTGACAAAGCACATTGGTGGTCAAGCCTCAGTTTCGGAGGTCTGTGAAAAGAAGCAGCTTTGTGAGCAAGGCACACAACGATGGTATGACTTGGGAATTTTATAAAGTAAGCAAGTAAGCAGGAAGATGAGAGAGAGAGGGAGAAAAAGGAAGAGAAAGAAAGGAAAAGAGAAAGAGAGAGAGAGCCTGAATATAAGTGACTTCTAACCATTTACCATTGCAGTGGCAAAAACTGTATCTGAGCGAGTATTTCGAGCAGGCCTCATTGCACTGTCAAGAGGCGTGCTAGCAGTGTCCCGGCTTGGTTGTGACTGTGATGCAAAACCCAAAAAGCACGGGAGGGAGGCGCCTGGTGAGTGGATGAGCTTACCCGGCAGAAGCGGCAGGCAGAAGCGGCAGAAGCGGCGGACGGAGCGGCAGAGAACCCGAGCAGCAGCAGTTTCACTCACCAGGGTAGACAAGTGGTGTGGAGGTGGAGGTGGAGGTGGGTGTGGAGGCCAGCAATGGTATTAGTGAAAAGTGCCATGTGGCGATTTGCAGCAGTTCGGTTCTTGGAAAAAGGGCCATCAAGACTGGGGATACTCCCAGAAAAAGAAGAAAAATAGATGGGAATTCCGCCTGTCCTGACTCTTAAGCCCCATCCTAGTCAAGGCACCATATATGTTAGGTTTTTTAAAGTAGGTAGCCGGTAAAGGAGAACGCCACACGGTATTCAGGCAGGAGAGAATGTTTATTATCGAACTGCTGGCCTGTGGCCAAGATGATCCCTGGCTGGAGAGAAGGGAGAGAGAGAGGGGGATGCATTTTTAAAACTCACACGATAATATCTTGGTTAAGGGATCATCCAATTAGGTCAGCCCCTCACACGATGATTTCTCTTCTTACAAATTCTAACTCAGCTGGTTAGAGATATTAACTGCATCCACAGAATCCCTGTAGCCTTGCCATGTAGTGTAGCATGAGCAACGAAAGTGAATTCTACCTCACTCACAGATCCTTTCAGCACTCCAGAGAAAGGACTACACAGGGAGTGTACATGACTTGGTAGAAGTGTTGGAGGTGCCTAGGAATGTGTCCGTCACAGATGCTTGGGGCCTAGACTCTGTTGCAGGAAGATGGTTCATGGGAGTCACCGAGACCAACAGGGTGGCTGAAGGATGGAAGCAGCCACTATTTCATTCATGAAAACCTCAGCTACTTTAAATTATTCTTTTTTTTCCTTTAAAAGCTTAAAAAAATGAAGAAGAAGAAGAAGAAGAAGAAGAACAACAACAACAACAACAACAACAACAACAACAACAACAAGAGGCAGTCAAGTGCTGGTGACTTGGTAACTCATATATGTAATCCTCACTACTCAGGAGGTAGGAATCTGAGATTCATGGTTAGAAGCCAGCCCATGCAGGAAAGCCCATGAGTCTCTTAATTAAACACAAAGAGCCAGAGTGAAATGATGCCTCCCACACCATTCTTGAGTGAAAAAGCTGAATGATCACATCTAGACCCTGATTTCAAGCCCTAGTATTGGCACCAATAAATAAATAAATAAAATAAGCAAGCAAACAAACAAAAAAATGTTAAAAGGTTCTTTAAGGGTAGTGAGAGGTCCAATGTACAAGACATATAAAAAGTGATTCTGGGGCTGGGAATATGGCCTACTGGTAGAGTGCTTGCCTCTTATACATGAGGCCCTGGGTTTGATTCCTCAGCACCACATATACAGAAGAAGCCAGAAGTGGCACTGTGGCTCAAGTGGTAGAGTGCTGGCCTTGAGCAAAAAGAAGCCAGGGACAGTGCTCAGGCCCTGAGTTCAGGCCCCAGGACTGGCAAAAAAAAAAAAAAAGTGATTCTGAAAAAGAAAGTGATTTTGTATTTTAACCAATTATTTGGTAGGGACAATGACTAGTATAAAACTGAGAAACACAGTCAGAATAACTATTGTTCCCTCAGTATCTAGATCATGTCCTTATCTTTAGTTTTACATGAAAAAAACCCTAAAGAACTGGCCAATGACCTGGTCAGTACATATAATCAGCTATTTGGAGCCTACTGGTATTAAGTCCCAATCTACCTTCTTAAAACCTGGAATATGATACAAGAGGTTTTGTTTTTGTTTTTGTTTTTTAAACACATTTCTTTTTCTCAAAGAACAGCCTTCTCTTTCTTATTTATGTAGCACCACTGCACAAGGGGTGATTCTCATGAAATAATAAGAACCTTTTCTATTTGTAGGCCGTGCTAGGAATGTGGAACCCAGGGTGTTGTCCATGCTGAGTACACTCTACCACTGAGCTACACCCCGAGTTCTTCTCATGAAATAATAAGAATTGGTTTTAAAGTCTGATAAAAAAAAATCCCAAGTTCCAGGGCAGGGTTAGCAGTTACTCAGAAAATATCCAATGTGAAGGAATGTGGATGCAAAATACAGTAGTTGATGTGGCTTGAGTTTCTAGGGTGTGATTCATCTCATTCACAAACGCCACACGAAAACCCTGATTCCTGATGCTCTTCTGGCAAGTATGCAAGGTGGTACAAATGCTGCCCCCAAAGCAGTAGAAGTTGAAAGGAATTTTGAGGAGAAACACAGGAAGCCTGGAATTCTCTATTGGCAACATGACCTGGAAAAATTCCAGAATATTAAGCAAACATTTCTGCATTATTGAATTTGGGGTGTAAAAATGTGTTCAGTAATACATTTTGTCAAATGTTGGGGTTACCATGCACTTGGCTGTCCAGTCATTGCCCCCATGTTCCCACATCAGCTTTTAAATGAAAAGCTCTCATATTTGAAGGATGGAATGGCTACTTGTTGTTCACCTTCAGTTTCATATGTTTTCAACATACACCTGGCTAGTTTCTTTTGGATAGCACACATGATTATTCAGGCCTGTGAAGAAGGGCCTAGGTAATGAGACTACATAGTACCTGTAACTCTGGGGGAAAATATGCAAATTGTGACTACCTGAGAAGCTACAGAGGTAGGCCATAGTCTAGTGGACTTCACATTTATTTCAATGAAGGTTTTACTGAACAATTCAACATATTCAGATTTCTACCTAAACTCAGCAGCATACCTATAAAGTTTATAGACCTGTTAATAAAACTAGATTAATCTCCCTTGGAGGTTTCTTTCCCTGGTTCTCCGTAACAGGTCAGTGCTTAACGACTCCCTCTAAAAGAGTGTCAGCTCAAATGACCAAACAGCTAGCTGTATCTCAAGGGAACTAGGACATTTGTTTGTGACAACAATGTATGAGATGATGGAGTAAGACCCTTCCCTCTTGTTGATAAGCTTCCTACTTTTTAGTTAAACAAGAAAAGGATACTCTCTAATAACAACTATTTCTATGCAAGAACACCTCTCTGCTTGGTTGTGGACTACCCCCCATGGTGTGACCCCAGGAAGCACTGAAGGGGGTTGTGCTTAGCCACCACCTCTGGGAAGGAGGAAGGAGTAAGCTTGGTTGTGGATATGAGGACTGTTAAGGCATAATCTGACATTTTCCACTAATAATGGCTATAGTATAAATGGCTGAAAGAGCCCAGATGTCACTTAGGATGTAGCTCAGCCTTAGGAAGCAGAATGTGGTCTCTCTGAGAAGACTTCATTTAAAATTTTGAAATCTTTTTTTGCAATATATACCTCTTGTGAAGAAAAAAAAATCTGTTAAAGTTTTTTTTTTTTAGTAAAGGAAACAAAGTAAAGTTTGAATTTGAAACCTATGTTGCTGGCTCAGGCTTTGTTGACAACCAAAATTAGTTTTTTGAGGAGAAAATAGCTAAAAGACTCAATTTAGGGTTATTAAAAATTGAATTATAGATGAAGTGATTCACCTTGGAATCAAAATTTATTCCCAGGTCATCTAAACAAGTGTCTAAAATTGCCAAAGAAATATAGTGATGCAAGTTTGCGGAGTGTGTCTTGTGGAAAACTGGCCAATAAATGAAATGAAATTTTTGGAGGTTCAAGTGGCAATAAGAATATGAATGTATATGGAAAAACTTGTCAAAGTTTCTTTTCTACTGGACCAAGCCAATGCCTGAGCTTGAATTCTGATGCCAGACAATACAATTTCTTACCAAAAAAAAAAACCAACCAGAATAAAAAACAAACAAACAACAACCCATGTAACAAATAGACTGACAAGAAAATAAATTACTGTATTTATTAAGTCTCAAATGTCCTCCAGCACTTGAATGGTTCTAGTTGTAGAGGTATTTTTGTAGTTTCTTAGAAGACATCAAGTTCCTTCTGAATTGTGTACTTATTCATTTATGTATTTTATTATTATCAAGTATCGGTAGTATTTTGGGAACTGTTTCAGACATTAGTGATACAGCGTCTTTGCAGTCAAGGGGGTTATATAGTGTCAAGAAAATTATATAAATTATATTTTGTGTTTTTAAAATTATAAAATAAGATATCCATGCAAACAGAGAATAAGGTAGTGGTTATCATAACATGGGAAGGGCTTAGGGGAGAGGAAAATGAAGCTGGAGTGGCTGATACAAGAGTGTATTGTGGATTGGAGAAATAACTTCTAATGCCTATCGGACAGTAGGATAATCAACATGAAAAGCAATTAATGATAAATTTCAAAATAGAACGTAGAGGGATTTAAAATGCTCTCAACATGAAGAAATGATAAATATCTCTGGTGAAGTATACACTAACTTAGTGACAAATTTACTAATTATCCTGATGTACTAATTTTATATTGTATACATATGTTAAAGTGTCATGCTGTAGCATATAAGTTAAAATACATACTACCTGATGAATAAAAACAGTAAAAATTGCATAAAATAAAGTTCAAAAATGTCATGGCTACAATAAAAATCAGCAAATACATATATTGCATAAGTATCATTGTAATCATGAGATAGTCACATTTTATTCACCAGCAAAGCTTCTCAGTACCTCTATGCAATTAATCTCCATCTAACAAAGATAACCACTGTTCAACTTTTCTCTTAGAATTCCTTGTAAATAGAATCATACGGCAGGGTCTTTGTGTCTGGCTTTTGGCACTTAGTATGATGTTTCTTGAGGCTCATTAATTTTATGACAAGCACCAGGAGATTTGTTTTCCCTTTACCATTTATTGAAGACCATATTACTTAAATGAATCCACTGAACCTGTTTTTCCTTACAGATGGTGCCTTACTACTTGAGCCACTCCTCCAGATCCCCACTGAAGTTGAATAATGAATGGATTTATCAGTTGGTGGACAGTGGAAATTTTCTCCAGTTTTTTTTTGCTATTATGAATAAAAATTCTATGTACATTACATATGTGAACATATGTTTTCCTTTATCTTGGGTATTACCTAGAAATAATAATTTATGGAAATTAAGATAAGTATTCAATTGTTTAATTTTATAACAAAAGTGCCAAACTGCTTTCTAAAATGGTAATATTACTTTATATTTTACTTGGTATTATATTTTCATTTATAATTGATATTATAATATTCAGTGCATGTAAGCTAGTACCTCATTATTTTGATTTGCATTTTCTTGCTGACTAACAATTCTGATCATTTTTATGTGTTCATTTGCCATGAAACATTGTATTTGTGGAAATTTCCTTTTAAATCATTTGAATATAAATGCAAAAAAAACCCAATAAAATATTAGCAGAACAAATAGCACACTAAAAACATTACTTACACTGATCAAATAGGATGCATCTTAGGGATATAGGATTTTTTTTTATGTTTGTTTGTTTGTTTGTTTTTTGCCAGTCCTGGGGCTTGGACTCAGGGCCTGAGCACTGTCCCTGGCTTCTTTTTGCTCAAGGCTAGCACTCTGCCACTTGAGCCACAGCGCCACTGCTGGCCATTTTCTGTATATGTGGTGCTGGGGAATTGAACCCAGGGCCTCGTATACGAGGCAAGCACTCTTTGCCAGTAGGCCATATCCCCAGCCCCGATACAGGATGTTTTGATACATAAAAATAAAGGTATTATCATCAGAATGAAGTATGAAATCACATGATTATCTAGTGCCTGCCATATATATTATATGTATAATATATGTAATATATATATATATAATATTTGTCACAGATAACATCATATTGGATGGGTTAAAAGATGAAAGCTTTCTCTCTAAGATTCAGAGCATGACAACACCACTCAGTTTCACAACTTTTTATCTTTGTCTTGCCAGTACTGAGATTTAAACTCAGGGCCTTCAGCTTGCTTAGCTAGCACTTTACCACTTGAAATATGCTTCCAGCCCAGAGTTTTGCTGGCCATTTTTGGTTATGGAGTCTTGCAGAATTTTCTATGAAGGCTGACTTCAAACCTAAATCCTATAAATTTTGGCCTCCTGGGTAGGTATTTTCAGTACTTTTACTCAATAATGTGTAAAGTTCTAGCAATAGCAACCTGAGAAGTTAAATTTAAATTGGAAAATAAGTTAAATCTTCATTGTTTGCAGATAACATAATCTTATCTATAGAAAACTTTTAGAATAAAAAATTTAATAAAGCTGCAAGATACCAATTCGGCATAAAAAGTTTGTAGTGTTGCTGTCCAAGAATAGCCAGTTATCTGACATAGAAAACACAAAAGCAATTTCATTTGCAAAAGCTACAAAATAAATACAATATCTAGAATAAACTTCACTAAAGAGATGAAAGATTTCTGTAGTTAAAAACTATAAAGCAGTGATTAAAATGGAAGAGGATTCATATACACATACCTAAACACACGAAGCCATCTTGGATTCATGGAGTGAATAAACCAATATTGTTAAAAATGTCTTTATTACCAAAAGAAATGTATAGTCTCAATACCAGCACTATTGAAATACCAAAGATGATTATCCTCACAGAATTAGGAAAAACTCTTCTACAATCTTTATGGAAACACACACACACACACACACACACACACACACACACACACACACACACACACACACACACACACCCTCAATGGCCAAAGCAATCTTGAGTGAAAGAGCAAGGTTGAAGACATTCCACTATTTGACTTTAAAGCAAACCTTAAAGCTTCAGCAATCAAAATAGCACTATATTGACCTAGAACATGACACATTGATGAATCAGACAGGAAAAAAAATCCCAGAAGTAAATCCATACACGTAGTACCCACTGATTTTTGGCAAAAGTACTTAGAGTATACAGTGTAGAAAAGACAATGTTTTTCATTAATGGTGGTGGGAAAACTAGTATTTCTAAACAGAAAAATGAAGCTAGTCTCTTACCACTATCAGCTTTAAAAATCAATGCAAAATGGATCAAAGGCTTAATGTAAGAAATGACTAGACAGCAAAGTAGCAGTATACAAAAGTAATCCACAAAAATCAGTAGCCTTTCTATATAACAACAACGTACAAGCAGAAAGGGAAATCCTGAAAACAACCCCATTTTTAGTAACCGCAAAAAGAATTAACCTAACCAAAGATGGAAAGGACCTATTTAATGAAAACTATAAGAATTTAAAGACAGAAATCAAAGAGGACACCAGGAAATGGAAAGACATTCCATGCTCATGAAAGGCAGAATCAATATTGTAAAAATGGTCATACTGCCAAAAATGATATACAAATTCAATGCAATCCCCATCAAAATCCCAATGACATTCTTTACTGAATTAGAGAAAACAATGCAAAATTTCATATGGAACAAAAGAAGCAGCACAGGAAGTATCACAATTCCAGATTTCAAGATCTTCTACAGAGCCATAATAACAAAAACAGCTTGGTATTGGCACACAAATAGAACTGAAGACCAATGGAATAGATTGAAAGACCCAGAAATAAGACCACATACTTAGAGTCAGCTGATTTTTGACAAAGGAGCCAAAGACATACAGTAGGAAAAAGTATAGCCTCTCCAACTACTGGTGCTCAGGGAACTGGGAAGCTACATGCAGAAAACTAAAAGTGGACCCCAGCTTATCACCAAGTACTAAGATCAACTCAAAATGGATTAAGGACCTCAACATCAGACCTGAAATTTTGAAAGTACTGCAGGATAAAGTAGGAGAGACACTAGAACTTATAGGCACAGGCAGGAACTTCTAAAAAGCACAGAAAAGATAAAAAGCAAGATGGATTAATAAGATTACATGAAATGATTCTGTACAGGGAAGGGCAAAATCATTAGTGAAGAGATTTTCTATGAAACGAGAGAAAATATTTACAAAATACACCTATGATAAGGATTAATCTGGAAGAAAGACAAGAAACTGGAAGTACTCAATAGCAAATAATAAAGCAATTGACTAAAAATGAATTGACTTTAGATATTTTTCAAAAGGAGACAAGAGAGCCTGGCACAAGTGGTTCACGCCTGCAATCCTATCTACTCAGGAGACTGAGATCTGAGGATTGTGGTTTGAAACCAGCCCGGGCATAAAAGTCCCCGGGAGACTTTTTTTTTTTTCCCAATTAACCTCTCAAAAACTGGAAGTGGCTCTGTGGCTCAAATTGTAGAGTGCTAGCCGTGACACAAAGAGGCTCAAGGAGGCTCAGAACTCAGATGCAAGTCCCTGAGTTCAAGCACACAACTGACAAAAAAAGAAAAAAGAAAAAAAGAGACTCAGATATATGAAAATATGCTGAACGTCATGAAGGAAAGGAAAATCAATGCTCCATATTACTTAAAGATAAAACACAAATTTGTGAGATTGTGGACAGGTAGGAGCTTTGTATACTGCTGATGAGAATGTAAATAGCTATACCTGTAACAGAAGAAAGTATTGAGGTTCTTCCAAAACAAACAAACAAATATAGGCCAGGTGTTGGTGGCTCAAGCCAATAATCCTAGCTACTTAGGAGACTGAGATATGAGAATTGTCATTTGAAGCCAGGCTGAGGCAAAAAGTCCCCATGAGACTCTTATCTCCAATTAACCACCATAAGTGGAGCTGTGGCTCCAAGTGGTAGAGTGCTAGCCTTTGAGCAAAAGAGCTCAAGGGACAGTGCCCAGGCCCCGAGTTCAAAACTCCACGACTGTCAAAATAAACAAACAAATAAATAAACAAAACTTCAACATTGAACTACCATATTACTAAGAGATTACACTATTGGGTATAGATCCTCACAAAATGAAATCTGTCAGAGGCATCTGCACTCCTGTGTTCATTGTCATTGTGGCATTTAAGAACAACAAAGAAATGGAAACACTAAGGTTCATCAGTTGATGAATGCACAACATACATGTGGCACAGAAAGGAATGAAATCTTGTTATTTGCCACAATCTGAATGAAACTGGAGATCATTAGGTTAAGCAAAAAAGCCAGGCACAGAAAGACAAATACCTCAATTCATTTATGGACTATAAAACTTATAACAGGGGAGAATGGTAGTTCCTAGGTCTTGGGATAGCAGGCAAGGAGGGATGGGGCAAAGGTAATCAATCCAAATGAAGCTGTAGTTAGAGAGGAGCTTGGATGTTGCACAGTGATGCCACTGCAGAGGCTGGAAATTCACTGTGAACCTCAACAAACAAAAAGAAAGGATTTTGACAGGTTTTGACATAAAGAAATGATAGTTCTGGTTGTGTAGGTAAGTGGTAGAGTGTTCACTTAATATGTCTGAGGTTCTGCATTTTATCCCTAGCACCCATCACTGCTAATAGTAATAGTAATAAGTTTAAGAGCAATAGATACATTTAACCTGGTTTCAACTTGGACCAGGATATTGAATAGTATATTGAAATGCTAATCACTTTATGTCCCACAAATGTGAATATAATCTCTTTATGTGCTAGTTAAAATTGTTTTAAAATCCAGGTTGCATTTCTTCTTTTTTCTGAATTGTAATAGTTTTTAAAAATAATATATTATGGTAAAAATCTTTTATTTGCAAGATGTTTCTGTTGTAAGCATTTTTTCCCTAGCAGTTTGACCTACTACTTTCTTAATGTTGTCTTTCATTTATTTATTTATTTTTATTTATTGTCAAAGTGATGTACAGAGAGGTTACAGTTTCAAACGTTAGGCCTTGGATACATTTCTTGTACTGTTTGTTTAATGTTGTCTTTTAAAGAGAAAATGTTTTCATTGTGATGAAGTCCAATTTATCAAGCTTTAAAATGATTTTCATGTCCTATGTAAATGTTTTCCTAACTCATAAGGATTTTTCTCTGAGGTTGCCTTCTAGAAAATTTATAGTTTTAGCCCTTATATTTAGTTCTATGACCTAATTGTAGTAGAGATTTATTTACTTTTACTTGCACATGAATATATGTAATAGTTTTAGTATCACTTGTTGTGAAACTGAATCTTTTCCATTGACTCATTTGTTTTCATGTTTGTAAAAATAAACTGACAATGTAACATGCTGCTTCTGTTCCCGATGTTCTGCTTGTTTTCTTTGATGTCTATGTCTAGATCTACCAGTTGTATATTGTCTTGATTATTATGCTTTTTAAATTAAACCTTGAAGTCAAGTGGTATGAAACCCAGAGTTTGTTATTTTCAAAAAATACTTTGGTAATTCTAGGTCCTTGGATTTTCTATATCATATGTTTTAGAAAAAGATGTTATAAATTTCCACAGAAAATTTGCCAGAGCTTTGATAACATAGTGTGGTACATATGTATGAAACACTATTCACTTATAAAAGGAATGAAATCCTGTTATTTGCTATCATGTGGATGAAATTGGAGATCATTATGGTAAACAAAATAAGCCAGGCACCAAAAGACAACTACTATGATTCATTTGTGGAACATAAAGCAGTTGAATTTAGAAAGGGGAGAATGGTAGTTCCCAGGGATACTAACAGCACTTAATTTAATAATGCATTTAATGAACTTATCATTCATTCACTCATTTACTCATTCCACAAATGTTTATACTAATGTGAATGGCTAAAACAACTTCAACAGCTGGGAACGATTAGCTTTTTTAGTTTTTTTGTAAAGGTTGATCAAGATTTAATAATGTAGGAACATATGTAAAGTAGGGCTCTTAAATTTGACAGGGAAACAAAACTCAAAGCTTAATTAAAATTTAAACATTGAGGTTTTCAAACATTTCTAAGACATTTGACTTCTATTTTGGATATAGTTTGGAGATAGATTCTGTTATCTGTCTCCATACATAAAGTTAACTATGTGGGTTGTCAGGGAAAGAAGATTACAGCATTTGCTTCAATAATTACTAAAATGAATCTGGTTTTCTAATTTGACTTGAATTATTTGTCTTTTATTGTGAGGCACAGAGCTTGATTCAATGCAACCCTGAACATTGGTAGAGAAGAATTTTCATTTTTGACTCTACATATGAATATATTAAGAGTTAATGTTTACATTTCAAATCGCAGGGAATATTTCTGGACTGATTTTTTTTCTTGTATTCCTTTCCCCATTCTCTTGTAACTCCTCCAGATCTAAATGTTAAAATAGTCTTCTCACTTCACACTTACCCAGAATCTACTTCAGATGGGACTCAGGAGTGCTCTTCCTTAGGGCAATTTCGTTTCAATCTTCTCTTGGGATCTGTCTATAAAGAGCCATTAAACAGATACACAGGTAAAATTTCTGGTACAGCATTCTATGTTTATTGGAATCACATATTTGTGGCCATTTACATTGCTTAAATGACTTCCAACTTTTCTAATCTCACTATCCCCACAGTGTGCTTTCATTTCCTGCTCTACTTTCAGAAAGTAGCTAGTTTAAAATTGAGTTACTAACAATGTTTTTATACTTAAGCAAAGTACCCAAAGTGCATATAACTGGGTCAGCAAAAGTACTGGTTGCAGAAATATTAATGTGTATAAAAGTAAATATCCATTATTTAAGAATTCTGTTATGAAGTAGTAATGGAATTTTTGGGCTAAATACTATTCATACTTTAAATTGTATGATGTAAATAGAGTTCAATAACATTTAGAAGATTTATATTTTAAAGATGAGATTAATTTCTATTTGTTTTTCATTTTTATAAATGTCAAAGCATAATATATTATGAGAAATGTAGGGAATAGAGTTTTTGAAATTTCCTAGGACATTCAAAATTTATCAGAGACGTTTATCATTCCCAGCCCTGCCCCCCAGAAACAGCTTCGTACTTTTGGAAAAAAATTACAAAGTAAAATATGCTCAAAAACTAGGCAAAATGTTGCTTGGGCTTAGGAAGAAAAGGAGACTTGACGGCTGTATATATCTCCCTGATATTTTTCTTCTCTTAATTTTGAATGTGATTTCCTGTCTGCTTATTCATCTGACATGTATTTAATGAATATATCTAAGGGATGACAATTTAGTAATGAAAGACACATTCCTATCTTCATTGAGTTTATAATCCTGTGACAGATATGTGCAGTGGAAAGAACAAGGTAAAACATGTACTATGATAGATGTCAATATGTACCAAGAAAACAAAAGCATAAAAGGAGTGTGTCTTTGTTTTCCTTCACATGGGATTCTTATTTTGTTTTTCTTATTTTGCCTTTAAGTGCTTGTACAAAGAAGTTTCAATTCAGTATGTCGATTTATGAGTATAATACATCTTAGGGTGATGCTTTAAATAAGCTAAAGGATTTCTATGAGCAAAAAGATTGAAGTAGAGACTTACAGGAAAGAACACAAGGCATATGGTTAGTAGGAGGGAGAATGTTCAAAACTGAAGAGATAGCAAACACTGAAATCTTTGAGAGAAGCATGAATGTGTTGGGGAGAATAGAAGCAGGCCAGTATGACTGAAATGAGTGATTTTGGCAATGAGATTTCATCCGCTCTGCCTGTGTGACCCCAGTTGCTCTGTTGTATCAATTAATGTTTGCCTACCTGTATCAGATATTTTTAGTCAAGGCCAGACGAAAATATTGCACAAGATATCTAGGCAAGAGCTTGCTTATTTTCCATTTCCAAGAGGAGTGTTGTTTTGGACACAAATTGGAATGGAATTAGTTGGGTGGCTTATTCTTCAGCTTTGATTGAAAACAAAATCATTTTGGAGAAATGAAAGCCTCTAATGCCTTGATTAGATGAACTAAAATGTTATATAAAATTGATAAAAACAACACAGAAAACCAAATTTTAGGATTGATATCTTGGCCAGCTCTAGTTTATCAGCAGACATCTATTAAGATCCTCTAATATAATGGGTTTGCTGTTGGCTCTTTTCCTCAATCCCATGGGTCTCTTGCAAGAAATTTGCTCTGCCTCTGAGAATTAGTCAGTCATGAAATATTAATCACAATTGTTCTGGGAAGTAAATAGCAGGAAAGATTTCCAGTGTTTCTCCTTAGCATTCTGTGGAGCTACTGTTGGACCTTTCTTCTCTTCTTTTTCAGGTGAATCCCTGTAGACAGCTACTACCCACCTGTGGCAATGTGGGAACTCAAAAGGAGATCCCACATGATCTTCAAGGGCATAATTCCTCAATCCCTGACAAAGTTTAGTGTTAGACAACTGAGCTTTCCTCCCATGGAACTATCTGATTTACAGTGCAGATAGTAGATGTTTATAATAGTTTTCTCCCCTGTTGCATTAAATACTCTGGCTCATCTCTAGTCTACATTTTTATATTTGATATATTTTGCTTCCCACTTTTCACTTATTTCCCCTTTTAGTTAGTCTTTGTGATTTCTAGCTATGGGCTTGTACCTGGATTAATTCTGCTTTATTATTTAACTTTTTATTATTTACTTTATTGTTATTAAACAGGTGATATACAGAGGTGTTACAATTATATGAATCAGGAAATGAGTGCATTTCCTTTCTTACAGTGTCTTCTGTTCCCTCCCTCTAGTTCCTTCTTCCCATCTTCGTTTGTGAGTCATATATTTTATTTTCATCAGTGTCCAGTGAACTCCACTGCTGCACTTTTTCACCATTCTTCCCTGTAGTTCAGTATCCTCCCCCCACCCTCCTGAAGATAAAGATTTTTTTTTTGTCAGTGGTGGGGTTTGAACTTGAGTCCTGGATACTGCCTCTAAATTCTTTGTGCTCAATACTAGTGCTCTGCCATTTTGAGACACAGCACCACATCCCATTTTCTGGTAGTTAATTGGAAGTAAGTCTCATGGACTTTCCTGCTCTGGCTGGCTTGGAACTGTGATCCTCAGATCTCAGCCTCCTGAGTAGCTAGGATTACAGACGTGAGCCACCAGTACCCAGCTAAAGAAAATAAATTTAAATAAAAAAATTGAGATATTTAGGATCCTGGGGGATAGAGTGTAGGGATAAAGTAGTAGTGAGAAATCATGTGGAAGTAGTTGTCACAGAAAGACCTCTCTGCTGTACTGATGATTTGCTCAAGTTCCACAGTCACCTTTCTTAGTCCTATGCTTTGCAAGTTGCAGCTAATCATGAGCATTCCAGGTCCATAAGCTCCCATATCATAGCAAATATTCAGCATTTGGAAAGAATTAGCCACTCTGTGCATGGGAGATACAAAAGGGATGCATACTTGTGATAGAGACTTTTCCCATGCTTTAAATGTTTATGTCCCTCCAAAATTCATGTTGAAATTAAATCCCCTCTATAATAGTTATTAAGAAATGGGGCTTATAGGAGGGGAGAAGGCCGTGAAGGTCATCCTCATGGATGAGATCCCTGACCTTCTAAAAGCACTAAGTGGAATGATTTTCTCCCTCTTGTTCATCTGCCCTTCTGGCATGTAAGGATGACAGCAGTAAGGTACCATTTTGGAAGCAGAGACTAAAGCCTTATCTGACACTGAGTAGGCCAGTGCCTTGAGCTTGAACTCTGTAGCCTCTCCAACTAAGAGTAATGTTTCTATTATTTATCAAGTACAAAGTATAAGTTATTTTGTTAGCAGCCTCCATGGAGTCAGATAGATTCTAGTAGATTGAAGACTTAAATAGTTGGAATCACAGGTTATCGTCTAATTCTAGAAACTTGCTTGATGCAATGTCTATTGTCAGGGGTATCAGCCAGCAGACTGGATGCAGAAAAACATACGCTTCAGGTCTCTAAAAATTTATGTTCTTCAACTCATGAGGGGAGAGGGAAAGGGGGAGGGAGGAGGGGTAATGAGGGAGGAGGTAACAAACAGTACAAGAAATGTATCAAATGCCTAACATATGAAACTGTAACCTCTCTGTATACTACTTTGACAATAAATAAGAAAAAAATTATGTTCTTTGTTTTTCACTTTTGGGGAGATATGTTACTCAAGAATGGAAAGTTCCTGCCAGTTATGGCTCCTAAGGCCTATTGAGTGTGATTTCATCAATGTAGTTCCTATTGAGGTGCTCTGTGAAATGTTAAGATGATGAGAACCTCAGCATGACAAATTATGTTGAACAAAGGGAGAATCAGACATAAGGCTGTGAAGGTACACTACTATCCATGCTACTGAAAGCAAACTTCTTGCTGTGGAACTTAGGACTCAGTAGAGAAAAAAGTACTGCTGTAGGATCACAAGAGCCTAATCGCTATGCCCTTATGAATGCATAAGATGATGCTAAGTGAAATGAACTCCATGTTATGGAAACCACTGTTATATCACTGTTGTAATTACTTTCGACATGCCATGTGAAACCGTAGCTTCTACTGGTGAGGATTCTCTTGTATCCCCTTCCTGTGGTTGTACCCGCACTATCACCGTATCTTATCTGAGTACATTGGAAACTATATACTGGTATTAGAACTAGTGAAGTGAAAGGGAATACCAAAATCGAGAGACAAAGGATAAAACGACAAAGGACTACAAAAGAAATACTTGCAGAACTGTTTGGTGTAAAACAACTGAACAACTCATGGGGGGAAAGGGAAAGGGGGATGGGGAGGGGGGAATGAGGGAGGAGGTAACAAACAGTACAAGAAATGTACCCAAGGCCTAATGTATGAAACTGTAACCTTTCCGTACATCACTTTGACAATAAATAAGAGAAAAAAAAAGTGGAACAAAAAGTACTGCTGGTTAGATCAATGGCTACATAGCAGGATCTCATTGCCATTGTAATATGTGGAGCAACTGCTGCCATTGAAAGTGTCTCTTGGGCTGGGAATATGGCCTAGTGGCAAGAGCGCTTGCCTCCTACACATGAAGCTCTCCGTTCGATTCCCCAACACCACATATATGGAAAACGGCCAGGAGGGGCGCTGTGGCACAGGTGGCAGAGTGCTAGCCTTGAGTGGGAAGAAGCCAGGGACAGTGCTCAGGCCCTGAGCCCAAGGCCCAGGACTGGCCAAAAAAAAAAAGAAAAAGAAAAAGAAAGTGTCTCTTGGCAGATTACAACAATGCATGGTCCATTTGCAATTAAAATGGTCACCTGATTAACTACATCAACTCTTGGCCCATCTGCCTTTAACATAGGCTGACAAGGAGAATGAAATTGAGTCTACCCTTGTGGGGATTCTTAGAGGATGTGGCAGGATATAATTTTGGCAAAATTGAATAAACTTCCTTAGAAGGTACCAATAACTTTGAGCCTATGAACTTGCTTTGGGGTGAGCTGGGTGAAAAGTGTGCTTTGCCATTGTGATGAGCAAGTCTCTGCATAGTAGTTCTTTTAAATTAATTCTAATAGTCTCTGTGGCCGTCAGTATCTATATGTCTGTACCTGTACAGTTATTTAGTAGAATGCTTTACATTATTGAAACGTAATTGATTTAGCCACTAGTGAAGAAACTAGCAGGTGAACACTGATTACTTATTATGGAAATAGTGCTTCCCTGTCTTTAGTGATAAATGCCTACTATTGGCCTCTAACATTCCAGAATTCTACCATTTCAGTGCCAGACATCAGGAAACATGTCTCAATGATGACATTTCTCATTATCATCCATAGGTTATAGAAGAAAGCCACTGAACAGGACTCTTCTAGTAGGTTCATGCCTAATTCATTAATGAATATTCCCATGCCTTGACAAAGGAGTTTTTCCATCCTGTGTCACTGAAGGCATATAGCCAGCTGTTGGGGATTGTGACTCTGAGAGGCGTTAGTAATCCTAACCCATCACTGGTATTAAAAGTGTGTTATTCTTGTCTTTCTCCTCTTCTTATTTCTCATCATCTGTTACCAAAGTCTTGGCTCTGCTACTAAAATGTACTCAGACTCTGGCCACATCTCATTTATTGAAATGCTGTTGTCTGGATTTGTACAACAGTCTTCTCTTACCCTAATGAATACAATAAATAGCCTTCCACTTTGATTATCTGCCTCTATAGCTCCCACTCCATCTCACCCCTACAATTTATTTAAGAATGAAGATCACGTCATTCTTCTGCTCAAAGCCTTCCACATGCTTCCCATCCCACTTGAAGTATAAAATCCTGTCTTCACTAAGGTCCTGAAGGATATGTGATGAGATGATGGAGTTCTTTGAATGCTAGTTCTCAGTTCTCTTTGTTTACTCTGTCTTCATTGACCTTCTCCCCCAACTCCCATTTTGTGCTTGTACTGAGACTTGAACTCAGGGCCTTGTACTCTTGCTTGGCTTTTTCACTCACAATGGCTCCTTTAAAAGTTGAGCTAGGGCTGGGGATATAGCCTAGTGGCAAGAGTGCCTGCCTCGGATACACGAGGCCCTAGGTTCGATTCCCCAGCACCACATATACAGAAAAACGGCCAGAAGCGGCACTGTGGCTCAGGTGGCAGAGTGCTAGCCTTGAGCAAGAAGAAGCCAGGGACAGTGCTCAGGCCCTGAGTCCAAGGCCCAGGACTGGCCAAAAAAAAAAAAAAAAAGTTGAGCTAAATCTTTATTTCTGGCATTTTGATGTCAGTGATTTGGAGAAAAGCATCTTGGACTTGTCTGCCTGGGCTGGCTTTGAACTTCAGTCCTCAGATCTGCATAGCTATGATTATAGTTGTGAACCACCAGTGCCTAGATGATTCTTCTTCTTCTTCTTCAAAACCAGACAATTTTTTTATTTTTGTGCTTGATTTACCTTCTGACTTCTGCCCCTCTCGCTCAGCACTCTGCTCTTCCTCTCATTGAAGTCTGCTCTTGGGTTGCCTCCTCAGTGAAGATTTCCATGACCACTTTTCCTTTGAAGCCCACCACCTCAACATCCTGCCCTAACATGTTCTGTGCCTCTTTTCTATTTTACTGAGAGCATTGATGACCATTCGATACAGCCAAGCAATCAAGTTTACCTGTGTGCCATTGATTGTCTCTCCCTCCCAAATACGTCATAAGCCTGGTGTGGTTTCTGAAGGAATGGTGAGTATATAATAAGGCTTCAGTAAATACTGGTTGAATGGATGCATGTTTAAATATGCATAAAATGAAGCTGTTCCATGCAATGTGGCAGTTGGGCTCAATGATCTCTGCATAAATCCCTTTCAGCTTTAAATCTATGAGGATGAGGCTCAAGGTAGGCTTCCTTCTGAGTTTTAGTAATAAGCTCTCTACTTAAGATATGGTAATAAAATAGCACTGAATAATCAAAACTGATGCCAGCCATAAGCAGCCATCCTGGCTTTATTGATCATGTGTATCTGTTAGATTGCAACCTCGATTCTGTCCAGGAGTATTTTCATTTTAAAAGGATTCCCTTACAGAACGGAGAAGCCAAAGGTTATCATTTTCTTATAGAACTTGCAGCATTCTCGTGTGCCAGGGGATGGAAGCATCTGACAGTTCATCTCACTTCTAGAAAGTATATCTGTTCTGTACCTTCGTAAATTGAACTCAGAATTTTATGTACATCTTAGCTATCTAAACATAGTAGGATAGATTTTATATGATATTTTCTGCCCGGGTTAGTGGAAAATTTCCCTGCCCTGGTTTATCTGTTGTTAGGCAGCTGAGTGGGAAAAATAAAGCTGTTTTGAGTTTTGAGGAGTGTGCTTTCAGTCCCTACTGAGAAGTAAGAGCTTTTAGTCACAAAGTAAGAGGTTTTAGTCTCATGATTGTGTCTTATTTGACAAATACACACACACACACACACACACACACACATATATACAAACACACATATCTTTCTCCTGCTGTGGATATCATTGTGTTAAAGGAAAATACACAGAGAAGGACATAGAAACAATGATCAGATCTCTACTTTATGGTCAAAGAATGAGAAGTTTCATTAATTCATCCTCTCATTTGACAACCATCTATTGAGTACTTTCTCTCTGTCAGGACACATTACTGACACATGAAATTCCATTTCCTGGATTGGGCTGCAAAATTCATTCATCCATTGAGCATAGTACAAGATGTGTGTCAGATACTGCAAGTGAAACAAATTGCTCTGGATCTTTTCTTGGTGGAATTTCTTTGCAAAAGGAAGGAAAGGTGTCTTAGGTATTTGGGCAAAGTGCAGGATGAGAAAACAGGGAAGGGATGAATAATTGTATCGTGGGAGTCTGGTAACATAAAGTAGAGAGTGGCTACAGAAAGGGTGTCTGGAATGAGTCTTGACAAATAAGGAGATGTTTGGTGTGACTGTAGGTTGAGGATAAAAGACAAAGAATCCAGTAAGCACAAAGGGAGAGAGTTTTCAACATATAAGGAAGAGCCAATGAGTTGTAAGATTTTTCAAGTGGGGACAACTACTAGGCCAGATAATTTAGTCTTCTGTGTTACTTTAAGAATTTGCTTTTTCTTCTGTGGACTATAGAAATTCTTTGAAGGTTTTTAAGAAAGAGAGTTGCATGATCTCTCTGAGGTTTTAAAGATCACTGTCACATTGGTAGCACTTAGAGAATGAGTTACAGGAAGTGATATTAGAGCCTGAGAGATAGGAAGCGACTTCCAAGTTTAGATAAATGGTGAAGCAGGTGGAACTCGGGCTATCAAGCAGGGAAGGAAGGAGAAGGTAGGCATAAGAAATTGTAAGGATGAGGTTTAATCAATGGGTCTAGGAAACAGCAGGAGGAAAGATAAAGGAAGGAATAAAATGACTTTCTGCTTTTCTGAGTAAAAGAATACGAGGTAGGATTTTCTGCAGAGAGAGAGAAACCATGAGGACAGGTGTGCGTTTTCAGAAGTGAGTTTGCTTTGGGGGCTTGCCTGTGTAGTCTGTTTTCAGAGCCACAGGTAGTGTTCACCATGTGAATGCTGAGGAGGCTTTGGTAAGCTCATTCAGCAGGTATTTATAGGGGAGAAGGATTTGAAGACTGTCAGCATGCTAGGGTAAATGGAGGCAGAGTCTGCTTAAATACCTTCCCCGAGAAAAGATCCAAATTTCCAGACCAAAAATGGACCCATTACCTGGAGTAAATTCATTTTTCTTTTCAGTTAATATATTTAAGTCAAGGTAGATAAAATGGGCTTCACCAATAGAGGAATCATGTAAAATCATTTATGGTGCTTCTATCCAGCCCAATTCATTGGATAAGGGTAGGGAGAGCCTACCTTAGCCAAGATGGCACTCTCTGTATGATTCAGATGTTCTAGTAAAATCCTGATGGTCCCCTTGACTACCTGAAATTTAAAATAAAAGCATTGAAAGTTTATTCTTTGAGCTTCAGTCTTAATTACAGCTAAAAATCTATATTACCCTACAAAGTGGTAGGACTTAATATTTTGCTCACAATGTGTATATATACTATATATATACATATTGGGAAATATCTATATTTATACATAAATATAGATTTACATATATTTATTTTGATCACTATACATTGTAAGAAAAACAGTGTATATATACTTTACATACACATATACTCTATACACTTATATATAGTATATATAGTATAGTATAAATATATAGTATATATAGTGTATACATAGACTATGTGTAAATGTGTAAGTATGTGTAAATAAAATATGTGTAAATATATGTTTAGTATAAACATATTTATGTAAATATATAAGTAGATTGCTAAATAGTGTGTATGTATACAAATTGTATGCATATACACAACGTAATCTGTGTGTTTGATTAATACCTCTATAATAGTTCAAATCCCGTGCTGTTTAGATTAATTTTTCCATGACATTCTTTTCCAGACAATGTCTGTAAGTACAAAAAGCCTCATTTGATTCATCAGTGAAACCACAAATGAATAAAGTCAATCTTCAGTTGACTTTTCGTGAATGCATCACCACTGATGAAGACAGCACCTGAATGGCCCTTTTTGTTTCAAAGCATTTTATGCTGTGTCCTTGTGCATCCTTCTGGGGAAGTGAGTCATGTTACTATGCCCATTTAATACAGGAGCAATGTGAGCTCCTGAGGTTAGGTGGCTTGCACAAAAGTAAGAACCATGCGTGTAGAAAATGGAGCTAGAACCTGCATCTTCGCATTCCAATGCCTTTCCTTGTTTCACTGCATTGTGGAGCCTTCCAAAGAAAGGGCTGCAAGTGGGGAGGAGACTAAGAGCACTGAGCTCCTCTGAGAAGTGTGGAGTAAATGAGATTTTGTCTCAGAACATGGAAGCTGGGAATAGAGGTGAAAAACTACATCCACTGCCAATTTTTGTCTAGAGTAGCCTTGAAAGCTAACATTTTATAAAGACACCACTGAGTTCAGATTTCCACAGAGGGCAGGTCAGCAGTAATCCTGGCATTATGTGCTTTCAGGTCTGTGGCCACAACCTAAACGCCTGTGAAAGAAATCTCACAGTCCATTTGTGCGCTCCTTTTGAAAATGCAGGTGTGGTTGTAAAGAGCCGCGGGTACAGGGAGCTTGAGTTACAAGGGCAGATGTTAAATATTCATCCCCAGAGAGGCTCATTGGGGTTTATAATAGTATCGACTGTGCTCCAGTTTTATTTTCTTGCTTCACAAAAAGGCTTCTGTTGCTATAAACTCCCAAGTTTTAACAATTTCATGCGAAAGGGATATAAATGTTATCCAGAGTAGCAGAATTCAGTAAGCTTTTAATAATGAGTAAGTAAAGCCTGTTCTTTGAAAGTAAGTTATGATAGTTAGATAAATCCAGTGAGGAGGTGCCCTTTACCCTTGTGGGGGTGCATGTTCCTTCGTTCCTTTTGGTTGACCATGTGGGGTGGGGCATAAGTGTGGGGATTAAAAATGGGGGAGGAGGAAGGATGTTGTAGGGATAAGACCTGTGAGATCCATTAGGTAAACATTTACTTTCATCTCTCACTTAGATTTGTGAGTCCATTAGAGAAACATTTACTCCCCTCTCTCACCTCCCAGGTTAACATCCACTCAGTGGGTTGACAGCCTTTGGTTGATTTCTGCTTGGCTCTCTAATGTACAATATCTACCACAGTGAGTCCAGGGAGTATCTACAAATGCCATCTTCTCTTATGGTATCTAAAGAACTGGAGTTTTCCCCTCTGCTTTTTGGTGACTCCATTCACTTGGGTATCTCTGACAGGGAGTCTGTGATCTCTCTATTTGCCTGTATAACCATGTGTTATCAAATCTTTGCCTTAGGTGGTTCAGTTGTATCTTCCAGGAAGGATACTTCCTTTCAGAGATCTCTGGGAAAGGAAGTGCCACCATGTGTGGTCATTATTGTCATCAAGGAAGGCACCAAACAGTGTCACCTCACTACTTCTTCCTGTCTCCTCCCTGTATTTCCTTGACAACACTTCTCAGCATCTACTTCTTCTCTACCTTCTCTACCTGTTTTCCCCTCCATTGTTCATCAACAATGAAACTGGAGCCTTAGGCCCAGTGACCTTTGCACTTCACTCATCTTTCTTGTCTGATCCTATTTTACAATGGCAGGATGGAAAATCCTTAAGTGCTATATTTATTCATAATTTATATTCAAGACCAAGTGTTTTCTACATATTTAGTTAATTTTACATGCAAAACATTACAGAACTCTGATGGGATGATTCCAGAAATATTTATCCTCTCTTTCTGTTTTATTATTCTTTTTTTTTTAGTGGCTGGTGGAAATAGGAAAAGGGAGGGGAGTCATTTAGATGGGGAAAGACATTTCTCTAAATGTCAATACTTATGAAACGCCATTTTAAACCTTTATAAATGATTATCTTTCTCAATACTGATGAGGCAGTTTCATATTGCTGCTCAATTTATTTACTCAGGAGACCAATTTATTTCACTCCCTCAGTACTAACTGTTTGCATTGACATCTAGGTCTGCTTTGAGCAAGCAACTGTGACAAGTTGTTTATTGAACTGTAAACAGGTATTGTCTGAATCTAAACAATGACTTTATCTAATTAGGAGACCCTGGGCATCATCTGAGCCCCATGTGGCTAGCCTAACCCAGTTCTGGCATCTCCTGAAGATTCCCCAAGCCTTCTTACAATCTCCTTGCTCATATGAAACCCTTTATCACAAAGTAAAGAGTCATCTGTATTTTCCTGTAACTACAGCCTGGTGCTTTGTGTAAAAAAAAAAAAAATGAAGACTGACTCTAATAAACTGAGCAAGGGCGTCCCAATTTAGAATGGTTGAATAAGAAAAGGAAGACATGAGTGAGATCTAAAAAGAAAATGAGGATGAATAAAAATGAACTGGCTCTGTTGCCTAGGCTATAAGGATGCTTTGTATAAATGAGAAAATATTCCCTCCATCCCCCGCCCCCGCAAAGAGAATTCAATGGCATGAGGGTAAAGGGAGGTTTTAGACAAAAGTGCAGGTATGATTATGGAAAGCATCATAAGAAAGTGGAGAGTGTGGGGGAGATGTTCACTTATGAACTCAGATGGAAATAGACCGCCATGGAAAGCACTTGGGAACTCTCATCTCCCCTGCCATTGCTTTGTGTCTGAAGATGCTAATTGAGCTCAGCAATCAATGGCTTTTGTTTTCAATTGTAACTGCTTTTCTGAAAGGTTTTGCCCAATACTAGAGGGAGGAGCTCTTAACAAAGCTTCACTTTTCTGTAGCTATTATTATTACATTTTCCTGTTAGCAGGGAAGAAATAATTGAGATTTTGTAAAAACAACAACAACAACAACAACAAAAAAGTCACCACAGTGAAGTTTTCAAACATGAGGCCCAACATAGCTAGCTTTCTAACAACAACAACAACAAATTGCTCATAGATGTCTCACTGGAAAGCACTGGAAAGAAAAAAGCTGCAGAAAAGTGAGTAGAATGATATATATTTACTTTTTCCACTCATGACATAGCTGCTATGTGTATTTTCTCAGGAAGCCATATTTTCACATTCTTTCAGTCTCTCCTCAGGGCATTACGAGCTGCTTTTGTGGTTGCTTCCTTTACGATTTGTGTAATTGGTTTCACTCACTGAGGTCCAATCGGTGGGTTCGTCGTGAACGCCTCATGAAATATGAATCTATTTAAAAATTAATAGTAGATCAATATTAATTCAATAAAATATTTTAATCTAAGCTATGAATATTTCATACAGATATGCAGATTTCAAAAGCCGTTTTCATGTTTCTGACAGGCTGTCCAGTTTTCCATGACGACATTGAAATTATTCCTCATGCACTGTGCTATGGGCTCCAGGCTCTCTCAGCTAGAGCTGCCCAGGTCAATGGTTGTGTTTATTCAAACTGCTGAAGGAATGCAAATGAGATGCATGCTGCAGAAGAACACAGGAAAGTTTACCTTGTTTAATGGAGTTGATCCATTTTCTCCTGTCTTTGCTTGGAATCTACTTAAAGGGAGCCTCGCACAGTCTTATAGGTTAATTCTTGTTCATGCCAGGTTTGACTCATATCAAACCTGGCATGTTGAGGCACCTGAAGGCTTCTCTGAAAAAAGAAAAAAAAGCTTCTAAAGAGATGGACTGCCACCGTGCTAGTTGAAATGAGCCAGTTGCACCTGGCTGATAAAACCTGAGATTTACTGCAGCAGACAGGCCTCAGCTTAAACAGGCTCCTCTCTCTACTGAACCTCTTTCTGTCACTTACATCCATCATCTCTCTCATCCGGTATCATCAGCTAAAACAATGGAGTGGTGTCTGAGCTTAGCTAGAGGAGGGCGATGTCATTAACACAGGGATATGCTATATGCATTGGAACAGTGGGGCTGCGTCCACTTGCATTGCTTACTGGATGTTGAGAGGGCAGTTGCTGCACTAGGTACAGATGGAAACCATGAAGACATTGGAACTCAGGTAATGCCAATGAATTAGGAGGGAAAAGTGATTTCAGTATGGATTCAATAGAAGTGCTAGGTAATGGCTAGAACAATCATTTCTTTCTGTTGGGGTTTCCTCTTTCATTTGTGTATATATATCTGTGCTACCTCATGTCTTAGCTCTCATGGAAGTAAATATAACAGCTTACATTAAAAGTGTGCCAGCTGTGGTTTCTTCTTCTGGGAGCAGTGGCAAATAAGGCAAGTGGATTTATTGAGTGTTTTCTGTGCATGGCCCAAACCTTGGAGAACAGTCTGTGGAGGCTAGAATACCCTCAACTAGGAAGCAGATATTCTGAACATAGTAGAGGATTGAAATAAGATGCTCAATCGAGAACTGTGTCAGATTTCTACACCTCTGCAGCTGCACATTGTCTTGTACATAGTAGGCCTTCCGTGTGTATGTTGCTGATCAAATGAATTGGCACACCTTCTTCTTTAATGTTTATTTACCTTACCTCTGTAGTGTTCTGTAGATACCAAGTGGGTGTATTTCAGAACTCTGCCTTAGAATGAGAGATCCCTAACTTTTCTGTAATTTATCACTGTATTTCCCTTGAAAAGAGAAGGTTTCAATTTTGTAAAAATGTACTACAGTCCTAATATTGAAGCTAAGGGCATGCCACCCTACGAGTCAATTCTTGTGGCAGGGCTCTCTCTAGACTGTGTGGGAGAGCATTAGCCAGCAAGACCTCCTGCTGGGGTGGCTCTGGGCACCCTGTTCACTTCTTATGATTTGATAAGTTGGTTTATTTCTTTGTGGACCTGAGTGGGACCTTGATTCTTTTTCATAAACTTACTGAATAGGAAGAGAGATCAATACACACAGAAGGGTACCAATGTCTGCTGCTGACACAAGAGCTGGCCTTGATTCATTGACCAACTGTCAGGCTTTGCCAATGTCTGGCCTACTTTTAACAATGAAGGTCCCATAGCCCAAGAAATCTCTTATTCCAAAGCAAATAGGGATACTTAGCTACTTGACCAGAACCTTAGCATTGACATGACAGGGATTTTTATTTTTTAGTACTGAGGGCTGGACACAGGGCCTTTAGAATGCCAGGTAAAGTACCTTTCATGGCATGTTTTTGTCCTTTATTTTGCTGTGGTCTTTAGGTGAATGCTAAATTTCTGGAAGTTATATAAATTAGAAGATTGAGAAGGGCTCTGGTAGATTTTATGATTCTTCCACTAATAGTACTATGTGAAATTTATATAGTTAAGAAATCACCTACCAAGTGGCATATATATGCATTACATGTTTATTTATAATTAGCATATTTATTTTATATATTAGTGAGATTGAGTATATTTCCATACAAAGCATATAACATGCATTGGTCATATCTAACTACCCTTTTCAACCTTTGATCTCTCTACCTTTCCCTCACACCCTTTCAAGTCACTAGTAACACTAGTCTCCTTTCAGGTCAACATGGTTTGTTATTGTCCATATATGAGATTGGACATAAGCACTTGCCTTGCTATTTCTGTTTCACTTGCTATTTCTGTTCGCAAGTTCCAGCCTTTATTTTTGTGCTGCAAATGACAAGATTCTATTTCTCTTTGGGCTGAATAGTACTTAATTGAGTATATGTGCCATATTTTCTTTAGCTCCATCAACCTGTTGATAGGCCTCCAGTTTAGATCCATATCTTAGCTCTTGTAAATGGTGCTGTCATAAACAGATATGTGGAAATATCTCCTCTATGTGCTGTATCCATTTCCACTGCATATACAGCTAGGGGGAGGATAGCTAGATCATAGGGTAGTTCTGTATTTAATTTTTGAGGTACCTGCATAATGTCTACATAGTAACCCATTCAGATTTACAAACCACATGTGGAACCAGATTTCAAGAAGGACTGATTGATATTCAATAGTTAGTACATATAAACACGTAAGATGTTGCTAAGTAAAATGTACTACAAGTTACAGAAATAAGTGGTTTATCATTATTGTTGTTATTTTCAACATACCATGTGAAATTATGCCTTTTTATTTTGTCTCTTTTCCCATGGTTTTACCCCTGATGTCACTTGTTTTAGTACCCTGGGTATTGTATATACATGTATTGGAACTAGGGAAGGGAAGCGGAATGTTAAAATGAAGAGGCAAATGAAAAAAGGTGAACTAACGCAACAGTAATACTTACAAGATAATATGCTGTAAACCAACTGTACAATTCAGGGGGTGGGGAGGGAAGGGAATTGGGGGGAGGAAAGATGGGAGAAAAGTTAGGGAAGAGGTAACAAGTTTGAGAAGAAATATACTAACTGCCTTATGTATGAAACTATAACTCCTCGATATATCACTTTGACAATAAATAAATAAGTAAATTTAAAAAAAGAAATGCGAATTAAAACAACATTGAGATTCCATCTCACCCCAGTAAGAATGGCCGTTATCAAGAAAACTAATAACTGCAGATGCTGGTGGCAATGTGCCCAAAAGGGAACCCTACTACACTGTCGGTGGGAGTGTAAACTTGTTCAACCACTCTGGAAAGCAGTGTGGAGTTTCCTCAAAAGGCTAAATATAGAGCCTCTCCTATGACCCAGTAACCCTGCTTTTGGACATTTACCCAAAGGATTACAAGCAAGACCACACTAAAGCTACCAGCACAACTATGTTCATCACAGCACAATTTATCATTGCTAAAATATGGAATCAATCCAGATGCCCCTCAGTAGATGAATGGATCAAGAAAATGTACATACACACAATGGAATTCTATGCGTCTATCAGAAAGAATGCCATTGCCTCATTCGTAAGGAAATGGAAGGGCTTGGAAAAAAAATCATACAAAGTGAAGAGAGCCAGACTCAAAGAAACATAGACTCTGTGGTTTCCCTCATTGGCAATAATTAGTACATGTCCAGGATAATCCTAGCAGAAGATCAAAATAGCTCAATAGCTATGTACAAATGAACACATAAAATGATGCTAAGAGAAATGAACTCCAGGTTTTGGAAATAAGTGGTTTATCTCTGTTGTTGCTATTTTCAACATACCATGAGAAATTATGCCTTTTTCTTTTGTCTTTCTTCTCCATAGTTTTACCCCTTATTTCCCAACTGATTTTGGTACCCTGGGTATTGTATGAACATTTATTGGAACTAGGGAAGAGAAGGGGAGCATCAAAATGGAGAGACAAGGGTAAAAGGTGAACCAATGCAACAGGAATAGTTACAAGACTATATGCTATAACTCAACTGTACAACTCTGGGGGAGGGGAGGAGGAAGGGAATTGGGTAGGGGGAAGGTGGGAGAAAAATGAGGGAGGAAGTAATAAGTTGATAAGAAATGTACTCACTGCCTTACATATGAAACTATTATCCCCCTGTATATTACTTTGACAATAAATAAATAAACAAATAAATAAAAAAGGACTGCGATTGTCTAGTGAATGGGGATACCTATTCTCTTCTGTTTAAACCCCAAGTCCTTGCTTTTAACCACTCAGCTGAGGGCCACACTGTGTTTAACAGTGATGAAAGACACCAGTTTACTTTTAATTGATATATTTATTAGTGTTTTTACACTTGATCATGACTTCCTAAGACTCATAAATTGGGCCTTATTCAACTTTGCAACCTTTCCTAGACCTGTGGTATTTGGGGATGGTTAATCTTTTGGCTAGTAGAGATAGCACCCAGCCACCTGCTAGTGGATGTTAGTTTCTTTTCATATAGATTTTTAGTATCTAAGAACTTGTCTTATTTCTTTAGAACTACAGAGATTTACTCAGAGGAAAAGAAATTCACTGTCCTGATGTCTAAAAGCAGCTGTTGCCTGGACGTGATGTTTGGGTGTGAGGGCATGTGAAAACATCCTGAAGGTATGACACACAGGGGTGGGGAACCTGCAGCCCACAGGCCATAGAAGACCCAAGAAATCATTTGATACATAATGGAATATACATACTTCTTGCATGCTTCTCCTTTGGCCCCTGAATGGTGTTATAGCTACCCAAATAGCCCTTGACAGGATGATGTTTCCCAACCTCTGCTAGGACGATGCTTGACTTAATAATAAACACTCAGATTTCCAAGGAAATTAATTCCTTTGTGAGTTGCAAACAGTATGACCTACTAGTGCAAGCCAGAGAGGTGCAAATGTTAGTCATGCTGTGCCCACCAGCAGGTGCATGAAACTTCCTAGGCTTTATTTCCCCCAATGAGGAAGTAACGTAATGTTTTATAGGATTTTTGTCAGGTTTGATTAGAAATGTATGAAACAATCATCTCTGGCACATAGGAGAATGGCTCCTTAAAAGGAAGAGAGAGGGTTTATTTAGTTTATTCTGGGAAGGTGCTTTCATGTATTAGCAAGGATTCCCTTTGGAGTGGGTGTGCTTCTCATCACTGGAGGTGGGAAACCAAACATGGGTTATTCTCTCTCTTGGATGCAGGAGAGCAAATTTCTATACAATGTAGAGATGCTCATTTTTTTTAAAAAAATTACTTATTTATTGTCAAAGTGATGTACAGAGGGGTTACAGTTACATATGTTAGGCCATGGGTACATTTCTTGTACTGTTCGTTACCTCCTCCCTCATTCCCCCCTCCCCCTCCCCCTTTCCCTTCCCCTCCATGAGTTGTTCAGTTGGTTTACACAAAATGCTTTTGCAAGTATTGCTTTTGAGGTCGTTTGTCTTTTTATCCTTTGTCTCTCGATTTTGGTATTCCCTTTCACTTCCCTAGTTCTAATACCAGTATATACAGTATCCAGCGTACTTGGATGAGATACAGTGATAGCTTGGGGACAACCACAGGAAGGGGATACAAGAGCATCATCAACAAAAGAAGCTACAGTTTCACATGGCATATTGAAAGTAATTACAACAGTGAGATAACACTCATTTCCATAACATGGAGTTCATTTCACTTAGCATCATCTTATGCATTCATAAGGGCAGAGCTATTGGGCTCTTGTGATCCTCTGTGTGGCTAGCCTAAACCTGTGCTAATTATTCCCTATGAAGGATACCATAGAGTCCATGTTTCTGTGGGTCTGGCTACTTCATTTAGTATGATTTTTTTCCAAGTTCTTCCATTTCCTTAGCAATGGGGCAGTATCATTCTTTCTGTTAGAGGCATAGAATTCCATTGTGTATATGTACCACATTTTCCTGATCCATTCGTCTACTGAGGGGCATCTGGGTTAGTTCCATATTTTAGCTATGACAAATTGTGCTGCGATGAACATAGTCGTTCTGGTGGCTTTTGTGTGCTCTTGTTTGTGGTCTTTTAGGTAGATGCCCCAAAGCGGGGCTGCTGGGTCATAGGGGAGCTCTGTGTTTAGCCTTCTGAGGAATCTCCATACCACTTGCCAGAGTGGCTGAATCAGTTTACATTCCCCCCAACAATGAAGTAGGGTTCCCTTTTGGTCACATCCCCTCCAACATTTGTTATTGTTAGTTTTGTTGATAAAGGACATTCTTAATGGGGTGAGGTGGAATCTCAATGTTGTTTTGATTTGCATTTCTTTTATGGCCAGTGACATAGAGTAGTTTTTCATATGTCTCTTGGCTTTTCTCATTTCCTCATCAGGAAAGTCTCTTTTTAAGTCTTTAGCCCACTTGTTGAGGGGGCTATTGGTTCTTTGAGGTTTTGTTTTGGAGGAATTTAATTTTTTTGGTTCTGCATATATTTTAGATATGAGGCCTTTGTCCGTTGTATGGCTGGTAAAGATCTTTTCCCAATCTGTGGGCTTTCTGGTTATCTTAGGAGCTATGTCCTTTGCCCTGCAGAAGCTCTGCAGTTTGATGCAGTCCCATTTTTCCATTCTTTCTTTGATTTGTAGCATTTCTGGGTCTTTGTTAAGGAAGTTCCATCCTGTGCCAAGGAGCCCAAGTGTTTCTCCTACTCCTTCTTTTAGTGTTTTCAGGGTATCTGTTTTAATTTCAAGTTCTTTGATCCATTTGGAATTGATTTTGGTGCAGGGTGATATATAAGGATCTACTTTTAGTTTGTTGCAGGTATTGAACCAGTTTTGCCAGCACCATTTGTTAAAGAGGCTATCTTTCTTCCATCCTATTTTTTTTAGCTTCTTTATCAAAGAATAAGTAGGCATAGTTCTGTGGGTTCATTTCTGGGTCTTCAATTCTGTTCCATTGGTCTTCAGGCCTGTTCCTGTGCCAATACCAAGCTGTTTTTATTACTATAGCTTTATACTACAGCTTGAAGTTGGGTATTGTAATTCCTCCAGTAAATCCTCTACTTAGGATTGCTTTTGCTATTCGTGGTCTTTTATTGTTCCTTATGAATTTCTGGATTCCTTTCTCTATTTCATTAAAAAAATGGTGTTGGGATATTAATGGGTATTACATTGAATTTGTAGATAGCCTTTGGCAACATTGCCATTTTGACTATATTAATCCTCCCAATCCAGGAGCATGGGCGGTTTTTCCATTTCCTTAGTTCTGCCTTCATTTTGTTTTTCATGTTTTTAAAGTTCTCATCATAGAGGTCTTTCACTTCTTTGGTTAAGGATATTCCTAGGTAGTTTATGTTTTTTGAGGCTATTACAAAAGGAGTTGCTTTCTTGATTTCGGCGTTGGTCTTTGGGTCATTGGCATATAGAAAGGCCATTGATTTTTGAGGGTTTATTTTATATCCTGCTACTTTGCCGAAGTTTTGGATCAGATGCTCATTTTTTAAAAGATTGTATGCTTGGGAAATTAAATCTAAATTTCTTTTAGTAAAAGTATTGGTTTTTAAAGAAATACTTCCTAATAGTGTTTATATTAAATTGATGTATCCTTAAGATAAGCAGAGAAAAGACCATACTCTGAATGGAGCAAACACAGGTGAATGATACACCCTTTACAGCTACTTCTTATCCTTCTGTCTGTAGCTGTGTTCTGTTGGTGAACACAAGAGAAAGAAATCTGGTTGTTTTTCTTCTACTTAGTCCCCATGATTGGGTGACTTCTTTAGTTCTAGCTTGGGATTACAGTTAACACTTCCACAGTATACAGTCACATAAGTTTAAGGAGACCCTTGGGAAGTGAATGGTAAAGATGTGACAGAAAACTTGGAGAAAGATGAGGGCGAAAAACCTTGAGAGTGTGTAGGAAATGTCCACTAGTGCTTGCTGCTACTTTGCCTTCTTTGTTATGATAGTATTTGAAGGGATTTTTTTTTTTGAAGCTAGAATGGGGGCTTGAACCCAAGGCCTCACATCTGGAAAGACTTCTTATTGCTGGTGCTCTACTAGAGCCCTACCTTCTTCAACCCACCTTTTTTTGCTGGTTAATTGGTGGCAGAGTATCTCAAACTTGTCTGCCTGGACTGACTTCAAACTTGAATCTTCAGATCTCATTCTGCTGAATCGCTAGGATTACAGGTATGGACCATTGGTGTCTAGTTTGTGACTTTTGACAAATTCCCCTTTATTTCAGGTTCCAGATGAATCTACCTTTGGTGATGCTTAGGTGTTTGTCTATGGTATGAAAGAGAAGGAACTACTTTAATAATATTAGATTCAAGAACACAATTTCATACTCTATAGTTTTATCAGGGATTTTAGGCTATAGGATGTTGGTTTCATGCTAACAGCTATTTTCCTTGTGGTTTTAATAATAGAAAATGTAACTTTCTTCACAGATAATAATCTAACAACTTTTAAAGAGAGATCACCTATAAAAGAGCTTAAGAGTTTATATATAATTAAAGTTGAAGTATAAAAGCATCTAAAATACCTCATGATTTTAAAGTTTCAAAAAAAAGTACTGTTTTAGGGGATTCAGGAAAGATTTTTAAAAAGTTATGAATAAAAGCTTGGCTGGATATAGTATTCTTGGTTGGCAGGTGTTAGGTGCTTTCTTTCAGTGCTTGAATTACATTGTACCAAGAATACCAGGAAACTGGCATTTGAGAAGTAGGGAGTGTCAAGGAGGTGGGGTTAAATAAATGACGAATAAAAAGAGGAAGGGGGAATACAGTGATAGTAGTAAATGGTTGGGAGGGATCTGGGAGAAGGATTAGAGGAGTGCCATGGATCAAGATGCATTCATTGTATTCATAAACTGATTTGTTCACCGGTAACTCTTTTGTATGATTACTTAAAGGCAATAAAATATAAATCATAATTGCTATTTGACTAAGTCCAAGTTTGAAAATTGCCTGGGACCATTTGGTCAATGAGTAATCATTTTCTACTTGAAACAATGGCTTACTTTCTCTAAGATGCAATGGAAATTATAAGTTTGGCTTTATCAATTTACTTTCCAATTCTCCTTTCAGTAAGTCTGTGCGTTCTATTTCAATTTCAGTTGTTTCTTTTAATTAAAATATGTGCTAAACTTAGATTTTTTTTCCACTTTTTGTTCTTGTGCCAATCCTGGGGTTTGAACTAAGGGTCTGGGTAAACTTCCTTGAACTTGTTTCCTCAGGGTTAGCACATTAGCTCTTCAGCCATATCTCCACTTCTGGCTTTTTTAGTGATTTATTGGAGATAAGAATGTTATGGACTTTCTTGCCCAGACTATCTTCAAACTACAATCCTCACATCTCAGCTTCCTGAGTAGCTGGAAATGGAGTGCTAAGTGAGATGGAATTAGGAAGAGGCTAGATATACTTAATGCCTGTGATTTGTAGTTATCTTGCTCAAGGATTTAAGATGTTCAAAATATCACTTACTCTAAAAGACTTGTTGATTAAACATTTCAGGTGCTTCTAGGTGTACCATTCAGTTTCTAGTCATGGGAAAAGAAACCACTCTGGAAGCTTCCATGGAGAAAATCTAATACTGAAATTGCTTCCAAAGATGATAATGGCTTAAAAGTCACATGTAATATCAGAACAAGAAAAGAAGATTCTTAGAGCTGGGACAACAGAAATTGGAGCTATCAGAATCTGGAACCTGGGGTCAGATGGTAGATGGTCCAAACCCTACCATGGATGGCCTATCCATATCCATCTTCTTTGGTGCTACAGAAAAGACTAGAGGAATGGGAGTTTTCCGTGTTACCAATATTAGAAGGAGAAAGATAGTGATGATCTGAAAAACATGTAGACAATCGACTAGGGCAATGAGCACCAATCTGGTTGTCATTTGATACATTTGATACATGACCTTTATGGTAGCAGTGATGACAGCTGGCTTTTTGTCAGTGTGCATCTCAGAAAGCTACTCCAGAATGGTGGCTGATTGCACTGATTACTCCTTCCACACTCCTTGTTTTATAAAGGTTTAACATAACTCATGAATTATGAGGTTGAAGTCATTAGTTTGTGCCAGGTGTCTGTAGCTGGGAGGTGATGTTTAAAAGAGTGATACACCAAGCATTTTATTTAACCTGGGTAAGGTTCTCTTTATCCCCATAAATTGGGGCCTGAAGAATCCCCTGAATGGTAAGCCTATTCATTCCAGAAAGAAGCAGGCCAGATGAATTCAGTGGAAAAGGGGTTGCATTGTGAAAACAAACAAACTCTATTCGTAGGCAAAAAGAATAGGCAGAGGGAGGAGAAGTCAAGATTTAGCACATGTGAACATCTGGATGGATAGTAGCTGGCAGGAAGAGTATGAGCCAGAACTCCACAGATACCTTAGTGAAGACTTGATATTTCAAATGAAAACTTGAAAAACTATTAAGATTTTTTTTTGACAGAGGGGCTGAGAATCTTGACAATTGTAATATGTGCTCAAGTAAAGAAAACAGCTGTTCCCATTGGTGATGGTGCTAGGATGCAAAAGCGGACCTGAAGATGACTTTGGAAATGATGGAATGAATGAAACAGGCAGAATCAGAGCATTGACTGTTTCCACATTAGTTCTTTAGTGGGATGGAATGTCAAGTACCCGAAGAATGCTGCTTATCTGGTTATGCTTTTAAAGATAATTCAAGTGTTTAACTCATTTGTGCATCCAATTAATATTTATTAAAAATTCCCTTTGTGCCAGGATAAGAAGAAAAACTAGACTGAGGGGGGTCCATGCCCTATCAGAACATATTGTCTAGAGGAATGTACCAGCTAGTGATCTGAATTCCAGAAAAGTTTGAGATGACATTATAGAGATATGAAGGTCCTGGGAGAAAGAAGAAAAGGAAAACCTGGAAACAAAGAGTCAACTAAGCTGAATTCTGAAAGTTAGGAATATATTGTAGAAAAGGGTAATGGAATATAGTTGAGGCAAGAAAAATGTACATAACAAATTCTTACAGTCAAAAACAACGTACTGTTTTCAGGATCTGTACTTAATTCAAAATGGCAGGTGCCTAGATGTTTCTGTACTAAAGAAGGTATGAGACCAGAAGAGTAAGTAGGCTACAAGTCCATATTGAGCTCTGTTCACTTAATTGGGAAATGTAGATTTAACCATTCATAATTTCTTTTCCTTCAAAACTTAGTTCATTGTTACTTTGTAATAACTGTGAACTGCATGTGGAAGATTGGGAGGACATGTTGAATGAGGTAGACAGATCTTCCCTCACTGAATATATAAAAACCTAAGGAGGATTTATTTGCTCTATACTTTCTGTGGTGATATTTTTATTAAACATTGATGGCATATGCAGTGTGTCTTTTACATTTTTATCATAGTTTGGGAATATAGCTCATGTTCTCAGCACAACATGAAACTTATTTATAGAATTTTATAATTTTTAGGAGCCTTACTTGCATTGGCACTAGGGTTGACCTGATTTAAGACTTCAGGATTTTCCAAGAAAACTTGTTAATAAATTCTTTAGCAATCCAAGGTATGACATGAGAAGACAAGTTATTTGCTATTATTCTTGTCCATTCTAATTTTTGACACTGTAAAAACAGACCACAACTCCAAATCAGAAACAGGATTTGGTTATGTGACTATCATGGCTTTTCCATTTCCTGGATTCGCAGTGGGAAGTTTCCATCCTTTTCCTGGGGTACATCTCACTGCAGTTCCTCCTCTGCCATGTGGACCAGGGCTGGACTGGTGTCCAGCACAATATTTAAAGGGAAAAATAATGGAAATGATTTTGTTGGAGAATCACAGTGTCAAGGAGGTTGTGTACTTCTTTGATGATAAAAATGCCAATTTCTCATAAAAAGGCAAAACCCTTCACTTCAAAAGGTTGAATACAATGTTACTTAACTAATTTCAAATGGCTACCTTTAGGTCACTGAAAAAGTGCAGATATAAGAATAGTCTCTAAGGTCTGTAACATTTCATCTGATTCAAGAATGGCTAAATTTTAATTCACTTTAACCTTTTGCCTTTTGGTATTTGGCTCTTTTGACAGGAAGTATCTGTCCACCGTGAGATTTGTTGTAGCAGCGCAGCCTGCTTCAGCTGGCTGGCATATGTCTGCATAGCACCCTTTTGAACCAATATATATATATATATATATATACTACTTAAACCGAGCCATTGTTACTGTAAAAGTATTATACAAATTGTCAAGTGTATTTTTTTAAACAAAGTAGGGTATTAACAACATCCACTTAAATCTCTTCATCTTCTTCCAAGTATACTACATTCCTAGAATAAACTGTACTGTTCCAGTTTTTGTTCTAGAATAGTCTTCTGTGCTTTTGAACTTTTGTTTTCTTGAGAAACGTTCCACTACATTGCCAAGATATGCAAACTTTAGATTCTCCTACCTCAGCCTCCCAAGTGTTGGGATTATAGGTGTGTACCTCCACTCTGGCTTGAAGTTTTCACGGGGGGAAACAGACTCCCTATACCTTTTGTGTCCTGATTCATTTGCTTAGTCTTATGGGTATGTGATTTCATCAATTCTGTTATCTTAATAATGTCTATCTACATTTTGTTGCATGAATATATCACTATTTATTTCTTTAAATTAAAAATAATTTTTATTGTTATTATAGAGGTGATGTACAGAGGGATCACAATGCCTGTTTTCCACAAGCATTTGGGTTGTTTCCAGTTATGTGGCTGTTAAAATCATCGCTACAGCCAGGTGCTGGTGGCTCACCTATATAATCTTAGCTACTCAGGTGGCTGAGACACTGGGGACCATAGTTCCAAACCAGTCCAGGTAGAAAGTTCATGAGACTTCATCTCAATTAATCAGTAAAGAACCAGAATGGAAGTGGGGCTCAAGTTGTAGGGCACCGGTCAAGAAAGACTGAAGTTCTGAGTTCAAACAAATATACCACTGCTTTGAATAACTGTGTATGTGTCATTTGATATATGTTTTTTTGTCTCTCTCTTAGGTATGCACTTGAGAGTGAAATAGTTTGGTGTAGGGATAGTAGCATTTTATGCTTTATGAGATAGTTTTTCAAGACTACTGCACAATTTTTTTTAAGTTTTCATTATAAAACTGATGTACAGAGAGGTTACAGTTTCATACGTTAGGCATTGGATACATTTCTTGTACTGTTTGTTACCTTGTCCCTCATACCCCCCTCCCCCCTCCCCCTTTCCCCCCCTGAGGTGTTCAGTTCACTTACACCAAACAGTTTTGCAAGTATTGCTTTTGTTGTTGTTTCTCTCATTTTACCCTTTGTCTCTCAATTTTGGTATTCCCTTTGAATTTCCTAATTCTAATTCCAGTACACACTGTTTCCCATACACTCAGATAAGATTACAGAGATAGTGTAGATACAATCACAAGAAGGTGATACACGAACATCATCAATAGTAGAAACTACAGATACACATGGGATGTTGAAAGTAGTTACAACTGTGATATAACAATCATTTCCATAAAATGGAGTTCATTTCACTTAGCATCATCTTATGTGATCATAAGGGTATAGCTATTGGGCTCTTGTGATCCTCTGCTGTGACTTGCCTAAACCTGTGCTAATTATTCCCAAGCACAATTTTTAAAAATCCTCATTAACACCCAATGCATAAGCGTGAGATACTGGGTTCAAACCCCAACCAAACAAGTAAACATCAGTGCAAATCCCTATCCATATGCAAAGCAGAAAATGTCAAGCTGGTGTTAGATTTTTTCCCCTATATCCTCAATTTTAGAAAACATTGAAAAACCTTGCTTTCTGCAGAAAAGTTTGCCCAAGTAATTTTCACATAATCAGGTCGTCCTGAAAGCACAACAAATAAGCATGCTTGTTCTGTAAGAACTATAGGAACACAGAAATTATAAAACAAATAATCCAGATTTAACTGGATGTTGGAATTCAATCAAGGAAGGGATAGATACAATTGAGATAAAGATAATATAAAAAGATGACATTGATCAAGATGCATTGTATTCATAAACTCCTTTGTTAAATGGCAACTCCTTTGCACAACTACTTAAAGATATTAAAAATAGGATAAAATACTATTCATCTAAATCAGGAACTCAGATTTGAACTCTATTTCAATAGATGGAATGCAGACATTATAAACATTAACATTGTGCAAAATATTAGCATTGAAAGAGAATGAAAGAGAAAGAGTATGCTCATTTCATACCTGAATACAGCAGGAATTCCTCTAAAATAGAAATATTTAGTTTCAACATTTCTTGGAATACTTTCATCTTAGAGCTATTTTCAAAAAGTAACATTGCTAATGTTGAAGAAACACCTGGAACTGACAGATTTTTAAAATTTCATGCTCATTTCTTATTTAGTTAATTCAAGTATAATAAAAATTACCCCCACCCCCCGCATATGTGAGGAAGGAAACTATCTTGGGTTATTAACCATTATGATTGGGAGATGGCTGATTTGAGGTGACTTATTAAACCTTTTCACTGTTCTTTTCCTTCTTGCTTGACTTTTACCTTTCTTATAATGAGCATGTATAATTTCCACAAAATCTTTAAAGTCATTTTTGTAAAAAAAAAAAATGTCAGAGAGCAAGCAACAGAACCATCTTGAGCTAGAAGAATTTTTTTCTCTTGCCTTTTCCTAAATTACTTTTACAAAGAAACTTTATATTTTATCTTAAAAGAAGCCAGCCATTGAATTATTCTTTGTCATGGTGATTCTAATGTGATCAAGTTTTATTTTGGTTTTGCTAATGAAGAATGAATCCTTTCCCTGGTAACTCCTGGCATTCAGCATCACTCAGCACAACCTTTCATATCCCAGACTCCTCCGTTTCAAGTCAGGTCTGTCATCTTTTCTTCTTAGATCTAGGAAAAGACAGTGTCACCCAGAAGGATACTCTCCGAGGGGCAGAACGGTGGTGGGGTGTTCCTGGTTTGAAAGCTCATCAGATTGACAGCCTTTCTGCTCTCTACTACAACAAAAGACTTAGGAATTACAAAGCAGCTTATCTTGTTTCATGGTGGAAGATGGAGAGGATGGGAAATTCACTCATCATTTCCAAGCACCTGTATATATGGTAGGCATACTCATGGCCACCCACTGACTTTGAGTACTTGTTCTATTGTGTACTTGGGGAAACCGAGGCTGGAGAAAAGTTGGCTGAATTGTCTGTGGCCTCATAGTTACACAGGAAATGGAACCAGATACTTGTGCACCACTGTGTTGCCCTCTGTTTCATTAGATGGAACTGTTCCTATGGGCTTGTATTTTGTTCCTCTAACTTATCATGTTCCCATATTTTAAAAAAAAGCTTCCCATTTTAACTTTGCTTCACACAGTATTTTTTTTTTGCTCCAAACTCTTTTTATTAAGAATTACTCCAAAGACAATAATGTAGCTAACAGCAAAATTTAATGACAACGTGAAATCCCACCCACAAAGAGTTAATTACTCTAGCACTAATTAAGTGTAGTCTTCTTAGGGAAAGGGAGACCTGCTTTATCCTGGCAAGAAGCCTATAAAGAAGGGATGATGTGTCAGAGATTCATAGAACACAGTAATTAAGGCCTGAAATGCTTCCCAGTCAAAGTCCGGGAAGAGTTCACTCCAAGTTAACTGTTTAAGTAACATCCCTTGTGAGAAAGCATTGCTGCTGAATGTGTTCGGTGGAACTGATGGCATGTGGTTACTGTTTGAGTCTGAGTAGGAATAAGAGCTTTCCACTTGGAATGGCTGATGCTCTCTCTTCGTTGGACTTCCTGTGCCCAGGACAGAGAAAGAGAAGGACTAACACAGTGTGCCTGTAAGGGAAGCTGCGGCCCCGGCCTGACCCCAGGCCTGGCTTTGCAAAAGACAGGCATAAGGAACAATTAATGAACTCTCCTCCAGCTAACACATCTGATTTTTTTTTTTTTTTTTTTTGCCAGTCCTGGGGCTTGGACTCAGGGCCTGAGCACTGTCCCTGGCTTCTTTTCTCGCTCAAGGCTAGCACTCTGCCACTTGAGCCACAGCACCACTTCTGGCCATTTTCTGTATATGTGGTACTGGGGAATTGAACCTAGGGTGTCATGTGTACAAGGCAATCACTCTTGCCACTAGGCCATATCCCCAGCCCGAACACATCTGATTTTGAAACTAATCATTGCTAGGCTCTAAGTTAGCTGTGATGCATTCAGGGGAAGCATTAGAATGCACCAGCATTTGTTCCAAAAGTATGCTTACATGTTCATTTCCTAACAGAGAGAGGTCAGCAGCATCATGCAGTGACACCCCTGACTCACACGTGGTGATGTCTCTCCATAATAAAAATCACCAGAACTTTGTTTCACGTCTCTTGCTTGATATCCCAGTGTGCAGTGTTTATTCTTCTGCTGGGATATCTATGCTGCTTAAAATAAACAAGAATGTCAACATTCTCAATTTTGCTTTTGCCTGTGATCTTACTATAAGGATTACAAGTATCCTCTCTTCTGCTCCCCTCCCTTTCCTTCTCCTCCCTTGCCTTCCCTCCTTCCCCTCCTTTCCCCTCCCATGCCTTTATTGTATTTATTTACTTATTTATTTATTTATTTGTGCCAGTACAGAGGTTTGAATTCAAGACATCCTATTCTTGCTTGTAATTTTCCACTTAAAACTCTACCACCTGAGCCATAGCTCCGTTCTGAGTTTTTGCTAGTTACTAGGAGATAGAGTCCCACAGTTTTGTCTGCCTAAGCTGGTTTCAAACTGGGACTCTCAGATCTCAGCCTCTTGAGTAGCTAGAATTACAGGTGTGAGCTCCCAGTGCCTGGCTTCCAGGAATATTTTTAATATGTCCACTATACATATTATTTATTTAATATGTTCTTCATATAGATATTCATTATTTGTTCTGAGGACTGAGGACAGGATGGTTGAATCTTATTTAGGTCTAATGTTGCCTATGAACAGGAAAATTAATTCCATTTTGCAAAATGCCTGGTCCAGCTTCCTTCTAATATCTAATGTTTGTTGAGATATTAATTGGGGGAGGTTCTAAGCCCTTTTGAGATCTATTTTTTCTCTCACTTTTCAAAAACCCCATGAGCCATGATTTATAATTATCCTAATTTTGTACAAGGAGGTTCTGAGATTCAATGTAATAATTTGGCTAAAATCACAGCGAACAGGGTTTCATAGCCAGGTCTTTTAAACATGCAGATCAGCTTTTGATTATGATAGTGCATGTCTTCTTTCAGATAGACGAGTGATAGATTTGCCCAGGCTTGTGTTCCATAGGCTAAGAACTAGAAAGGAGATGAGAACTTTTTCAGAATCCAACATCATGTCTTGGAAGTGGCATATTAACTAGGAGAGTATGTCCTGTTCGTACTAGAAAATTTTACATCTCTTGACTTAGTGAAATGAGAAGATGATTTGAGCTTTATGCTTGCCTTCTCCTCTCACTGCTAATCACATAAATAATATGTAGGAACAAGGCAATGAATTGCCAAGCATTCATGAAACTATAACTTCTTCCCCACTCTCATTCCCCCATTCTTCTGCTACTGCTTAAAATATATTTGAAATCTCATCAACCATTTATGGGCTTTCCCTATTCCTCACTGTACAATCCATTTCTCATTCAAAAAGGTTTCTCACATTGGAGAAGTTGTGAGGCCCCATCAGACCAAGACCTTGAAGCAATTTTTACTTCTTAGTATGATCTAGAACTCTTCGGAGAACTTTGGCCTCTGGCATAATATTTCCATTCCAAAGAGTTTAGTTTCCTATGATCTCAGTGGTATTTAACAATAAATCCTCAACTATGTGTTTAGCTAAAGCAGTGGATGTCAAGTCCATAAATCACAGATTAAAAAAAACATCCCCTGGGTTGGAAAGTCAATGGGACATTAGCTGTGCCTTAGATTGCAGAGTCTAAAACTTCCTTATTAGGTCAGCTTGTTCTTCTGCCCTGAGACATTTTAAAAACAGAAGCTGGTAGTTAGTATGTCATGATCCTAAAGATACTTCAGGCTGGTATTTGGTCAGCAGGAGAGCTGTACGCTGCTCCTGGGTAGTATTTAACTGGAAGCTGTCAGTTTGATCATATCATATACAAGATCAATGTAACACTGCACGCTCCATAAGGTAAATGTGTCCATTGCATGGGAAGCACTTCAGGGCAATTTAAAATTGTCTGCAAGCACCTATCTGTAAGTGAAAGATTTACTTAAAATTGATTTGGGACAGAATGATGATGTTTACTTCTTATATTCTAGATAAAGGAAAGCACTAGGGAAAAAAACCCATTCTGGATGGTACCTATCAAAAGTGATATGGCCAAAAAAATGTGATGTTGCCATTTGTGAGTGTATTAGAAATGAACTGGAAGTTGTGAATGTCTGCTTATGGTTCCTGATGTAAGGAAGTGCAGTGGCACCAGTCAGCACCTTTCCAACCTGAGAAGTGCTAAAGACTTGGGAGACAGCGTGGGATCCCTGGCAGATGCTCTCTGCATGCCTCAGCTATCTCGCTGTTTTTTGGAGACATACACTGCTTCTGGAGAGAGGAACAGAAAGGCTCCAAAAGACTTAAATTAGAGTGGCTTTGAGATGAATGCATTTAAAAAATGTACTTCAGTGCTGCTGGAAAACACTGCTGCTGCTGTGTTTGTTATGCATCTGTTAAAAAATGAGGCCATTTGTACAGCCTCAGAGACACAGAGTAGAGAAGGAAGATAGGGAGATATTAGGATATTTGATGATATACCGTCCACCCTTTCCCTTCTCCAAATTAGCAAGAAAAAGTATATAGAACTTCCAAATGCTCCGACTCAAGAAACACAAATAAAAAATTTTAAAGACACAGTTTTGAAGAGGAACAAAAAAAGAAATTATTTTATGTAAAATGACCTCATGGTTGCACAAAGTCTGATTCTGTTGCTGTAAGAGCAAAGAACATTTAGCATCCTCACCCATATGTTCTGTTTCCTGAAGAGCTAACTGTTCTATTCATTGGTGCGTTAGTTTATGTACCACTCTATCTTGACATTTTCTATTGTTTCCTAAAATCAAGAACTCTGCTGTCTAATGGAGGAGAACTAAAGCCTATAACATTGTGTTTGTTTCCGCTGGAGAAGTGTGAAGAAAGTGATGTATAGAGTAAAGATGTGGACTGGGGATGTGGCTTAGTGGTAGAGTGCATGCCTACATGCACGAAGCCCTGGGTTCAATTCCTCAGCACCACATAAATAGAAGAAATCAGAAGTGGGGCTGTGGCTCAAGTGGTAGAGTGCTAGACTTGAGCCAAAGAAGCTCAGGGACAATGCCTAGGCCCTGAGTTCAAGCCCCAGGACTGGCAAAAAAAAAAAAGTAAACATGAGCCAAAAAATGAATACAGGTTGGTTGAAGAAGTTAGAGTTCTTTCTGGAGGGGATGATGACGCAATTTTCAGAGTAAAGCAAGGGAAGAGCAATACTAAGCAGAAGGAATGACATATGCAAAGACCTGGGCCCTGTACAGTCTTTAGAGGTTAGGGAAATGTACATTTGCAGATCTGTGGATGGATCTGAACCATCCTTTAAGCAGAGGAGTTACAGGATTTTGAGAGTGTGATATTATGAAAGATCACTTTATAAAAAGCAACCAAAACATCCAAATAAAACAGAGAGAGAGATTGCTTTTGTTAAGCGTGTCTGTAGTGAGCAGTGACTTTGATTCCACAAAACCAACCTAGAGAGGAGCAAACAGAAGTAGGATAGTAGCCCTGAGGCTGGAGAAGAGGAGACACGTTGAGAAACTTGGAGCAGATATATGAAATACTACACAGTGGCCTGTTTGGTAGTGTGTGATGAGAAGGAGAGGATATGAGTTAACTTTAGCTGGACTCTGGTAGCCCATGCCTGTAATCCAAGCTACTAAGGCAGTTGAGATCTGAAGACTGCAGTTTGAAGACAGCCCAGGCAGACAAATCCCTGAGATTCTTCTCTCTAATTTAGCCCACACACACAAAAAATGCAGAAGTGGAGTGTGACTTAAGTGGTGGAGCAATGGTCTGAGACCAAAACAAACAAAGTTAAGGGAGAGTGCCCAGGACCACAATTCAAGCCCCAGGACTGGCACAAAACAAAATAGGAATGACTTTTGAAATATCATAGAACTGAGTTGGTAGAAGATGGCACAAAGCAGAAAACCTAAATAAAACTTGTGTTTGAACATGGATTGGAGAGCAGGTTCAGGAGAGGTGAAGCCCATTGCTCTGAGGTATATTAAGCTCCAAGTGTCTGTGAGGACTTAGTAGCTGGATGCTCAGGGAACCTCATTACTCCCTCAGGGGAGAGCTAAAAGGGTTGGCAGAGGGAGAGAAGGAGAAAAGCACCTGTGGGAAAGAAAGTGCTGAGGAATAACTTCCCTTCTGTTCCGATATAAACTTCATAATGACGAATTTTATTAACAGTGGGTTTTTGTTTATAAAATTATTATTATAAAGGCGATGTTCAGAGGGGTTATAGTTACATAAGTCAGGTACAGGATACGTTTCGTTTTGGACAGTGTCACCCCTTCCGTTGTTCTATCTCACTTTTCCCCTTGTATCTCCATCCACAAGTTGTAGAGTTCATTTTCACCATATTGACTTGTGAGTGCCACTGCTGCTTTTATTCACCTCTTATCCCTCCATTTCTGTGCCCCCTTTACTGTCCCAATGACACACAAACAAGACAAAAAAACAAAAACAACAGCAAAAAAGAAAAAACATCTTGCTTCCGTTTACTGCAGTTCATTTTGATAAATATTATTTTATATGATCAGCTGCACATAGGTATTGCACCTTTGTGCTCCTCCCCTGTGAATATCCTCCTTTAATCTCACCATGCATGAATGCCGAGAGTGCTATATAATTTGTTTTATCCTGGTATTTTAGATCTGGCTTCCACATATGTGAGAAAACATGCATTGTTTGTTTCTCTGAGCTTGGCTTACCTCACTTAACATGACTTGTTCTAGGTCCATCCCTTTCCCTGCAAATGGCATAATCTTATTCGTTCTAGTGTATGTTTAAAATTCCATCATGTATAGGTACCACATTTTTTTGATCCATTCATCTATTGTAGGACATCTGGATTGTTTCTACAACATGGCTATTGTGAATAGTCAGCAATGAACATGGATGGGCATTTTTGATCCATTCATCTATTGTAGGACATCTGGATTGTTTCTACAACATGGCTATTGTGAATAGTCAGCAATGAACATGGATGGGCAAGTGTCTATATGATATAACAATGGGTTTTTATTATTAACTGTTACAGGTGAGTAAACTGAAATTTAGAAAGGACTTTTTTTCCCCCTCCAAAGTCACATAGCTAGAGTCTGAGACAGTCAGGATCTAAACCATGCTGGAACTGACATCAAAGCCCATTTCCTAAACATTCTCCAAGTCAGTCTATCTATCTATCTATCTATCTATCTATCTATCTATCTATCTATCTACTTATTATCTGAAATTGTGAATTCAAGGAGAAGATAAACATAGAGTTAGGAATGAGAATGTTATGTGAAGCAGTTCTAAGTCAGGGTTGACAAGATCACTGCTGGCTCAAAGCTCTTAAGTAAATACAAAATTGCTCATGACTCAGGATGCTGTAAGTCTCCTTGCCCAAAGTCTAATGGCAGCTTTGAGCTCATGGTAACCCATGAGTGTGGGTGCCCACTCAGCTGGGAGCTAGAAGTTGACAGAGGTCTGCAGGCACCTTAGTGACCTGCATGTTGTTCAGAGCCCCTGGGTGTGGAGGAGGCCAAAGAAGATGTGGTAATTGTTTCTACCTGCCGGTGCCCACACCTCTCATTAAGCTCTGTGAAAGTCATGACTCAGTGTAATGAAAAGCCCTCATAAGAATAATCTTACATTTGGGATCACTCTGGGATCTTTAAACAATGCATTCACTAGAGAAAATGAAAACATACTCTTTGTGACTTATTTCATCTATTTAAAAAGCAAAAAAATAAAAACCCCAACAAAACAACAATAACAAGCAGCCATATTCATTAGAGAGTCCAAAGCTAATATAAGTGTAGAATTTGCTTGTCATTTTAGTTGTCTGACTTTATAATAAGGACATCTACTTAACTCAAAATAAACGGACCTTCATTTGAGGAGAGCAGGCTTCTGTGGTGGAGGGAGTGTGTAAAGGGGTGTCATGTTGCTAGCCATAAACTCTTTCTTCTTAAAGACTTCCATCTTGCTGAATCTAGTCATAGAAAACCATTTTTTACTGCAGAAAAATCAGAGGTGCAGTGGGGGTTTGAACTCAAGGCCTGGCACTCTGGCTTAGTGGTGCTCTACCAATTTACCGCACCTCCATTTTCTCATTTGAAGTTGAGAGTCTCTAGAACTTGTCTGCCAAGGCTGGCTTTGACCCATGATCTTCAGATTTCAGCTACTTGAGTAGCTAGGATGACAGGTGATGTTAGCCTCCTGAATAGCTGGGATTACAGGTGTGAGCCACTGTTACCTGGAAAGTTGTTTCCTTTTGAGGAAGGTTGATTACTGAAGTGATAAAGTCCAGCTCCTGCCCAAACAACACAACATTTTTACTGTTAAAGAAGAGAAGCCCGAAGCATCCCACTTTGCCATTTTCCTGTGCAGTACCCTCTCCATCTGCTCTGACAAACTTGCAAATGCCATTTTATTCTAAAGAGCACCTTATAGACAGTACAATTTTCAGATAAGTTAAGATCTCTCTTTTAGTACAAACACATACACACACACACACCTGACTTTGTAGTGAAAATAGAGTTCTTTGTATGGCATTTGTCTTGCATGTAAACCTGACCCTAAAGGAAGACTCTGTCCTGACCCAGGCAATACTTGTTATTTGATTTCTTAAATTAATTTTTTATTTGTAATCTCAGGTTTTGTTAACCTTGGTGATCCTGAGGAAAGAGCACTTGGAGAGCTGATTTCAATGTGCAGACAGACAGACCTATGGAGAATAAAAATAGTAATGTAGTCTGAGAAACCACATGTTAGATTTGTATTTCAAAGGTCAAAGACAAATTCCATTAGAGTGGTAGATACTAGGATAAAATTTTGTTGAAGCCAGTATTATTTTTTCTTAATTTAGAAATCTGTAGGATTATCTATGATCAGGGGAGAAATACCTGAGTTATAAAAACACATAGAGCAACCATGGTTAAAGGTGAAAGTTTATCACACTAACCCTCCATTGATTTCAATATGAAACAAAGGTCCTGAGTGACAAAATTGTAAATGAAAGATACTCCTTTGAGGGGAAAAAGATGGTAATTTTGCTAATAGAATTTCTGGCCAATTCTTGATGTGGCACACTGGTGTGGCTATATGTAAATTCTAGATTCAGTGTGTGAACAGTGTGGGGGAAAGTTGGTGAAAAGACAGTAGAGAAAAGGGAAGAAGGAAAGGGCCTCTCCTCTAGGCTATGATTGCCCTGCCTCCACTTTAGGGGGCTGGCCTAGCACAGCTGTGGAAGAATGGGAATTGAGATGAATCTTGTTTTTGTAAGATTTTAGGTCATCTTTGGGGATTTTTGCGTGTAGGTGGGGCCGTGTGATTTTTCTTATTTTAATGTAATATAAACTCAAAACTTGGGATGGGGGGGAATGAGGGACGAGGTAACAAACAGTACAAGAAATGTATCCAATGCCTAATGTATGAAACTGTAACCTCTTTGTAATTCAGTTTGATAATAAAAAATATATATGTAAAAACTTGGGGATAATTAAGTTTCAAATGAATGGTGGTGGTGAGGGGTGTGTGTGTGTGTGTGTGTGTGTGTGTGTGTGTGTGTGTGTGTGTGTGTATTTGGCTAAACCAAATAAGAAATTCTTCTAACATCTTATTACCTCCTGGTGAGATTGTATTTCTCAGTCTTTTGGTTCCTTTGTAATTATTGATAATTTAATAGTGGCCTCCTGGTATTTCTGGGTAGTATCAGGAAGTAGATGTTTAAAGCGGAAGGGCTTCAAATCCTAGCCTCCAACTTATCTTGCACCATCATGGACTTGCTTGGCCTTCAACTTCATTCATCTTTTCAGATAGAGGCATTTCTGGCAGTGACTTATTTTTGCTGAGAAGCTTCCTCAGTTCTCTGCCCCCTCTGCTCTTGTTCTGAAGCTCACACTTGCCTCAAGGTTATCAGACCTCTGGCTACCACAACTACTTCTTGGTGGCTTTTTGATGTCACCATTTTCGATTCCAATTATCCTATGCTAAGGGGATATGAGGCTTCTTTCCTATAGTATCATTTCTTAGGCTATGATAAAAACATGGGCTCTCTGAGTTCTATGACTTGCCCTAACAGAGTATTAGATGAAATGTGGCATAATTTCCCTTGCACTAAGCTTGGAAGATAAATAAAAGATTTTGTGTCATATCACACACAAACTATTCTTCCCAACCAAGTTCCTTTCAGCTGATGCAATGCCCCGAATCTTCCCTCAGGGTGGTTCTTTTCTCTCCTTCCATCATTTTCTTTCTTTCTTCTTCTGGTTCTTTCTCCCTTGCTTCCTCCCCTTCCTCATCTCTCTCTCTCGACACTAGTGGATGTATGGAGGAAAGACCATAAGGAAAATCATTGAGATCTGATGTTTGGGGAGAGGAAGAAAGGGCGGGAGTGGAGGAGGAGATGATAACCAGGGAGGCTGAAGTTTTGACGGACATTTACAATGTTGCCTCTGAGATCTTTTTTTCCATTTTTCCTACTATTGAATTGTGAGTGGTTACCTGTGCCTGCTGCCTGGGAACTGGGCAGGTTGTAGGCAGTGTTCTTGTTCCTGCTGAAACAGACACTTGCAGGGAGGAGTGTCAGCACTAGAAGGGTTCCAATAAAACTATTTAATTTGATTTTTTTTCCTACCACAAATAACCCATAATGGGGCCCATCGTATCAAGTGAGGAACTAGAGATAAAACATAAACTCTGCTTCTTAATTTATCTTCTTGTCTCTCTGGGTCTTAGTTAACTCTTATGAGTGAGTCCCTGCCGTATAGTTTTCTAATTAAAATGTATATATGTCTAATGAGATTTCAGAATAATAAAGCATTTATAATACTTTAATGAAGGGCATTATTTTTTTTATTTACTTAGCAGAATAATCAGGACCAACTGAGAAAGGTTAGATATGGTCAAAAGAAATTTATGAAGAGTGGCTATTAAGAGATAAAGCATATGTACGCAGACTGTGGTTAAATAACGGTAAGTAGGACGTGTTTATTAAAATGATGCAGGGATTTTATCCCTTCATTCTTGATGTCTCTTCGTACCTGACATTATACTGCTATGGTTTCCATGGAAACAGCACACACTCTTCTTTGCAGCTGACCTGAAGTTCAAGCCCTGCTGTTGCAATAGAAATTCTCAAAAACACTTCCACTTTTATTAAAAACAGAAATACCAAATCTATGCAAAAAGTAAAAGCAAAAAATAAAAAGGAGGACAAGCAGAATCCGTTGATTATATTGCAGAAGAGAAAAGAGAATGCACAATATTTTCATTAAGATGGAATCAAAAAACAATTTACTATAGTGGAGGTTGAGAGTATCTGCCATTTCCTTCCCCTAAATTACCTTAGAATTGATCCTCCCAAGCCTGCCTTAACATCTGCACCTTTCATTTCTAATTCAATATGTTCTTCTATTTTTAGTTTTTCTGAAAGTATCTCTCTCATTCCCCTCTCTCCTCTGTTTCTGTCTCTGTCTCTTTTAATGATTTAAGAGCTTGCTTCTCTGTGACTCAGAAAGAAAAAAAATGTTGATTTGGTGTATAAATTGTCTTTAATAAAGGCAGGTTAATCTTAGGGAGGGATTGCTGGAGGAAGACATTTCAGATCACTAAGGAACCATAAGCTGGGCCTTCTGCGCACTGCTTCCTTTTGTTTGGTGTGTTAGTCAAGATGGTTTCAGTTGTACAAAAAACTTAACTTCCATTGGTCTAGCTCAGAAGATGGACTCATTGGCTTTTGTGTAGTTCAGAAGCCTGGTTTGATGTGGCAGGTTATCTGTTCCTCCCAGATGTACTATATTCTGATCTCTGTGCCTATATATCATCAGGCCATCTTCAGTGAAAAATACCTGAAGCAGTTATTTAGATCCTCTCAGCCTGCCACACAACACCAAGAAAATGAAGAGCATCTTTTCTAAAAAATCTCTTATCAAATAGCATCTTTAGCTCCATTGCCTATTTCTATCAAGGATACATCCACAAGTCCTTCCTTAGGCCAGGATATAGAATGGTATTCCTTTGCTTTGGACTTGAGTCATATGTTTGATTTCTGGGCTGGGAGTCGTCAGTCTCCTCCCAAGCATGTGGGTTATGTGGCAGAAGTACAGATGGCAATGCAAAACTCTAGAGAAATCAGTCAGAGAAAAATGATGGATGATTGGATAAAGCCACTGTTCACTGGAAAGGTCCAACTCATGATGGGCCCAAGAAACCCAGACCAAACCTTTCATGGTGCTCAGTATTCACATTTCTTTATTCTATAAGTCAGTCACTTGGTAATTCCAAATCAAGTTTCAGCTTTGAAAAAAGATGTTCTCTAGAGTGTAATCTCACCTTCTTTCTCTCCTTTTCTTTTCTTTTTTTTTCCTCAGTGCAAATTCTGGGGCTTGAACAGGACCTAGGTGTTGTCTCTAAACTTTTTTGCTCAAGGCTGTCACTCTACCACTTGAGCCACAGTGCTACTTTTGGTTTTCTGGTGGTTAATTGGAGATAAAACTCTCATGGATTTTCTTGCTTGAGCTGGCTTTGAACTGTGGTCCTCAGATGTCAGCCCCCTGAATAGCTAGGATTACAGGTATGAATCATTAGTACCTAGCGCTCCCCTTCCCCTTTTTGTGTTTAGGTCCTTGAACTCAGGGCCTAGACCTGACCTTTTGTGCAAGGCTAGTACTCTAATACTTGAGCCACACCTCCATTTCCAGTTTGTTTTTTTAAAATGTTTAACTGGAGATCAGAATCTCACAAACTTTCCTGCCTAAACTGGTTTTAAATCAAGATCCTCAGATCTCAGCCTCCTGAGTAGCTAGGATTATAGACATGAGCCACTGGTACCTGGAACTTTTTTTAAAAATTCACTATTTAACTATTTCAGTTTAGTTCCAGTTTAATTGCAGCCTGTCCTCTGCATCACTTTGTTTTTGCCTCATTCTGCATTACTTTCTTCAAGTACGTTGAATACTTTTTAAGCATACTTTAAAAATTTGACACTTATATCTACTGTCATTGTGGGTTGTTTATGATGCTTGTTGATGCATTTCAGGCACTTCTTGGGTCTCTGGGAAACAGTCTACGTTCAGAAGTCTTTTTAGTACATGGACCATTGAATGGAAGCTGGCTGTTGAAGAGAATCAGCCTTGTCCACAAAGCTATGCGAACTTGGCCATCAGGACCTCGTTCCTCTTGCTCATCTGTGGATGAAGCAAGCAAATTTCAAGGCCTGCGTGTGTCAGGTCATCACCCATTTCTCTAAGTGAGAAAATGGTTTCCAAGTTGGGAGGGGAGGAAATGAAGATCACAGATAGTTTAAATGTAATCTAAATAAATTTTGAAGCACCATGTGATCAAACCACTGTGTTGTTTCATGCAAAGGAACATGGTGTAGGCACAAAAACAAGTACATGCATTTTGAAACTATTTTTTCTTTTGCTATTTCTGAGAAGGCACAAAGAAGAAAGTGTACATTGAAGACACAACTGAAGTTACCTCTCCACTCTGATTCCTTTCTTACTATTCTGCAAGACTTGGTGTTCCTCCTGCTACTCTCTCTGTACATGTTCCAGAAACTTCACATGTGGCGGGGGTGGGGGAGGGATTCAGGCCATCTCCCCCTGCCTAAGTGAACACTAGAAGGCTTTCTTTGGTGGTGGGCCTGGTGGGCTTGGCTGAGGGAGGGGCCTGATGGAACAGGAAGTCCTGCCCTCCTATCCCATCAGGGTAGACTTCCTGAAGCCCCACAGAAGGAAGCATTTGAATTCTTTGCTGTAACGACTTTCCTACTAAGAAATTGTTTTCAGAAATCCCAGCTGAACTCAGACCCAGCTCCTGTGGCACATAGAACCTCCTGGTGCCAGATAGTCAGAGTTGTAGCTTTTACAAATGGGGAGTCTATCTCATTTATGCTCTGTATGGAATAAATGCACAGCAAATATTGATGGAATAGGTGAATAAACCCAAGGAAAGATAAATAAACAACAGAAATGAAAGGATGTCAGAACAAAAAATGAGATGTGAAGGTTTCTTCCTCCCTCTGCTCTTTTCCTCCCTTCTCCTCTTCCTTTTCTTTGTCTACGAGAATGATTTAAATTGACCATTTACATCAGTGAAACTTGTTGATGGATTGGTCCATTCTTTGCTCACTTTGTTCAGACCCTTTGTGATTTACTTTTATGTTCCGTCCCTGTTTTCTCATCCTGTCACTTTGTCCCCCTGCTCTTTCTCATTGTATGCCAAGGAGTAATTTTCCATTATGGTGTTATTTCCAAAGTGCCCTGACAGGGTGACAGTAGGATGACACAGCTAAGTGATATAGATTTTAATGACTCAATGCTATCATAATTTCTAATAGAAACATAAGTGGAGACAGGGGTGATGTTTGAAAAAATGTAAAACTGGAAAGTGGATTCTAGAAAAAATGTTCAAGAAAAAAATGTTGTGACAGAGAAAGAAGACCTACAGGTAAGGACAAACTTAGTAAAGACAGGCCTGTAAAACAGATGCTATTAGAAAAGGGGAAAATGTCACAGAGAGAAAAGAATAACATTTTGAAAGTATGTCAGAGAGAAAAAAAAAGATGACAAAGGGAGAAGGTAGTCAGGATTGTTAATAGGGAAAAAAATAGAGCAAATAAGAAATTACAGATGAAGGAAAGAAGGCTTGGCTTGTCATCTGAGCCAGGCATGGCGACAAAGGGTAATAGCGGAAAGAATACTTAAAGTAATGATAGTCAATGAGGAAAGACAGCACACAGAAGCAATGTGCTGCAGAGTATCTGGGGGAGGAAAAATCACTGCAGAACACAAAAGGAGAGAACGGCCACCGTAGCACAGGCCGGCTGCAATTATTTCTGAAACCTCATGGAAGATTGTTAGGTTGCTAGGAATATGAAGGAGGGAGGGCAGAACACAATTTTTATTTTTAAGCAGTGATGAAATGTGTTAAAGTAGGTCACAGAGAATTCATGGACTCAGTGATTTTCTTCAATACCTGGCTAATAAGCCTCAGTGAATCTAACAAGGTTGTAGATGTGAGCAATGCCTGGCTAGGTTGCACACTCACTTCCAACCTGGGCCTGGGTCAGGTGATCAGCCATGGCCAGGTCTCTCTGTCCTGCTAACCTTCCTGCTCCTCTGTTTGTAGCTGGACTCACCAAAGTTTTCCTTTCCTTCTCCTTCTGTGTGCTTCCCCAACTTTGAGTAGAGCCGGAAGCTTCTCTGGGTAGAAGCCTTGAAGGGCTAAAGTACAATTCTAAACGGAGTGATTACTTTGGGAAAAATAACCACTTTCAGTTTCCTGGAGGAGGGGCTTCCATGCCCATAGGAGACAACGGAGTGTGCAATGAGGCCAAGAGAGAGGAAGGACCTGAGAGGAAGAGTGTTTCTGTTCTTCTGTAGGAGGGCAAGGCAAGGTCTGGCAGTCAGGCTTAGGGTTGAGTCCTCTGTATAATCTTGATAGGTGATGTACTTGGCTCTCCTGGGGTTGATGGTGGCCCCCAGTGTGAGAGTCAACAAAGGCTCTAGATTGGTTGGTTTGTATTTGAAGCTATGCTTCCACCCTGGGGAGCAGGATTCCTCATAGGGAGAACAGCGTGTGAATTACGTCTGAACATTTGTGTTGACGCAAATTTGTATGTTGCTCTCCTGAGCCCTGGCCTGATGGTATTAGGAAGCAATATTTAGGTGGAATGGATGAAGTCCTAAGGGTAGGGTCCTTACAAGTAGGATTAGTATCTTATAAAAGAAGTCTGAGAGAAATCCCTTGTCCTTCCTGCCATGGGAAATCATAGCAAGAAGAAGGACATCCATGAGCCAGGGAACTGTTCCCTCATCAGAAATGGATTGCACTGGAACTCTGATCCTGGATGTTCCAGGTTGCAAGAGAAACAACACTTTTGTTGTGAATCAGCTACCCTCGTCCTTGTGTTGTAGCAGCTGTCATGAATGGATTAGATTGGAGATGGGATGGTGAGGAAGCAGGACCAAGGCAAGTGACTCAGGCCAGCATCTGTTTGTAGAACAGAGATTAAGGCATCAGATTGACAGAAACTAGAAAGAAGCAGGTTCATTTCACCCTGCCTCAGTGGTCACAGTGGGAGGTGCTGATAGCAAGTATTGAAGGATCGAACCAGCTGAAAGAGAGAGAAGAGAGAGAGAGAGAGAGAGAGAGAGAGAGAGAGAGAGAGAGAGAGCTGCTATGAAAAACACACATGTATCTGGGGGTGCCAGTGGCTCACTTTTGCAATCCTAGCTACTCAGAAAGCTGAGATCTGAAGGTAACAGTTCAAAGCCAGCTTAGGCAGAAAGACCCCGTGGGACTCTCATCTCCAATTAATCACTTAAATGCCAGAAGTGAAGCTATAGCTCAATGGTACAGTGCTAGTCTTGAGCAAAGACCTCAGACAATGATGAGTTTCACAGATTTTCTTGCCTGGGTTGGCTTTAAACTACAATCCTCAGACTTCAGCCTTCTAACTAGCTAGGATTACAGGCATGAGCCTATAATTTTAGTCTACACATCTGCTTCCCCATTTTGGGTAAGTGATAAGTCAGATTATACCAACATTTTAACTAATTTAAAGAATCTTATGCTGCAGTCTTTGTACATTGAGCCTTCTCCATTGCATTATTTAGTAAGTATATATTCCTTAAGCAATGTTATGCTCTTCATATATCTTACTAAAGCTTTTCTTCCAATGACTTTTCACCAATTTGGGCCATTCTTCCTTTTCTTAAGTCCTGAATTGTACAGACCCCATTCTTGTTTCATAAAAGATAGAAGCAGACAACTTAATCAAATCAAAATGAAATTCTTGTCAGTATAGGTTTTTATGCATTTTTCATCTTAAAGAAAAGCTTCCTTGGGGCTGGGAATATGGCTTAGTGGTAGAGTGCTTGCCTAGTATGCATGAAGCCCTGGGTTTGATTCCTCAGCACCACATAAATAGAAAAAGCCAGAAGTGGCATTGTGGCTCAAGTGGTAGAGTGCTAGCCTTGAGCAAAAGAAGCTCAGGGACAGTGCCTAGGCCCTGAGTTCAAGGCCCAGGACTGGCAAACAGTACAAGAAATGTATCCAATGCCCAACGTATGATACTGTAACCTCTCTGTACGTCAGTTTGATAATAAAAATTTGAGAAAAAAAGGAAAGAAAAGCTTCCTTGATGTGTATTTCAATTTTTTTGACAAGTGCAAAAGAATAAAACCTTATACGAGATAAGCTATTAATATTATATAATAGCTGAATTGAACCAGACAGAGACTCATCACGGAAAGAGAACCATAGACTGATTTCCCTGATGAACATTGATGCAAAAATTCTCAACAAAATTTTGGCCAATCAACTTCAACAGGTCATCAAAAACTCATACACCCAGTTTGTGGGCTTTCTGTTTATCTTGCGAGCTATGTCCTTTGCCGTGCAGAAGCTCTGCAGTTTGATGCAGTCCCATTTGTCCAACCTTTCTTTGATTTGTAGCCTTTCTGGGTCTTTGTTAAGGAAGTTCCGTCCTGCGCCAAGGAGCCCAAGTGTTTCTCCTACTCCTTCCTTTAGTGTTTTCAGGGTGTCTGTTTTGATTTTGAGGTCTTTAATCCATTTGGAATTGATTTTGGTGCAGGGTGATATATAAGGATCTACTTTTAGTTTGTTGCATGTGTTGAACCAGTTTTGCCAGCACCATTTGTTAAAGAGACTATCTTTCTTCCATCCTATTCTTTTAGCTCCTTTATCAAAGATTAAGTAGGCATAGTTCTGTGGGTTCATTTCTGGGTCTTCAATTCTGTTCCATTGGTCTTCAGGCCTGTTCCTGTGCCAATACCAAGCTCTTTTTATTACTCTTTATACTACAGCTTGAAGTTGGGTATTGTAATTCCTCCAGCACCATTCTTTCTGCTTAGGATAAGTGAAATGAACTCCATGTTAAGGAAATGATTGTTATATCACAGTTGTAAATACTTTCAATGTCCCATGTGTATGTGTAGCTTCTATTATTGATGATGTTTTTTGTATCACCTTCCTGTGGTTGTACCTACACTATCTCTGTAATCTTATCTGAGTATATTGGAAACTGTGTATACTGATATCAGAACTAGGAAATTGAAAGGGAATACCAAAATTGAGAGACACAGGGTAAAAAAAGACAAACAACTACAAAAGCAATACTTGCAAAACTGTTTGGTGTACGTGAACTGAACAACTCATGGGGGAAAGGGGAAGGGGGAGGAGGGAGGGAAGTATGAGGGACGAGATAACAAACAGTACAAGAAATGTATCCAATACCTAATGTGTGAAACTGTAACCTCTCTGTACATCACTTTGATAATAAAAATTTGAAAAAAAAACCCCAAAACTCATACACCATGATCAAACTGGATTCATCCCAGGGATGCAAAGTTGGTTCAATATACACAAGTCAATTAATGTAATCCATCACATCAAAGGGAGCAAGGTAAATAATCACATGGTTATATCTCTGGATGCGGAAAATACTTTCGATAAAATCCAGCACCAATATATGATAAAAGCCATGGAAAAATTGGGATTCCAGGTAACACTCCAGAATATAATAAAGGCAGTTTGTGACAAACCAACAGCAAGCATAATTCTAAATGGTGAAAAGCTAAAGCCATTCCCTTTAAAATCAGGAGCAAGATAGGGATGTCTGCTCTCTCCCATCCTCTTCAACATAGTACTAGAATTCCTAGCCAGAGCAATTAGGCAAGAAGAAAACATAAACAGGATACAAATAGGAAAAGATGAAGTTAAACTTTCTCTCTTCATAGGTGACATGATCCTATACCTAAAGAACCCCATAGACTCTACTCCCACACTACTAGAGCTGATCCAAAACTTTGGCAAAGTTGCAGGATATAAAATAAACCCTCAAAAATCAATGGCCTTTCTATATGCTAATGACCTGAAGACCGAAAGCAACTCCATTTGCAATAGCCACAAAATCCACAAAATACCTAGGAATAACCTAACCAAAGAAGTGAAAGACCTCTATGATGAGAACTTTAAAAACATGAAAAACAAAATGAAGGCAGAACTAAGGAAATGGAAAAACCTCCCATGCTCTTGGATTGGGAAGATTAATATAGTCAAAATGGCAATATTGCCAAGGGCTATCTACAAATTCAAAGGCAACACCCATTAATATCCCAACACCATTTTTTAATGAAATAGAGAAAGGAATCCAGAAATTCATATGGAACAATAAAAGACCTAGAATAGCAAAAACAATCCTAAGCAGAAAGAACAGTGCTGAAGGAATTACAATACCCAACTTCAAGCTGTAGTATAAAGCTATAGTAATAAAAAGAGCTTGGTATTGGCACAGGAACAGGCCTGAAGACCAATGGAACAGAACTGAAGACCCAGAAATGAACCCACAGAACTATACCTGCTTAATCTTTGATAAAGGAGCTAAAAAAATAGGATGGAAGAAAGATAGTCTCTTTAACAAATGGTGCTGGCAAAACTGGTTCAACACATGCAACAAACTAAAAGTAGATCCTTATATATCACCCTGCACCAAAATCAATTACAAATGGATCAAAGGCCTTGAAATTAAAACAGATACCCTGAAAACACTAAAAGAAGGAGTAGGAGAAACACTTGGACTCCTTGGCACAGGACGGAACTTCCTTAACAACGACCCAGAAATGCTACAAATCAAATATAGAATGGAAAAATGGGACTGCATCAAACTGCAGAGCTTCTGCAGGGCAAAGAATATAGCTCGCAAGATAAACAGATAGCCAACAGATTGGGAAAAGATCTTTAATGGCCATACAGTGGACAAAGGCCTCATATCTAAAATATATGCAGAACCAAAAAAATTAAACTCCTCCAAAACAAAACCTCAAAGAACCAATAGCCACCTCAACAAGTGGGCTAAAGTCTTAAAAAGAGACTTTCCTGATGAGGAAATGAGAATGGCCAAGAGACATATGAAAAAGTGTTCTACATCACTGGCCATAAAAGAAATGCAAATCAAAACAACATTGAGATTCTACCTCACCCCAGTAGGAATGTCATATATCAAGAAAACTAACAATAATAAATGTTGAAGGGGATGTGGCCAAAAGGCAACCCTACTTCATTGTTTGTGGGATTGTAAACTGGTTCAGCCACTCTGGCAAGTGGTATGGAGATTCCTCAGAAGGCTAAATATGGAGCTCACCTATGACCCAGCAGCCCCACTTTTGGGCATCTACCCAAAAGACCACAAACAAGAACACACTAAAGCCACCAGCACAACAATGTTCATCGCAGTACAATTTGTCATAGTTAAAATATGGAACCAACCCAGATGCCCCTCAGTAGACGAATGGATCAGGCAAATGTGGTACACATACACAATGGAATTTTATGCCTCTATCAGAAAGAATGACATTGCCCCATTTGTAAGGAAATGGAAGGACTTGGAAAAAATTATACTAAATGAAGTGAGCCAGACCCAAAGAAACATGGACTCTATTGTCTCCCTCATAGGGAATAAATAGCACAGGTTTAGGCTAGCCACAGCAGAGAATCACAAGAGCCTAATAGCTATGCCCTTATGAATGCATAAGATAATGCTAAGTGAAATGAACTCCATGTTATGGAAACCACTGTTATATCACTGTTGTAATTACTTTCAGCATGCCATGTGAAATCGTAGCTTTTATTGTTGATGATCCTCTTGTATCCGCTTCCTGTGGTTGTACCTGCACTATCACTGTATCTTATCTGAGTACATTGGAAACTGTATATACTGGTATTAGAACTAGGAAAGTGAAAGGGAATATCAAAATCGAGAGACAAAAAATAAAAAGACAAACAACTACAAAAGCACCACCTGGAAAACTGTTTGGTGTAAACCAACTGAACAACTCATGGGGGAAGAGCAAAAGGGGGAGGGGGAAGGCTGGAACGAGGGAGGAGGTAAGAAACAGTACAAGAAATGTATCCAATTCCTAACATATGAAACTGTAACCTCTATGTGCATCACTTTGAAGATAAATAAGAAATAAAAAGAATAAAAGGAAAAAAATATGTGAATCAAAATGGACTCTTCTCATGGATACTAAGATGCCCACTCTGTGGAGGGACTGCAGATGTATTTACTGAGTAAAATGCCCAAACAAAATCATGAGCACTGGAAAAAATCTTAGGGATCCATTTGGAACCTACTGGTACATTGTGGGAGGGGAAAGAGTAGGCCTGGGGTCTGTACCCAGTGCAAGGACTTTTGAAGTTGCCTCATTTTAGTATTTGTATTATGTCATTACCATTTCCACATTTGAGGGGAGGTTGGGGGCCTTGAACTCAGGGCCTAAGTGCTGTCCCTGAGCTTTGCTCAAGGGTAGTGCTCTCCCACATTGAGCCTCAGCTCCATTTCCACTTTTCTCATGGTTCATTGGAGTTAGGAGTCTCATGTACTTTCCTGGCCAGATTGGCTTTGAACTGTGATTCTCATATCTTAGCCTCTTTAGTAGCTAGGATTACAGGTATGAGCCACTAGTGCTCAGCCACTGGTTCTATTTTATTAATAAAGTAGTAGTTTACCAATGGTAAAGCAGCAGCAAAGGTTGCAGTAATGATTTGTAGCATTTCAGTCATCCTGATTCCCATGTCTCTTTTCCTATGAAAATTGAGAAAACAGGGTGTCGAGAAGGACATGGCTTCCTGCATGCAGAGAAGAGTCTCAGATCCGGAACTCCAGACCCCATGGTCTGTATTTTATGCCTTGACCTATCAAAATGTCAGCAGTGGGGACCTGGACCTTGAGGACTACAAAGGCAGTCCTTGCACAACTTATTCATCAAGGGTCATGGATGCCATTGGTTGGTGACAGATCACCTGTCCCTAACCCCACATGTGACCCTAGGCAGCTACTTAAACCTCATTGTCTCATTTCTCCCAACTTCTAAAAACTGGTATGTAATGGTGTCTCAAGTAGGTTGTCTTCAAAATGATTGGCAGTAATAATGTGCTTCCAGTACATAGGAAGTAGGTGCTCATGTCAGCTCAGGCAAATCCTAGATGGTAAAGGCATTACTAGTGGATCCAGCCATATCTTCTTCCCCCTTGGTGAACTTTATCTCAATGCCTGGGAGTCTGGGCTCTACTTATCCACTGGATGGAACTCAATTGCTTTGCAAATGTTCTTCTTGAAGAAGTAGATTTTCTGCGCAGGTGATTAAAAGTAGGTAAACATGGTAGCCACCAGACAAACCAGGCTTACTTACATCACAGACACAGTAAACTGTATGTGGGTAAAAAAGAAATAAAGAAATCTTCAATGTATTGAATCACTAAAAATTTGTGGGTTTTTTGTTGTTGCCATTGTTTTGTCAGTAATGGGGCTTGAATTCTGGGCCTGGGTGCTGTCTCTAAGCTGTTCAGCTCAAGGCTAGTGCTCAACCACTTTGAGCCACAGTGTCATTACCAGTTTTCTGGTGGTTAATTGGAGATAAGAGTCTCACAGACTTTCCTGCTCAGGCTGGCCTTGAACCACAATCCTCAGATCTGAATAGCTAGAATTACAGTCGTGAGCCACTGGCACCTGGCTTGTTTTTTTTTTTTAATTTTTATTTATTTATTTAATTAAATGAAGATTAACTGGATTTCAGAGTGCACATTCTTAAACCTCTTTGGAGAATTTGTTAGGTGGATGCCATATTCCTTAAAAAATTTTATTGTTATAATTAAGGTGATATACAGAGGAGTTACTATTTCATAAGTCAGGTAATGAGTACATTTCTTTTTGGGCAATGTCCACCTTTCCTTCGCTCTCTCTCAATTTCCCCATTGCCATTTTCCATGTTAATCTCTCATTCTTTCCTGTCATACAATAATGGATTCCAGGTATTATTGGGTGTGTGATGATGCTATTATTCTCACAGTTAGTGAATCCTGTCCTGATATACTCTTGTGTTAAAGAAATTTCTGTCAGGTGCCAATGGCTCACACCTGTCATCCAAGCTCCTCAGGATGCTGAGCTCTGAGGATCAGGATTTGAAGCCAGCCCAGGCAGGAAAGACTTGTGATTTTTATCGCCTATGAATCACCTCACAAGAGCCAGAAGTGGAGCTGTAGCTCCAATGGTAGAGCATAAGCTTTGAGCAAAAAACTATGGGGCAGTGATCAAACCCTGAGTTCAAGCCCCAGGACCTGCACAAAAGGAAAAAAAAATGTTTTTCACTTACATGTAGTAAAATACTTTCAGATATAACACACATTAACAAAGTTCATTTAGAGTTTTTGGTAAGGTTTTTCTTTTATCATCTGCTTTATTTTTAAAATGTTTTCCCACTGATACCTTTAAAAATATCTTTAACTCCTTTGTAGCTGTGCAAAGAGGTTTGTGAACACAACACATCTGGATCAGTGTTATCCTTTTTACTATTCTCCCTCATTTCTCTCAGCCTCACCTATTCCATTCAATATGTCCTGGAGTTTGAACTCAGGGCCTTGATGCTGTCCCTGTGCTCTTTGCTTAATGCTAGCTCTCTACTACTTGAGCCACAGTTCCACCTTTGACTTTGACTGGTTAATTGGAGATAAGAGTCTTGGGGGACTTTCCTGCCTGAGTTGGCTTGAAACCATGATCCTTAGGTCTCAGCCTCCTGAGTAGTTAGGATTATAGGATTATAGGAACCATTGGAAATGGGCTTTCAATAAGTTTTACTAGTGTAAAGGGACCTTGAGGTCAAAATACTTGAGAACCACTAGAATTGTCTACCCTGATTGATAGAAATTGTATGGGTAGTTTGGAGCAGTATGAGATCACTCATTCTCATTTATTCTAAGATTAATTTGCAAAGCTTTCTTTATGAGGGAAATACAGAACAAGAAATGAGTGACTTTTAAAATCAATTGAAAGTTTTTTTTTGTTTGTATTTTTATTTTTGCTAAGGGTTGAATAGCTGAATGGAAGTTGATAGAATAATAAAAAGATAAGAGGAGAATTTGAAAGGCTGTACACACAAAAATTATGGCACATAACAAAAGGAATTGTGTAGCAGGCACATTTATTACTGAGTATGTTAGTCAAATGTTGGTTGATAATTTCTACTCATAACATTAGCAAGAATTTTAGTGAATAAATTATGGAATTTTAAACAGATAAATTTAGGAGACTATGCTGTCTTCCCTAATTAATTATTAAAGCAAAGGTATTAACATGTTATAAACACCTGTTTCCTGTTTTATCCTTTAGATATAATTAATAATTACTACTAATCTTCAAAATACATAAAAATTTTGGTTGTAATCTTTACTTTAAACAAGCAACTGACATTCCTTGTTAGAACTAGAATTTTAAGTTAGTTTTTTGTTATTGTTGTTGTTTTGTGTTTTTTTCCTTCAATGTCCTTACTTTTCCATAACAGAGGTATCTCAGAGGTGACCTTTGTGTCATGACTTGGTCATGGGAAAATTTTGGCAATTTAGTTTGAAACAGTGGGGCCCATAATACCAGTTTTTATTTTTTTTTGCCTGAAAATCTAATTCAATATTTGGGTAGAAGTTGGTATCTTATTATTCTTTTCACTCTTAGGCAAGAGCCCACCAATTCTTAATTGCCTGAAACTTTTAGATCTCTTCTACTTAAACAACCATCAGGAATTCATTTCATTCCACTTACATAAGAGATTTGGGCCTATATGCTAGAGAAAATGAGTGAATAAAATCAACAAATATCTTTGTCCTCCTGAAACTTACATAATAAAGGATGTAGAGAACAAACAAGATAAAAATATAACCTGCTTATGATGGACACAGATAAAGTTTAAGGAGAAAAATACATCAACAAAAGGGACTTGTATGAGTCAGAAGGAGAGTGGAGTATGGTTCTAGACAGAATGGCTCTTGAGATTCCCAATGGGAAAAGCCATGGGTAAGAAAAAGCACTAGAATAGGAGGGATCTGCCTGAGTATTTCTGCTGCAGGAAAGAGTGAATGGTAAATACAAAGGTCCTGAGGTGGGAGCTGCAGGGAACAAAATGGTCATCCTTGCTTAAAATGGAAGGAACAGATGCCATGCAAGGGCTTAAGACTTTGCTATGAATGAGATGGATTTTTTTTTAGTATTTTGGGAGAATAAAGCCATAACCTGAGCTGCATCACCCTGGCTATTGACAGGAGGACAATGAGAGGAAACATGGAGACTGATTAGGGAGCTATCGGTTCAGTCGAGGTGGTAGCAGCTGGTAAAGATCTTCTCCCAATCTGTGGGCTTTCTATTTACATGAAGGCTATGTCCTTTGCTGTGCAGAAGCTCTACAGTTTTATGTGATACCATTTGTCCAGCCTTTCTTTGATTTGTTGCGTATCTGAGCCTTTATTAAGGATGTTTCATCCTGTGCTGAGGAGCCCAAGTGTTTCTCCTATTCTTTCTTTGCTTTGTTTCATTTTGCCAGTCCTAGGGCTTGAACTCAGTGCCTGAGCACTGTCCCTGGCTTCTTTTTGCTCAAGGCTAGCACCCTACCACTTGTGCCGTAATGCCACTTCTGGCTTTTTCTATATATGTGGTGCTGAAGAATCAAACCTGGCGCTTCATGCATATGAGACAAACACTCTACCAGCCATATTCCCAGCCCTCTCCTATTCTTTCTTAAAGTGTTTTCAGGGTATCTGATTTTACTTTAGGGTCTTTGATCCATTTGGAATTGATTTTGGTGCAGGGTGATATATAATGATCTAGTTTTAATTTGTTACAGGAGTTGAACCAATTTTGCCAGCACCATTTGTTGACGAGATTGTCTTTCTTCCATTCTACTTTTTTTAGTTCCTTCATCAAAGATTACGTAGCCATAGTTCTGTGGTTTCATTTCCGGGTCTTCAGTTCTGTTCCATTGGTCCTCAGGCCTGTTCTTGTGCCAATACCAAGCTGTTTTTATTATTATAGCTTTGTAGTACAGTTTGAGGTTTGGTATTGGTATTCCTCCAGCACTGTTTTTTCTACTTAGGATTGTTTTTGCTGTTCGGGGTCTTTTATTGTTCCATATGAATTTCTGGATTGATTCTTTCATTAAAGAATGATGTTGGGATCCAACCATACAATGGACAAAGGCCTCATATCTAAAATATATGCAGAACCAAAAAAATGAAATTCCTCCAAAACAAATCCTCAAAGAACCACTGTCCCCTCAACAAATGGGCTAAAGACCTAAAAACAGACTTCTCTGAAGAGGAAATGTGAACAGCCAAGAGACACATGAAGAAGTGCTCTATATCACTGGCCATAAAAGCAATTCAGTTAAAAACAACATTGAGATTCTACCTCACCCCAGTAAGAATGCCCATTATCAAGAAAATTAATAATAACAAATGCTGGAGGGAATGTGGTCAAAAGAGAACCCTACTACATTGTTGGTTGAAATGTAAACTTGTTCAACCACTCTGGAAAGCAGTATGGAGGTTCCTTAGAAGGCTAAACATAGAGCTCCCCTATGACCCAGCAGCCCCACTTTTGGGCATCTACCCAAGACCACACTAAAGCTACCAGCACAACCATGTTCATCACAGCACAATATCTCCTTGCTAAAATATGGAGCCAACCCAGATGCCCCTCAGTAGATGAGTGGATCAGGAAAATGTACATATACACAATGGAATTCTATGCCTCTAAAAGAAAGAATGACACTGCCTCCTAGGAAATGGAAGGACTTGGAAAAATCATACTAATTGAAGCAAGGCATACCCAAAGAAACATGGACTCTATGGTTTCCCTCATAGGGAATAATTAGTACATGTCTAGGATAGTCATAGCTGAAGATCACAAGAGCCCAATAGCTATGCCCATATGAAGACATAAGATGATGCTAAGCAAAATGAACTCCAAGTTTTGGAAACAAGTGATATATCATTGCTGTAATTATTTCCAGCATGCCATGTGAAACCGTACCATTTATTTTTATCTTATTTTATTTTTTCTCTTGTATTCCCTTCCTGTGGTTTTACCCTGCTATCACTGTATCTGATCTTAGTTCCCTGGATACTGTATATACCTATACTGGAACTAGGGAAGGGAAAATATCAAAATCGAGAGACAAAAGATAAAAAGACAAACCACTGAAAAGCAATACTTACAAAACCATTTGGTATAAACCAATTGTACAACTCATGGAGGGGGGAAGGGAAGTGAGGAGGGGGAGGGGTAAATGAGGGAGGAGGTAACAAGTCAGATAAGAAATTGACTTGCCTTATATATGAAACTGTAACCCCTCTGTCTTCACTTTGACAATAAAGAAGAAAATAAAAAGAGTGGTAGCAGCAATGGTGATGAGAAGGGATCACATTCTGGTTGTATTTTCAAGGTAAATACAGCAGGATATTCTAGTAATTGTTTGTGGGTATAAGAGAAAGAGAGGGATCAAAGAAGACTTCCATATTTTTGGCCTGAGCTCTGTGGGGATCAAACTCCTCTGAGGAAGGCTGAAAGGGGCGTAGAAGTTTTGCTGAAAACACCAGAAACTCAGTTTTAATATTTACTATGAAATGAATGTCTGTGTTTCCTCTAAAATTCATACAGTGAAATTCTATCCCCTGATAAGATGCTATGGGAGATGGGACCCTTGGTAGGTGGTGAGTTCCTGAGGGTAGAGCCCTCATGAATATGCTTGATGCTCTCATGAAAGAGTCTTGTGAGAGTCTCTGGTCTCTTCTACCAGGCAAGAACACAACAAGAAGACACCATCCGAGTTTAGATAAGTGTTAGCATCATTTGGGAAAAGAGGGAGTCGTTTAAGAATGAGCAGCCAGTATGGCAAGTCATCTGTTTCCCAGTCTCATCACTTTGTCTTCTCTTCCACAGAACACATAGACTGTGATACAGACACATAGCCCACATGGGTTTTTGACTTTGTTTCACACTTTTCTCTCCTTACTGTTGAAATAAATGACCTATGGTTTCTTTTTTCTTACATCCCTTTGCCCAGGTCCACCCTCAATGACCATTTTCAATGCCTTTCCTTTATTCCTAAATTTCCCCCCTTTTCTGTATACCTATTTATTATTACATTTGTATAAGCTATTTGTATGAAGCAATCCCACACAAATTTCATTATAGTCTTTTGTGTACACATTTTCTTCTTGTCTAAACTGTAAGCTCTTTGTAGGTAAGACTTCATAGAATGCCAGGCTGGTTTATAGAATAAGATTACATTTTTATTGAACAATTGCTGGGCAGGTATGAACAGGAAGAAGTTACAAAGAAGCCATGGATATTTTACATGAAAGAATAACTTCATTTGGATCTAAAAATATGTGTTGCTCTGGAAACAGAGATTTGTCTTTATGTTTCTGTTACAATAGACAGCATAGGAAATGATTCAACTGCTTTTTCTATAAATTGGGCCTCACTGTGGTACTGCATTTGATTGAAAAATTCTTAAGATTGGGTGGCAGAGAATGAAAAGAAAGAAAAAAGCCAGATAAAAAACTGGAATATAATGATCTTAGCAATATAGGAGCAAGAATTTCTCTATTTCTAAGCTGGGCACTGGTAGCTCATGCTTACAATCATAGCTTGTGAGGAGGCTGAGATCTGAGGATCGCAATTCAAAGTCAGCCTGGGCTGGTAAGACCCTTATCTCCAATTAACCACCAAAAAGCCAGAATTTTTAGCTGTGGCTCAAGTGATAGAAGGCTGTTCTTCAGGGACAGTGCTCAGGCCCCGAGTTCAAGTCCTAATACTGGCATTGAAAACAGAAAAGAAAGAGTACTTCTCTGTTTCTAGAACAAAATCACAGGCACATTATTTACTACATAGAAAGTCCTCGCAGAGTTGCATTTCCTTTTGTTGTTGGTGCTCTGTGCCTTCTACTCAGGCAACAGGCTTTCTCCTTTAAGTATTTGGAACAGGGCCACATTATAGACTCACTTTACCTGCATCAGTGCAACTGGGCTTCCCAGCTACATTTATTATTTCCAGTCCACCATAATGTGGACTGTACCATGAAACAGTGATGCCTTGGAGTTATGCAGTGCAATGAGCCATTCAAGTGGTTCCAGAAGACAGCAAATGTATGACTTGACTTTTGTTCCTGTAAGCAAATAACTGAATTGTTTTAATTTAAAAAAATCAAATCCTGCTATTTTTTGGTAAATAATGTACTTCAAGTAAAATCCAATTAGGAAATACACCAGGAAGATTCTGATCAGGTGTATAAATACAGGAGGAAATACTGCGAAACTTTTTTTTTTTTAAAAAAAGCTTATTCAGGAATGAAAGTTTTTATTTTTGTTCTTCATTATTGACTGGCTTGCTTTCCTTCTTTCTACTTGAGGTTCTTTCTTGCCCTGGAGACACAGTGATTTTAAGTCTAGTAGTTCATAAGTTACATGATATCTGGCATAAGTTGGTAAGTATTTTTTCTTTCTTTAGTGTAAGCTTATAAAACCACAGCAGTTTGTCTTTTTAGGCAATCAAAACTAAATGGAGTCTTGCATAATTGGCTCCTTTTCTCCAAAGTTTTCATAAAAACAAAACACTATAGACAATCTATTTGTGCTTGTACATGGAATGATAATTAGGTTAGAACAATCTCTTACTATATGTACATATATATAGTTTATAATATATGAAAAATATTCCTTGGATTTACACATATATGGGAAATTATTCATCTTAAAAAGTTGACTACAGCAACTTTTGGATAACTTGCACTTTTAGAGGACCAAGCCAATAGCAGGTTGTTACTATTGCATGAATTCCCTTCAAAATATCTCTGAAAATGAAAGAGATGAGAGATAAAACCAGTGAAGCTTCAGAACTTCTTATTAAATTGCCTATCTTTTCATTTCTATATCATAAGAATAGCCAGCCCTTTTGCTGCAAGCACAAAATGACCCATACAATGTGTGCAATGGGTTTTCTTATCCTTTTATTATAAGAAATATCTCTCTTTCTTTTTCACCTTTGGGGTGGGGGTGGCACTTTTCACCATAGAACTTCTAGAAAACTTGGAAAAAATACTGGGAGGAATAATGGAAACTGACTTGGCAGATCTGGCGGTGGTTCAGACAATAGGCTCTGCCATTGATTTAAAGAATATTATTTCAATAAAAGATAGATTAGGGTCAGTCATGGAGCTTCAGAAGAAATGGAAACAGACAACATCTCTATCGTAAAGTGCTGGCCCTTTGATTTGACCAGGAGAATAAATAAATAAATCTGGAAGGAAAATTAACAATAATGAGGCTCCCAAGGGAAATGGGTTTTCAGAGGATCATTGAAGATGCAAACAGAGGTGCTCAGGGTAAAGGTTATTTTAGACTGATAGGAATCAGCCCAAATATGACATAGACAGAAGAGGACCTAAAGGAAGTTGCTCTACAGAAATCAAAGCAACCAAGAGGAAGGTCAGATGTGAGCGTGTGTAAAAGTAAATAAGGACAAAGGTGAGAGAAAGGATTTAAAGGGGCTGACAGCTACAGGAGAAAGCCAAGTGGAACTAAATGATGTGGGAAAACAAATGACATGGGAAAGTAAGTGGTTCATCCTCATGCAGCCATAACTATTTGGTGGACCCTAGGTCCTGCCACTCTGTGTTACACAGAGAAGCAATATGGTAAGTGAGATGAATGTCCATGCACATAGTTAGATGTTGAACTCAACAAGAATGTAGAAGTCCTTACTAGCCAATGGAGTGAATGCTCAGGGAAGCATGAAGATTGTCTTCTGAGCTATAAATTCTGTATGATCAAAATAGGGAGCAGGATCCTTATGAAAATTACTAGAGTAAATCCAATCCACAGATGGGCTAGATATAGTGAAGATACACATAAGAGGAAAAGATGATTTATGAACTTGTAAAAGTAAAAATAATTATCACTGATGATTATCTCCCATCTCTATTTTAGAGAGAGATTATTACTAACATGTGGCAAAGACCATGAGAGAGGCTAAAGGTAGAAGGAAGGAAGGAGAAAAGGATCATTTCAATGCAATAGGTAGGTGTATAACTTCTCTATTAGGGGGGAAAATGGATAAAACTCAATCATCTGCCTATGAAAGAAATAATAATGAAAATAGGACTTAATTGGTTTAATTTGAAGGTTCAAATGGGCACAAAATAACTGTAGAACATTTTCTAAAATGAATAAATTTGTCATAATTTCATACATTAAGCAGAAGAGTTTAAAATGAACTAATATGTGACTTACAAGGCCTGATAAAAATATCACATTATTCCATTTGCTTATTATAATGGGTACAGATACTATCTACTTCAATAGAGATGTTCCTGGAACACAGAAGGCCAACAGAGCTGAGAGGTGTCCTTTCTTAGTGCAGCACATGCATTTAGATACATTAGACCATTTGTTTCCATCACCATCCTCCTCCACTTGGAAGCACAGTGGTCTCTTCTGACCTGCTTTGGCTATCCATGGATGCAGTTACTTATGTACTCAACTGCAACCTACAAGTATTACATGAAAAATTCCAGAATTAAACAATTATACATCATTCACAATCATCTGGGAGGCATGATACAAAATTAAATCTACTCTGAACTACAGAGGTTGTGTGCTACCCTCTGTGTCAGTGTGTCCATTCTGGGCACCCTACTGTCCCATGAGTCATGCAGTGCTGCTTAGCTTCCTGAGGTACCAAAGCACTGAGAAAAAACCTATTTCTTCAGGCAGCTTAGCAAGGGAAGAATGTGGTTACTTCCATGGGCATCTGGCTCTTCTCATCCTCTTCCCTTATTAAAGTTTCTACCAATCACAAACCCACCACTCTGCATCTTCTCATTACCTCTCAGTCAGGGTGGGAGGGAGCACATTGTCCTTTGGATCACAACACAGCTGTTTAGCTAGCTTCCATTCCTCTTCACTCTAAAATAGCAATGTCTTTTTAAAAAATTAAAAATTATCTTTAATGAATTGTACAAAGGGATTTCAAACTCAGTATTTTGGCTCATGAGTTCAATGCATCTTGATCATTGTCATCTCCCGCATCGTTCTCCCTCATCTTTCCCCACCTTATTGTAGCCCCTCCATTTACTTAGTTCCATTCTTACATAAGCACACTGAATATTATGACTGCATTTGCCCAGTGTAGCCATGATTTAAATTAGGAATTGTGTGGAAAACATGAATTAACTGTGAATATTTAGGGGGTAAATTTCAGGAAAATCAGTAGAAACAATGTTAAGTGTGTTCAAAATATTATTTCCTTACCATGTAACCATACACACATTTCCTGTTTCTTATTCTCATGGAACCCGATTTATGGGTAGATATCTCTCCAGTACACATAAGGCATCTGAGATTCAGAAAAGGGTAAGAATTTTCTCAATAGTTATTGTGCTGATGAGTGAGACATGATTGACTGAGACCAATGCCGTAGTGACCTAACCAGGCTGCCTCAGTGTAAACTGAGCATCTGAGATGGGAGGAATTGGCAGAGATGAGCAAGTAGTGAGCCTATTTCTGGGGTATGAGTATCAATTGTACTAGCAATTATTGGGGCAAAAAGTTATATGAAGGGAACAAATATTATTTTTTCCCTAGTAGCTTCCAAACCACCCCTTGTAACCATTTATATGTTTTCAAATACTGGGTGCTTTATTTGGTGATTCAGTGGTCCTTGTAGTAGCTTTTCATGCTGGAGAGAAACAGTTAGAAGAAGAATAGATTTATTTTGGCTCTTGACTTCTGATGTTGCAGTGCCTGGAAGCCAGAGGCTGAGATGAGGGTCACTTCATGAGGAACATGGGACAAAGCAGATCTGCTCACAGTGGGGAGTGACAGAAAGGGGTCAGAGTCAAGATAGGGCCTATAAACACACCCCTCCCCTCAGCCACCCACTGTCTCAATCCAAGCCTTGCCTCCCAGAGTTCCACCAGCTCCTGGTAGCCTATTGCAACCTTGAATCCATCCATGGATAAAACCATTGGTAGAGTCAGTCTTCATAATCAAATAATTCTGGAAATGCCCTCATAGATGCACTTAGAGAGTGCTTTAATAATCTCCCAGGTGTCTTTTAGCCCAGTTAAATTGATAAACAAGATAAACGATCACAAAAGAGATGACTGTAAAGCTTTCAACATTACATAGCCTAAAATCTCGGCTTTTGTACTACCTAGCTAAATAGAGTTCTTGCCTTTATATAACCCTAATACTTTTTAGCTTCATAAATGTACCACACTCTGTACCTCTCATTCATTCCACTTTCCTTTCTTCTATCTTTTTGTCTATGTTTGGCAGGCTCTTGCCACTGTACTTCTATGGAGGAAGGACCTAGACAGATCTGGTTGCCTCTGTCACTGTGGGCCCCTTCCTCCAAAAAAAAAAAAAAAAAGTAACAATATATGCTGATACATAAGAAAAAGAAAAATTAGAATAATTGTATTGAATGATTGCCTTGATTTTAAGATGACTTCATCAATGGCATATATTCAAACATTTTCTTTGACCTAAGCAGTTTTTTTTAATCCTTCAATTTTTAAAATAAATGAGAACATTTTCGCACATCCTTGAAAGTATTGTGGGCCCTGAGTTTTGCACTTACAGTGCCTAATGGGTGCATCAATTTTGGGTCTAGGGACCATCTGTCCAAAAGTTATTGCTGACCAGAAAATCAGAGAAAATTAGGCAAGTTGTGCCCCTTTTGGGTTTATTGTGACCGGTCTGTGAGTAAGTGACTTTTCTGGGAGTTTAAGACATCTGCCCTTTAGCTTTGGCTGCAAAAATCATCACTCAGTCGTCCTTTGGCAATGGCCTAATTATGTTATGTGGGGATAAGAAAAGTTTTTTTTTAATGACAAACTCCTCCAAACAGCTGATATTAGATTTGTGTTTGATACTTATTTAATTTATAATTGCATTAGTAAAATCATAATTAGTCTAATTTGTCTAATGACCCCATCACAGGCTTTTCAAAGATGCTTTTTAATCATCATTCTAGAAGGGTTCTGGTGAAGTGGGCATTTACATATTTTCACTAGCCATTCCCAGCCCAGGATTTAGCAAGTTCCACCCTTCCAGAGTTAAAAAAAAAAAAAAAAAAGGTTCTTAATGAATACAAAATGTTTTCCCAAAAGGTTGAAGTCACCCAGTAATTTAGAGATATATCTTTCTCTTCAAAAGTTTTGGAATCTACTTCTTGACCTTTTCTCTTCTGTACCCAGGATAAATATATTTCTTCAAATAAAGTTAATGATGTTACAAGCGATCCTGAATAAAAGGTTAAGTTCTTATAAGGCCCACAATTGAATTTGTTGGTTAATCTTTAAGAAGCTCTATCTGTGTTTTGTTTCTCTTCTAAATTTAAGTGTCTTTCTTAATTAGCTATATCTTTGAGGGAATTTGTCTTATTTATTTTGTTTTTTGTTTTTCAGTCTTTAAGGGGAATCATGCCAGTGACATTCAAAAGGATCTGAGAAGGCCACAGTAAAGTTCCATTGTTTTTAACAACTCAGTTCTAGAAAGACTGTACTGTACGATGAAAAGTTTGTGTGCTTTTTTGAGAAACGCTGTCCAATTGGCTAGCCCACTAGGTCCTGGGGAATGTCCTAGGATCTTGGCAAGACAAAAGTTCTCTGGAGAGCATGAATGCTGCCAATTTCCAATAGGCCAAGACACATGACAAGAATAACCTTCTCTCCAAGCAACCTGGCGTTTCCATTCCAATTGGAATCTGTAATGTGACGATGACTCAGGGGAGGAAGATGAAACAAATCTTTTCAGATTTCTGGTCCAGGTGCATCTTTCATTTTATCTGGTCTGCTCCAATCTTCTTTTGATCACTGGCCATTTTAAATATTAGGGGACAGGGGACACATTGTGGGATTGCGGGTTACTTTTGAGAATGGACAAACAGCCAGGGTAAAGGCTGAATGAGCGAACCCAAATATATTTTTATACATACAGTCAAAGCATTGAACTTGCTTCAACAGTTCAAATGGTTCCTAATAAGATTTTTGATCTTCCATGTGAAGCAGCTTGCCTGCCACATTGGTTCTTCCTTAAGTAGCATCCACCCTGATCCATGTTTGGGAAATAGTGACAGCTGTGCCCTTTGCCTGGCTGCTTCCATTTATGAAAACATAGGGCTAAATGACAGTCACCCCCACAGGCCCCTTTACTGTGAATCTTTACTAGCACAGCCAAGAGTAAAAGCCCCCAACAGGATTGAATAACAGCAATTCAGAGCCTACCTGATATAGGTTTAATTTGCATTTCACAAACAAGAAAAAGATCTTAGGAAATTAAAAAGGAGGAATATTTGCCTAACTGGAATTTATAAACTTTTTAAAATGACACACATTTTCTGCTTTTTTTAAAAAAAAAAAAAAAACAACATGGCCACTCTTGACAGTTAGATAAGCAAGACAAAAGTATACAGCTATATCAAGTAAATTTGGCTTCTTAAAGTTCATTTTCTGGGTGTGGCTGGGGAAGGATTGGGAAGTTTAGGGCCCATATCTATCTCCCTTTGCCTTATTCTACCTTTTAAATCTGGAAGAAGATTTCTTCAGAGAGATCTTTGGGAACAGGTTAATTTATGCAGCATGCCAGTTCCCTTTCATCACCTTGCTCCTCTGTGCAGGATGTATTCTGTTGGGACTTTGCTCTGTTTAGAATAGCCCTTGCCCTGTCTTGTGCACACAGCATGGAAGTGGAAATGGGGAGACTCAGGAGCAAACTCAGCCATATTCCCCATTCTCATCTATCTCTGTTCAGGTTTCTAGGGCCATCTATAAGCTATTCTAAAATCTTTTATCCTCCTTTTTTTTTTTTTTGAGGTATGGTGATTTAAAGCCAGTATGTCACTTGGTAGACAAATGCTCTCACCACTGACTAACATATCCAGCCCTTCTTTGTTAACTTTCTACCAGTCTCATTACTAGAGGTTCTTAGGTCACCACAGAAATTCCAGTCAAAGCAGTTGTAAGTCTGTGTCAGATGAATGGACATCCAAGTGTAGATTGATATTCTGTTTCTTGTAGGTTTCATTGCTCTATTACCAGATTTCTGATTCTAACCTTCATGTATGTGATTACTGAGACAGAAGTCTTCTCATATAAGCCAAAGGATGAGTCAATTAAAAATAAAAGAAGAACCCCAAGGCTCGTGCTCATTCCTTATCTTACTTTCCATGAGCACAAGACTGTCTGGGATTGTCCTACCTTGTTTTGTCACATATATTACTCATTGGTGTCAGTGCATATTTTTGCACTCTTCCTAGGGGCTAAGTATTATATCACAAAGTCAATACACAGCCCAGCAATTCAGTAACTCAGCATCAGCAATAAATTTGGAGACATGGCAGATAATCCATAGTGGGTGGATTGACACATTATGGGGGATGGTGGGATATGGAAAGAGCACTAGACCCCACCTTCAGGAACTACAAGAGACATCACTGTAAATTGATGAAATAGTTGCTATTAGCATACTGAAGAAAGTCAAGAAAGAGGTTGTAGAAAGAAGAGAGAGATTGGCACAGACTTGAAGAAGTGAAAAGTAAGTCCACAAATCCTTTGTTGTATCCAAATCAATTGTCTGCTCTTTCACAATAGCTCATTTCCATTTGTTGAATAATCTTTAGAAATGATGGCAATTGAACAGTTTTTTTTTACACATAGTCATTTGAGTATTTCTATGATCATGTTTGGACTTTACATTTAAAGAAGCATATGGGAAGAATGACTTTTGTTCAAAACAATAATGAGAGGACCCTTTATGAGTGAACTTAAAGTTTAGTCATTAAGTACCAGCCTGAGAACAATAACAATGTTTGACCAGAGATGACAACTCAAGAAGCTTCAAGTCTTTGAAGGGCAATTGTTTAGAAGATGGACTAGCCCACATTATTTGATTATTCCTCATGGCACCCCAATGACTACCATCAGATGTCAATAGCTGACCAAGACCTTTGTTCCCTTCTGGTGCCTGGTGTCCTGTCTGAACACCCTTCCTGTCCTCAGCAGGTATTTCTGTGCAGTACTTTGGGTGAAAGTTCCTCATCATACTTACACTGAGTACTCTGTGCTCCTGAGGGTTGAACTAAGTCCTGTTGGGACTCAGTGGGGACTTTCAGCTTTCAAAACCTGAATTGATCTATGAGTGAAGAGGTTGCTCCTGGGGTTGGTGTTGAGATTCTTACCAAGACAGTTTTCCAGAGGGAGGCATTATTTGTTATATCAGAATTTTAACTTATTAATTTCTGTGATGGCTCCACTCTCTCACTCCTCACTTCATTGGACAAGAGGCAATGGTGAGACAGTGTGAGCAGCAGCAAGGTCAGCAACGCCATGAGTCTAGACAGAGGTCTTCCTTGGGTTACAATGGCCACACCGGGGTGAGCTCTCAGCTTGAAGGTGTGTCAGGCAAGGCTGATCCCAAGCTGAAGGTCTCCAGTCCTAACATTGTGTTCCATGTGGGGCACAGAGGGAAAGAACATCACTTCTTCAGGGACTACTGATGGCTGGAGAAATTGGAAAATTAAGGGCAACTGTGACAGATTGAAGGAGTTTCAACCCCTTAAATGCTCTGACCTCTGAAGTGACCACAAGAGAGGAAAGGGCTTTAGTAATGGTGACGAAGAAGTTTTTGTAAGCCCAATAGGCCTGCCTCAGAGTCAAATTTTATTTTGCTTAGAGGGAAGAGAGAAAAAAAGAGATTTCCTCAGACATATACTTGTATTTGGGGCCAAGGTTAAAACCTGTTACAGTATAAGTAATATTCACTTGCTAGGAAGTCACTGAAGGGGTTCAGACATTAGAGCCTGGCTGAATTAGTAAAGCTGTAAAGTTTCCCTCAATTTTGAGATGCTGTAACATTTTTAAGGTGGGGGAGGTTTCATAAAATCAGTAACCACGAGTTTATGTTATTTGGGTAGAGTACTTCTACTCCATTTCATTTTATCTCATATCTTGTTCACTTACCTTTTGACCAGGCCTATAAAATTTCACAATAAGTCCAAATTCTTTTAAATATGTGATTTCCCCACACCTCTAACACCGCAGGCTAAGCATGGCCTGATTTCTGTAGCTGTAAAGTGCAGCGATTAGGTGCACCTGCTCAGGGACAGATTCATTGTGAAATTAATGAAGCTTCACTTTGGGACTTTTCTCGTACATTTGGAACCTCTTCTTAAGACATGGGGACAAAATTTCCAGATTTGTCAAAAATAAAATATGGGCATGCAATTAAATTGCATGTCAGAATTTAAAAATACTGAATGTTTAGTACAAGTATGTTGAAAATTTTGCATGAGGCATACTTATACTAATGTATATTGTAGCTATTATCTATCCATCTGTCATCTGTCTCCACTGTTTTTCTGAAATCTGAATTTAATGGAAGTGTGCTATGTTCTACCTGATGACTCTGCTTCAGAGATGCAATTGATGATTGTTTTCTTCTCAGAGAGGGAATCCAGATTGGATAAGTCCAATGCCCAATAAAAACTGCTTTCAAAGTTTGTTTTCTTGAGTCAAGCAAGGCACAACCATTATTTAAAACTATCATGGTTGTGCTGGTCGCTTCAGTGTAGCCTTATTTGTGATCATTTGAATAAATGCCCAGAAGTGGGATTTCTGGATCATAGGGAACATCACCCCATTCATAAGGAAATGGAAAGACTTGGAAAAAAAAATCATAAATCACAGCAGGGCACTGGTGGCTCACGATTGCAATCCTAGCTTCTCAGGATGCTGAGATCTGAGGATGGCAGTTCAAAGCCAGCCCGGGCAGGAAAGTCCTTGAGACTCTCATCTACAATTAACTGACAGAAAACCAGAAGTGATGCTGTGGCTCAAGTGAGAGAGCACTAGCCTTGTGCTGAAGAGCTCAGGGACATGAGCATCTAGGCTCAGAATTCAAGCCCCATGACTACCACCACCACCAACAAAAATCATACTAACTTAAGTAAGCCAGACCCAAAGAAACATAATAGATTCCATGGTTTCTCTCATTTGTAATAATTAGTATATGTCTAGGATAGTCCTAGCAGAGAATCACAATAGAAGACCATATAAAATGATGCTAATTGAAAAGAACTCCAAGATGTGGAAACAAGAGGTATTTTTAAATTTAAATGTACTGTACAAAGTTATTTCTTTCAGCTTTCATTTATTTTCCTTTGGTTTACCGCCTATTGTCACTGTTTTTGATTCTGATACCCTGTGTTTTGTATATATGTTTGTCTGATTTGGGGAAAGGAAAGGGAATAACAAAATAGTGAGACAAAGGACAAAGGGTGAACCAATGTAACAGCGATACTCACTAGACACTATGTTGAAAATGAACTTTACAACTTGGGGGAAAGGTGAGTGAGGGAGGGAAGAGGTAGAAAACAAGGGAGGGGTAACACTGTTGTACAAGAAATGTACTCATTAGCTTACTTATGTAAGTAACTGTAACCCCTCTATATTTTACAATAAAATAAAATAATAAAAGTATCATGGTTGTTACTCTCATTTTATTAGGAATATACCTTCGTAGAGAAGGACTACAATTTCATGGCCTTTGCTGACATAGTTAGCTTATAATGAGACAGAAGCTCTTTTACGCCCCCCCCCCCCCACCCATCACACATGTTTAATTGCTTTTTGCCTGTACTGAAAAGTCTATTTTATCAGGATCTGTCTATTCACAGCATTTTAATTAACCCATAGCATGTTTGAGCCACATTTCTTAGACACTGCTTCAACCAACAAGAGATAAAGAGAATCATGTAACTTACACTCACAAATGGGATTTTCTTGTTGCAGAATCCTATGAAAACAACACTGGCCCACTCAGAAGGAGGATACTGAAAAAGAAAAGGATTTTCTTCTGAGGTTGATGATCTGCTTCCCTTTATCACCCAGGGATTATTTCAAGATGATTGCATAATCAAGGAGGTCTTTCTCCTTCTCTGTGATTCAGAAGCACATGTGATATGTACATTGTATATCACTCCAGGTTGAAGTTCTATGAACAACTATTCCTGGCAATTAGCAAAGGTCTCTTGAGAATGTCACAGGAGACTGTCACACAGACACAACAGAACTCCATGTTAGCCAGTCTAGACACCCTCACACCCTCAAACAACTCAAGTTCTCATCAAAACCTGATGAAACCCCTAGTACTGCATAAGATAATGACTCTGTTCTACAGTGTCAGAGATGTAAACAAAGGCTTTCTAGAAAGGACTGTGTTTAAGAAAGAGTGCCTCCTTATCAGTTTCTTAAAGTTGCTTTGGCAAGCAACTAGGGAGCAGGCTTGTAATATTTCTTACATTCTATGCTTAAAATCACTAATGAAAAATCAATTACCTCTCCATCATTTTAAGCACTCTGTGAGAACTACAAGAGTTATACGAATGTACAAAGAACACAGTTTGTCCCTGTGGGAGCTGCACTGATTCATCAATGATAATTCTCACCCTGTGTTTCACCTTAAACAATTTTTCTTTTCACCACTGTGCCAGTACCATGATGTCACTTTCTCCTTCTGATTCCATATGAGGTTGACATGAGGGTCATAGAGGCACCAATTTGCCCAGTAAACTTTCAGCTACAGATTTGTCAACACGGATGAGCCAACATTTTTGCTACTCCTCAAATCTTGCCCAAAATAAACTGTTGAGGATACAGTAATGCCCCACTCCATAAGACACAAAGGCTGTTTTCCTTTTTTTTTCTTTCCAGGATCAAATCAGGGTGTTCTTTATTCAGCAAGGTTTGAGAACAATGTCTCATTGTGAGTAAATATCTTGAATAAGTACAGAATTAAAACTTGGTCTTGTTTTCTCAAAGAAAGGTAGGGCACTCCATGATGGCTGGTCTTCAGGACTTTTATTTATAATATTTTTAATATAGGAGAGAATGTGTTTTGACAGCTTTCTTTGTCCTGGGCAATAAAACAATAAACACTTGGTAAATCATTTATTAATCCTTAGACTCTGACAATTTGATTCTGTTGTTACAAATGCAATGCTGAATGGTTAAGGCACTTCCCAAAGTCATAAAGTCAGTTTACTGTGGAAAGAGGTCAAAAGAGATTCTGTGTGCTGGGTTTCAGCATAATTTAGTTGAATCCCATCTTGGACCAAGTGCAAACTATCTATACTTGAATCCTGGATTCAGACCTCATTTGTCTCTTTGCTGGAGTCTTTGCTTAAATGGCTCCAATAAAAATATCAGCAACAGCAACACAAAGGTGTAAAGCATGAGATAATAATATTAATACTCATCAGCCCAGATAGTTTCTGAGTTCACTAAATATATCTGCTTACCTACTTCTGACCATAAGTCTATGAAGATGAAGACACTATGGCACACTGAGGAAAAGTAGCTTTCTCAAGGCTATGCATCCTTTAGAAACACAGGTGCTCTGCAGCTTTTAGTAACACAGCCAAAGCTCATAGCACAGTGCTCTGGCATATGGGAACTAACCAACAAATGTTCACTATTTGAGAATATAGTTACATACCAGATATTATCCTAGGTCCTTTACATATATCACTTCATAATCTTCTTATAACCATCTAACAGGGTACAATGAACCCAATTTTACAAAAGTGAGTGTTATATTAAGATTTAATACTTTTCCCCACTCCTCTAGTCCCAGTCACATTTCAAACATGGAGCGCTATTGAAACACAAACTCTTTGCCTTGTCCTGATCCTAAATTCTGTGGTTTAGCCCAATCTGTTGGCTATTTTTGGGGGGTGAGGGGAATAATAACTCCAGAAAGTTGTGTGTTTTCAATGGGGATGTGTTTTGAGGGGATGCAGTACTGGGGTTCTTATGTTTTTTGTTGTTGTTGTTGTTGTTGCTTTTACCTCTGAGCCATGTTCTCAGCCCCGAGTTTTGCTTGTTTTTTTTTTGTTTTTGTTTTTTTTTTTGGCCAGTCCTGGGCCTTGGACTCAGGGCCTAAGCACTGTCCCTGGCTTCTTGCCGCTCAAGGCTAGCACTCTGCCACTTGAGCCACAGCGCCGCTTCTGGCCGTTTTCTGTATATGTGGTGCTGGGGAATCGAACCTAGGGCCTCGGGTATGCCTAGGCAGGCACTCTTGCCACTAGGCTATATCCCCAGCCCTTGCTTGTTCTTTTTGAAATAAGGTTTCTAGTCTTTCCTGGGTGCAATCTATCTATGTTTGTTTGACTTTCTGATAGCTAGGATACCAGACAAACACCACACAGCCCAGCTCCTTGTTAAGTAGGGGTGTCTTGAACATTACTGACAAAGCCAGCCTCAAACTATGATTTCAACAAGCTGAGCCTCTCAGATTGTTCCTAGGATCACAGGCACCGCTATTACATCTTCTGCATCTCTCAAATGGCTTCCATGTAGTCTTTTTTTCTGGTACTTGTTTAGGTTTGGTTTCATGGAAAATCAATTTCAGGGTCATGTTTTACTATAACTCGTTTTATCTTTCTCTTTCTCCACTATGTCCCAACATATATAACATCTCTGATCTCACTTGAAGTATTGGAACTGCAAGAACCACTTCACATCCAGCACTCTGCCACACTGTGCATTAGGTGATGTATTGGACAGTCAGTCACAGCTAGATACTAAATGCCTGATGCTTCTTTATCAGCTAGGATCCATCCGTGAACATCTGTCTCCAGTTGCGAAAGGAGAAATGTCCTCATGTAAAAAGCATCTGGATCATTAACTAGTCACCAAGAGTAATTCTAATAAGTGGTTACACTAGAGGAAACTGTATGCATTCTATAAACTCTGTGGTGACTATTTCAATGGGTGACTATGAAGAGGGTAGGATGGAAACTCTAAGGAAGAATATATTTGGAGCCTCTTTGTTCCAGTGGCTCATGAGTTTTCTTAGGACCATCTTCATTTGTTGATTAATCAAGTAAAGAACATTTAGAGAAGGCTTATTATAGGGAAGTCACTGGGTTCTATACAAGAGAGGCGTATGACTAAACACAGCATAGTGCACATGTGTTTATACAGTTGAAATGATTTTGATTCATTAGTTTATCCAATCACTAAAAATTTGGTATTGAGTCAGGTGCCAGTGGCTCATGCTTATAATCCTAGCTACTCAGGAGGCTGAGATCTGAGGATTAAGGTTTGAAGACAACCTCAGCAGGAAATTCTATTAGTCTCTTATTTCCAATTATCCACCAAAACACTAGAAGTGGACCTGTGGCTTAAGTGGTAGTGTTAGCTTTGAGCAAAAACCTTAGGGACTATGTCTAGGCCCTGAATTCAAACCCCAGGACTAGTACACACACACACTATAAAAGTATTTTAGGATGTCTTAAAAATTAGCAAACTACAATATTTCCATCAAAATAGATTTAAAAAATGTCTTAGCATTAGCCAAATGTAAAATTATTTTGTATTAGTTTTCTTTTACTGATATGCCAAATTACCACAAACCTAATTGGATAAAAAGTACAAATTTATCTTATTTTTCTGTGGGTCAAAAATCTAAAATGCCCTGAACTGGTATCAAGGTATAGTTAGAACTCTGACAGCTCTAGTGGGGAATATATTTCTTTGCCTTTTCCATCTTCTAGAGATCAACTTGCAGTCCTTGGCTTGTCCTCTTTCTCCATCCTCAAAACTAACAGCACAATGTTTGCAAAACTCTGGCAACTTTCTCACTGGTCCCAGCCCTTATTTCCTTCCTCGCATCTCCTAACTTGATGACTAATTCTCCTGTTTCTATCTCATGAAGACTGTTGTGATCACAGTGGATCAACCAAGTAGTCCAGGATAACATTTAATCCCAGTCACAATGTTTAGATATGATGTCTAGATGTTTAGATGTTTAGATGTCTAGATGTTTAGATATATGAGTGTGATACAAAGTATCACACTCAGGGGCTTATAGCAATAGGAACTTGTCATATAGTACTGCAGTATAAAATCAAGGTGTCAGCAAGGCCTTAGTACTGCTAAGACTCTCAGGAGAATCCTTTTCTAGCTTCTGATGATTGACCTTTCTTGGCATCCCTACAATCTCTGCTTCCTACCATCACATGATGTCCATACCAGTTCCTCTGTTTGCATGTGGACTCTTCCTTTTCTTATGAAGATGATGATCGAATTGACTTAGGGATCCCCACAGTGATTCATTTTAACTTAGGTACATGTGCCAAGAACCTACTTCCCAGTATGGTCATGGATCACAATTATCAGGGAGATAGGACTCTGACATTTTCTTGGATGACACGATTCAATTCACAAAACCATGTAAATTAACAACATGTGAGACAAACTCAGGTCTCAATGATTAGAATATCAATCACTTTAGGGAACCATTATTTAGTCCACCTTGTATTGTATCAGTAGGTTACAGTTGGTAAAATTCCATGCTACAGAGTATAAAAGGTGTTCCAATGAGGGTGGAGCATGAGTTTAAAGTCTAGATATTCAGCCTTCCTGCTTGGCACCACTTTTGCCCCATCTAGCTAACTGAGAACCTACTTACCTAATACCACATGCAAAAACTCTTGGATGGAAATGAGCAGAAAGCACAAAAGAGTCTTGAACAAAACAAAGATTTAGAAGTTTCAATGATGGCTTCTTATTTTTGTTTGTTTTCTTTTAGAGAATATTCTATTCTGGCTTTATGTCCTTGAGGAAATTGACTTTTCAATTTGATGTTTGTTACCTGAGCTTTGTATAAGAATTATCATACAAATCTAAAATGAAATCTGCTAATGACTAAAGTATTCTAACAAAACCATATGAGCCCTTGAGAGTCCCGAGAGGCATAAAAGGTACTTAGGTTAAAAGCCCACTGGTGGACCATAGGCGTGGGAGCAAGATGAAGTTTTTGCTGGCTGCAACTTGAACTTTTCCTCTGTGTGTCAAAACAATTAAAAGCAGGCGTCTGTGCAATGATAGTATTAAAAATAGCTTAGAGGAAATAAATATTCCTTCTTCATCACTAATTATTTAAAAGAAAAAATAGACCATTTCAGCAATTTTAGCCCTTTTTGCAATTTCCACACTTTTCATTTGCTATTAAGATTCTCAGTTTGTTTTTTCTAATTAATAAAAATATGCATGCAAGGGGGCTGGGAATATGGCCTAGTGGCAAGAGCGCTTGCCTCCTACACATGAAGCTCTCGGTTCGATTCCCCAGCACCACATATATGGAAAAAGGCCAGAAGGGGCGCTGGCAGAGTGCTAGCCTTGAGCTGGGGGGGGGGGGGGGGAGGGGGGAGGGGAAAAGCTAGGGACAGTGCTCAGGCCCTGAGTCCAAGGCCCAGGACTGGCCAAAAAAAAAAAAAAAAATATATATATATATATATATATATATATATGTATGCAAAACTTCAGCAAATTTACATATGTCATTGTTAAACCCATTGTTTATTGTAGAAAGGTGAAAAAAAAAAAGATGGAATTGTCCTAAACCCTAAGTAGGCCAAATGGTACTAGAGTTTAGAGAGAGGGTCAGAAAGGTATTCTCCCTGATCTGTATTTCTATAGAGGTGCTAATGTTGTAGTTGATCATAATGAGGAAGAGATGGCTGACTTTGCTGGAGGCAAAACAGGCAGGAGGCAAGTTTGGAAATGCAAACTTGTCATTTTTTCCATTGCTATAGAATGGATCTTCAATGGAAGGTGCATACGCTATTTGAGAGTCCATAGGACAGGAGAAGAGGGGGAGAATACAGTTTAGAATTCAATGTATAGCCTACAAAATTAAGAGTGACAGAAGAGTGGGTTTGGGAAGAATGCGTGAGAATGTTGAAAGGCATGATATAGATTGAGATGCATTGCATTCATGATCTGCTTTATTAAATGCCAGCTCCTTTGTACAACTACTGGAAGATAATTTTAAAAATTAAAAAGATAGTCCATGTTTTCTTTAGAAAGATTTTCTGTGCAAAGGGAGAAGTCTATTATATACCATATATGTGAGGAGACCTGGACATTCATGTATAATTCCATCCAGATCAGCCCTTCTGCTTCTTCTCTTCCCTTTGGAACTTGGTGAACAAGTTAGGTTCTCTTGACTTTACATTCTTTACCTATAAATAAAAAGAACTGAGTAAGTTTTTAAGAAATTTGTCACTATATGATTGTTAAAAGAATAACCTAATTTTTGTTTATAACTATACCAATACAAGAACATCCGTGGAACTTTTTATTCCTTAGTTTACAGTGCTCTACTGTACCTTCGACACCGTGTATAACTCCTACTATGCAGGAGTCAAGTCCTGGTCATCTAAATGGCATTGCAGCTAGAGCTCACCTTTGAAATGATTTATGATAATAGGGTGCACAACAGTAGAGATCCTCAGAATTTTCCAAAATTGGTTCTCTGGGAGATGAATTCCAGAGGATGTATTTGTGATGGTGTCTTGCATGACTAACAGGAAACTCTATTACCTTGCCATTCTGTGTCTGACTCATCAACCAGAATCTCATCCTTGGACACTGAGCCATAGACCAGACCTACTGAATCTGAATTTGCATTTTTGTTATAATTTATATACTTGTTCAAGCCTGAGAAGCAGTTATCTAATTGAAATCAGAGGATACTGATTCATTTAATGCAACAAAGAATCAAGGAGCAAGGACTGAGCTGTTATGCTGTCTCAATGACTCAGTTGAACACTCAGACTGTTGAGTTCTTTCTGCCCCACTCTCCCACAGCAGGTTGGGCTTTGCCTCCATTCATTGACCTTACAACCACAAGGAGACTGCTACATTACTGACTATTGGGCAAAGGCAATGGATTAGTCAGCATCTGGCTCTGTGGCAAAATACCTGAGGTAAAAGGAGGAAAGATTTTTTCTGGATCTTTGTTTCAAACATTTCAGTCCATAGTCATGTAGCTCTCTTGTTTTAGGGCATGCGAGGAGATGGAACATGGTGGGTAGAATGTGTGGTGGAGCAAAGACTCTCACCTTATAAAGGAGGAAGAAAAGAAAGGGAAAGTAGGAAGAGGCTGGTAGACCAATATCCCTTCAAGGATCCCAATGACCTAATTTCTTCATTCTAGGCTCACCCTCCTAAAGGTTCCACCATCTCTCAATGCACTAAAGGCTAACCATGAGGCTATGAGCAAGAGGGCCTGGATGGAGCTATTGTGGTAGAGTGGTAGGCATGAGTAAAAGAGTTCAGGGACAGTGCCCACACTGTGAATTTAAGCCTCATGACTCATGCTATAATTGTAGCTACTCAGGAGACTGAAATCTGAGGATTGAAGTCTAAAACCAGCTGGGCTGGAAAGTCCTTGAGATTCTTATCTCCAATTAACTAGCAAGATGCCAAAAGTAGAGCTGTGGCCAAGTGGTAGAATGCTAATCTTGAATAAAATCTATGGGAAAGCTCTGAGGTCCTGAGATTAAGTGCCAGGAGAAACATGCACACAATCTGTAAAGAGCCAACACACACCATTAACTATCTGATTCAAAGAAACTAGTGGGATCTCCATTGTCATGTTGTTTTTTTACAAACCTACAGTGTCGTGTTACAAGGTTCCCTCAACAATGGAAGTTTATCATTCGGCCTCTAGATGTTACACCTAATTATGTAACCAGTATAATGCTCTAAATTTGTACTTACTCTTTGTGGATTCTTTGATAATTCCTTGATTTAATATTCATATTTGTTTTGGTGCATTTTTTTGGTGGTCTTGGGATTTGAACTCAGGGATCTTGCTTGTTAGGCAAGCTCTGTCACTTGAGCCACAATTCTTGCCCCTTTTTACTCTGATTATTTTTGAGATTGGATCTTGCTTTCCTCTCTCACCTCCCCGCCACCCCTCAGTTCCTCTTGGACCACATCTCTTCTACTTAGGCTTCCTGCCATAGCTAGGATGACAATTACATGCCACCATGGCACACTTTTTCTGTTGAGTTGGAGTCCTGCAAACTTTTTTCTCCAGATTGGCCTGGAACCACACTTGACCTCATGAGGAAGTAAGATTGCATGTGAGTCAGCAGACCCAACCTTAATGAATATTTTCATTTAACATGCATGTGTTTTCCTCCCTAGAAACAATAAGCTATTTGTGGGTCAGGTGTGTGTGTGTGTGTGTGTGTGTGTGTGTGTGTGTGTGTGTGTGTCCTATTTCCTTAGTACTAAACACAAGCTATAATACATGAATTCTCTTAAAGATTTTGTGTTAATAGTGTGTGTGTGTGTGTGTGTGTGTGTGTGTGTATGTGAAGGGAGGCAGGCTAACTGCAGAGCTGCTCCTGCAGCTTCCAGGCCCGCATCTTCCAGGTTTTTCCACACTGTCTCCATGACACCAGCAGGCCATCTATTCTGACTCTGTTGGTATTTTCTGTCATGTCACAGCAATGAGGACAGATCCCAAGGCGACCACAACGATGTACCTGTGGATTGAGTTCCGGCCATTAAATTGCCATCATGCGACCTACCTAATGTCATTATTGTCCAGCTCCAGCAAAGCAGAGAAATAGAGAAAAAAATGACACAATTACCAATGTACGTGTTTAAGAGCCTGGAGGAAGAAGTGACTGTAATGGATGGACTGGTATACACACACACACACACACACACACACACACACACATACACACACACACACAAAGCCACTCTTCAGAGGAGAGGTTTGAAAATAGTAAGAAGGAAATTACTAGCTTACTAATTAAGGTTTCATTTGGATGTGTGCTCAGTTTACTCTCTCTGGAATCATCTACAGTGAAAGTCTTTTTCCAGAAGCTTGTGGGAGAAATTTTGCAAATTCACAGGGAAGTGCTAGAAAGCGTAAATCCTGACTCACACTGTGTATTTATCTAGCGACCTCTGTTCCATGTCTTTAACTGTGAGATCATAAAAGGTATTACTGGACCTTAAGTTTTCCATGGTATCTAAAATGCTCCTATATAATTTTGTAATAAATGCACTGTTGACTATACAGTGACTCTCAGAGATGCTGTCATGGTACTTTTGATTCAGAATCTTTCCCTTACTAAGATGCTTTAGGAACATTAAAGTGATTTCTTTCCTTTGAAGATTTCCCAAGTTATACTGTGCATAGCATAGTTCATTGTGCTGATCTCATTTCTTAATCGTTTGCTCTTTTTTTTGCTGGTAGTAGAAGTAGAGTTGTATTGGGTCTCATTTCTTAGGGCAAGACTTGTGTAGAAGTGTCCATGTCTTTCAGCTTCTTTTGGGGGGCTGGTCTTGGTGCTTGAACTCAGGGCCTGTCCCTGGCTTCCTTTTGCTCAAGTCTAGCACACTACCTCTTGAGCCACAGCACCATTGGCCTTTTCTGTTTATGTAGTGCTGAGGAATCAAACCCAGGGCTTTGTGCATGCTAAGCAAGCACTCTACCACTAAGCCACATTCCCACCCCAACTCCCAGCATTTTTGGTAGTTAATTGAAGATGAGTCTCACAGACTTTCCTGCCTGTGCTGGCTTTAAACTACCATCTTCAGATTTCATCCTCCTGAGTCACTAGGGTTAGAGGTATGAGCCATCAGTGCCTGGCTCTCTTAATTTTTGCCTGTCTTGGTTTCTTATAACATTCATATCGATCTCTTCTGTCATCTACTCTTACAAATAGTCCTGGAAGTTTGGGCATCTTTGTCCTTTAATTTTAATTTAAAAATACATCCTACTTCATCTAATTAACTGCAATCAGGAAGGCTAGTTTGCGGATGTGGTACTGTGAAATGCTGTCTGATGGCTGTGTTCCCAGTGAAACATGCCTATCATAACCTGCAATAGGGATCATGGAGAGAAGATGGTGGATCTTTCTCTTTCCCCTGGGAAAATTGGTGATTCGTGGGGTCCAGATTGGCTTAGTATTTTCTCCTACCATTGCTTCTGCTAAAGTTGTACTCCAGCTTCAGTTCTTTCCAATGTGTATTAGGACTAGAAATGATGGTGATTAAGGAAACATTTTTGGTGCTTCCCCCTTTTACATCACAACAGTTTAATTAGGATGGCCTGACTTGAAATCTCATAGACCACACATCACATGGGTTTCTGCAACTAAATGGTTATCAAGGAAAAGGATAAAAAACCATCAACATTTCACAGTGAATGAACAAGAATTTCTCAGCGAAGTTCAATAGATTTGTCCTGCACGGGTTGCAGCTTATAAAACCCTTGAGCCTAATTGCTTTCCTGAATGTTGGCAAGAAAAATAGCTGACTCGCCATGGAGCAAGAGAGAAGAGGTCTGGAAGAAAAGTATCCTGAAGAAAAGCTTCCAACAAAAATTTCAATCAATATTTCTAATCCCAGCAGATGAGATAAAATATGATATTATGTTCTTTGTACTGAGACAGTGTAGGTAGACGAGTAACTGCTGGATCAAAACTGCAACGTGACTCAAGTACACTAGAGAACAGACAACATGTCAACAATGCCTTTTATTGGAGCTTGGGAAGAATGGGCCTCAGATAACACTTCCTCATTAAGCCTGGGTGAGTTTGGGGTTTTATAGTTGGGCTATGAGGGCACAGATGTCTAGCTTCCCAATATTGGTAGGTGACAGCAGCTGTGTGTAAGAGATGTAATACAGTCTATGTCTCTGCCCTTCACATCGCCATTGCATTGGACTGTATTAAAGCAATCAGACAAAAGTGAGTACAGAATGAAGGTGCTGGTTGCCTTCCCAACCTCCACACCTCCATTTTACAAATGTGGTAGATTTGTGAACATGATTTACTTATTTTGATATCAAGTTATCTACATCTAAGATAGATATAGGTTCCATTGACTATATATTATTAAAAGCATATTTGATTGTTTCTTCCATGCCTTATGAGCTTTGTTAAAACAGGCTCTTACCCTTTAGCCTGTTTTCTTTTTTACTTTTTTTTTTTTAACCTAGTAGGTACTGCATAGGCTATTAAACTGTGCAGGTGATTGATCTCTTTAATAAAAGCAAGTTCTTTAGTAAGCAAAGAATGAGAAAGATAAACAAATGCATTGGTTTGTCCAGCGCTTTGGAGATTACCATAACAAGAGGCCATTGAGAAAACCTATTAACAGATAACTTAGATGAAAGACATCCATTCTGATTTCCGTAAGTTGGGAACCGTTCGCTTTAAGTTAATTTTAGCCATGTTTTCTCTTCATTTGTAATACTTTGTGGATTTTAACCGAAAATATTTAACAGTGTGCCATGTAGTCCATAGATAAAGGATGTGGGCAATTTCTCCATCTAACTGCTTGTCAAGCCCTTTAGCAAGCCATACACCATCCTGTAGTTTATCATCTCGCTTTCTAGATTGTTTTGGAAGATCATTGAGAGGCCTGAATCTCCCCAGAGGTCTCTACTCTAATCCTGGCTTTTTTTTTTTTTTTTTTTTTTTAATGCTGGGAAGTGTAAGGTTACACAGGAAGATGGTTTTACATAGACATTTTTTCCCTCAACTCGTCACAATGGGACTTTCTTTCCATGGTAACGGCTGTTTCCATGGCACAGACGGTACGCTCCTCCACAGCAGCTGAAGGCGTTGTGAAGATGCACACACACCCACAAGTGTGAGCACACACTTGCCCTCCCATCCCCAGCATCTCTTCATACAGATCCCACCTATGATTTCATATGAATTTAGGCACATCTTCTCACAGAAATTCACCCAATAAGGCAAAGCTAATTTTAAAATAAAAAGTCTGCTTATTTTTTTATTCCTCCCTATAATGTGATAAGATGAATAATCACAGCGGTGGCTTTTTGGAAGGATCTGGAAATATAACAAAAGCAGGTACTGTCCTCAGTGACATGGATTAACAAGGATAACATCTTAAAGGGAAAATTTGAGAGGAAGAATGTTCTGTCTTGGACAATAATTTCTAAATTTATTTTCCTTCCTGAGACTGAGCAAAGCCTCGAGCTCAGCATCATGTTAGATACTGTGGCACATAAATGGAATTTATACCTTTCAGGACCCTGTATTTTTTTTTCTTTTGGAAGTTTGGGAGAATGAGATTTAGATATATTCAATAATTAGAAAATAATATAACATTGCAAATCATTTAAATATATTGCAAACAATAAAGCATTTTCTTTCTTTCTGTCACTTTGACTTTTAGAACCAGAAGAGCTAAGGTAGTGAAGGAAGGCACACTATCCTAATAGGGATTGTATTGTGGAGGTCAGATCTGGCCAGCTCCAGCACTGGTCACATGGTGAGTTGTACTATGTGGCAACTTGTCTTGATGGGTATGCCTGAATTCCTAGAGGAAGGGAAGCCCCATCCCTAAGTGTTGGGTGTTCCTGAATCCCTAGAGACAGGGGTGGGCACTTGGCCTATAGGTGACTAAGTCTGTCAGTTAAGTGCTTGGGACTGGGAGCTTCCTGTGACCCAGACCCCTGATCTCACCCTAAATAGGGGGCCATCATGCCATGTCACATGTCTCCCTGTTCACATCCTGTGTCCTTTCTCCTGGCTTGTCTCTGGTCACCATGGCATCCCAAGTCAGCTCTCCAAAGGAGCTGAATTGTTTTTTTTTTTTTTGTATTGTTTTTGTTCTATCTTTCCTCTCTGGCCTGTTTCCTCACAGTGTTAAGGGCATTTGTGGGCTGCAGGCCTTTGTAACAACTGCTGCCTGCAGACTGCTAATGCTCTAATAAAAACTCCAAGATTTGATCCTTCAATATGTGGCTTCTCGGATAATTTACTATATAACAGTATGATGATGAATGACTTTTTGAGGGGCTATTTGCTTAATTTTTCTAATGACTGTCCTGAGGCTTGAACTCGGAGCCTGTGCACTATTACTGAGTTTTTGTTTTTGCTCAAGGCTAGCTTTCTACCACTTGAAGCACACTTCCACTTTTGGCTTTTTTCCCTTTGTCTTTCTTTCACTCTTTGTTTTTCCTTATTTATTGTCAAAGTGATGTACAGAGAGGTTACAGTTTCATAAGTTAGGCATTGGATACATTTCTTGTACTGTTTGTTACCTCCTCTCTCATTCCCCCTTCCCCCTCCCCCTTTCCCTCTTCCCCCATGAGTTGTTCAGTTGGTTTACACCAAACAGTTTTGCAAGTATTGCTTTTGTAGTTGTTTGTCCTTTTATCCTGTGTCTCTCCATTTTGGTATTCCCTTTCATTTTCCTAGTTCTAATATCAGTATATACAGTTTCCAGTGTACTCAGATAAGAGAGTTTCAGGGGCTTTCCTGCTTAGTCTTACTTGACCTGTGATCCTCAGATTTCAGTCCTCTGAGTGGCTAGGATTACAGGTATGATCCAGTATTGGCCTATCATCTTACCTTCTCTTTTTTTCTTTCTTTCTTCTTTTTTTTTTTTGGTGCCAGTCCTAGAGCTTGAACTTAGGGCCTGGGTGCTATCTCTGAGGCTTTGTGTTAAAGTCCGGTGCTCTTCCATTTTGAGCCACAGTTCTACTTTAGCTTTTGGTGGTTAATTGGAGATGAGGCTCATGGACTTTCCTGACTAGGCTAGCTTCAAAACTCAATCCTCATATCTTAGCCTCTTGAGTAGCTAGTACTATAGTGTGAGCCACCAGTGCCTGGCTACTATTTGCTTAAATTTTAAGGAAAAACAGCAATCATACTGTTCCTTTCTTAAGACTTCATAAATGTTCTCTGATTATTTTTCTGCATAGATGTTCATTCATGAAGTTAACGTCTAAATGCTTTAGATAAGACATGGTATGTTCACATGCTCTGAGCAAATCCATTTAGACCATATGGTCATTGGTATTCTTATTGCCATATTATTGACCTATTGCTTTGTGGAACCAGAGCAAAGTAACAAAGAACATAACTTTGGGGTTAAATAAACACAGTTAGATTCTGAGTCTTTCTTTCTTTTTCTTTTTTAATTAGTTTTACAGCCTGGATAAGTTAGCTGACATTTGAACTAGAGCAGAAAATTGGCATACATATAAGGGTGTGTGTCTTTTCGTTAAAACAACTCAAACAGACACTGTTGTATTCAATAAGTGGTGATTTATTTATTCATTTATTCAACCAGTGTGCATAATTTTAACCCTGTTTCAGACAAGATCTTGAGATCGTGGCTACAACAGAACTGGTTTTGGGCATTTAGAAAGTACACACCCAAATCATAGAATCAATTACATGTAATTCATTGAAGTGTAAGCTCTGTGAATATAGATTTTTTTTTTACTTTTTTTTTCTGTTTTGCTCATCAATTTATCAGAAGCCCTTCAAACAATGCCTGCATAACTAGGGATGCAATAAATATTTCTTGAAATGTTATCACAGGAAAAATTAAGACTATAATTAACTGTAAGCCAGTGGACTGTGCTAGTAATCCTTGCTACTCAGGAGGCTGAGATCTAAGAATGATGATGTGTAGATAGTCTGAGTAGGGAAGTCTATCAGATTCTTATCTCATGGAAATGGAAATGTGGGTCAAGTGGTATTGTGCTAGCCTCCAGTAACAAAGCTAAGGCACAGAGTTTAGGCCTTGAATTCAAGCCCCAGTACACACACAGAGAGAGAGAGAGAGAGAGAGAGAGAGAGAGAGAGAGAGAGAGAGAGAGAGAGAGAGAGAGAGAGACTATAATCAAACTGAGAGGCAAAATCATATATATAAGCCAGAAGAATGAACACATACGAACTCCAACAAACATGAGTTGGCCTGGAAAACGGGGGAGTTTTCATTTTATGACATATGCCCTTGTTACCATGTTTGGATTTTGGAACAAACTGATATACAGTATCAATATTTACTCGAGCATTTGAATTTCCATCTAAAGTTAATATCGACCTTTTGTCTTGGAGTCTCCTGAGCTCGTGGTGACCAGATCTCAAAAGGTTTGCCCATGTGATGGTTTTATCATGGACTCATCCATAAACTCCTGCATTCATTTCACAGATGGATTTACTTAGTACCCACTACATATAACAACGAGCCTATGCACAAATGTAGGAATAAATATTCACCAGTAGACATGGGATCTATTCTTGAAGGATCATAGCTACTGAATTTTTTGGGCTTCGGGTACTTGACAAAAGGAGAATAGTTAGGTTTCTAAAATTAGCTGACTTCCTCCTGTCTGCCAGCAGCTCTTCTGGCTTAAGATCTGTAGAAATCAGCATGGCTTCCATCCACATCACCCCTCCTACCTGTGGTGGGGCCCATAGTGATTGTCCGTGGGAAACATACCAAATCCATCATCTTTTAATGTAACATTTACTTTGCTGCCAACTGTGTTTCCACAGAGAGATTTTTTTTTTCATTTTTAATTGGTAAGAAAAATAAGATCAGTATGCGAGACAACAAAGGAAGAACTGAAGTCTAGGTGCACCCTCATAGAGTGGAAGCAATGAAGTTGGAGATTGTGGGTCAGAGGCATCAAAGAAAAATAAGTCAAAAGATTCAGGTCCTAAGTTGTACCTCAACAGCATCACAGGCAGTTACAATGAAGCATGCAGGTAGGTTGAAAAGGAGGGAGGAGGTATGATAGAGACACAGTCTACATGTACAAAGAGTGGAGGCAGAAACAAATCTGGTATGTTATGTTACGTGAATGAAGCTGGACATTTAAATAGTCATATATTATGTGTTATTGCATACATGTGGATTGCTCAGAGACAACGAGGCTATAGGAAAGGAAGATAGGGCTGGAGGTGGGAATAAAGTTTGACTGCAGATGGTCTCAAGAGTTATTCTTATCCTAAAACTGGCTTATGGTGATGGTTGTACAAGTTGGCAAAAACATATTTAAATCAACTAATCATAATCTAAAAGTGAGTACATTTTGGGGTATATAAATCATACTTAATGTTAAAACAGCAACAACAAAATGACATAAGCCTAGCAAGAGAAAGGATAATATAGAAATTGACATGCTTATATCTTGGGGAGAAATAAATTGACCACGCTTATACCATCATGAAGAAATAGAACTTCATTTGAGTTGGCATGGTGGTGCATTTGAGGCCAACCTGGGCTACAAAGCAAAACTCTGTCAAAACAAATCAAAACAACACAACTGTATTTGAAAATTTTTGTATGCAAAGTATAACATATATAAGAGAAACACATGGGATCCCAAGTACCAATAGCTCATGCCTATAATTTTAGCTACTCAGGAAGCTGAACTCTCAGGATCAAGGTTCCAAGCAAATCCAAGTAGAAAAATCTGAGACATTCTTGTCTGCAATTAACCATCATAAAGCTGGAAGCAGAGGTGTGGTTCAAGTGGTAGAGTACCAGACTTGAGGAAAAGAGCCAAATGACAGCACGAGGGCCTGAGTTCAAGACTGAATACCAGCATACACACAACACACACACACACACACACACACACACACACACACACACACACACACACGGAGAAAGGAATAATATGTGTTCTTATGTCTCATGAACTTAAATCAAATGCACTGTCTGCGGGATACTAGCCTTACACAGCAACTAGGAAAATATTTCTCCTTTTTAAAAAGGGCTCAGTGCATTGTGTGGGGCCATCCTAATAGTTCTTTCTTTATCAATGAGAGAGGAGGAAAAAGTCAGCTCAGCCTTCCTTCTTTTTTTTGATATTTGAGTTATTCTTGGAGCGATATTTCTTTGCCCTTTGGTAGAATAGCTCACAAAAGCCAAATAATACTTTGTGCAAATGATAGATATCTCTCCAAAGGGTGTGCTTGAAATTTCTGACTCAGCTAACTTTTGTCAAGTTATGTATTCAGGGTGTAAGAAGGAATTTGAACATCTGCAGAGAATTCAGATGAATCTTTATAAGTTATGGAAGTATGAGAGGAAATTAATTATAACCAACAAGTTTGTGGGAGGGTTTTTTTATGCGATCCTTTAAATTGGCTTATTGTTGTTACTGACTTGGAGTGGGTGGCATTCTCCCTGATCTTGCATTTCTAGCTGCCTACATGCTATGGGTAAGTGTGCGGGTGAGGGGAGTTGGAGGTAGGGGACACTATTTGAACGTTCTCTCAAATCAGCCTGAAGATCTTATTAAAAGCTTAGAGGTCACCAGGTATTGCCCTTTATTTTCCCTGGAGGCTTGGAGCAGACCAGAAACCAAGTTGAAGCCACCAGCTTACCTTCAAAGTAGCTCTGCTCAGATGTGCTATGCATCACACCTCCTGACTCTTTTGCTGGACATTTTGGGTCCCTTCTTTTAACTTCCTGGCCATTTCTCATTAGTGTTGAATCACACTGTGTTTTAGTACTAAGAGTAGAATCAAGTTGGGTGCTCATGCTTATAATGCTAGCCACTCAGGAGGCTGAGACCTGGAAGATATTGTTTTCTTTTGTTTTGTTTTTGTTTTTTTCCCCCAGTCAGGGACTTGGGACTCAGGGTCGGAACACTGTCCCTGAGCTTCTTCTTCTTCTCCTTTTTTTTTGCCACAGTGCTGCTTCAGGCTTTTTCTGTTTATGGGTTACTGAGGAATCAATAGAGCTTCTAGAAGCTATTATAGGAGAACAAGTCAGGGTAGGTATCCATTCAATTTTGTAGTGCCACCTTACAATATTTGTGTTTAAGTAACATATAAAATACAGATTTATTTCTCCTGGCTCTGGAGGATGGGAAGACCATCATGAGACACTGGTATTTGACGTAAGTGAGGACCATCTGGCCACATTCAAACATGTGGGAAAGTGGGAGGGAAAGAAATGGAAAAAAAAAGGGATGGACTCCCTTTGCTAAGAGCATCTCATCCCAGCTATGGTTCAAAGAACTCCCAGTGGGGGCATGCTACACAATACTGTTGCGTTGAGAATTAAGTAATAAATAAAGGTTGGAAGTGATAAAGCCACCCAAACCATAGCAGTATGTGAAATTACTTACTCAGGAAAAGCAACAGTGATAACATCTAAAATTTATATAGTTGTGTGTGTGTGTGTGTGTGTGCGCGCGTGCACACGTGCGAACACATGCACATGTGCATACATATGTACAGGTCATTACTGGGGCTTGAATTTGGGGCCTGGGCACTGTCCCTTAGCTTTTTTGCCCAAGAGTAGCACTCTACCACTTGAACCACAGCTCCACTTCTGGCTTCTTGCTGGTTAATTGGAGAGAAGAGTATCACAGCCTTTTCTGCCCAAGCTGGCTTCAAACCATGATCCTTTCAGCCTCCTGAGTAGGTAGGATTAGAGACATGAGCTACCATCACCCAGCTTTCATGTATTTTCTTAAAAGTAGAAATTTCAGCTTCTCAAAAGATGATGACAAAATAAAAATCATGCTACAGCAGTGACAAGTCATTACAAATCCATATTAAACATTTGAAATCCAGAATACATATAAAAACTTTCTACTTAAAAAGTAATACTAGTTGATAATGATTATAAAAATCACTTGCCGCTAGGCTATATCCCCAGCCCACCAAGTGATTTTTATAATCATTATATGCTGTATTGCTTAGGTCCATAAATAAAGAACTTAGAGCATAGACAAGATTGCTTCACATCTAAGTAAAATTATAAATCAATGACAAAAGCAAATCACAAATTTACTAGTTCATCTCTCTGCTTAAGAATATTTCTTTCGGGCTGGGGATATAGCCTAGTGGCAAGAGTGCCTGCCTCGGATACACGAGGCCCTAGGTTCGATTCCCCAGCACCACATATACAGAAAACGGCCAGAAGCGGCGCTGTGGCTCAAGTGGCAGAGTGCTAGCCTTGAGCGGGAAGAAGCCAGGGACAGTGCTCAGGCCCTGAGTCCAAGGCCCAGGACTGGCCAAAAAAAAAAAAAAAAAAAAAATCACTTGGTCAAAGATTTGGATACTTCCTTCAGATACTTCACAACCCTTCACAAGGATTGACAAATTAATTTTAAAAGTTTAATTGGCATTATTAGTCATCAGGGAAATAAAAGTATAATTCACAATTAGATACTGTTTTATATTAACTACATGAGTTAAAACTTGAAAAACTCAATACTAAATGTTGGAAGGAGTGTAGATGGACTAAGACTTATGCATTATTTGAGGGAATGCAAAATGGTACTATCAATAGAACATTAATGGGAAATTTCTTATGAGATTAAATATAACCTCTAGAGACTCAAAACTTATACTGATAGTATTTACACACACAGACACTCACACACTCACACTCACATCTAAAAGGATTTAGTAGGAATTCCATAAATTTCATAGCTTCTTCAATCACAATAGCCACAAAGCTGGAAACAACCTAGGTTTTCATCAAAGGGAGAATGGATGAAACTGTTTTAGCATGGTCATACAATACTACTAAATAATGGAAAGAAATTAAATATTGATAGAAGCAGAAACATGGAAAAAATATGAAAAGCCCTATACCAAAGGAAATAAGCCAAGCATATGGGCCCACATTATACACCAAAGATTTAGAAATATCAAACTAATCCACAGAGAAAAAGATAACCATAGTAGTTTCTCTTTCTTTCCCCTTCATGTCCCTTCCCTTGCCTTCCCTTCCCTTCTCGTGTGTGTGTGTGTGTGTGTGTGTGTGTGTGTGTGTGTGTGTTCTTACTGCCTATGCTCTTGCTTGGCCATTTTGGTCAAAGCTAGCAATCTACTTCTTGAGTCATGGCTCCACTTAAAGCTGGCTTTTGGATGGTTAATTGGAGACAGATGTCTTTTGAATTTGTCTGTCTGAGCTGGTTTTGAACTATAACTCTCAAAGCTCAGTCTCATGAGTAGCTAGAATCACAGGTGTGAGCCACCAGTGCCCACTTTGCAATAATAATTCTTTCAGCAGAAGTTTATTGGGAATGAACATTCAAGAACTTTCATGAAAGATGGTTGTAGTCTACACAGTAGTGTAGATCTGGTTTTATGAATGCTTTCATTGTCAAGGTAGCAAACTACAATACTTAATTAAATCCAGAGGTTTTAAATGTTATTTCAATGAGGAAAGAATTTTTTTTTAAAGTCAGTATACCAAAGAGTAAAGTATAAATGCGGTCTTTCTTGAACTTGATTAACATTCACACTATTTTTCTTTATTTGCTGAAGAAATAATATGAAAATTATCTTTATATGATTAAATGTTAAAATTCCTAATGTAGAAATCTATTCTAAGAAAACAGAAGTACAAACCAGAATGTGGATTCAAAGTTATTTATTTAAAGTTATGTTTAATTTAAACAAAACCAAAATGGTAAAAATATGATATATTTATATAATAGATTGTTATTATCATCATCATCATCATCATTATTGCTGATATCAAAGTTTGAACTCAGGGCCTCATTCTTGTTTAGCTTGCTTTCTCAGTGGGAGCTGTACCATTTGAACCACACATTCAGTGGAGCTTTTTTGGAGATGGAATCTCACAAAGTTTTCTGCTTAGTCTGGCTTTGAACTGTGAACTTTCATGTCTCAGCCTAGGTTCCAAAGTATAAATCTCCTATATCTAGCCTGTAATTAATTATTTTACAGCAAAAAATAAAGTAACTGCTACATAATGAAGAACCTGTAATAATACACAAATACTATTGAATAATGCAGAGTGTAGAATTGTACAAACTGCTTCACTGATACATGTAACACATGAATAAGAAATAAATCTGTATCATACTGTTAATAGAATAGATTCTGGGATTGCATATGACTTATTTCTTTCAAATTTTATTGTCCATATATCCATTTATATTATCTGAAATAAAATTGTGGGAGTTGGTATGTTTAGCAGTAAATCAAAAGTAAAACCTGCTAAGTCTCTGGGCTTGCTTTCTTGAATCTTCTATAGTAACTCAACTTTGAACATGCCACAGGGGAAGCACAAAAAGTTTCCTTGGAAATCAGTTGCTCAATTGGTGCATGAAGAGGACACTGAAATAGATATATATTTTTTCCTTCCTGATAAAACCAGTTCCTCTTTCCCTCTTTGGCTTCTCCCCCTCCTCCCGGCCCCCATCTCTCTTTTCCATCCTGCTCCAATTCTGCTAGTCTATGGACCATGAAGATCAGCGATGCTGTGTAAGAGAATCTAGCCAACACTGGTATCACTAATCTCCATGTCATTCTAAAAAATGCATTTCATTTAGTTCCATTTCCTAGTCTGCAAACTTGTTTTAATCAAAATTGGAATCAGTGCAATAAGAAGTCAGGTACATGTCAGCCCCACTGTTTGATATTTTACTAAAATGAAGAGAGCTCAGGATCCTGTAAGAGGTCACCCTGAATGAGCAAGTTGCTTTATAAGACTGCAGTCAGGCATTGAGTAAAGTTATTATTGTAGAAAATAGTTTGTAACAAAAAATCAGTTCATTAAATGAATAATTTAAGAGAAGCTGCAAGATAGAGAAGAGAAAGAAAAGAAATGTCCACATTCTTTCCATGAGGTTTCATTTTGTTTATCCAAAAGCAAATGTGGGTTGCCACAGGACAGTGCACATAAACCAACTCCGCAAAGGAATCTCCAACAGAAAATTCTGCCTTGCCTGCTTCACTGGCAGTTGAGTTCACAGTAGAACTGCATTCAATTCCACATAGTAATAGTGCTTTAATAACAGATGAAAATATGCTTTATGGTGTGTGTTGATAACTAAATGCTTATCCTATATATAGAAATTCAAATAATTGGAATTTCTCATAGCCAGCATCCAGTTGAGACCACTGGAGAGTACCTTGATACAGAAGGTTAAAATCAATAGACTGTGTTTTGGTTATTTTTCAGAAGATGTCTGCTGTGTGTTTAATATACTATATTTGTATTATGGGCTCTGGTTCCTGTAAATCTGAGGTCTCTTTCTTGAATGAATGAGGAGATAAGCAATTGAATTTGAAAGATACTTTATGCAACAGAAAAGCAATTTTGTTCCTGGTTATCAGAGGGCAAGAAGTGAACTAGCAATTGAATGCTAAATATTTTTAACCCTTGGGATTCTGGTTTGCTTTGGGCCCACTATAGATTGTATTTTTCAGTCCATCTCAGCTATTGTGTTTCATTAGTATCTTTTGCTCAGTGTTTAGTCAAGTTGAAGTAATGATCCTGTACTCTTCGCCATGTGGATTTTATCTTTCAGAATCTCAGATCTTCGCTTTTTCTTTGGGGGGAGGAGGAGAAAGGCTGGGCGAAGTCTGTGGTGTGTTTTAGAGTTGGAGATCAGGGATGGTGGTTGGAGGAAGATTCCGTCTTAATGAATGTGGCAAAGGCTGGTCATTGGAAAACACAAGCAGGACAGCGGCTCAGGCTAGCCCAGGCCTGAAAAAAATGAGTGCACAATAACCAATGAGAAAAATAGGCTGGAGGTACAGCTCAAGTGGTAGAATGCCTGCTTATCAAGTGTGAATCATTCCCTTCCACCTAAAACATCAAGCAAACAAAGGATAAAGGTAAAAAGGAAGAAAGAGAAGGATTTCCATTGTTCCAATGAGGACACAGGAAGCATGAAATACTATTTTTGTCTGACTTGGGTACTTTGTAACAGGACTGGTGATGGGTTTAACATTTATCTGTAATGGTGCCATGATCTTGATATTCACATGGTGAGGCAAAGGGTAAAAGGTGAACCAATGCAATAGCAATACATACAAGACAGCAATGTGTATATGCTCACATAGTATGATCCTAAGTGCAATCAACTACAAGATTTGTAAATAAGTGGCTTATCTTTGTTGTTATTATTTCCAATGGATCCTATGAAATTATGCCTTTTTATTTTGTCTTTCTTTCCCATGCTTTTACCCCTGATGTCACTGTAACTGACTTTGGTACACTGGGTATTGTATGTATGTTTATCAAAACTAGGGAAGGGGAATGCCAAAATGGAGAGACAAAGCAAAAACGTCAAACCAATGCAACAGCAATACTTAAAAGACAATATGCTGTAAACCAACTGTACAGCTTCGGGGAAGAGTAGGGAGGAACTGGGAGGAAGGAAGGTGGGAGGAAAGTGGAGGAGGTAAAAAGTTTGATAAGAAATGTACTCACTGCCTTACATATGTAACTGTAACGCCTCTGTACATTATTACTTTGACAATTAAAACAATCTTAAAGAAAAGAATTTATTGTTTCAAATTCTTCACTTTTGAATCATTGAGAATAACTATTATTCACAAATGTGCCTGCCGTCACTTTTTAAATCCAGTAGTTCTGGGAAAGATAACTGCCTGCACATGTTATTTGGGTTGTCAGTTTATATTCCACCTGTGGGCCACAGTTTCTGAGTCAATTTCCAATGGGCTTCACCATCTGGTGTCGGTGTCTTGAGTGGTCTTGTCCCATTAGGTTCCTAACATGGCCTTTGTGCTAAGCTGCACAAAGCATCTATCTACCGGAGGAAGCCTGAAAGCTTTGCCACTATTGCTTTCTCCTCACTTACTGTGTTTGGGAGACACCATCCATAAAGAGGCCTGTGGGGAACATTTCACATTCACATCGCAATGCTGGCTGGTCATATGCCATTAGGCACACTGTGTCCAAAATTAATTGCTTGCCTTTTCATGCCTGGATTTGTGGGATTTACAGTTTAGTTAAGAAAATGAAAACTTTATGAGGAAAAATGTTCAATAACAGGAGGTTTGAAAATTACAGTAAGAGGATGGATCTAGGACTGTTTAAAAAGTGACAGCAAAGACATTTATTGTCACAGACTGCAAAGAAGGTAAAAGTCCTGAAATACCACTACAGGAAAGGCTTTCCAGAGAAAGTGGTATTTTCAGCTTGAATGCCACATAAAATTGGAATAGGACAACAGAAAGAAGGATTTGGATTACATAGGCATCAAGACAGCAGTGTCTAGAGGCTGGATAAGGGACCCTAAGGTGAAAAGAAGAGTGAGGGAGATGGTTAAAAAGAAAATTGAGGGGACATCTATGAGCCTCAAATAAAATAATGCAAGCAAAAGACTTTTGTAGACTTCCAAGCACTACTGGAATATGAGAAGCTATTATTATACTACCAGAAACTCTGGTGGTTGCCATCAAATAATATTTGACTTAGGGCTTTGTTGTTGCTTTCAAAGAAAAGATGTTTTGAAGATCATTGCTTTGTATGATTCTTCTCCATGTTCTGTTGCCCGTAGCTATCTTTCTTATTGACTTCTTTCCAGCCATCTTGAGTACAAATGGTAAAACTGAAGTGGGGTGGGGAGGCCGGGGGTGGCCCTTCAGTGCTTTGCTTTCTGCTTCCTTTAAAGGTTCCCATCTCTTTAAGAGTTTAGATTTCTTTTTATAACAGTGTCAGCTCAACTCCCAGAGGTCCTGCCTAGCCTAGAGGTTTGTTTACCACGCAGCAGGGATTTGTTTACCACCTAGTAAGAGAAGAGCCCAGAAGATAAAAGCCAATCAGGGAAGTAGAAAGATAGCACCAGGCAGAGAATACCAAGAAAATAAGATTATAAGCAGCAGACCCATGGGTTGACTTGGGCAAGGTGGCAAGGGCAGCCAGCTGAAGGCACATGTTCAATCACTTGATATATTCCACCTTCTAAAACTTTTGAGTCTGCAGAACATGGGGCACCACTTTAAACTTCTCTCTCAATATTTCAAAGCATCTCCTATTATTTCATTTTACTTAAACCCTCCAATATGCACATTTCTGGCTCTCCAAATTTAGGTTCACTGGTCAGGTTGAATTTGGGAAAATGAAGAACTAATAATATATCATTAATTTTTATGGGCTAACACAAGCAGGTTTTTCTGTAATTCTTCAGTAAGAATGATAATTGAAAATAAAAGTATAGGTGTATGCTGTCTTAAACGAATATTTGAACAGACCAACTTATTTAAGCCAAGCATATGTGTATTTCATTGTTTCATTCATAATTGGTGCCCTGGTTATTCTATAGTTACTTGCCTTAATTAGAATAGCCAATTAGTCAGAAATTCTAGGTCTTAAAAAGTCAAAAAAATCAAAGGTTTAGTAGGAGGAATAGTAGGTTAATGAACATTATTTATAACTTAGGAAAATGATAAAGAGTGTTGAATTCTTTTACTTATGAAATCATTAAGTATGTATGCTTTATAATCTATTTGCAGTCATTCAAATTCTGTTACCTCTGAACTTTCTAATTTACTTGAATATGTAGTAATTAAAATTGTTTCTTGAGCACTAAAATGTAAATTTATAATCTTGATTGAACTGATCAATTTATAACTGGAAACCAGTGACTCTAAGCAGTTGGATAGTTTGTGTATAAATTATACCAAGTAATAAATAGGGCATATAATTCACAATATTTTACAATAAAAGTTGTGACTACCAGCACCATTAAAATATATTGATGAATCATTCATTCAGCAGACATTTATTGGCACCTATGACTTAAAAAAAATAGCCACATTAGCCAGAGGTATTTTCAAATGTCATCATCTAGAAATTGGGTAGAGAACAATGAGCTAATTGCTACACTTTGAGCAGCAGGTAGGTAATTATCTTTCTAGAAAAGTAATGCAATATTATTTGTAATGAGGTAGGGAAACACTTCTATTTACTGGGAGTTCCTAATAAACGTCATTCAGGATGGTGAATGGAGAGCAATTGGGCAAATCATGAAGGTAGGCAAAGGAAGGGCTCACAGTGACTGTACTTGGATTTTTTTTTTTATAAACCACTACCACACATCAAAAACTTCACAGGCCCTGGGCAACTGTGTGGACATTTCAAAGACTCCAGGTAGAACTGGCAGAAGGGTAATTGTGTCCTGTGGAGTCAGCGGGAGTTTGGCAGATTATTAGAGTTTATTAACTGTCTTCAGGGAATTCTGCTACACCTTTCTCAGAGACTAGGTTTTGCCACTGAGTCCTCAATGACCTCTTTCACCTTCAGCCTTTTCTCCTGTCCAATTAACTTTTGAATGTTTCAACAAGAAACCATATTACCTAGTTTCTACTTTGAATAAAACATTGAAATGCCTTTTTTGTACACTCCAGATTTGACTGTAATGATGTTGTTGGTTTTTATCAGTAGTCTTTGGAGTCAGAAGGAAAACTGAGTGAGATCTGGCAGGGGTGTGCTCAGGCAGGAGTGTGCTGAATACATCTCCAGCCTTTTCTGCACGCACAGGGTGTGAGTACTTTTTTTTTTTTTTAATGCTGTTATTATCTTTAAGTAGTGTTCAAAGGAGCTGCCATTCAACAAAACAGTTTATGAATGCCATGCATTGCCCCTTTCAACATTCTTACCCACCCCTTCCCAAGTTTTCTTGACTTGTAGGTTATATGTTAAATTTTTACCATTTAACAAAACAGTTTATGCTACAAGCACATCTTGATCTGTGTTATCCCTTCAACATTTTCACCCCCTTCCACCTACCTCTTACCTTATTTTTTTAAAATTCTGTGGTATATACAATGAATTCTTGCCCACATTTCCCCCTTCCCCCATCATTTTTCTACCCCATCCTCCTCTTGCAAAGTACCCATTTTCTGCTACCTATTTTGCTGCTCTTTGGAGTCTATTCTGCTTGAGTTAATTAATTTGTAACCACTTGCATACCATAGGAGTGTGTTTGTAGGCACATTCTAGCTACCACAAAGGAGGAGTTGGTGCAACCTGTGTTTCTCTGGGTCTTGTTACTCTTAGTTCTTTTTCTGTTAACAACACAATACCACAGACTGGGTAAGATTTTATTTACTTATTTCTAGGATTTGAATTCAAGGCCTTGTGTTTGCTAGGTTGGTACTCTATCACTGAACTATGGTCCCAGCTTTACTTTTCACTGGGTATTTGTAGAGTATGTTCTAATTTCCTGCTTAAGCAGGCACTTAAGCCTCAAACTGATGCAATTTCCCCCATAGTTAGCTAGGATGACAGGCACATACCACCAGGTGCCAGTTCTCTCTGATGAGAGGCAATCTTTTGGATTTTTCTGCTTTGGATGAACTAGAACTGCAATCTTCCTCTTTTACTCCTACACACAGCTTTTGATGACAGATGCATGCCACTGCACCCAGTTCTGTGTTGTGAAGGTGTCTCATAAACTACTCTGCCTGGGATGGCCTCAAATAGTGATCCTTTTACATTCTGCCTTCCTAGTAGGTAGAATTACAGGTGTGCATCACTGGTGCTAAGTCTAGGCTTTTTTTTTTTTCTCCTTCCTGTCCTGGGGTTTGAAGTAAGGGCCTGGGTGCTGTCACTGACTTTTTAACTCAAAGCTAGTGATTTACCACTTGAGCCACAGCTCCAATTGCAGATTTTTGGTAGGATTTTTGGATATTAGTGTTTCACAAAGTTTCATGCCTGGGCTGGCTTTGAACCATGATCCTCAGATCTTAGCCTCTGAGGCAGCTAGGGTTAGAGGTGTGAGACATGGATACCTGGCCTTAGCTCAGGATTATTATTATTTCAAACAAACCTATTTACTGTAAAAGAGGTTTGTTTGGACTTGGAGTTCTAGAGGTGTGAGGTTAAATGATTACATCTGGTGTAGATCTTCTTGCTGTCAAAGCCCTGAAGCGGCACAAACTATCACATGACAAGGTAGATGGCAGTACAGTCAGGTGTGCATGTGTTGGGGTGGGGGGGAGTCTCTCTTTGTCATTTGAAAAGTCAACACACCTAAAAATATAAGAATGAATGACCTGAAGACCACATCTAATCTTTTTTTTTTTTTTTTTTTTGCTAGTCCTGGGCCTTGGACTCAGGGCCTGAACACTGTCCCTGGCTTCTTTTTGCTGAAGGCTAGCACTCTGCCACTTGAGTCACAGCGCCACTTCACGCCATTTTCTACTTCTTGCCATTTTCTACATATGTGGTGCTGGGGAATCAAACTCAGGGCTTCATGTATATGAGGCAAGCACTCTTGCCACTAGGCCATATTCCCAGGCCCCAAATCTAATCTTAATAATCTTAAACACCCCATGTCCAGAGCTGATGTCTGATTAAGTTTCCACCTTCTTAATGCCCTGAGGTCTAGGATGAGTTTAGGGGAAGGTCATATTAACACACACCATGGTTCTGCCAGCTATTACTCTTTGAGTCTCTACACAGCTTTGTGGCTGGCCCCCATCACCCTCCCTTCTCTCTGAGTGCTTTTCATTTTAGATCCATTCCCATTCACTTCTGCAAAGTCCTTAAGTATTTCAGTTTTCTGGTACCTGCATTCTCTCTCATATATTGCTCAGCTTTCTAGTGCCATTTGGAATATATCTTCATATTTATTCTCTGTGACTCCACTGGATATTCATAAGGGCAGAGGGTTGCACATATGTATTCAGTCAGTGATAAACTATCTTTTCTATCTATTGGATACTTCATAGCCCTGATCCCTTTCATAACCAAGGAAACTGCGTTGTTTCAGGTGGTTTCACAGCCAGTGATGAAACATAGGATTGTTTTAACTACTGGAAGGTAGAAAACTTGATTTCTATATTTATCTGAATATCATTTTGTGCCTTTGTCTTCAAAGAGTCCATCTGCTAAAATGTTACACCTCTCCTCTTCCCTCTCATGGAGCTAGGTACCTCAAAATCACTTACAAGTCATTTTGTCAGTTTAGTAAAGGGAAGACTTTCCTTTCCTTTCCTTTTCTCTTCTTTTCTTTCCCTTCCCTTCCCTTTCTTTTCTTTTCTTTTGCTAGTTCTGAGGCTTGAACTCAGGGCCTGAGCACAGTCCCTGGCTTCTTTTTGCTCAAGGCTAGCACTCTACCACTTGAGCCACAGCACCACTTCTGGCTTTTTCTCTATGTGGTGATGAGGAATAGAACCCAAGGCTTCACACATGCCAGGTAAGCTCTCTACCCATAAGCCACATTCCCAGCCCAAAGGCTTTCTTTAGAGTCTGGGAGATGGCTTTGATTTACATTGCCACACACTAGAAATGCTCCTTTTTTTATGTCAGGAACAAAAGGTGGAAATAACTCAAAGACACTACTTACAGAACTTTACTAATGGCTCTGGGGATCTGTGATCCTGGTATATCTGATTCCAAATCCTAAAACAGGAGACATTTCTGCAGATTGGAGACAAAAGGGGCCTGTGGCAGCTGAGGAGGAAGCTACAGTTTTGAGGAGGGCTGTAGCCCCTAATAGTGGATTGAGGTTTCCAGTTAACCAGTTACCAGATAAGGAATCAGTAGTGTAGGGTCATTTAATAGCACACCACTATTGAAAAGAATTGCCAAGTCTGACGGAGTCTAAGCCAAATGAGGCTGCGGTGTTCCATTCTGATACAGAGGCGGTAGAAAGAAAAGGATGGAGACTGCCCATACTAATGTTGCAGCTGAGAATTTAAGAGAGTACTTCCAACATCTGCCAGTGCCTGAGAAAGCCAACATCAGATCACACGGGTGTCTGTAAGGTTTACTCCATCACATCTACCGACCCAGTTGAGTTAGGGGAACAGATGGTCTAGGCAGGAAGTAAGAAAGTCAAACATGCCTTCTCCTCGCATTTTAAACCTCTAATCAGAAACAAACCTGAGTAGAGGAGATTTTTAAAGTCAAATTCAGGACCAAGTTTGAAATAGTATCTGTCATCTGCCAATAGCTTAAGGAATACATTCTGGAGATGAGAGATGTCCAGAGAATACCTTAATAGACACCATTAAAGAACTTTCAGGAAATAACTGGGAGTAGAGGTATGCATTTGTCATTCTAGCTAATCAGGAGGCTGAGATGTAGAGTATTATGGCTCCAGGCCAGATCACGTACAAGAGTTCATGACACCTCCATCTCAACAGCAAAGCCTGGGCACAATGGCATATGTCCTCTATGACAGAGGTATAAAAAGGAAGATCATGGCCCAGAGTTGCTGAAGTGGTATAGTGTAGCTAGCCAGGATGAAGCTCTGAGTTCAAACCTTAGGAGTGCCACAAAAAAAAGTCCAGGAAAATTTGGGGATCTGTCTGTCATTTTCTCAAAAAAGAGAAAAAAAAAAGACAATGATTGCAAGTTGCTTCATGAATGTTCTTTGTTACAGGCCAATAGTTTGCTTGTTCAAAGGAATACTTTATTGCATTGGCATATCTGGTCCTGCTCAGGGTAGATCTATGGCTAGATCTGGACAGTGGGTCTGGATAGTTTTTAAACACTTAGTTCCTGGGACAAGCAGGATCAGCATAGACAGAAAACTGGTTACAAATAGAAATCCTCAGAGGTACTGAATCAGAACTCTAGGGAGGACAGCCAGCCACCTGAATTTTAACAAGATGACCAAATGACTCCAAATGTTTGATGCATCTGGAGTATCAGAGTTCACTGACAGTACCTTATTTTATTAAGCTGTGTTACAACTTAAATGTTTTCAAGGTTTAATTTTTGTTTTTGTTCTCTTTTGCTACTGGGGGCTATTTCTTGACACAATATGAAGCATTTGGGAAAACTGTGTTATAAATGATTCCTTTCTCATTTTGTGTGATGTTATTAAAATACCACTTGGTCTCCTTGAGTGCAGATTGCCTGAATCACGTTGCCTAAACGGAGATGAATCTCTGACAATCTGAAATCCAGCTGAAGTATTTCCTCCCACATAAATTAGAAGCCAGCCTGGCAAAGACCTTGTTTTGGAGGTTGTTTTTAACTTCATACTAATTATATGAACTTGAGTAAATGGTTTATAATTTCTAAAACACAGTTTCATGATTTTTGACATGGAGATGACAATAAAAGTCCTAAGCTTGTGAAAGGTGTTGTTTTGATTATTGCCATACACACAACCCTCACAAATGCAGGCTTCCACCTCGTGTACCCTTATCTGGGTTCAGAGGGGAAAATTGCAGTAGAAATGCCATGGGCCTGAAAGTCCAGGAATTGAACAGTAGGTTCTCATCAAAGGCCTAGAATTCATGAGGGTCTTCAGTCCAAGATTGATCCAGTTTTGTTTCTAAATTTTCAGCAATGTTTATTATTTTCTAACTGTATAAAAACCCACCTTGGGAATGGGGCCACCTCTGACCCTAGTCAGCAGCTATGAACTTGAGAGGAGTGATCCCCTATTAGACTGGAGACAGACACCCTTAAACATCTAGCTTTCTGCCGCACATCAGCAACTTCTCGAACAATCATTTTCTTTTGTCTTGGCTCATTGCCTCACCTCTCTTCATCTTCCCCCCCCCGCCCCGCCCCTGCCTATTCCTTGCATTAGTTTTTCACTTCTTTTTCCTTTCCCTTTCTCCTTCCCTTCCCTCTCTTCTTCCCTCCCTCCCTCCCTCCTTCCTTCTTTCCTTTCTTTTCCCCTTCCTTTCCACCTCCTCCTTCCTCTTCCTCTTCTTTGTCTTTGTTTTCTTCCTTGTTTTTTCTTCTTCGTCTTTCTCCTCCTCCTTGTCACCTACCACCTCTCTCTTTTTAAATTTCTTTCTTTCTCTATCTTCTTTCCTTCCCTCCCTCCACTCTCTTTCTTGTTTCTTTTTGTGCTAGACAGGGGTTTGAACTCAGGGCCTTGTACTCTCATGTTACTTGCTTGCTTAGGACTAGTCAACTTGAGCCATGCTTCTCATCCAGCATTTTGCTGGCTAATTGTAGATCATGTCTTGCAGATTTTTCTGTTTGGTTTGGCTTCAAACTACAATCTTCCAGGTCTTATCTTCTCTAGTAGCTAGCATTTTGGCTTTGAGCAACTGGCACCTAATTCAAACAATAATCTTCTCCAAACAAAACAATGTCTCAGTCTCTAAACATCTCAATTTGAGTTAATCATTACTAATGAATTTTCTCCTGGACTCATTAAGTACCAATAGTATTATATCAGGGTTCCAAAATAAACCCAGAAAGTGATTTTCTAACAAAAGTATTTGGCTTTGCCTTTGGTTTTTATAAAATAACTGTCCCCCCAAACATAGAGAATGTAGCAAAGCTAATATAGCCAAGTTATTCAGAGCAATGACTAGAAAAGATTTGTCATGAAATCCCAGCTCTTGCTCCTGCAACTTGTAGGGTAACAGGACTTTATTTAACCCCCCGAGCCTCTGTCACCTCCCCCAGGAAATCCAGCTCATCCTTCAGTGTTGTGGGGAGGATCATACATGGAATCAGAGTAGTGTTATTTGCAGAGATACTGACATTTTGGTGCTTGTGTTTTGTCTCCCAAGAAGACTTAAAGACAATAGTTAGATATGTCCACAAATAAGTGGGGGTAAAGGGAAGGAAGGAAGTGAAGACACAGAAAGCCTCCGCCTTCAAGGATTCTCTTACACCTGAGAAATGAGAAAGGGAAGAAGTCTTGAATAGGAGGACTCAAAAGGGTTTGCGTAGATAAAAAAAAAAAGTTTAGCTAGCTAATGGAGTTCTTCAGGCTAAGCTGTCCTTTAAAAGAGGGTTCCATACAGTACAAGTAATGTATCCAATGCCTAACGTATGAAACTGTAACCTCTCTGTACATCATTTTGATAATAAAAATTTGAAAAAAAAAAAAGAGGGTTCCATTCCACAAGAATGGACTGTGACTAGCACTCAGCCATATGTATTTGTAGCTGGGACTAGCCAGGGGAAATGTAGTGTGGATTCTGATGCACTGGCAGATCACTCCGGAGGCCTTTGAGGTTCTCACTGACTTTGAGGTTGTCAGCTGCTGCAGGATGAGAGCTTATCAGGATGTTTGCATGGCCACTGGTTAGCTTTGTGGTCATGAAGGATAGGGCAGTGCAGCCTCAATTAATAACTTAGACTAAACTTCGCATGAGAGACACAATTGAGAGGTGGAGAAATTGGAAATCTAGCCCCATCCCTGCTTGTTAAACTGTACATCTATGGAGCAGGTGACCCTAGAAAAAGCATCTGCCTAATTTACACACAGGTGCATCTGAGCAAGGCATCCGGTGAAGGTACCTCATGTGGCATCTGCACACTACTGTAAGGATAGCAGTGTGCATGCACACTGAATGAATAAGATCCAAGAGCTGGTAGCTCACACCTGTAAACCTAGCTACTCAGAAGGATGATATCTGAAGATCATGGTTCTGAAGATCATGGTTTGAAGCCAATTGGCACAGATAGATCCATGACATTCCTCGTAACCAGCAGATATCTGATAGTGGAGAATGTGACTCAAGAAGTACAGCATCAGCTCTGAGTGAAAAACTTAAGGCACAGTGCTCTGGCCCTGAGTTCAAGCCCCAATACTGGCACATATAAAAAAATAATAGTGAGTAGGATGGGGGGCCCTTCCGTGAGAATCCACTGGAAACTGACAGTGTAAACTGGAAAGTCAATTAGCATAGCTTTTATTCACTGTGTGGAAGAAGGGGTAGGATCTGGAGGCTCAGCTCAGAGCTAAAATGTGCGTTTTGGTAATTAATCATTTGAATATAAAAGTGTTTCTTTTATTGAAAACAGTCAAACTCATCACCTAGTGAGAAAGATGAAGTTCTAAAGGCTTCATTTATCTCCATTCCTTTGTACTCAGCAGTGTCTGGGCAAATTACCTATTAAGTGCCATGCAGAGGGGAAAGGCCCTGGGAAGATTCCTGGGGATCACTATTGCTTTAACTTGAGGCATGATTCTTCACTTAGTATCAGGGGGAACTGTACCAAATAAAAGCGCCTTTTCATTACAAGAATCAGAAAAAATAATCTAAATAGCATACAAACAAAGAACCTCCCCTCCAAAGAGTGTACACTTCTACAACCAACAACAGAGGGAGGAGGAGGAGGAGGAGGAGGAGGAGGAAGGGGAGAAGGGGGAGGAGGGGGAGGAGGGGGAGGAGGAGGAGGAGGGGGAGGAGGAGGATGACTAATAGTAGGCCATCTAACACTCAGGAAAGAAAGAGCACAGTAAGACACCGTGACTTTTATGTGCCAACTGTGGTTTTGGGGGACCACAGCAACTGGAGCGGGTTTATGTGTGGATATGTTCACACTGTGGTTATGAATTAGTTAACCGTCTACATAATCTTCATGTGCTGCCGCTAAGATTTCAGGTATTTTAAATCTAAATGAAGGCACTTTGCTTATCCTGTGTAAATGGAACTTACAAACAGAACTGCAATTTCATTTAATAGCTATAAACCATTACTCTAATGGTTTGACAAATACCTATGAGGATAGGCTGCAATATTTCATCCAAGAAAGGACTGAATATTAAATAAATGTAACCTCCCAATGGGTTCTACTTTAACCCCCTACTAATTTTGGAGGGTGGATTTAAAAGCTGAAAGCATTTTAGAGGAAATGTTAGGGGCTAGATGCAGTAGGTTCTGTGGTTCAGATTAGCACTTTATCCTGGTAATCACAAATCCTTTTTTCATTTCTATTATCACTTCAAAGTCATCATTGTAAAGTACAGAACTTAACTCCAAAGTTGGGAACACCGTTGCTTTATGCCTGACACCCTGTTGGGGGATTTAAGCAATTAATGAATTCCTCTATTCTTTGCTCATGTTTAGCTTATTATTATTTTTAAGGTAAACAGAGAAAGTTTATTTGAAAGTGAAAAGAAAGCTGTGAAACAAAGTCTTCATTCAAAGAGAGGACCCTAGAGAGAAGCCCCCATGAATATTATTGTTTGGGAAAAACCAAAAGTAATTCTAAAAATGTACAGCCCCCATCCAAGTTGATATAAATGGAGTCAAAGTGTGAACACCAATAAAATGGAAAGATGAGCCCCTTTGCTATAGTTACAGAAGGTCTAAGGCACCTTCTCTAGATGCAAAGCATAACGTGTAATAGGACTTTAAAGCAAAGAGGCTCATAAATTGGGAAACTTGAAGGTTGTGTGAAACCAGAGAAAACATGATTTCTATAATTATCTTCTATAATTAAAGATACTTTTTTGATGTTGGCTGATTATAGAGTGGGAGAAAATAGGCCAAGTTCCCAAGGGAAGATCTGCTCAAGGAAATTTTTGATGAAGCAAAGGGACAGTTTTCATGCTGAGTATAATAAAGATTTAGTTCCATTTCATTCTCAAAGTATCCTTTTTTGTTCCTGAAGACATCACTTATAAGTACCACATATGATTATTTGATGTTGGGGGAATGGTGGCGAGGGACCTACAAAATTGATCATGTAGGTAATAATCCAAGAAAAATAACAGAAGGTACAAACCTTTAATTATAAGTGGCTTTAAAAAAAATCTGAAACTACCTATAATGGTTACTTTCACTCTGCAGTTTTGTTTTGTGTTTGACAAGAGGAAAAAAAATGTGCTGAAAGCTTCTGATTACCCAATAGCAATTACCAGAAAACCAATCAAAAGGCAATTTGGGTTTTTAGAAAAGTGTGACTTATCAATTTATCCAATAGTTTTTTTTCTTTTTTGTTTTGTTTTTAATCGTTTTTAGCTAATTGGATGCTGGTTAAAAAGTCATTTCACAGGAACACAGATTTAAAAAAAAAAACAACAACCAGTAAAATAGACCAATAAGCCAGAGCAAAGACATATCCTTCATTGTCAGAAAATTGTCCCTGTCACTCCACCTATTCATTTGTGAAGGCTCTTCTGGGTTTCCAGATTTCCTTGTGTTCAGTGGCTGCACCTGCAACATATCCAGAAGCTGCTGTGCGGAGACTCTTTCTTCCACAACAAAGCAGACATGGGGTGCAGTATTGCACGCTGATGAAAAAATAACATCCCTATGCAATGTCTAAATTGCATAATGCTTCTTCAAATGACAGGAAAAGGATACAAATACGCATAATGAACTGATTTGAGGCAGAAATTAGCCCCTCATAGTATGATAGGGATTTCAAAAAGAAAAGACTACATGAAGCAAGAGCTTCTGTCCTCTCCGTTTTGTGACCCCCACCAGCCCAACCCAGTGCTTCAATACATGGAATGTGTCAAAGACCAGAAACAGAAGTTATCAATCAGAAGATCTCTCTCTCTCACGCACGCACACACACACACACACACACACACACACACACACAATCTATCCATCTATCTCTGAACATATATATGTGTGTGTATGTGTATAGATAGATAGATATGATACCTAGGTGTTGAAACAGTTTAGCTTGAGACTCAGTATACACACACACACACACACACAGAGGCATTTTACATATATACATCACACACACATACACATATATTTGCCTACATGAGCTATCTGCTTATATCATGTCAATTTATCTATCCGTGTATCTTTCAATTATCTGTTTATCCATTCATATACTCGTCTGTCTATCATATATCTATGTATCATCTATAAAGATAAATATGGTACCCAGTTTTGAAACAGTTTTCTTCCACATATGCTAGTACACAGAAGCACACTCATATGTTCAAGCATGCACACATGCACATACACACAGTTGCAAAGAGAAGTGGTAGGGACTGTTTTGGAAATAGTCTTTCCTTTCAGTTTTGGAATAGGTCAGCTTTTGAAATTTTTCTTTTGAATTACTATATTATTAAGTATAATTTCAAGTGGTGAGTTGGAGATTAAAATTTTGAAGAGAGGGGCTGGGGATATAGCCTAGCGGCAAGAGTGCCTGCCTCGGATACACGAGGCCCTAGGTTCGATTCCCCAGCACCACATATACAGAAAATGGCCAGAAGCGGCGCTGTGGCTCAAGTGGCAGAGTGCTAGCCTTGAGCGGGAAGAAGCCAGGGACAGTGCTCAGGCCCTGAGTCCAAGGCCCAGGACTGGCAAAAAAAAAAAAAAAAAAAAAAAAAAAAATTTTGAAGAGAGGATATAGTGATATTGGCAAGTTAAACCAGCTTTTTGTTAAGGGTGAGGGAAAGAAAGAAAGAAAGAAAGAAAGAAAGAAAGAAAGAAAGAAAGAAAGAAAGAAAGAAAGAAAGAAAGAAAGAAAGAAAGAAAGAAAGAAAGAAAGAAAGAAAGAAAGAAGGAAAGAAAGGAAGGAAGAAAGGAAGAAAGAGAAAGAAAGAAAGAAAGAAAGAGAGAAAGAAAGAGGGAAAGAAAGAAGGAGATAGAGACAGAAAAGAAAGAAAGAAAAAGATGATGAAGAAAGGGAGGGAGGAAAGGAGAGAAAAGAAGAGGGAGGAGGGAAGAATGGGAAGAAGAGAGGGAAGGCAGCAGAGTGGAGAGCAAGAGAGGCAAAGAGGGAGGGAAGAAGGGAAGAAAGAAGGGAAGAGAGGTGAAGGGAGTAAAGGAGGTAAAGGAAGGGGAGGAAAAGGAAGGGAAGGGAGGAGTGAGGGAAAGAAAGAAGAAATGAAGAAGAGCATGCTTGCCTATATTGGAGCTTCCTTTGCATTGGAAAGTTGCTGAAGGCAGAAGTGTACAATTGCTTGCTTTTTGATATTCCATTTGCAAAAACATCTTTTCATTGATTCCTGTCTATATGTCCTGAAAGTGTGTAGTATTAATTTGTTTTTCTTTTCTTTTTGTTTTGTTTTGAGATATAGCTCACATAGTATTGCTAACATGGCTTCCCATTAAGGCTCTTGTAATGGTTTATTTCAACTTTTTTTTTTTTTTGCAGCAAATGAACGTGTATCCGTTATTGGAGATTGGACTCTATATGAATCCAAACCAAAACTATTTCCATTGAATGCTGAAGTTCAGATACTTCCTTCCATGACAGTTTTTTTTTTTTTTTTTACAGTGGAGTTGTTCTGCTCTGGCATGTTGGCATATGTGAGTAATCACTGAAAGTTTCAGAGATAGCTTATAGTGACAAATTCTTACCCCATTGATGCAACTCAAGGGAAACTGCAATTTTCACACTGATGTCTGTTGATAGATTTTAAAATGTGAAGGAATATTTAAAAATATGATTTCATTATTACCATTAAGGAGTTGTACAGAGGGGTTACCATTGCATAAGTTGGGTAGTGAGTGCAATTCCTTTTTTTTATTGTAAAGGTTATGTACACAGGGGTTGCAGTAACATAAGTCAGGTAATGAGTAATTTCTTTTTGAGCAGTGTCATATCTTCCCTCATTTTCTCCCATGTTTTTCCTTCCTGACACCTTCCCCCAAAAGTTGTATAACTCAGTTTCACCATAGTGTCAAATTAGTATCACTGCTGCATTTGTTCACCATTTTAGTGTTCCTGTTTACCCTCCCCCAAACTGATAAACACAAGACAGAAATTACTGAAATAAAAAACAGTGACAAAGGGGAAACAAAAGATAACAAAATCCTTGTTTCCATTTATTGGAGTTCATTTAAGAAACATCATTTTATATAATCGTATGCACATATTTATTGAGTTTTTGTGATCTCCCTTAAGAATATCTTCCTTTGGTCTCATCAAGTGAATGTTTAGTGATCTGTTTAATTTATCATGTCCAGGTGTATTTTTTTGTCTTTTACCGTTCATTGTGTTTACTTGAAGATTCATACGGACATTCTAATTGCTGCAAATGAGGTAAACCATGCAAACTATGTTTTGGGGGATCTGGCTTACTTCACTTAATAGTGAACACAATTTTCTTTGGACAATGCATGTGTTTGCTTTCCCTCATTTTCCCCTTCCATCTCTACCCACAGTTGCATAGTTCATTTTCTACATAGTGTATAGTGAATACCATACATTCACTTGTTTACCCTTCTTTTCTCCATTTCATGAAGGAATTTTAAAGTAGTATTTTACTTTATTCCAGAATAAACAATATTATATATACACATACATACATATATAGTTGTTTTGGGAGTATATATATACATAAATATATGTACACATATACATTTATATATGAATGTGCATAGTCATTTATATATATGAATAAAGGTGTGCATTCATATATAACATTCATATATATGAGTAATAAGAGAAATATAAAATATATATGTATAGATATCTATCTGTTTTTCTCTATATATAAGATATCTATATCTTCTGTCTGTATATCTCCATACTACTGGTGTGATAACAATATCTGAGAGATTTTTTTTCAGTATAGGAGAAATGAACATAATTCTTCGCTGTTACTAGGCAAGTACTCATTTGAGCTTTGGCCCCAGCTCTTTTACATTTATGTTTTGGTTTTGAGAAAAGGTCTTACAAAATCTTCCTGGGTTAGCCTCAAATGCCAGATCCCCCTGCTTTCTGCCTCCTGAGTATCTGGAATTTCAGATTTGCGCTATATGCTTGGTTAGGCTCAAAGAATTCAGTTGATTCAGTCTATAGTCAGATTATAAAGCCTGCCCATGGGTTCAGTATTTGTATTGCACACTTCTGAATGTTTCAGGTAAAAAGAGGTCATGATTTCAAATCTCACTGGGCTGATAAAGACAGGCATGACACAGAGGGCTTATCTTACTGTGTGGTGGTGAACTTCACAGGCATATATATTCATTTCTGGTTTTACATATCTTGCATTATTGTCAGGGTGAGTCTATTGTAAAGTTTGATACCTATCTAAATAAGGAAAAGGAAATTGAATCTTAAAGGACATTTTTGGAAGATTAAGGAAATTATCTTAACACACACACACACACACACACACACACACACACACACACACACACACACTTAAGCCAAAGTTTCTCTAGCTGAAGCATTTCCTAACTGGCCACTGGTTCACAGACAGTGAAAGCACCGAGTCCACCCACCCTTTTCCATGATCCCTCAAGTACTACTGATACTAGGCCAGGTGTGAAACAGTTCATTAATTTGGAAATGTCTGAGGAAGTCTTGATGTTTAAAAAGTGATATAAGTATCTGATAGACACTGGCATATTTCAAAGACACATTCTTTCCTTATTTTTTTTTATCTAGTTGAGTGTGCACCAGACTTTCAAAGCAAGCTACCCAGAGAAAAAGGCTCCTATCTGCAGGCTAATGCTTCTTTCAACTTGATTCCCTCTAGGCAATTCTAAGTTCTCCCTGGCTATCCTGATGAATCATGGGAAAGCCTGTTAAAGGTCTTCCTTGACTAAGTAATAAATAGCAAAACTATCTACTTATTGTTTTAATATTAATTTTTATGCACCCCTTAGCTGTGGTCCAGAACCAATGTGTTGGGGAGCCCTGGCTTTATCTGATGGAGAGGGTGGAGATGACAGATAGGTGTCAAAGCAGCTTGATTCTCCTCCCACTCTACTTTGCACAGTCTCCATCACACTTACATCCCCCTCTCCTCCTCCTCCTTCTCTTGTCCATGCACCTCCCACCTTAGGGCTGGGAAGCCTCCACAACATGCAGCAATCTCCTTAGGCAGAGAGGCTACTGGCCTTTCACCTGCCCTGCAAAAGGAAAATCTCAAGGTTTGTTGGACTTTTGACTCACCCTACTGCCTGATTCTCATTGGGCCCTTTTATTTCATTAAACGAAGAAACCAGATTTCACTGTTTTGTTCTTTTATTGTGCTGTTGGTGCTACATAGAAATTAAATGCAAGCGAAGGAACCTGAAATGGTAGACTATATTTTATTTATTATTTTTTAATATTTGGTAATTTACTTACATTTGTGGTAAGGGAATATGGACACAGGGTCATTAAATTGTGGAAGGAAAGTCAGAATGGTGAAGTTGGAATTTTTTTTTTGTCTTTATCATTTAGAGCACATGTTTTTTCAAGATTGGAAATTGTTATTTTCTCTAATTGTTAAAGATCTTGATTTTGATGGGAAACTTATATAAGTAACAAAAAATTCTCTATTGTTTTATTGCTAGTATTTATTCTAAGCTTGATGATGTGGTCTATAGACTGGTTATAAAATAATACAATAGTGTCTAGGAACTCGAACAGTAGTTTTTAAATGAGCCATCTACGTTTCACTGTGTTATTTCCTTTTCCTTTTCTCTCTCCTTCCTTCCTTCCTTTCTTTCTTCCTTCCTTCCTTCCTTCCTTCCTTCCTTCCTTCCTTCCTTCCTTCCTTTCTTCTTTCCTTCCTTCCTTTTTTCTCCAGCCCCCTCCCTCCCTCCCTTCCTCACTCTCTCCCTCCCTTCCTTCCTTCCTCCCATTCTTCCCTATCCCCTCTCTGTCTCTCTTGGTGTCCTCTCTCTCTTTCTCTTTCTGCCTGTCTCTCTGTCTCTGTCTATCTGTCTGTCTCTTTTCCGCTGAGATTTAAATTTCAAATCTTTATGCTTGCTAGGTGGGCCCTTTATCACTTGAGCTATACACTTGAGCTATAGCCCACTATGCAATGTTTACCTTCACAGGCTTTCACTTGTCTTTGCCTCTTCAACTCTAAGTGAACAACTTTACTCTGATCGATTTCCTCAGTGATATTATTCTTATATTTGGACAACTGGCACATTCAGTCATTTATGAAACATTTGCTATGTGCCAGAGACTTTCCTATTTTCTGTGATGAATATAAACACACAAAATGCACAGCTCCATCGTATGAGCCTCCTTCAATGTTCCTCTAACTCACCACACTAGGAAGTGACGTAACAGTAGGTAAGAGTGCCCTTCACTGTGGTACCCAGGAATGCACACACTCTGTGTGGTCAGCACAGGACAGCCCATCTGCAGAGCTGGTGTTTGACGTGCACTTATCAAACATTGCAGTACAACCTCCTTCTTATATGGAGCTAGAAAGTTTACTTCTCTGTTACTGGAGTGTCTAAAACACATGGGCTTGAGATGTATTTGCTGGATAAAAGAATTCAGTCCTGGGCTCATGTTATCGCTGTCCAAACATCAAATAGACCCTTCCTATGGAAGCAGGGAGAGCCCTGATCACTGAAGGTCTTGAGAAGTTGCAGTGGTTGATGAATGATAGATTCTGGGACAGTTGCTTCTTTCTTAGTGCTTGGCAAAAGGACACTGTCAGAGAGAGCTAGAACAATCTCCTTTTCATGTCTAATCATAGACTATCTGAGTAGGTTAGCCCTCACTATGAAATTACAGTAAACCACTGAGATCTTTTTGAGCCTAGGCTTGCTTAACAGAGAGAGTTAAGGCGAAAAACTCAATCTGAGGCTCAATAAGGTCTTCTGTTTTTGGTTGCTTAGGATGTAAAATTTTACCAAGATCACTTTGTTCAAAGAAACAAATCTATAGTGAGAGTCCGGCATAGCCTTGTTGGCATTGTGAGGGAGCGGGGGCAGAGGTGGAAACAAAACTTTAAAAAAGTGAAGTATCCACTAGAATGATAAAAGCTACAGCTACAAACAAGAATGCTTCCGATAATAGCAGGCATGATGCAATTGGGTTCTAATGGCCATGCAAAGGTGATAACGAGTATTGTCTGGTGAGAAATTACTTTCAGCTAAAGAGAGCTCAGATGGCTTAATGGGCAAGGTAGGATTTTTAGGAGAGTGTTAAATATAGCTAACGATTGAAGGCAAACATTACAGGAAAAAGGCATGTCAGTGAAGGAAAGAAGACAACAAAATCTAGAGCAAGAGAAAAAAAAATACCTCGAAAAATACATTAGAAAGCTGCAGCAAAAAGGGGGAGGGGGAGTGAGGGAGGAGGTAACAAATAGTACAAGAACTACACCCAAGGCCTAAAGTATGAAAATGTAACTTCTCTGTACATCAATTTGACAATAAAATAAAAATAATGCAAAAAGAAAGCTGCAGCAAGAAAGACACTGCATCCTAGAGCTAAGAAAGGGGTTCACAGTCACTTTGTGGAGGGAGTGAGAGGAGGACTTGAAATTCCAGGGATCTAAACTCAAGGATGATGTTGGTTGATGAGGGAAGCATGTCCCTTACATTCAGGGATGGTAAAATCTTTCACCTTGCCAACTCATTCAAGGCTACTGGAGAGACTCACTCCCCAGGAGCCATGGCAGGGTCTAGGGAGCTCTGGCCACACATTTCATTACTGCTGTTACTGTTAAGGTACAACAAGCATTTTGTTCCTCTCAATTTAAACTTTTCCATTACGTTCTCCATTTCCTCTTAGCACTCAGCAAAACTGTGAAAGATGAGCTTTATTGTTTTAGCTCATCTATTAATTGCATTTTGCACTTTCTAAATGATTTATAGCCACACAGATTTGGTGACGAATAAGTAATCATTTGTAACCACAAACATGAAAAATCAGAGTGCAGAGGTATTTTTGAAAAGCTTCTTTAGGAAAGATGAGAAGTTGAAATGAAAACCAGATTTGTTCACAGATAAGAAGTTAAAGGACAGAATCTACCAGTGTCTCTTTTTACCAAATTTTCAGGACCATCAGGACCATATTTACTCATTGTTTTTCCCCTCTCCTGTTTTTTCCTTCTCCCCATTCCTGTCTTCCTCCCCTCTCCCCTCTTCCTTCTCCTCTTCCTTCAATCCCCCCCTCTTCTTTTTATGTTTGTCCTGGAGCTTCAATTCAGGGCCTTGTGCATACCTCCATTTCTGGCTTTTCTCTAGTTAATCATAGATAAAGTCTAACGGACTTTTCTGCTTGGGGCTGACTTTGAACCATGATAAATATATACATATGCATCCACAAATACACACAAATATATATGTATATGTGCATATAGAGAGAGAACACACCATATCCTATGAATATGTACAATAAGTTTAAGAATACAGTTCTTTGGAAGATTTTTACATCTCTAAGGATCTCTCTCTCTCTCTCTCTCTCTCTCTCTCTCATAGAAATATATTCTGTTTCCTTGGCTGTAAGGTATGGAAGGCAAGCCATGTTTTCATGACAATTTTTCTTCCTGTGGCAAACAGGGGAGAGACCTACTAGGTTGAAGTATGTACCAATTAGTTATAAACATCTAATTTCAGGAGTGTTAAGATGTCTTGCATGAAGATGAATCTGAAAATTGAAATGCGATGTAATGGGAAGCCATTAAGGCACACTGAACTTCTGTCTCCAGCGACTCTGTTTCCACTCCTTGCATCCAGTAACTATCCATTGAGTGGTCATCATGCAGTCCTCAGAGCTCTGAACAGGTGGCTAATGCAGGCTTCATGCAAACAGGCCCCAGACACACTCAGGACTGTGCAGTGAGTACTGGCAAAGGCAGTGAGAAAGAGTGCTCCCATGCCATGGACACAGTGAGCACTCACCTTGGCCATAGGAGTGAGAAGGGGGTTTGTAAAGTTTTGGAGATGCAGTGCTTACTGTGGGATGAGTGATAATGCCACTCTTCCATTTGTGCAGAACAACACCACACAGGGAGTGCGAGAACCATAGCTGTGATCTTGGAGCCACCTGTGGTGACCTCACTTCCAGAATCAGTCTGGGCCAGAGAACGTTTCAGTCACTCTCATCTGCAAATCCTTTGCCCCTGACCACTGCCTGCTTTTTTCTCTTTTGGCTCTCGACACTCAACTCAGATGTCCTTTGCAAATACTCTGTGAGACTCACAGCTTCCTGCCTCAACCTCAGCTTTTCCCTGTTACTAGCTTTTTAGATTTTATTTTACTCTTATTTTGGTAACACATACTATTTTTTTTTTTTTTTGCCAGTCCTGGGGCTTGGACTCAGGGCCTGAGCACTGTCCCTGGCTTCCTTTTTGCTCAAGGTTAGCACTCTGCCACTTGAGCCACAGCGCCACTTCTGGCTGTTGTCTATATATGTGGTGCTGGGGAATCAACCCCAGGGCTTCATGTATACAAGACAAGCTCTCTTGACACTAGGCCATATTCCCAGCCCAACACATACTATTTTTATTGACACATAATTATTCTTCATACTTACAGTGTATATAGTATGATAACTCAATCCTTGCATACAATAAATAATGGTCAAATAAAGGTAATTAGCTCTTGTATCTCATTAAATAGTTATTATTTCTATCTATCATTATTTCTCCTTTAGTTCTTTATAAAATATAGGGTAGGTTATTGTAAACTATAGTCACCATACTGTGGTGTAAAACATGTGAATATTACTCCTATCTATGTTTTGGCACCCATTATCCAACTTCCATTTACCAGTCTGTTTTCCTTCTCTCCCTGAACTCTAGTACCCATGAAGCCTTTCTTTTCTCTTCTTTGTGATCAATGACTTGGCTTCCATATGTAGGTGCCCCACTAAAAAACAATGGCATCTAGCCCCCACAAAATACCATCAGGATTCCCAGGTTCACTGTAGTTGTTGTAATTGATAATATTTCCTTCTTTTCAAAGGCTGGAAATTATTTCTCTGTGTATATATACCACATTGCCTTTATCCATTCATCCCATGGTGGTCAGTTGAATTATTGGCTTGTGAATAAGGCTACAATGAGCAGGAAACTGCAGGTGTCTCTTCTACACATTGATTTCACATACTTCAGACACATACCCCAAATGAGGGCTACAGGATAATGTGGTAATTAAGAAAAGCTTGAGAAATTTTCCTTCTGGAATTTTGGAAATGAATCTGTGTCTCTATTGAAAGGAAATGGTCTCAAATTTATTCAAAGTGGAAGAATAATTGAATCATATATCCACAGGGTTTGAAGGAACATTCAAATTGAATTAATAGAACTACTACTAATGTTTAACCCAGTCTTGAGTAATTCAAACAATTGGGTGTCTAGAGCAATGGTGAATTAATTCTTTCTTGAAATAAAATATTTGAAGACTCTGAGAAAATATGAGAATGCCATTTGCCATTGCATCTAAATCTGTTGACTTGTGATTTCACCCGTTTATATTAGACTTCATTCTGACTCATGAGAGTATAACCTTGTTATCATGAATGAATGAAATATAGTGCATAAACCTTCCCTTAGTTTCACAAAGTTTACTTCATCATTACTTTTCCATTTGGCTTTAGGAATGGAATAGAGAAAAGTGAGTAAGAACCTGAAAGTTCATTTATCTGTCATCTTACATGTGGATGCCTATAATAAATTATGGAAACTGGCTAATTTTAGGTCAACATAATTCTACTTCTAATTTTCTTTTTTTTTTTGGCCAGTCCTGGGCCTTGGACTCAGGGCCTGAGCACTGTCCCTGGCTTCTTCCCGCTCAAGGCTAGCACTCTGCCACTTGAGCCACAGCGCCGCTTCTGGCCGTTTTCTGTATATGTGGTGCTGGGGAATCGAACCTAGGGCCTCGTGTATCCGAGGCAGGCACTCTTGCCATTAGGCTATATCCCCAGCCCCTACATAATTCTAAATACATAGAACAAATCCATTAATATGGGAGATGGAAAACTCAGTTTTAATGGAATCATTACATAAAGTCTTGAATTAAATACAATGGTCATTTCCCAGTATTATTGATCAAGGTGCATTGTGCTCATAAATTAACATGTGGAAAACCCCTTTGTACAACTATGTAATGATAAGAAAAACACACTTTTAATTATAAGTAAATATGTTGGGTGGTATGCAAATATATGCAAAGGTATTAACTGATTCAAGAAATAACTCAGTGTTATTGCTTACAAAGGCAAAATCAAAGTTCAGCAAAATGAAATACCAGGAAGTAGGTACTCAAAGGGGTACAGTGGGGTCAAAAGGAAGGTAGACATTGAAGAGGAGAAGAGGAAGAAAACACAGTCAAGAATCCAGTGAATATCCTACAAAATCATTGCAGCTCAATTTGTCATTGTTAAAATATGGAATCAGCCCAAATGCCCCTCAGTAGATGAGTGGATCAAGAAAATGTGGTACATATACACAATGGAATTCTATGCTTCTATCAGAAAGAATGGACATTGCCCCATTCATAAGGAAATGGAAGGACTTGAAAAAAAGTCATACTAAGTGAAGTGAGCCAGACCCAAAGAAATTAGGACATGTCTAGGATAAGAAGATCACAATAGCTCAATAGCTATGCCCATATGAACACATAAGATGATGCTAAGTGAAATGAGCTCCAAGTCATAGAAATAAGTGGTATATTGTTGTAGTTACTTTCAACATGACACATGAAACTATACCTTTTTTTCTCTCTCATTCCCTTCCTGTGGTTTTACTCCTGCTATTACTGTATCTGATCTTAGTACCTGGGGTACTGTATATATGTGTACTGGAACTAGGGAAGGGAAAGGGAATACCAAAATCGAAGACAAAGGATAAAAAGACAAAACAATGCAACAGCAATACTTACAGAATGATATGGTGTAAACCAACTGTACAACTCATGGTGGGGGAGAGGGAAATGGGGAGGGGGGAGGCTGGGGAAAAATGAGGGAGGAGATAACAAGTAGATTATGAAATGTACTCACTGCCTTATGTATGAAACTATAACTCCTCTATACCTTACTTTGACAATAAAGAAGAAGAAGAAGAAAAAAAGCAGAGTGAGGGAGCCAGGTGCCAGTGGCTTATATCTATAGTCCTAGCTACTAAGGAGGCAGAGATCTGAGGCTCACGGTGCAAAGCCAGCTGGGGCAGGGAAGTCCATGAGACTCTTATCTCCAGTTAGTCACCAGAAAACCAGAAGTGGCGTTGTGGCTCAAATGGTAGAATGCTAATCTTGAGCTGAAGAGCTCAGGGACAGGGCCCATGCCCAGAGTTCAAGCTCCATGACTGACAAAAAAAAAAAAAGAGAGAGAGAGAGAGAGAGAGAAGAAGAGCGAGGGAAGGCATGGGTGAGAAAGGTGAAGGAGATGATATTGATCAAGACATATTGTATTGTATTCATAAACTACTTCATTAAATGACAACTCCTTCGTACAACTTCTTAAATACAAAAACAAATAGGAAAAATTGTAAAAAAAAATTTATATTTCTATACAAAGGAGTTACCATTCAATGAATTAGTTTATAAGTATAATGCATCTTGGTCAATGTCACCTCTTTCTTCATCTCACTCACCCCTCCAAACCCATCTCTGTCCCTGAATTTTCTTAATTTAATAGGAAATGCACAGTATATTGTGACTCTATACATCCCCTTCCTTCCTTCATTCCTCTATCCATCTTCCCTTGACTTCCCCCTTCACACCTTTCAAGTGCAACATTCCTGGTATTTGTTTTGTTAGACTGTGAGTTAATTTTCCAAAGAATTACACCATTTGAATTCTTCCCTGCAAATACCATACTTTGCCTAATACTTTTGTGTGTACTTACATACAACTCCATATGTGTTTACATATACATTTATAAATTAGTTCTAGCTTCCATGTATGAAAGAGAACACACATCCTTTCTCTCTCTCTCTCTCTCTCTCTCTCTCTCTCTCTCTCTCTCTCTGCCTCTCTGTCTCTCTCTGTGGGCCTGACTTACTGCACCTCACATATTTTTTTCAGGTCCATCCATTTCTTTGCAAATAAAAATAAATTTAATAAGCAGAAAAAGGAAATCCAAAATATACCATTTGGGAATCTTTGAAACTTGGATAGTTTTCAAGTTGAGTTTGTTCTGTGGGATTATAGATTCCGTAAGATTAGGCTCATCGTTTGCTTTGCACAAATTTGAAAATGGCTAATTGCCCCTTCACAGTAAAAGCTGACTCCCTGTTGATTGTGCATGCCCATTGTGAAAATCATTATCTATAAATCTGTGTGATAGGTTATGTACCCTTTCTAAATAATTCCCTGTGCAGAGGAATGTATTGAAAGTAGCTTGTCAAACGGACTAAGAGGGAAATTCATTGTTGCCTGGTCCATCTCCCTACACAGACACATTTTGACACAGTGCATTTGAGTGCTAATAATGACATTAGAAGATGTTGGAAAGAGATCTAATTCAGCATGCAGAAGTGACTTTGCTGTCATCTCCTATTTTCTGCGCAATTGACAGCAGATACTTGGGGCTGAATTTTTATTTCAGGTCAAATTTCCAAGGCATGAGGCTGTCTGTTAGAAACAGATAAGACCAGAACCAATACGAGAGCACTTGTTGGAAGTGTCAGTGGTGCTGAGAATTTGAAAAGGATGCTTCAGTTTTCTGTTTAGGACATGACATAACAACATATGTTTTAACAGCAAGAAAAACCAACCAGCAGCTCCCTGTCAGTTTCCTGTGGTTCCTACTGGGAAGATTTCAGAAAAGAAGTCAGATTTTTTTTTTTTGGAGAAGGGATGATATTTAAACACACACACACACACTCGCACGCACATGTGTGCACACAATTTTTTATTTTGTTTTCCCCTAATCAATATTTCCTAGAATATTTTAAACAACCACCATTAACTAGTCATTTAAATTTTTTGGCATGAAGACCAATAAGATGTAGTATATCACATTTGCAGGTGAATAGCTGGTAGGGCTTCATTACTGTATCTAACTTTAAAGAGTTGGAAATCAATAAGGGTTTCCAAGGTCATTTAAATGTGTTGACTCACTGAATTATACAGGAAAATTTGGGTGTGTCTTGAAGGTTGCTCTATAAATGTTCCAAATTGATTTCCAGATGGTTTGTTCCCACCTGGCTCTCTAAAACACTCATATACTTTTATCTGGAACATGAAAGAAGTTAAATTAAGCCCAGTACTGGTAACTCATACCTGTAATCATAGCTATTCAAGAGGCTGAGATCTGAGGATCATAGTTCAAAGCCAGCCTGGGCAGGAACGTCTATGAAACTTTTATCTCCAGTTGACCACAAGAAAAACAGAACAGGTGCTGTGGCTCAAAGTGGTAGAGTGCTAGACTTGAATGAAAAAGCCACCCAGGCCCTCAATTTAAGCACTGCAAAAAAAAAAAAAAAGCTAATATTAACCCAATTGCATTGTGGCTAGTGTCATAATTTTATGACTAAGAGCTATGGATGCCTTTAAATTTTAATGTCTACTACAAAAATCCATTGTGTAACTTATCAACAGAACCCAAATTTCTCTGTCCAAGTTAAAATTTTAGACAGATGCACAGTCTTAAGCTTGCCATAGTTCTTTTGTTCCTGAATAGAACTTCTAGTTTCCAAAGAATCCTGTATGTCTCACACACAACCTGAACTAGAATCTAAGTGTATCTCCCTTCATTTTTTGAACCTGCTTTCTTTTTTTTATTAGTATTACTGTTTAAACATTTCCGATGACATTTGAATTAAAATTTGTCATTTTAGTTTTCTTCACAACAAGAGTGATTTAAAGCTGAACCATACACATAAAGATATTATTTGATGCATTTCTTTCAAGCACTCAGTATTATAGATGACTCATTCTTTGAAACAGAACCCTTAGGGAGCCCTAAATTCCAAACCTGAAAGTACCTTACAGCAGCCCTGATTTGCAGTTTGTAACAGAAGTGAACCCACCTGAACTCCTCTATCTCAGGAGACTCACATCTCATATTATTCTCATTTTTCAGAAACCTGCCTCAGGGATGAGCACTTCACTCCTTCATATAGCTGCATTTCTTCACAATACTCTACCTAAATAATAGATTTCACAACATGATTGCCAAAGGTCTTGAGGAACTGCTCTTTTCTAATAGTCTGTCAAATTGTCATTGCTTTTGTCTCTATTTATTCAAATTGCATAAGGTCAAACTAAAAAAAGAAAAAAGCCCTGGGCCTTTTCTTACTATTTTTTTTCTTTTAAATGGGTACATTTTTCCTACAACTGAATGCTGGCCTTAAATAATAATCTCTTTGGGAAACTAGGTATTGATTATAGGGATTTACAAATGCTCAAACTTTTCCAGTAACTTCTTTATTTAGATTTTGCTTTGGAAATATGTAATTTAAAAACAATATTTTGAGGTAGATGCTGGTTACTATGCCTTTAATCATAGCTACTCAGGAGGTGAGATCTGAGGATCATGGTTTGAGACCAGCTCAGGCAGGAATGTCTGTAGGACTCTTATCTCCAGTTATCCACCAAAAACAAGAGGTGAGGCTGTTGCTCATATGGTAGAGAGCAAAGAGCTCAGGGACAGTATCAAGGTCCTGAGTTCAAGCCCTAGGACTGGCCAAAAAACATCACCTTGTAACCACTTCTTTTTGATCACTGCATTCTTCCTTGTGTGTGCAATGCTTGTGTTAATAAATATATGTTTGAATTTCTTGTTCATTTGTTTTGGTGAGTGTAATTTTTGATCACTTAGTGGAAAAACATAGAAGACAAAGAAATTCTTCTTCATTTACATTTCCCATGTTTAATAGCATAAAAATCTTGCTGGACAACAATGGCTCATACCTGTAAACCTAGCAGCTCAGGAGGCTGAGATTTAAGAATCATGGTTGATGGCCTGCCAGAGCAGGAAAGTCTGAGATTCTTAGCTCTAGTCACGCAAAGATCAGAAATGGTGCTGTGGCCCAAAGTGGTAGAGTGCTAGCCTAGAGCACAAAAGCTCAGGCCTGAGTTCAAACCCCATGACTGACAAAAATAACCTGTTTTTGTAAGTACTAAGGCTTGAACTTAAGGTTTCGTGTTTGCTAGGAAGATCTTGTATTGTTTAGTCCAAACTTCCAGCCCTTTCTTTCTTCCTTCTTTCCTCTCTCTCTCTCTCCTTCTTCCTCCCTCCCTCCCTCCTTCTTGCTACCTACCTCCCTCCCTCCTTCCTTCCTTCCTTCTTTTCTTTCTTCCTCCTTCATTCCTTCCCCCCTCTCTCCCTCCCTCTTTCCCTCCCTCCCTCTTTTCCTCCCTCCCTCCCTCCCTCCATCCTTTGTTCCTTCCTTTGTTCCTTCCTTCTTTCCTTCCTTCCTTCCTTCCTTCCTTCTTTCTTTCTTCCTCCTTCATTCCTTCCCCCCTCCCTCCCTCCTTCCTTCCTTCTCCTTCTTTCCTTCCTTCCTTCCTTCCTTCCTTCCTTCCTTCTTTCCTTTCTCCTTCCTTCCTCCTTCATTCCTTCCCCCTCCCTCCCTCCTTCCCTCCCTCCCTCCCTCCCTCCCTCCCTCCTTCCCTCCCTCCCTCCTTCCCTCCCTCCCTCTTCCTTCCTTCCTTTCTTCTCGTTCCTTCCTTCCTTCTTCCTTCCTTGCCTCCCTCTCCCTCCCTCCTTTCCTCCCTCCTTCCTTTCTTCCTTCCTTCTTTCCTTTCTTCCTCCTTCATTCCTTCCTTTCCCTCTCCCTCCCTCCCTCCCTTCTTCCTTTGTTCCTTCCTTCCTTCCTTCCTTCATTCATTCCTTCCTTCCTTTGTTCCTTCCTTCCTTCTCCTTCCTCCCTCCCTTCCTTCCTTCCTTCCCTTCCTTCCTTCCTTCCTTCCTTCCTTCCTTCCTTCCTTCCTTCCTTCTTCCTGTATTTCTTTACTTCTTTTATTATTTTTAAAAATTATCTTTAAGTAGTAGTACAAATGGGCTTCAGTTCAACATGCCAATGCATTTTGATCAATGTCAGACCTCTTATCATTCTACCTTATCTCTTCCAACCCCATTGGTCCCTGCAAGTTACCTGTCTCCATTTTCATGGATGTACAATGAATCTTATGACTTTGTTCATCTTTCCTCTCTCCATTTCTTTATTTTGAGATAATAGGGGATGGACATGTGTTTGGTTTTGCTAGAAGTAGATTTGGAACTTTGATTCTCCCTCATTGTTGAATTATTTACTCATTAATTTATATTCACTGACCATCATTGACCAATTGTGTAATCACTATTACCCTTTTCTACTAATTGTCTACTTCTACTAATTGAGTGTAGGTGACCATTCATTTCCAAACAAAAGTTGCCATCAGAGGAAGGAGAACCATATTCTCATCTATATTTGAAAGAATAATTGTTTTATGTTTTTTTGTCAGTTGTGGGGCTTGAACTCAGGGCCTGTGCTATGCTTGAGCCTCTTGTGCTCAAGGCTAGTGCTTGACCACTTGAGCCACAGCACCACTTCCTTGAAAAAATAATTGTCTATTGGGGGCAGATCTGAAAGACATTAACCTCTTCTAATCCATGGGATCATCATGAGAAAAGAAATATGTTTAAAAAAGCTTCCATTGTGGCATCAAATTGTGTAAACTATTTAGAATAGCTTTGTATGTTCCATTAACGATGTGTTCTGGTTATATACACTACAGCATACATTTCCTCTGGTTGATTGCTTCGTATTTATAGAGCACCCAAAATGATTAGGACATTACAGATTGCTTAGTTTTCTCAGTTACATTGGACATGTTTTCCATGAATCATTTACTCCTTAAATGCTTAAATGAACACACTCATAGTCACACATACTTACTGGTATGTATCACACATTTTCAAAATAATTTTATTTGACACATTCCTGCATTCTTTTATCATACTCATGCAGCTAACATTTCATGGCTTCCATGTACCCTGGTCTTTTCCCCATCTTAAGACAAACTTCTAGGTATGGGGAAAGCAAGCATCCATCAGCAAGGGGATGTGAATCATTGGAGAACTACTTTTGTTCTGGAAGCTTGGTACAAGCATTTGTATGAGGAGTCTACATTTTAAAGTATTTAACAGGCCTTTTTCAGGTAATACCTTGGAGACAGAAAAGCTATTGTTTTCTGAGCAGGGGAGAGTAGCAAAGAGGGCCTGGAGGAAGCAGCCAAAAGCCGACCCGAAGACTGTGGACAGGCTGGCTGGTGTTGCCATTTTTCTGGAGGCAAAGCCTGGCTAACATTGCCCAAGTGGTGAGTGGATCTCACATGTACAATGTAACATGATGTCACTTGTTTTTTCTTCCTGGTGAGAGAGGAGAGAGCATATCATTATTCATTCTAGTCAGATTGTCCTTTCCTGCCCCCAGCTCAAAGGAAACACAGCAACATGTATGCGAATTAAAGTCATTTCCAAGTCATGTTCTGGCTAAAACTCTGGAAATCTCTGGCTGTCCTAAAGACTGCTGAGATAGGGATTATGACAGAAGAGATTTCTTGGTGTCTCAAATTCCATACTTGGAGACCCAGAAGAGAGGCCAAACATTCCTGGATGAAGCCATCCTGTACTGCACTTTGCAGCAGGTTTCTAAGAAGTTCCTTTGTGTCCAACACAGTCCCTGATACCTTTCCCCTAATATTGAATCCTGAGAAAAACAGATTTAGCTCATGAAACTCTATTGTCCACAGAGACACAATGAAAGCATAAACCTTTAGACAACTGATGCTATTTGTGATTTTTAACCAGCCAGAGTGGTTTCTTTCAAAAGTTAATATTTATCTTGCCATAATATTTGCCTTTACGCGGTAAGTGCTGCTATTTTCCCATGACTGCAATGAAGAACTGTGGTAAGATAAACTCACCTCTATAAGATAAATGTCAGATGTTTAATGAAAATCACTGGATGAGTATTCCAGGTTTACTTTGAATTTGCTGAGGGTCTGGCCCTTTGGTAAAATTTAACTCACAAAAATTTTCCAAATATGAGTCTCTGTGTTCAAAACTAGGGATTACCAGAAATGAATTCTGAGGGGGCATGTGCCTCGGGGAAAAGATAGCTTGGTGTGTGTAAATGCAGAGAGGTGAGTTCCACGCTCCCCTGATAATGACAGGATGGGAGAGTTTCAGGGCCCGTGTTTCCTCTGTAAAATAAGCAGATTTAATGAGATAATCTCCAAGACCCTATCTGATTCTGCATTAATGTATGGCTGGGTTGAAGTCAATTATTTCTTATAAATATCACACTGTGATATTTTTTAGATATAAGATATTCAATATAGCTTAGAAGACAAAAGAAATCTAAAATGTGCAATCTAATCATTACAGAGTATGTAGATATATGAATACGATCTATTTATATATTTTTCTGTATCTTTTATTCTCTATCTCATATATATGAAAAGCAAGTAAGAGATTGCTATTACTTAAGCTTAGGTATTTTCTCAGAAGAAATTAAAACGAGACAAGGTTCTTGGTTGTTTCTTGACAATTTGATTTATGATCACAAATATTTAGGCCTGTTTTCCATCAAGAGCTCTGATGACCCTCTCCTGCCTCTTTGATGAGCAACTGTGAAACAGAATTTCTTAAGTACGGTGAAGAGTCTCTCAACCCAGTATCAAGAGAACTCTATTTCTGCTTCATATACTTGGCTTTATTATTGCCCTAATTACTACAGGCCTACAATTAGTACAATGTACCAAAGAGTGGTCTTAAACAGCAGAAATTCATTTCTTAACTCTTCTGGAGACTGAGAAAATCCAAACTCAAGATTCTAAGAGAAGGGGCTGGGAATATGGTCTAGTGGTAAAGTGTTCGCCTCATATTCATGAAGCCCTGGGTTCGATTCTTCAACACCACATATATAGAAAAAGCCAGAAGAGGGGCTGTAGCTCAAGTGGTAGAGTGCTAGCTTTGAGCAAAAAGAAGCCAGGGACAGTGCTCAGGTCGAGTCCAAGCCCCAGGACTGGCAAAAAAAAAAAAAAAAGATTCTAAGAGAATAGAATCTCATAAGGGCCCTCTGCTTCATACTCGGTACCTTCTTGCTGGATTTGTCCTCAGTAAGATGAAGAGGACAGAAGGCATGAAAAACTCCTGTGAGCCTTTTATACAATGGTACTAATCACATTCATGAAAGCTCTGGTGTCATGACGTAATTACCTTCCCAAAGCATTTATCTCAATATTATTGCATCAGGGATTAGGTTGCAACACATGGATTTAGATGGACACAAATTCGGAGACCTTGTCACCTGCTAGATTTAATTTAAGACGAGAAACCTGCTCCTCTAGAATGTCTTGTTATTGGCACAGCAGTGAAGAAGACTTTACAATGGTGTCCTTCCCACTCCGTCCCCCAAAAAGAATAATTCCATCCATTTGAATAAGTATTCATATACTACAACATAAAAGAACATAAAAAGAACTAAAGAAACTGGGTGAGATATTTTAGCTACTGAGTGTATCACAGAAGGAAGAAAAGATGCGTTGAAGAGATCAGAGAGAATAGTTTTATATTATCCATGACCCAGGTCATCCCCTCTGCCAGTCCAGGCAGAGCAGTGTGGGGAGCGATACCCTTAGTTTGCATGAGCAACATGGTCTTCATCTTGGAGCCTAACAATGTTGTTTATTAAGTAAAAATGCAGTGTAAATCAGGCCACTGCAGAACTCTTCCATAGATTAGCATCTGCAAAGTGAGCCTCTATTTCCTACCCTTCTGCAATGGGCTAGATTCTACAGCTGGGAATTTCTGGCAGACTGCAGTGTGAAATTTTTCCACTTGGAAGATTTTGGTTGTTGTTGTTTTTCCTTGTGGGGCTTGCACTCAGGGCCTGGATGCTGTCCCTGAGCTCTTCAGCTCAAGGCTAGCTCTCTGCCACTTTGAACCACAGCTCCACTTCTGATTGTTCCTCTTTATATTCAGCTCTTCATCATGCAGGCCAGGCCCACTTCAGTGGCCTCAGGTTCTGGGCGACCTCAGCACCAGGTCATCCTCTGAATATTTAATCAGAAAGCTGCCATGCGTCCTCAGTCTATATAGTTCATGTGGTTGTTGGGTCTAGGTCAACTCTCATACGTCCTCAGGATCCACACCTGCCGGGGCCAAATTGAATTTATGTAAATTCTTCCTTCAGGCTCCACCAAGGCCAGATTGGCATGTGTAGCCTCAGATACCAGGCCTGGGGTACCAGCCCCTACAGATCACAGGCTCTAGACCTGCCATTTGTGAAGCTGGTCTCTGTCATCGAACCTTCAAGCAGGCCCATGCTCAGGCTTGACACATATGCATAATGCTCAGACCTAGTCCAATAAACCTTAGCACCGAAAAGCCCTCCCCTCGCCGAACTAGAACCCATGATTACCTCTGTGATTCTAAAGTCTAAGCCCAGTCCCCAAGGTCTAGGGACAGGTCTAGGTCTCATGGGTCTGTCCTCTAGACCATCACTCACATACCCAGTCTTTTGGTAAGCTTAAGATGTCTGAAATCAAGGAACACCAGCTACATTTGGTGGAGAATAGATAAGAAACTTCATCCAGGTTGTGCATTAACCAGGAAAGAAACTCTTAAACTGCCTCACCCTAGCCTTGCTGTAATAAAATTAGTATTTAAGAAAAGAGGTCCATAAAATGTCTATGTGGATCTTTAGCAATGTCCTCCAACCTTGAGAAACATGTTCTTAGAAGCAATCAACAGTCAGTGCACAACTTTACAACCATGAGTCTAAAACTCCTCTCAATAGTGCATTTGTCTGGAGAAAATTACCTTGGTTCCTACAAACCCTGCCAGGAGCCTGGGCCCTACTGTGCCCAGAAAGGACTTCTCAAAGAAGAAGAGCTTTATGAGAGTAGCAATTGAATCTAGTATCACTGGATTCCATTTTTGAATTGAATAATAATTAAATCTTATAATACTAGATTTTTTTTTGCTGGTTCTGGGGCTTGAACTCTGGGCTTGGGCACTGTCCCCGAGCACTCTACCACTTGAACCACAGAGCCACTTCTCGCTTTTTCTGTGATTAGATGGAGACAAGAGTCTCACAGACTTTCCGGCCTGAGCTGGCTTCAAACGGTGATCCTCAGATCTCAGCCTCCTGAGTAGCTAAAATTAGAGATGTGAGCCACTGGTGCCCTTCTTTAGATTTCCTTTTTATTAACAGCAAATGAGAAGCAGATAATGAAAGGGACAAGCATGGCTGGTACAGGTAAGGCTGTAGTACTTGAGTGTACCTTTGAGTGTGTTCCTTCCACTCAGGCAATACCATTAGTGGAAGTGAGGTTTGAAGAATGGCAACACAATTGTCAATGATGGTGACAAGAATTATCAGTCATAGCAGCTCACCTACTAGTCTGCTTTTATGTGCTAGGCTCCTTGTCCATGAACTATATGGCTTCTTGTTCTAACATTTTAGTGTTAATTGGAGATAAAAGTCTCCTAGGCTTTTCTTCATGGCTTGACTTCAAACTGTGATCCTCAAATCTCAGCCTCCTGAGTAGCTAGGATCACAGGTATGAGCCATCAGCACCTCAGTTATTTAACTAATTTTGGCAGCCTTGGCATCTTTACTCAAAAGTCATATGTTACATGGCACATTTCACACCTCAATAAACCTACTTATTAGGAAAAGCCACGACTTCTACTCCTTCTATAATTCTTCTAGTATCTTTCATACACACCTAAAAGATACTGAAGAAATTACTTGACAATTTGAAATTTATTCTTTATGAGGTAAGATGTGTTATTTTATTTGTATCAAAACATTCAAATAACTATCAATGTAGGATGGATGGGGAGAATGCTGGAAGGGCTTCTCTGATAAAAATGCTTTGCACACATGAAATAATTACATTAAGTTGAAATCCTCATGTAATTCTTTGAACAAAATTTTCTTAAAATTTAAAAAAACAAAGCAAAGAAAACTATTTGATAAATACTTACAAACTATGATATATTAAGAGCAAGTAAAGCTGAATTCAAAAGTAAAAATGTTAAATGAAAAAATATTTTGTTGGTAGGAGTTTAATCCATCAAAATGATGTGACATTCAGTAGCTCTGTAGCCATGCTTCAAGTTAACTCTGAAATAGGTTTTATGGGTGTTTTACAAACTTAGATATAAACATTAAAATATAACTTTAAAATAAACATAAATAGGGCTTAATGCTGATGTTAAAGCCTTTTGTTTACATTGTAGCTCTCTATCCCCAAATTAACTTTCAGAGATCTGAAGAAACTTCTTAGAACTTTTTACTGTTACCACCAACTTCCCTGTGAGAAGCCCCATAAAGTTACATTAGAAAACACAATGATACAGGTTCCTCCTGCTTTAGTTTTTTTTTTTTATCTCAGATGAAATCCGTTCTGTTCTTGTAAGTAGAAAACAAATAGAAGATTATACATTAAAAGATAAAACAGCCAGGCATCAGGGGCTCACATCTGTAATCCTAGCTACTCAAGAGGCTGAGATCTGAGGATCATGGTTTCAAGCTAGACCAGGAAATCTCCAATTAATCACTAATAAACTGGAAGCAGAGCTGTGGTTCAAAGTGGTAGAGTGCTAGCCTTGAGCAAAGGTGGTCAGGGACAGTGCCTGGGTCCTGAGTTTAGGACACACGCTTGACAAAAAAATAGATAAGACAATTAAAAATAAAACTTTGGTTACCATTTTACTCCTCCATTATGTGTTATTTCCTTTGTTAAAAATCAGATGGCTATAGGTATGGGGGCATATTTTTAGATATTCCCATGTGTCCCATTGTCTACTGTCTACTTGTTTCCATGTTTATAGCAGCACTATTCAAAATAGGGCTGGAATCAGCAGTAAATATCTATCAATCAAACCATGAATGGATAAAGATAATGTGGTACATGTACAAATGGAATACTATCCAGCCACAAATAAGAGTGGAAGTATGTCATAGGCAGGGAAATGGGTGGAATCTGGAGATCATCATGTTAAGTGAAATAAGAGACAGTAGAAAAGAAATAGTGCTCCCTTATTTTCATAAACATGAACCAAAAGATGAAGGGACAGCATGAGTGAGAAGTTTGAGGTATGTGGGGAAAGTCACCAGAATGAGGGACAGTGAAAGGAGAGAGTGGTGGAGAGGCATTTGGGATTTATATGTCTGATTGAAAATAGACTAATGAAACCCATTAAAATTGCTTAAAAGGATGGGAAAGGGTACAAGAAAGACTAATAGAGGGGATAAATGTCTTCAAAGTACATTGTCTCCATGTATGGAAATATTACAATGAAACAATCCACTTCGTAATATTGATATATACTAATAAAAACTTCAGTTGCTCATGAAATTTGTATAGAAGATAAGAAAACAAATAGATGTCAGTGATTTTTTTAGAGGAAAATTTAGAATTTGGACACATTAATTGTAATCTACTATAGGCTTCAGAGAATCATTGTAGTCTCATTAATAGTGAAGAGAAATAGAAAAGGTGAATGGTCTTTTGAAAGGTGAGGCTCCATGAGGGAAGAGGTGACATTGTGTAAAAATGAATGTACTCACTACTTGTCTTATGTAACTATAGCCCTTTTGTATATCACCTTTTTACCTTACTCAAACAAACCAAAGAAAGATGAGGGTCCACAACCCCAGAGTATCACCAGGGAAGGACAATGCTTTTCATAATGACCTGTAAACCTTGAGCAACAATTAATTATGAAGCAAAGAGTACAGACAGACCTTGAATTCAAAGAGAGAAGACAGCCTACCATTTGTTTGAAATGGTAATGAAAAATTTTCTCTCAATTAAAATGCTTTTGCCTTGGAACATGTGATTTATTGGACACTATCCATTAAAAGGTTCCCTGTATTGGTATCCAGACCCCACAAGGTAATCCATGATTTTATTATTTTATTTTAGTTGCAGAGTGTCTGCATGTTAACTTTTTCCTGTCATGATTCCCTAACAACTCCTTTGTAAAACTACTTAAAGATCAAAAAAAGAGAAAATTTGATGTGTAATTATTGTTGTTTGATCCTAGAACAATGAACATTTCCATCAGCATAATAATTTACTAACAAATTAAGAATTATTTAATAACTACATTGATTATTGTAATCTTTCTGTGATGTTAGTTTAATGTACTGGAAGAAACGCTATGTTGTTTCTTAAAAGAGGCTCAAATAATTAAGAAGATTTTTAATCTGTTACAATTCCCATAACCCTGGGGTAAATAACGCAAAGTTTCAAGTTTAGCTCGGAGAAGGAATCTTTTCCTAAGGTTCCTAAAAACAAAGACATCTTCTCTAAGTAAAATACTTCTTCACTTCCCTACCAATACAAGAAAGGTGGGCAGTGGATAGTTTGGTAATATTGTTTATGGTATCCTGAATAGTCTTTTTCTAAGCTATGCTTATTGCATTTCATTATAAACCCTTCATCATGGATACAAATTCTGTCAACCCTTTGGTGCCAAGAAAATTCTTCATTCTTAAATGGTAGAATAAGATGGGGAAAAAAAGTTAACAGTCTTATCTAACAGAGAAGCAAAGGACCTCATCTTTAAATATACACCTGCACCCTGCTCACAAGGGAGCCTGAGACAGAGAAAATGAACAGCACAACCAGCTGCCTCTGTTTTCCTGAGGAAGCACAGAATCTCAGAGCTTTTACCTGATGAAGAATTCTATCAAAAGCAGCAGGGGGCAGAATGACCAGAGCTACCCAGTAAGTACCTGAGGAAATTTTCACTTTGAGATTCACCCAATTTTACTTTCACAAAATAACCAAAGAATGAATGAAAGAAAGAAGTGAGGAAGTAAGGGTCCTGGGGAAGTCAGCAGTGCAAAGACTTAGGAAATGGAGTCTGGAATACTATAGTTAATAAGATGGGAAATTACTGGATGCATCTTGGAGTAGGATAAAGAAATACCTAGGGTGACCAGAACCCTAGACTGCCTGGGAAGGGAAGAGCTTTGGGACAAGCAAGGATGGATTATTCCAACATTGTTCTTCCCTCAAAGTTCTTCTTAGTACATTTGAGCCAACAGTTTGGAGCATGTTTTGCAGCTTGTAAATACCAATTGCCGTTTTGGTAGTAACAGAGACAAAGAATTGTAGGCCAATATTATCTGTTTTAATGTTGACTGTAATTCTAGTCTTTGGTAATTATTGCTTTTTAAAAAAAATGGTGTGTTTTTAGTGGCACTGTGAGCAATTTATTGTCCATGGCATATCCATTGGAAGAAAGCTAAAATTTTAAATACTGGCTAACAAAATGAACACTATTTTATTACACAAAGGAAATTCAGCAAAGATAAACAAATACAATTTGCAAGGCTAGTCTTTCCTTTTGTGTCATACATTTGTTAACTACTTTCAACAAGTCAGAGAACTCTCCTAGGTTTACAGGATCATTTACTCCTTCACGATTTCTATTTCTGACCTTTAGTAAGTATTCTACATGCTTTAGTTTTCTGCCCTGCTTACACCTCCTGAATATACAAGACTATAAAATCTAGATCCCACATGCAGACTGCTTTTCCTACTTTTGATCTATCGAAGCCAATTAAGTAGTTAAAGATCACTTGAACAATCAATTATTTTTGCTAAATAAAGAGCATTTCCATAATCTATTGCAGCCAGAAGGTGAAAGAAGAAAATATCCCAGAGATATTCTCTTGCATCTAGCATTATGAATACAAACAAAATAGTAGGTGAAATATCTATTTATTTTCAACATAGCCTTGTAGACACATAGATATCATTGGATTTTTTAAAACTTGAAATCTAGAGGGAAAGTCACTAGGAAAACCAGTCAGAGCCTGCTCTGTGTCTCTTCCCCCTCTCCCTCTCCTCCCCTCAAAGAACTTGAAGTACATCATAGTTTTTATTGAAGTCCCTCTGATTTTTTTTAAATTTATGCATTCTATTGCTATTTGTAGGCATAGATATAAACTTCCCTCTGCCTCTGATTTATCCTACAGGTTTAAGTATGTTCTACTTTGTTTTCATTTGATTGTAGATATTTTTAAATTTCCTATTGATTTTTTTTTCCAGTGGCCTAGTGACCATTTAAAAGCATTTCTTTCCCTCTCCATATGTTTTGTTTCATTATCATCTTACAAAGCATAAGAAATTATTTGTATTCTCTTGCATTTTCTAAGTCCTGCTTTATGCTTTAAGATTGTGTCTTTCACAGAAGTTGGATAGAATGTTCTGTAGGTGTCTGTTAAATCCATTTGCTCTAGCATATAGTATAACCCTAAAGATTTTTTTCTTTTCTTTTTTTCCCCTTTGGTGAACTAACTACATTTTTATCTTTGAAATATCAGCCCCTATGTGTTTTCAGCTGATCCTATACATCAATCATTTCCCAAGCTTTGTGGTTGTTGGCAAAATGTATTTTCTTGCAGCTGTAAAAATCATGTCTGCTTGCGTCTTCTAGACCAGTGTATGCTGTTTAATCTCCAAAGCCCATTTAGATCCAATTTATTCATTTTCACTCAGAATTATCTCCTTTCAGGTAATATAAAGGGAGTTTAATTACACCTGTGAAGCCTCTTCTTCTTGGCTAACATCACGTACTATTAGGAGTTATATCTCATCATATCTTCCATATCCTGTCCATCCTCAAGAGGAATCCCTTATTCCAGAAGCTCATGTTTTAGAGCAAGAACTCTAAGAGACATCTCAGAATGCTACTTATCTCACTAAGTAATTCAACAGATTGGATAAGCAGCCCCTCTTATAATGCCTGAAGAATAGAAAAGCTGTACCTATGCATATAAAGATATGATATATATTTATATACACACACATATATATATATATATATATATGAATGCTGGTATGTATATTAGTGTATACACATACACACACACACACACACACACACACACACACACACACACACATACACCCAGTCCTCATCCCTGGTTCCTGACACCACATAAACTCTAACTATTAGAATATCCCGCACAATAAGAACTGTTTGTTATGCTAATGAAGTTGATGCAATGACTTCCTAGAGACCTCTAACCCCATCCCTTCACATCTGATAGGGAGAAAGGGGCTGGAGTTTGAGATAAAAAACCAGTCATTCAAATACCAGGGGCCAATAATTTAGTCAACCATGCCTAAGTAATTCAACCCTCACAGACATTTTTGGACTGTGAGCAAGGAGTCTCTTTGCTCCATTCCCTCATTCATACCTTTCTGGTGAATATCTTCTACTTGATCTTCCTAAATTTTTCCCTTTATAAGAAAACTTTAATGGTAAGTATGACACTTCCTTCAATGCTGTGAGTCATTCTAATGAACTAGCACACCCAAGGGAAGTAGTGGGCACTCTTGAACTCCTAATCCTTTGGAAAGAGGCATCTTGCAGATATGGGGACAGCTGGCACCCAGAGTGGAGAAAGACTTGTGATGTTGAGTTCCTCAACTTGGTGCTTCTTCTCTAGCATCAGTTGGCTATGTCAGACTGAATTAAACTGTAGGGGATACAGCTGATGTCAAAGACTTGATAGTGGAAAACATCAGAGATAAGTTCTGGTCTCTAACTTTTAATGATCACCTAATATAGAGATTGAGAATGATTTTAAAATACCTATGCAACTGTTGACATCAAAAGACAAATTTCAGCACATTCTTTTAAAAGAAATAGCCCGGAATGGTTACAAAATCTGTAAAAACAAACAAACAAAAAATGAAAGAAAAATCGTAAATTTGGACTTGAATAAATACTACTTATTTAGTAACAAAGACAAAATGTATTAGCAGATTGTTAGTAAGAAAGAACTGAAAATTGAAACCAAAATGCTGCCAATGTGATTTTTCACATACTTTTTGACTGATTTAACTCAGCAGTGTAATGGTACAACATTCTGCTGTCAGACTTATGAGTCTTAATACAACATCATGTTAGAATTTTCATAAGGCCCAAGTTTTAGAATCTTCTTCATATTTGATGGGTGGAAGACAGAATGAACAAACAAAATGAATAAAGAAATGAACTCATTTCTTGTAGAGGTATCTGGTCTCTGAGCCAAACAAAAGTTGGGAGGAAGTCCCTGTCAGTAATGTCAAAATATGGAGAAGAAAATGGAACTATTATTTAATACCTACAAAGCATTTTTTAAATGACATCTTTTTTTAAAAAATCACTTCCCTCCTAAAAATGTGAGTCTGGACTTTAATAAAATATTTCAGAAGTTAGGGGTTCAATGAAATATATAGAGAAATCAATTGTGTGTATCCTTTTTATTTTTTACATTTTTTGGTGGGGGCTTGAACTCAGGGCCTGTGCACTCTCCCCAAGCCTCTTTGTGCTCAAAGTTAGCAATCTACCACTTGAGCCACAGTGCCACTTCAAGCTTTTTCTGAGTAGTTTATTGGAGATAAGAGTCCCATAGACTTTCCTGCCCAGGCTGGCTTTGAACTGTGATCCTCAGATCTCAGTTTCCTGAATACTAGGATTACAGGTGTGAGCCACCAGTGCCTGGCTACATGTATGTTTAATATTCAGACTTGGAGCAGGTATGGCAGTTGTTCTCCCAGCAGAAACCCCCTAGTCTTCTGATGAGATCATTAGGTCACATCCTGACAAAGGATATACAGACTATATTAAAGAAGATGTCTCTTTTCGATAAAAATATTGAGTCTAGTAGAGCTAGAGATTGAAAATTTGCGGGAAGTTGTCTGCACTGCCTTTTAATGCAGTCCTGATTTCAGATTCAATGTTTCCAGGATGAGGAAAGCTTCTGCCTGCAAAAGTAATAGAAGTCATCTTGTGGCTCCCACGTGAGGGGACCAAGAACAGAGGCAACCCATGTACCATAACCATCTCATGGCATATAACTGATATCTGATATCTTGACCTTCCTACGACTTTGGGTCCACTAGATTACAAAACAGAAGTTAATAATTCCAAGCTCCTCTCTGGGTGCTGTGTCACTTTGAACCAGATACTTGACCTTTCTGTAGCACATTTTCCCTCCTCTAGAACATGATGATAATAACATTTGCCAGTTTGCCACATATCTTTCAGTCTCTCAGTAGTGCTGTTGGTTTGTTTTTGTATTCCCACAATGTTCTGGTGGACATATAATACTGATCTCTAGAGGTTAAATTCATTGGTGATCTAATATGCATAAGACATACTCATAATAATTTCTTGTATGGCCATTCATATTTCTAGACTTTACATTCCCAGAGCCATCTGCTAGTGGCCCAGTGCTGAAGAAAACAGTGTACAAATGCATAGGCGAAGTGGTTGCTGATGGCTTAGTTGCACACTGAGCTTTGCCTTTATTTATTGTTCATATTAAACGGGCTTCTCTTAAGAAAGCACGAGATTAGGAAACTGAAGAGAAATTTCTTTTTTTTTTTTTTTTGCCAGTCCTGGGCCTTGGACTCAGGGCCTGAGCCCTGTCCCTGGCTTCCTTTTGCTCAAGGCTAGCACTCTGCCACTTGAGCCACAGCGCCACTTCTGGACGTTTTCTGTATATGTGGTGCCGGGGAATCGAACCCAGGGCCTCATGTATAAGAGGCAAGCTCTCTTGCCACTAGGCCATATCCCCAGCCCCGAAGAGAAATTTCTTGCTTGATGTGACAGGCGTTAGTTCTTTCATCTGTCTGCTTGGGATGTCACAGGTGGCTAATGCAACAGAAATTTTGTTTTGCACATTTTTTGGAGTTCAAGACTCTGGACAGTTCTATTTTTGATTCTCTTCTTGGCTTGCAGAGAGCTAACTTCTTATTGTGTTCTCATATTGATATTCCTTGGTATAAGAACATACACACACACACACACACACACACACACACACACACACACACACACACACTCAACAGTCTACTCTCCAGTGTCTCTTTTTTAAGTACACTGATTTCTGCTTATGCTCTAAGTGACTTACTGTTATCATTGTTATGCATCATAGAGGAGAAATTCAAGTTTCCTATTCAGGTAACTATTTGGGGGAAAATAGGAATTTCATACCTCATTGAAAATCTGAGTTACAAAAGTACCTTTTCAGGTTTAAACCATGGAACTGCTTTAGGAAATTTTACAAGAGCTACAGAACTTGTTTCTTCAGACTCACTCAGGCATTGTTCTGATGCTGCTACAAGCAAACAACCAAATGTCAATTGATGTCACTATCTCCATGGACTGTGTAATTAACCCCATTCACTGGTAAATGACCAGGCTTTATCCACCTTCCTGAGAGTGATTTCCTTTTACTCAGTGCTGGAATTAGCCTTTTTGTTCATTGAGGTGTCAGAGGTCTATGATCTTTACCATTATGGGCAATTCCTTCTAGGGGTACAGGATCTCACTGGCAAATGATGATAGGTCATCTTTATTCTCCTAAGAAACCTTCCTCCCACACATCTCACTCCCTATTCCCTACTTTATCCTCCTCTTTTCTGAATTTCTTATTCTACAGTTTTATGATTGTTCTTATCACATTGAATGTCTAAGACTGTGAGCTAAATAAACCTTGTTTCTTTATAAGTAATCTGAGTCAGTTATTTCATTATAGCAATTAATAGCCAAATAATACACTGCTTTTGCAATAAGTATTCAGTATTAGTTCCTTTTGACTTTCTTATGTGAATTCTGTGAGATCAATATTTAATTTCTATCTTTAGAGAAGAATACTGATTGAAGATTGGCATGCTTAAATATCTAATGTAAAATCACATATCTGATAATAAATTGTGAAGTCAAAATGAAAATCCAAGTCTGTTTGATTCTAAGGGTTTGTTTGATGGAAGTTTTAGTCATAAAAATTTTAAAATATGATACTGATAATTGCAGTGATCTCTAAAATTTGCATTGTTGTGTTGTGGGAATGACTTATTGATACATATTCTCATAAAGGAGGTACCAGAATTGTGTTTATTACATATTTGAAGGAATTGAAGATCAGAGAAATTGGTCAAAAGCACATATCTAGAAGATTAATCACAAAATCTTTAGCGCATAGGGAGAATGCACAATAAAAAACTAGTTACTGACTTAAAAATTAGTTACTGCTGTTAAAAGCTTTTATTTCATCAACTATTAGCTCTTTGTTGTCTCTTTGATTTAACATAGTATTTTTGGCTTGATGGAATTTTGATTTGATAAAATTTTAAGTTAAACTTGATAAAAAAAATAAATGTTCCCAGGAGTCAGAGCCTGCCACAATCATTGCTCACTTATGTGGTGAATCACATTTCAAGTGAAATTTCAGAGGCCATGAATTTTGGCCACAGAGACAGAGGGAGGGAAACATGTCTTTTTTGATTAGGGGATGAATTTGCCAGCCTACATTAAGCCTCAGAGAAAAATTGGAACAGTAGCTTCAGGGGGAAGAATTGAGTGTGAGACTTTGTCTCTCTGTCCCTACAATTGGATTTTTGTGCTGCTATTGGTGGCATATTCAGGTAGCTTCATCATCTTGTCTGAGACAATTTGGGCAGTGGCCTCCCTTCATTCTCAATTGGACTAGGTAAGGTACGGTTGGAAGTTTTCTGCTTAGTATTAGAGAGCTACCGACATCATCAATACAAACCAGGTAATGTAGAAAACTTACAATGTGAAATTAACCCTTACTGAATATAGATTCAGAAGGGAAGATTACTCTTTCACGTAGGTTTTTCAATTGTTTTATTTAGGACATTAAAATCAATTCAACTGTTCATTGATGATATCTCTTTAATTTGGCATAGTGAGGAGATTATAGGACCAAATGGAATTTCATTTTGTTTTTGATACCTTCACCTTTCTGGAACTGAGTCTCTCATGTGTGCAAGGAGTGACACGGATGACATGGATGTTACCACACCAGAGCCTGTATGTCAAAGTTAAGCCATCATCATTGTTATAAATGCTATAACTTAGCTGCTCTCATTTGTTTATGTATTGTCTATTGTTCCTGTCACTTACAAGAGCAGAGTTGCAACCTGAAGCACCATCTCTTTCTCTATCTATCCATCCATGTATTTATATATCCTGTGTGTGTATGTGTGTGTTGTGTGTGTGTGTCTATGTCTATGTGTGTATGTGTATGTTTGTTACTAGAGATTGGATATAAAGTCTCACACACACTAGGAAAGCCTCAAATCACTACTTGAGCTTTGTTTCTAGCACCCTATGCTGGTCTTGAACTCATGGGCTCAAACAATCCTCCCCCCTCAGCCTCTCTAGTAGCTGAGAATATAGATGAACATCACTGTGCCTATCACAAGTCAGAGTATTTATGATATTCCCTTGAAAAGAAACAAAATGGACGATGATCCCTAAACTTCATGTCTAGGATCATTTTTCTAAGTTGGATCTATCCGTAGCTGCTGGTGATCTTAGACAGGGCACTTAACTTTTCTACATCTGTTTCTTCACCTATAACACAATAAGGATAATCACCATCATCATTTACCTAATAATAATAATACTTCCTGTGCTTATTGAATAATCCAATTGGAATCAGAGCAATCTAATAATCTGAACATGTAATGCAGGCACATAGTGATCTAGTATCTTCATCAATAGCAGTGCTATCATCGCACTATTAATTGAACAGTAGCAGTATACTTCAAGTTATACACAATTATGTGGTTTTATCTTTTTAAATATGTTTGGCTTGCATCTCATGATAGACTTAACACAATCACTAAGAGTGTGTGAGGCTAGTTGAGGGAATGTCACTCCCAAATCTGGGCCCTCCTCCCACTGACAGTTCTATGAGTTCTTCCAATCTATTCATGAAGGTTGACAGAAGCTTTGTAATCATGAAGACAGAGATCTCTCTATATTATTTTCCTAAAAATTATTTGGAGTTGTATCTAGAGTCTTAAGCCAGTATAGTATTCAGTTACAAGAAAAAAAAAGAGTACTATGGGTTTAATAGAAGTGGTGACGTATTCACAAAGCTCTTTTGCACTGCTATTAAACCCATCACCCCTGGCAGACCAAAACAAAAATGCTACCTAACAGTAGTCCAGCCTTTGGGATTCTTCTGTGTGCAATGGATCCCAGGAGCCTTCGCAGTTCAGTTTCATTTCCTCCAAGCACAAATCAGAGCAGAGTAGCTCTTCTTGGCTCTGTGTTAGCTCCTCTGACCAAACACAGCCAAGGATCTTTTGGGACAAAAATCAACTTCCGGAGACAGAAAGTGAGGGGTTGAATGTATCTAATATGATTCGCTGTGTGTCTTGTGTCTGTAGAGAGGCTAAGACTTCTCCAGGAACAGCCCATGGAAAGACTCAGCTGTGAGCACAGAGGAGGGCAGGGGCCTCCCGACTGACTTCTGTGGCAGGTGGATTGCTGGGCTCCCTCATTGCTCATCTCTGGGCTGTGCCATGGCTGCCTCTGCACAGCCACCATCTGAGGAGGTGCCAGGAATCCTTTCCACAGCATTAACAGATGAACTCAGATATCAATGAAGTTCACTGTCCAATCTGTGATGAGATGTCTATGTATCTAAATTAGAAGGCTGCAAATACTTTTGCTGTTGTCAATATGATATTTTTGCTGTGTGCATAGTAAAATGTTGTGTATATATCATTGTGTTGTGTGTCTAATAATATAGTAATTCCTCTCATCCAACTTTTTTTTCCCAAATTTTTATTATCAAACTGATATACAGAGAGGTTACAGTTTCATACCTTAGGCGTTGGATACATTTCTTGTACTGTTTGTTACCTTGTCCCTCGTACCCCCCTCCCTCCCCCCCTTCCGTTCCTCCCCCCGCCCCAGGTGTACAGTTCACTTACACCAAACAGTTTTGCTATTATTGCTTTTGTAGTTGTTTCTCTTTTTTTACCCTGTGTCTCTCAAATTTGGTATTCCCTTTGAATTTCCTACTTCCAATACCAGTAAACACGGTTTCCAATATACTCAGATAATATTACAGAGATAGTGTAGGTACAACCACAGGAATGTGATACAAGAACATCATCAATAATAGAAGCTACAGATACACATAGGACGTTGAAAGTAGTTACAACTGTGATATAACAATTGTTTCCATAACATGGAGTTCATTTCACTTAGCATCATCTTATGTGTTCATAAGGGTATAGCTATTGGGTCTTGTGATGCTCTGCTATGACTTGCCTAAACCTGTACTAATTATTCCCAATAAGGGAGACCATAGAGTCCATGTTTCTTTGGGTCTGGCTCACTTCACTTAGTATAACTTTTTCCAAGTCCTTCCATTTCCTTACAAATGGAACAATGTCATTCTTTCTGATAGAGGCATAAAATTCCATTATGTATATGTACCACATTTTCCTGATCCATTCGTCTACTGAGGGGCATCTGGGTTGGTTCCAGATTCTCGCTATGACAAATTGTGCTGCGATGAACATTGTTGTGCTGGTGGCATTACTGTGATTTTGTTTGTGGTCTTTTGGATAGATACCCAAAAGTGGGGCTGCTGGGTCATAGGGGAGTTCTACATTTAGCCTTGTGAGGAATCTCCATACTGCTTGCCAGAGTGGCTGAACCAGTTTACATTCCCACCAACAATGAAGTAGGGTTCCCTTTTGGCCACATCCCCTCCAACAATTGTTATTATTAGTTTTCTTGATATATGACATTCTTGCTGGGGTGAGATGGAATCTCATTGTTGTTTTGATTAGCATTTCCTTTATGGCCAGTGATGTAGAGCATTTTTTCATTCTCATTTCCTCATCAGAGAAGTTTCTTTGTAAGTCTTTAGCCCACTTGATGAGGGGGCTATTGGTTCTTTGCGGTTTTGTTTTGGAAGAAGGTAATTTTTTTAGTTCTGCATATATTTTAGAGATGAGGCCTTTGTCTGTTGAATGTCCGGTAAAGATCTTCTCCCAGTCTGTGGGCTTTCTGTTTATCTTGCGAGCTATGTCCTTTGCCGTGCAGAAGCTCTGCAGTTTGATGCAGTCCCATTTGTCCAACCTTTCTTTGATTTGTAGCCTTTCTGGGTCTTTATTAAGAAAGTTCCGTCCTGCGCCAAGGAGCCCAAGTGTTTCTCCTACTCCTTCCTTTAGTGTTTTCAGGGTGTCTGTTTTGATTTCAAGGTCTTTAATCCATTTGGAATTGATTTTGGTGCAGGGTGATATATAAGGATCTAGTTTTAGTTTGTTGCATGTATTGAGCAAGTTTTGCCAGCACCACTTGTTAAAGAGGCTATCTTTCTTCCATACTATTGTTTTAGCTCCTTTATCAAAGATTAAGTAGGCGTAGTTCTGTGGGTTCAATTCTGGGTCTTCAATTCTGTTCCATTGGTCTTCAGGCCTGTTCCGGTCCCAATACCAAGCTGTTTTTATTACTATAGCTTTATACTACAGCTTGAAGTTGGGTATTGTAATTCCTCCAGCACTGTTCTTTCTGCTTAGGAGTGTTTTTGCTATTCTAGGTCTTTTATTGTTCCATATGAATTTCTGGATTGCTTCCTCTATTTCATTAAAGAATGGTGTTGGGATATTAATGGGTATTGCATTGAATTTGTAGATAGCCTTTGGCAATATTGCCATTTTGATTATATTAATCCTCCAGATCCAGGAGCATGGGAGGTTTTTCCATTTTCTTAGTTCTGACTTAATTTCATTTTTCAAGCTTTTAAAGTTCTCATCAAAGAGGTCTTTCACTTCTTTGGTTAAGGTTATTCCTAGGTATTTTATGTTTTTGTGGGCTATTGCAAAAGGAGTTGCTTTCCTGATTTCAGCCTCGGTCTTCGGGTTGTTAGCATAGAGAAAGGCCATTGATTTTTGAAGGTTTATTTTATATCCTGCAACTTTGCCAAAGTTTTGGATCAGCTCTAGTAGCTTGGGGGTAGAGTCTATGGGATTCTTTAGGTATAGGATCATGTCATCTGCGAAGAGAAAAAGTTTAACGTCCTCTTTTCCTATTTGGATCCCCTTTATATTTTCTTCTTGCCTAATTGCTCTGGCTAGGAATTCTACTACTATGTTGAAGAGCAGGGGAGAGAGTGGACATCCCTGCCTTGTTCCTGGTTTTAAAGGGAATGGCTTTAGTTTTTCCCCAGTTAGAGTTATGCTTGCTATTGGTTTGTCATAAACTGCCTTGATTATATTCAGGAATGTTCCCTGGAATCCCAGTTTTTCCAGGGCTTTTAGCATAAATGGGTGCTGGATTTTATCGAACGCTTTTTCCACATCCAGAGATAAAAGCATGTGGTTCTTTACCTTGCTCCGGTTGATGTGGTGTATTACATTAATTGACTTGCGTATATTAAACCAACTTTGCATCCCTGGGATGAATCCAGTTTGATCGTGGTGTATGATTTTTTTGATGACCTGTTGAAGTCGATTGGCCAGAATTTTGTTGAGAATTTTTGCATCTATGTTCATCAGGGAGATTGGTCTGTAGTCCTCTTTCCGTGATGAGTCTCTGCCTGGTTTTGGGATGAGGGTTATACTGGCTTCATAAAATGAGTCTGGTAGTGAACGTTCTCTTTCAATTTCATTGAAGAGTTTGAGAAATATTGGAGTGAGTTCTGTTTTGAAGGCCTTGTAGAATTCTGCAGTGAATCCGTCTGGACCTGGGCTTTTCTTGGATGGGAGATCATTTATTGCCATTTCTATTTCAATACTGGATATGGGTCTGTTTAGAAGGTTTAAATCTTCATGGTTGAGTTTGGGGGTATCAATTTTTTTCTAGGAAATCATCCATTTCTTCCAAGTTCTCGAATTTGTTGGCATAAAGGTTTGCAAAATAGTCCCTTATTATTTTCTGAATTTCGGTTATTTTTATGGTGATGTTACCTGTTTCATCTCTTATCTTGTTTATTTGAGTGTGCTGCCTTCGTTTTTTGGTCAGGTTTGCCAGGGTTCTGTCTATCTTGTTGATTTTTTCAAAGAACCAACTCTTTGTTTTGTTGATTCTTTCGATGGTTTTTTCGTCTCTAATTGATTTAATTCTGATTTGATTTTAATTATTTGCTTCCGTCTATTGACTTGGGGTTTGGCTTGCTGTTCTCTCTCCAGAAAATTAAGGTGCTTCCTTAAATTACTGAGTTGCTGTTTCTCCAGTTTGTTGATGTATGCACTCAGAGATATAAATTTTCCTCTGAGTACTGCCTTTGCTGTGTCCCAAAGGAGCTGGTACTTTGTGTCCTCAACTTGGTTGAAGTCCATAAACATTTGAATTTCCGTTTTAATTTCTTCAATGACCCACTGATGGTTCAGCAGTGTGTTCTTTAGTCTCCATGAACTGTGGGATTTTCTGTGGTGGCTGATTGAGTTGAGCTCTAATTTTATTCCATTGTGGTCTGAGAGAATGCAGGGAATGGTTTTGATACTTCTGAATTTGTACAGATTTTCTTTGTGCCCTAAGATGTGATCTATTTTGGAGAATGTTCCATGTGCTGCCGAAAAGAATGTGTATTCTGTCCTTGCTGGGTGGAATATTCTGTAGATGTCGATTAAGTCTAGTTGGTCTATGCAATTGTTTAGTTCTGTGGTTTCTTTGTTCAGTTTTTGGCGTGTTGATCTGTCCAGAGGTGATAGTGGAGTGTTAAAGTCCCCAACTATCAATGTGTTTGGGCCTATGAATGTTTTTAGAGCCAGTAGTGTTTGTTTGATGAAGTTGGGTGCTCCTGCATTTGGTGTGTAGATATTTAGGATGGTTATTTCTTCCTTTTGGAGAGATCCTTTTACTAGTATGTAGTAACCTTCTTTGTCTCTTCTTACCATTTTTAATTTGAAGTCAATTTTATCTGATACTAGGATTGCAACTCCAGCCTGGTATGGGGGCCATTTGCTTGATGGATTTGTTCCCAGCCTTTCACTTTTAGAAGATGTTTACTTTTGCTGGATAGCTATGTCTCTTGGAGGCAGCAGAAAGATGGATCTTGATTTTTGATCCAACTTATGAGCCTATGTCGTTTGATTGGAGAATTAAGTCCATTAATGTTGACAGTTAGGATTGAGAGATGATCGTTTGTTCCTTTCATTATCACTATCTTGTTTAAAGCTGTGTCTTCCCATTTCTTTTCTTTTTTTTTTTTTTTTTTTTTTTTTTTGGCCAGTCCTGGGCCTTGGACTCAGGGCCTGAGCACTGTCCCTGGCTTCTTCCCGCTCAAGGCTAGCACTCTGCCATTTGAGCCACAGTGCCGCTTCTGTCTGTTTTCTGTATATGTTGTGCTGGGGAATTGAACCTAGGGCCTCGTGTATCCGAGGCAGGCACTCTTACCACTAGGCTATATCCCCAGCCATCTTCCCATTTCTTGATCTAGTGTTTACTAATTAGGGTTCATTTCTCTGTCTGTGTTGGGATCTTGATTATTTTCCCTGTATAGTACATCTTTAAGGATTTTGTGTAAGGCTGGTTTGGTGGAAGTATATTGTTTCAGTTTTTCCTTATTGTGGAAGACTTTTATTTGACCTTCGGCTATGAAGGAGAGTTTGGCTGGGTACAGAATTTTTGGTTGGTAGTTATTTTTATTTAGAGTTTGGAATACTTCATTCCAGGCTCTCCTTGCTTTCATGGTCTCTGCTGAGAAGTCTGGGGTAATTCTGATTGCTTTTCCTTTATATGTGATTGTTTTCTTTGCCCTAACAGCTTTGAATATTTTTTCCTTGCACTCTGCTGAAGCTGTTTTGATCACAATGTGTCGGTGGGATGTCCTATTCTGGTCTGGTCGATTTGGGGTTCTAAATGCTTCTTGTATCTGTATAGGCCTTTCCTTCTGGATGTTTGGGAAGTTCTCAGCTAATATTCTGTTAAATAGGTTGCCTATCCCATTAACCTCTTTCTCCAAGTTTTCCTCAATACCTATTATCCTTAAATTGGGCTTCCTGATCGTGTCTTGAATCTCCTGTAGCGATCTGTTTTGTTTCTTGGACTGGATTTGTATTGATTTTTTATCTTTCTCCATAGAATCGAAGGAATCTTCAGCTCCTGCGATTCGATCCTCTGCTTCAGTTATTCGGGACTGTAGGCTAGCTACTTGATTTCGAATCTCTTTTCCTTCTGACTGGTCTTTCCTGATGATTTCCATGTCATTTCTTAGGTCCTATATGGACTTCTTTACTTCATTAACTTCATTACTTTGGTTTTGAGTGTTGTCTCTCAAATCTTTAAGCTGGGTAGCTATCTTTTCATTTGACTCTTGAAGCTCATTTATCTTTCTATTTGTGGATGCCTGAAATTCTCCATTAATTTTTGCTTTGCCTCCTCACGCTCTAACATAATTGACTGAAGAGATTCAAACTTTTCATTTATCATGTTTATCAGTAGACTTTGTAGAGCATTTTGGGGGTTTTCTTCTATGTTTTTGATTGACTGCTCTGCTTCCTGCTTATTTTGAGTGAGGGATAAGACTTCATTGTTTGCCATCTTTCTTGTGTTTCTTCTGCCCATTTGAATTGGGAATGCCAGTCTACCAGCACCTGTGAGCACCGTTTAAGAGCCAAAGCAGCCCTTACCAAGCACTGTTGTGTAGATCTTACAATTTCACAATTATATACAGATAACTTGTATACCTGTCTATAAAGTTAGATTTGGTGTTCCTAAAGAATACAATTTCAATATAACAACCAATCCTGGGCCCTGTATTCAGTAGTTACTTATTTACTGTTACAACCCTATACGCAATTCTTGTTTTTATATTAAGTTCTTTTAGGACTGGCTTTCTCTATGAACCCCTTTGATTCACTCGTATTAAGCTGGGATACCCTCTATCCAATAACCAGGGGGTCAATGGAACCTGGAGGTCCAGGCAGTAAGTCAGGAGGGTAAGTTGGAGGTAGTAAAGAGAATAGAGTAAAATGTATTGGGGGGGGGGGTGGTGATTTTGGTTTAGTTTCAGTGACGTGGAAATGTGGAGAAGAGTACAATCAGTAGAAAGAACAAGGTTAAAATGACAGACACTGGAGAGTTAGCAGAAAAGAGTGGAGGTGTTATTCATAGGAAAGTAATTTTTAAAGGAAGAGAACGCAACGAGAGAAATAAAGTAAAAATACTGGAAGACAGATACACAAAACAGAGAAAAATTATTTAAAAAAGAAGAAAAAGTAAATAAAAAGGAAAATAACAGAAAAGGAACAACCCAAACAAATAAACAAACACAAAAAAAACTTGATAAAAACAAACCGGTAAAAATGGAAAACAAACAAACAAAAAACAACCAATGATGTTTCAGATGTGAAAAAATTAAAAAGAAAATTTTAAAAAAAAGTTTAAAAAAATATTTGAAAAGAAAAAGAAAGAAAAAAAAAAGGAGTCCTCCTCGTTTGGGTAGTTTCTCCCCAGTCTCTGGTTTCCCTGTAATGGTCTGCAGTCTATTTCCCTGATTAGCTGGTTTGACTTGATTTCAGTTGGCAAGGGGTGGATCTGTTCTGACCCTTCTCCCCTGTTGGTGCAATCGTGGGTCTCTGAGGTTCACACAGCTTGCAGGCAGGCCTTGGGTGTCGTGATGGGGACCTGAGCAGTCTCAGGAACTGTGGCTCCTCTGTCTGCTGTGGGGCCGCTGCCTTTGATGCCTGGTCTTGACTAGGCTGTGAACTCAGCAGGGCGGGGCGCCTCTGGCCTGTTTTGCTAGGCTGAGAGTTGCTTGCCTGAGGGAGGCGGCCTCCTTGGCATAGGTGGGTATGGAATGCAGCTCCGTTTTGGGCTGGGAATTAGCTTCCTCTGTGAAGGGCCCGTTTAGCTGTCCCAGGAACTGTTTGTTCCTCCCTCTGGTGTTTCTGTGCCCCCAGTAGCTGCTCGCAGCTTTTGCTTTAAATTTAGAAATTCCGGCGGGCAGGGCAGGGCACCTCTGGCTAAGCCTTGGCCCAGGACTCGCCTCCCGCCAGGGCAGGGGGCGTTCTTCTGGGCGGAGCTGGTTCTCACTGATTCCGCCCCTCCTGCCCTTTTCAAAGATGGCTTTTTTGACCTCGCTTTCCCCAGGCCCGCTTCAGTTCCAGTCTGGTCTGACCCTATACCAGTGGCAAAGATGGCGCTTTGCTCTGGCGGTGGGGACAGGGATGCTTTCCAGAAGCTGCTCTGTGGGCGTGAGTGAGAATATCTTTTGTGGGGTACTCACGCTGTCTCTGCGATGTCAGATCGTCCGTGCTCAGCCGCCGTCTGGAGTATTTCTCGCTTTAGCTGTGCAGAGTGCAGGTTGCTGTGCCGGGCGCTGTGCCGGTGCTGGCACTGGCGCGGCGGTGGGATGCTGCCCGGAGCTCAAATCTGTGTTTTCAGACCAGCAAAGTCGATTTTTCCTTCCTGGTCAGAATCCCTGTACTGTTAGAACTTACTTTGGCTGTCTTTCTAGGAGTAAAAGTTTCTATGGGGTGAGAAAAATACGATATCGGAGGGAGCTCCGCTAAGGCTCTGCTTCTCCTCCGCCGTCTTCCTCAGGAACCCCTCTCATCCAACTTTTGAAGTGTTTTCAAAGCATCAGAAATAGAAATAGAAGTTACCAGTAGCTTGTCACTGCAAAGGAAGCAGAAACTGAAATTCAGAGGCCAGGGGCTGGGAATATGGCCTAGTGATAAAGTGCTTCTTTCGCATACATAAAGTCCTGGGTTTGATTTCTCAGCATCACATATATAGAAAAAGCCAGAAGTGACGCTGTGGCTCAAATTGGCAGTGCTAGGCTTGAGCAAAAAGAAGCCAGGGACAGGGCTCAGGCTCTGAGTTCAAGGCCCAGGACTGGCAAAAAAAAAACCAATCGAAATACAGAGGCTAGGCTGTTGGGACTATGGAAACAAGGCTCATGCTTATAATTTTCAGTGCCATATTCAATTTTAATAGCACTGAACAAGCTCTTCAAATTTGAGTCAGCAATATTTTCATAATTGCTTTTAAATTTTTTTCTTTTCTTCTCATAGTTGCTGTTATTCAACGTCACTTTGAGCCATGGTTTTGTTTTTTATTTTTTTGTGGGTTTTTTTTTTAAATGTTGTTGGAAGCACAAATTGTGGTTCTCCACAGTCATAGGTAGGAGTAGCTACTTATGTAGAATTTAGTCTCCTGCTGGATGAATCAACACTGTAGTATTTTTCTAGACAGAAGGAGATGAGAAATGATTCCCATAGGAGGAAAGCAAGTGAGATACCCAGCTCTTGGTCTAATCTTGGTTCCTCAATGCCTTTTGCCCTCTTCTTTTCCATTGTGGCAAGTATGTATAATGTCAGACACTAGATTTTGGACACTGAAGTAAAAATAACAAAGAAAATACAGAATGATTGTTCTATGCAAGACCTACTCAGTCTGCAAATAGCTTTGTTATTGTCTCTGAGAGTTGTTTTTTGAGTGAAAATTGAATTGAGTCACTTATTCACTTGACAAAAATCTTACTATGTTCTATGTCAGTTTTGGTATTCTTTTCTTGAACTGTATTTTTTTTGTCTTTTCTTTTTTGGTACTGGGGATTGAACTCAGGACATTGTACTTGCTAGGCCAGCGCTTTGATACTGAGCTACATCCCAGCCCCAGCTTTGGTATTCTAATTGTTGGGGATATAAGGAACATGGTAGAGGCATCTACCTGCCCTCATAGACTTACGTCACAGTAAAAGTGGACTTAGAGACCATGTTTGCTAAGAGAGAAAAAAAAAAGGAAGACTCAAATTCCTCCTGCTTCTCCTTCTCTCCTTCTCTTCTTGCAAGTATTTTCCAAAGAGGGAATTTGGTATACCTTCCTTGCCTACTCCGTCTTACCAGCCTCCACCATCACATACACAATCTTGCTGTTGCTTTGTTCAATGTTTCATCCCATTCTAAAAGTTTTATTTTTTTCTAGCTTCTACTGTAAGAACTTTTACTGCTTTATCTTATAGCTTTACTTATACAAATCCTGTATATTTGAGTGTACATGAGCATGGGAGAGGGGAAAAGGTTCCCTGGGTTGTTAAGTTTCTTGTACTTCTGCGAAGTTAGAACACAGAAGGAATTGAAGACCATGCATATCAAGCTCGTTTCCAGGTCTTGGTCTTGATGTTTCCTTATCCTTTTACATGTTACCCCTTATATGTCTCTCTCTGGCATTTTGAACAATTGTGAAACTAGACATTTTTTCCTTCTTATCTTTCATATTTCATCAGATCTATGTTCTGAAATTCTAGACCTCTGCCTTAACCAGATCAGCCATTGGAGAACCCATCCTCTTGTTCCAGAGTTTAGAAAGACTTGAACCTGGCTGGGTTCACTACATTCGACTCTTGGCCTCCAGCTTATGGGTCATGGCAAAGGGCAACTTGATTATCATTCTCACGCTGCTAAGACACAAGGAAGTTTTGTAGTAAGTTTTATTGCTTCTTTTTTATTATTATCATTATGTAGTCATATAAAAGGGTTACAATTCCATAAGTCAGATAGTAAGTATAATGCTTCTTGGGCAATTTCATCCTTTCCTTCATTCTTCCCAAGTTCCCCCTCCTATCCCTACCCTCAAGTTATACCATTCATTTGTTAAATAATGTACATTGAATATAATAACTACATTTGCTTACCTTTCCCCTTCCTGTGCCCTACTCCCCCCCAAAATGTGTCTATTGTACTTTTAAGTCAGGCAGGTGGGTATATCATGTTAGTGAAAGGCTAGGGCTTTGATTGTGTATCACTGTCATAGTCCCTTGGTCTAGACCTGAGATTCCCAAACATCTTCAGGACACCATGCCTCAGCTTTACTAGACTTGGTGCTGACCCACCCATTTCCTTCCTAAGACTCTTGTTTTTTTTTTTTTTTTTTTTTTTTTTGGCCAGTCCTGGGGCTTGGACTCAGGGCCTGAGCACTGTCCCTGGCTTCTCAAGGCTCAAGGCTAGCACTCTGCCACTTGAGCCACAGTGCCACTTCTGGCCATTTTCTGTATATGTGGTGCTGGGGAATCGAACCCAGGGCCTCATGTATATGAAGCAGGCACTCTTGCCACTAGGCCATATCCCCAGCCCCTTCCTAAGACTCTGGTGAGCACAAATAAGTTAAGTGAGCATCTCCAGCATATCTCAGTTAATTCTGTAAATACCGCAATCCCAGAGAAAATGTAAATTGTCCTGGTAGAGCAGGCATCACAGAGAGACATTGCTAGTGTTGAGATATTGTTGAAGAAAGTTTCCTATGACTTTCATTCTGTTTACTCTGAGTGTCACAGGAGGATCTTTTATTATGATGATGATGATTTTCTGGAGAAGCTTTCAACTGGGATGTAGGTGGCTAGCAGATTTCCCATCATAAGGTTGAGAATAAAGACTGTCTCTGGGAATAGCCCTGCCCCCTTGCCGTGCACACTAGGATGACAATTCCATCTCCTCATGGCCTCAGCAAGCTGTTATTAGGAAGTGGCTACTTTTGCCAGTCATTTTGAGGTGTGTTAGATTGAAGGAGAGATAAATAGAATGATTTTTTCTTTTGCTTTTTTGGACTGTGACCATTAATACCTGGAGTAAATGTTACCTTCTGCCTCGAGTGAGTCATGTCTGAACATGGTAGTTGTAGCTTGTCTGTTCCTAACACTTCATCTCAATGAGGAGCCTCAGGGCATTGGGCCAATGGGTCAGCAGAGGAAAAAAAGGGTAGAATTAATCCTGAGATACTTAAGAACTTGTGATACAGACATTCTTTGTTTCTTTGAAGACTGCAGTAGTAGTAGCAGCAATCTTGCCAAATCCTTCCCTCAAAATGTAATAAAATGTGGATTGATGATTGGATTAAAACCAGCAACAACAAACAACAATAATTCATTTCCAAACCTAAAGTGACAGGAAGAATAAGAAATAAATACAAAAGCAATAATAAATAAAGCAAAACCAAGTAATATATATAAAAGTTTATTAGTCTTATTGGAGATAAGAGTCTCACAGACTTCCTATCCAGGCTGGCTGTGAATTGTGATCCTCCGATCTCATCCACCTGAGTAGCTAGGATTACAGGTGTGAGCCACTGGTGCCCAGCTCACCTATATTTTATATGAGCTATTTTCCCTTCAATCTCTGCTAAACCATCCTTGTTACTAGTTCAATTGTCAAAGTCCCTGTTTGTTGTCCCAATTGATGACATAAACTTACATCTTAATATTTCCTTAATTAACTCCCCAGGAAGGTGGTAAGTCCTGGAATAGATGCTTAGGTGGAGAGTACTGGATGCAGATCAATGTATGCAACCCCAGTGCTAGGAATTGCTGTTAACAGGACACTGAAAAGTCTGTACTGCTGCTTTTTTGGCTCATATATAAACTGGAGATATTTAAAGAACTCTTCCTTCAGGGTTCTGAGGATTAAATGGCATTAAAAAGAAAAACTGCACACATGAAATTCTTGATACCATATTGAGAAAAAAAGAACTTGAACATGAGCAGTGAAAGATGTTTGCAGAGCTGTTTCTGCAAACTTCCCTGCATTTTGAGACTTACCTTTGCATAACCTCCTCCCTCCCCACCCTAAGCCCAGCTGAGGAGACTTTATCACAGAGCTTTTAGATTCATCCTAGGATCTCTGAACTTGGCAAGAAGAAAAACTGTGCAGGTGTCTCTAAGTTCATTGCAAGGTAAAGATCTACCTTTGTTAGGCAAACAAAGGTAGTGATCTGGTGAGGAAAGCAAAATAGAAGCTATAGAACCAGAGGCAGAAGAATGCACTCAGGAGGATGTGCGTATTTACTGTGGAGGATTTATTATGGCTACTGACCCTCTGATCCCTACCCATGTCCTGAGACCCCACCGATGCTCCCTGATACTTCTTAGACCCAGGTCTCTGAGAAGAGTTTACTCTGGGGAATAACATCAGAAAGTAGGTTCTTTAAGGGCAAGTTTGTTAGACAAGGCCTGTTCTAGAGTTTTATGTGAGATAAGCTAATTAAAAGTAGTAGCACTTATTCAGGAATTTCTTTGTGAAACTCTGAGTTTACCTTTTTGTGTTTGTTTCTTCTTCTTCTTCTCCTCCTTCCTCTTCCTCTTCCTCCTCCTCCTTTTCCCTTCTCCTGCTCCCTGCTCCCTCCTCCTCCTCCTTCTCCTCTTCCTCTCCTCCTTTCTGCTTTCTTTTTCCTCCTTCTTTTTTTTTTTGCCAGTCCTGGGCCTTGGACTCCGGGCCTGAGCACTGTCCCTGGCTTCTTCCCGCTCAAGGCTAGCACTCGGCCACTTGAGCCACAGCGCCGCTTCTGGCCGTTTTCTGTATATGTGGTGCTGGGGAATCGAACCTAGGGCCTCGTGTATCCGAGGCAGGCACTCTTGCCACTAGGCTATCCCCAGCCCTCTCCTTCTTTTTTTTTAATGTGGATACAGAATCTTGAACTCAACACCTGAGTTCCATCTCTTACCTTTCTTTGCTTCAAGGCTAGTGCTTTCCCACTTGAGCCACAGCTCCACTTCCAGACTTTTGTGGTTAATTGAAGATAAAAGTCTCACAGACTTTTCTGTCTGGGCTGGCTTTGAACTGCAATTCTCAGATTTTAGCCTCTTGAATAGCTAGTATATCAGGAAAGAAGCACTGATGCCTAGCTTCAATTTCTTTTAAAATCTTTTTTCATTCATTCTACTCAGATCCACTTACTGCCTTATTTTTCCACTTTGGGGGGTAATACATGCCAAGCTGAAGGATCCCTTGTGAACCCCAGTAGCTAAGTTTCTGAAGCTGTAAGCCTTCTTTCTCACCTTCTGAAGATTCCTGGGAATAAGCTGACAATAAGCTGACTTTGGAGAAAAGACAAACAAAATAATTAATAAACAAACTACAGTAGCCAGGTACAGTATAAGACTCAAAGAAAAAGTCAAATAGTCGACATTTAAATGCTTTCTTCATGAGGAAAAAGAAAGGAGAGGTGAAGACAGTTTGGAAGAAGATAATAAAATCGTTCTGAGGAGAGTGCAATAAGCTTGGAAAGCATACAATGACTTGGAACCAAGTGTGATTGGCCTGCAGAACTGAGAGTGATCTGTAAATGATTCTATTTGGAATATTGAATGGAACCAAAATAGAAGACCCAGGTGTGTGCCAGAAGACTGTCCAAGTGTGTGTTGACAGACTTCAGTCTCTTTGAGGTTAGTCTACTCTGGTTAATGAAATTTCAATAAGAAGTCCGAGGGCTATTGTATTTCTTCTCTGCTAAATTCAAGCAGATAGATAAATGAACCTTGCAGGAAGCCTCTTCCTGTTTTGGGGGTGAATAAAAAAGAAGGAAAGGTGAGAAGGACTTGGATTTTGAGATAAGCCCTCAAGTATTCTAACAGGTCAAAGCACTGAGCTTTTGCTGTCATCTTCTGGGCCCTGGAGAAGTCCCTCATGGATCTCAACAGGAGTACCCTGCAGAGCGTATCAGCAAAAGTCCCACCCTCTCCTAGAATTCTAGAATCTGGACAAAAGTACAGAAACTGTGCATGGCAAGCTACAGGGATAGCTTTTGTAATTCTCTTGATCCAGGCCCAAGAGAACCAGAGAAACAATGGGTCACTCTCTGCTTCCTACCCATACCTCCACCCCACTCTCCCAATCTTGTGAGTAGAAACCTATGATACTACTGTGATCCAGTCCACACATGGGTCTGGTTGACTTTTAAAGGTAATAGTGTACATTTTCCCAGCAGTCTTCTCCATAACTTGGAGCAGAAGTGCTTCTCAGTTTCCAGTTAGCAAATGTTGTATGCCAATATTCCCCATACAAATGAGATTGGTTCTCATTGTCAGGTTCTTGAATGGACTCTAGGAACTGGGCCTGGAATCTAGGACTGGCCATAGGTGTAATGCACAGGTTAGTGGCACAGGAAGGGAGAAGGACTAAGGCTCTAGATTCATCAGGGTTGGAAATCTCACTCTGTGCACACTATCTTTATGTCAGATCAGATGCAAAATATGAGATGTACAGAGTTCATTCATACTAAGATGAACGTGAAGCTACCACAGATGCAAATTCTTCCTTTCATCTACTATCACCGCGGTTTGAAATAATACCATGGTTTTCCTTCCGATACTGTTCCTTGTCACAGAAAAATGACTTGAAATGAAAAATCATGGCTGGCGGCTTGACCCGAATCTACTTTCAAACAGTCAGATTGAATTCCTGAAGGTACAAAGTGAGTTGCCTTCCAGAGTTAGCTTTCATTGTTGGAGCATTGTAATTTTGTTATTGATATTAATATATAACTATTAATGTGAAACAATGGTATATTGCTTTAAGGTCTTAGCCAAGAAACTAGCAATCTTTTGTCATGTATCCCTTTACTATTTTGTGTGTGTGTTCTGACATTTTGCAAATGAACAATTGTTTAATATGTAAAGTCCAAATGGCTCTTTTTATTCAATAAACTATTGTGTTATTGAATGAAGAGGCAGTATCTTTTGCACATTAACTTAAATCTTCTGCTTAGAGCAAAATCCTGATTTTTCTTTCAAATGCTAATAACATACTGCCCAGGAAAAGTAAAATTATTCTCTAGGAGGAATTGTTAAGAGTTGATTTGTGTTCATTATTTATTTTGCTTAATAATGATTTCTTCCAGTAGCAGAGTAACTTTGTAGCTTATTCTCTGTTATGACAATTTGAACTCAATGCTTTCAGTGGATTATTATTGTTATATTTGATAAAAATATTATTTGTTATTGGTTATAAAATAATGAAGTGAAAATATCATTATCTTCCAATGATTCTGCTAATTGTTGGTGAATGCTCTTTTGTATGAAGAGAATGAGTTGAGTTATTACCTTAGTGTTATCACCCTGTGTATGTATGCATACACACACACACACACATCTTTTAAAGCAATTTAGCACAATGGAGAAATGATCAGATCTGGAATGTTTAGAGCTATCTACCTTCTTCTCATGTAGGTTTTGAACTGTCTACTCATTGGATAGTTGACCTTGAATAAGTCACAGTAAACCTCTAGGATCTCAGTTTTTTTTTTAAATTCTTTTTGTCTATTGTCAAAGTGAAGTACAGAGGGGTTACAGTTTCATATGTAAGGCAGTGAGTACATACATTTCTTGTTCAACTTGTTACCTCCTCCTTCACTTTCCCCTACCTTCCCCTCCCCTTTTCACTCTCTCCCCATGAGTTGTACAGTTGGTTTTATAAGTATTGCTTTTGGAATGGTTTGTCTTTTTATCCTTTGTCTCCTGATTTTGATATTCCCTTTCCCTTCCCTAAATCTAATACACGTATATACAGTATCCAGGATACTCAGATGAGTTACAGAGATAGCGGGGGTACAACCACAGGAAGGGACAATGAGAGAAACAGAACACACACACACACACACACACACACACACACACACACACGGTACTAAGTGAAGTGACCCAGACCCAAAGAAACATAAACCCTATGGTGTCCCTAATAGGGAATAATTAGTACATGATTAGGCTAGTCATAGCAGAAGAACACAATAGCCCAATAGCTGTACCTTTATGAGCACATAAGATGATGCTAGTGAAATGAACTTCACGTTATGGAAACAAGTGTTATATCATTGTTGTAAATATTTTCAACATCCCAGGATCTCAGTTTCTTTCATCTGCGAAATGCAGGTGAAACTTCACATTGTCGACATGGTAGAGAATGAGTTTTGTGAAAGGTCATTGTTAAGCACCTTGTACAAATTGATATCATCAAATAGATACTGAAAATTTGCTCTGGTATTGTCAGAAAATATGAAAACTGCTTCCCAAATTTATTTTTCAGCAGTAACATTTATGAAGTAATTTGATATAGTTTAATTTAGGGTTCTAGAAGTTTGAGTGAAATTTCTTACTCTTCTGCTGAGTTGTTCTGAAACCTTATTCAAGATCCACTTCCCTATCCCTTCATCTTTCTCCCCAGTAGAATTATCCTTCCTCTTGTTCTAACTGAATTTTAATATTTGCAGTAGGTCTTAAATGAAGTTGGAGGGAAATTCAGTCTGCTAGATATGAAAATGCATAGCCTGGAAAAATAAACACAGACACATGTTATGGGAGTTAGTAAAAGGTGTCTGGCCATGAATTTTGCGGGGCTCAAATGCCTGGTTATCCTCTACTTAGAGTGCTGCTTGTGGTTTAACCTCACTGGCAAGTAAAGAGCATTTTTATACCACATGCAGCTCATTAGGAAAAGCCACATCTTGAAAACTCATGCTGCCCTAGGTATTGCAAAAGGAGGAATTTAATATGGGAAGATGGTTATGTAGGTGTTGAAGAAAAAGAAAATACCAAAAAAATACAAGAATGATAAGTGCAGAAAAGCACCCTGACCTCTTGTGCTGAGGGAATAAAGGAAAGAAGGTAGATCTGACAGAGCTCACTCCTTACAGGAAGGCGATGCACACCACCATTGCTTTCCCTTTCAGATAGCCACGTGTTCTGAGGTCCCAAAAAGACCCCAGACATGGACTTCACGTCTACTGCTGGAGTCACGTGCATTACTGAGGGAATAGTGTGGAGAATGGAAACAAAGAGAGTTAAAAATATAAAAGGATAAAAAGAGTGCGAAGGTCCCAGCCTTTCATTCTCTCTTGCACTTTCGTTTGGTGGAAGCTTCACTATTGGAAGCTACTAACCAAAGGAAAAAGTGAATTTTCATAGGCCTACAATCTCACGATCACAAAACAATTGGAAGGAGTGAATCCAGGGTTGAGAAATATCTGGCGAGCAGTATCACCTGGATTTAGATAAGAGTCTCTGTTTATGATATCAGACATGTAGGAATAATGTTTGTCCATGTGGGGAAGAGGTCAGGAACTGGAGCCTCCTATCTCTCAAACAGCAGGACAAAGGATGAACAAATGCTACAATGGTACTCACTAGACACTATGGTGGAAATCAACTTTACAATTTGGGGAGAGGGGATTCGTGAGTGGCAAATGGGAGAAAATGAGGGAGGTGGTAACTGTTTAAAAAGAAATGTAGTCATTACCTTACTTTCGAAACTGTAACCACCCCCCCCCCATCATCTTTACAATATTTTGTTGTTGTTGTTGCCAGTCCTGGGCCTTGGACTCAGGGCCTGAGCACTGTTCCTGGATTCTTTTTGCCCAAGGCTAGCACTTGAGCCACAGCACCACTTCTGGCCGTTTACTATATATGTGGTGCTGGGGAACCGCACCCTGGGCTTCATGTATAGGAGGCAAACACTCTTGCCACTAGGCCGTACTCCCAGCCCTACAATAAACTTTTTTAAAGAAAGAAAACACATGAGACAATGTATAGATGCCTTCTGAACATGACTATCTGTGGGCTTTTCTAGTTCTCTGCTTCATGTTTTTGTTCCATTCTGATGTTGTATTAAAAATATTCAAAAATAGAAGTAACTAACCCTTCTAGTCTATTTATTTTTATGCCAGAAATCTCTGAGACTGACTGAAAGAAGTTCAATGACTCCCCAAGAACCTATACAGTAATGCAGTTGATAACTTGCTCTTCATATCTATAGCCTTAGATTGAGAGGGCCCATTGCTCGCCAATATTTCTGTCTTTTTCACTGGACTGAGACCACCATCTGCTTTCCAGTGCTTCTTATCTCACATATGGCATTTCATGAGACTTCTTGCCCTCTAAAACTACACAAGCCCATTTCCATACTAAATCTTCTTTTACTATTTCTATATGTCCCATTGGTTCTATATCTCTGGTGAGTCTGGACTTAATCCAGTATTTTCATAAATTATCATAAAAATAGGAGTCATCTTTATGAACTTAATAGGTTGTAGCATACAAACAATGATTACCTTTTTGAAAATAGTAGTATCTGGTTGATCTCTAGTCCTAATTCAACTTAATACCTTCCTATTTATTTCTTATTTTGACTCTCAGGTGATAGTTCTCCAGATGGTTCCACAGTTCATTTACTACTATTATGCAAGAATTCTTCCTTATCTTATAGCTATTTAAGATGATTCCTCCTGAACATTGGCATCCTTTATCCATCTGACTATTGAGTGCATATTGACTGCTTTTAGGAGCCCTGACCTTTGAACTAACCTTTGAAGCAGGAGGGAAGTCTCATCAGTGGAGGTATCCACATGCAGAAGGCCCAAAGAAGTGAAATAGTGTGGAATTCTGGGAGTCGTTCTAGTGGGGTGTAGAGCCAAGAAGAGTTATCCATTGCCAAAGGGATAAGGACGTATGAACCCCATGAGGGACACTGGGGCTAGAGATGAAGGGTTTTGAAGCTTGGCTCTAACAGCCCAGCTTATATGGAAAAGGAGAATAGTTGTTGCTTCACCAGCAAACATTAAAAAATATGAGTTTACTGTCTGCAGTCCAGTTTCTTAACAAACTGATAACTGTATTTTCTGCTGTCAAATTTGAAGAATTCTGACATTTAGACTCCTTTACTTTAAAAACTATTTCTCTCAGAGAAATACATGTAAAGGATACAGGCTAGAAGGCTTAAATAAAATTATTGTATTCATGAAGATAAAAGTATTGCATATTACTTTTTTCATTTGTAAGTTTGTTGATTATCCCCAGATATACAGGTTTATGATCAGAGAAACAGCTTTAAGTCTAGTGAAAAATATGTAAATTTTTAAAACAAAATTTAGCTGTGTACACTCAAATAGAAAAGATATATTAATTTAAGGCTAACAATTTTCATTAAAAGTTTTTATTATAAAGTTGGATATAGTGATGGAATCTTATCCATCAGAAAGAATGATAGTGTACCATTCATAAGGAAATGGAAAGATATGGAAATAATTATTATATAATTAAAATTATATTAATTCAGACACAGAGAAACATAGGTTGCATGGTTTTCCATATTTTTGGCAGCTAGAATGTGTCTATAAATCTATAAGTAAAAGCACTCTGGATAGTAAGAAAGTGGAATTATTAATTAACCGAATTAGTGGAAGTAGAATAGACTCTATGGGGAACTCAGTATAATTCTTTAGAAAGACTAGCCCAACAAAATAAGTACCAGGAAATGGATACTTGCAAGTGGTGAGGGTGGACAAGGGGAGAAGGGTAGAAGAATGAAAGGTAGAACAGGGAAAATGCAGGTAAGAATTCACAATCACAGAACTGAGAAAAATAAGAGAAGGAGTTGGTGGAAGGGGGTGTGAAGATGTTGACATGATGACACAGATCAAGCCACAATCTATTCATAAATTGCCTTGCTAAATGGTAAACATTCAATAAATAACCTAAAAATTAAGAAAAGTGGGGCTGGGGATATAGCCTAGTGGCAAGAGTGCCTGCCTCGGATACACGAGGCCCTAGGTTCGATTCCCCAGCACCACATATGCAGAAAACGGCCAGAAGCGGCGCTGTGGCTCAAGTGGCAGAGTGCTAGCCTTGAGCGGGAAGAAGCCAGGGACAGTGCTCAGGCCCTGAGTCCAAGGCCCAGGACTGGCCAAAAAAAAAAAAAAAAAAAATTAAGAAAAGTGAAGAGGGGTCCCAGGTTGAGAGGAGTGGTTGGGGGTGGGTGGGTGAGAATGTCAAAAGAGGTGACATTGATCAAGATGCACCACTCATAAACTGCTTTGGTAATGGCAGCTCCTTTGTACTTAATCATAATAAAATATTCATAAAAAGGAAAAAAATAAAGTTGAAAATAATGGAGTAAGGGAAAGTAAGGGAAAGTTAAGTTTTTAAGAAGTGATATGAACAGTTGTTTACTCTGAGCATGGAAACCCTTAACTACAACCAGGGCACTTTAAAACCAACTTTATACAAGAAATGTTGACCAACTTCATCCTACAGGAGAAAATCACCAATTTTTTCTTGCTTGTTACACTGCTAGAAAATACTAAGTCTCATCATTAAGTCTCTCAGGTACACTAAGGAAAGTATGTATATGTATTTAAATTCTCAAAGAGGAGAAAAATAGTCCATTCCAATAAACGGAAAAAAAGATATATGAGAAAGTATAGCAATCGTGTTGACAATGTGAATCATTAAAACCATCCATGGAATAGTTACAGATGGTTTTGTTTGTACAGTTTCTCATTTTATTTTGTCGAGTTAAAAGTACTCCTATAGATATGTTTTTTAAGGCTACAAAAATGAAGTCTGAAAAGCAGAGATGGCTCCCTTGCCTGCTATCTGTCTGTCTGCTTCCTGCATTTTTGGACTCATATCTACTGTGCAGTCCTGGGGGGAAAATACCCTTTGAGCCACATTTTTCTTTATATGTCAGGATCAAAATAGAAGTGAAACAGGTATTGGTAACTGGAAAAACAAGGAACAGCTCTGTTGTTTGGGTGTAGCAAGTCACTTGTGTCCTCATGTTTTTTTTCCCCCCATTCAAAATGCAGTTTATTTGTGAAAGGCTATGAGAGGCCATTTTATGTACACTCGAGTATAATATTTAATTAAGATGATACCATAATGTAGAATGAGGTTCTTTTTCTTCTTCCAAGGTCAATCTTTGCCCTGGATATTCCAAGAATTTTCCTTGAACCAACATTCCAATTTTAATGCCCACAACCATTTTATAGTTAAAAATATGCGTGCTAATGTTCACATAGCACTTCTTGTTTTTAAAGTTAAAATAAGTGACATTGTAAAGTTAAACTTGAACCACAAATTAAATCCCTCTGTATATGTTATGTAATGTAGACATAGGCTCTAAAAATGTTGACATTGGTTATATTCTCATACTGCAATTTAGCCCCTTTAGTAATGACTATGCAAATAACCAGCCACAGGAAAAAAAGCATTTTACATCTAGTACAATTACCTACTACCACAGAAGTAATTATTATTATTGTCCTGCTCATTGAACTTCAATAAGAACTCTTGAGGTGCTAAGATAGTTCAAGGCCATTGTGGAAAGTTCAGTTTTCACACTCATCCGGCACTGTAATTATCAATGTTAAGGAAGGCCGTTTCATATGAACATTAAATAAGAAATTATTCCCCAAAGGTTCCTAAGTTCCAAACTTTAAATGGTGGGGTACTGGCGGTTCACAATGTCACTTATCACCGAGGCAAGGTCAGCATCACTCGGTAGGAAACTTCATGATCCCAGGAGACTTTCAGGCAACGTCTTGGTGATGCTGGTTGTACTTTAAGAGGCCCAGTTTTTCCATCTCACCGTGTTTCCACTTGGTTTCAAAAATATCTCTGCCATCTCTTAAAGGTCCCCAGAAGCCATGCCAGGCTGTGGAACTTGTCTCGCCGGTGTGCGCGTCTGCTCGCTCGCACCCCTCTGTGCGTGTGCGCGCAGGGTGGTGCGCGCGGGGGTGCGTGCGTGCGTGTGTGTGTGTGTCCTCATGTTTTGGGCCCCAATTGTGCTTCCATTAGGAAAAGCTGTTTTTGTAAGTGTAGGTTTCCCATGATGCTTTATGACAAACCAAATTTTATTCAGAATGTAAAAATAAAACAGACATACAATCGACACCCTCAAACATTAAATAATAATGTTCTTTTAAATCATTGTACATTAATATGAAAATTAAAATATAAACATAGAGTGCATTTGTAGTGCCTTATAAGAATTGAAAACACAGTATCATTCTCTATTGTTGACAATAACTGCATTCATTTCTTCATGCTTTCATCTAAAACTTATTTACTGAATGAGGTACAATGAGCTACTCTTCAAGGTGCCTGAAACACAATAGCGGAATGAAACAGGAAAAGAAAACCTTCAGTAGTGGAGTTTACATTCTATGGGGGATATAAGCAATCAATAGCGCCAGTAAAGTGAAAGTATATGAGAGGGTAGTAAGTGATTTAGAAATAACTAAAGTGAGAGGAGAGAAGAGAGAAGAGGAAAGGGTACTTAGAAGTTGTGAGGACTTAGAATCTGCTTCCGGTTTCATAGAAACATGAGGACATGCTTGACTAAAGATTTGATTAAAGAAGGACATGAGAGGAAATCACATGATTATCTTTAGGGAGAGAAAATTCCTTGAAATAATGTTCCTGGTGTGTTCAAAAACAAGTAGTAAGCCAGTGTGACTGGAGTGGAGTTTGGGAAAAATGGAAAAATAGGGTGAAGAAAAAATAATCTGGAAAGATGCTGCATGTTAACTAATAGATTGGAGGGACAATAGTGAGAATGAGGAAGCTAATTAGCAGGCTGTTACTACAATCCAGGTGACAGATGAGAGAGCTAGGGACAGATGATGATAGCTATTTAATAAGGGATGCATTTGAGAGTAGAACTCACCTGATTTCTTGACATCAATGTGAGATAACGTAGAAAGTAGCTGGTGTAATAAATAGGAGGGAACTAAAATGAGGGTATCTAAATAGAATGGTTCAGAAAGAGAGACATCAGGGTTTTTATTTGGGGACATAGGGTAAGATGTTTTACACCTCAGAAATCAGGCATGAGGTACAGGGAAGGCCTACAAATTGATAACTATCAGTGTTTGAATGATATTTCCAACAGTCAGGCTAGATGAGGCAACTGAAGGAGTTCATTTAGACAGAGGGAAACGGTCCAAGGACCTCTCTTAGATATTATCTTGTCAAATGTAAAGGAAGCTGGGTAGTCGGCAGTGAAGTAAAGGCAAATCTAGAAGCCAACATAAGATAGATTTTCCAGAAAAAATAGATGATCAACTGGTTGGGCCTTGTCAAGAGCTCATGTAAAGTATGGACGGAGAATTAATTATTGCATTTAATGGCATATATGAGGAATTTCTGCTTAACAATTGTTCTACTTCTTGAAGACCATGTGTTAAGCTTAAATAGCCCTGCTTGGACTAGATGGTATGTTTTTGGAATGCTTGGAATTGTTTGATGATGATGATGATGATGACAACCTTTAGGTAGTTGTATAAGGTATTACCATTTAACAAAGCAGTTTATGATGCAATGTATCTTGATCATTGTCACCACTTTCAACATTCTTATTCATCCCTTCCCTACCCACCGTTTCCCTCATTCATCTTAATTTTGTAGGGTATACATTGGATTCTTTTTACTTTTTTTGTTTTGTCAGTCCTAGGGCTTGAACCCAGGGCCTGGGCACTGTCCCCGGCTTCTTTCTGCTCAAGGCTAGCACTCTCCCATTTGAGCCACAGTGCCTACTTCTGGCTTTTTCTGTTTATGTGGTGCTGAGGAATCAAACCAGGGCTTCATAAGCCCTAGGCAAGTACTCTACCACTAAGCCACATTGCCAGCCCCACTTATTTATGTTTTTAATTTTATTTTATTGTAAAGGTGATATGTAGTAGGGTTTCAGTTACATAAGGTATGTAATGAGTACATTTGTTTTCTGTAATTATTTGATTTCACATGAGAATGTTTCCTTAATGCTAAATATCTCATGCCAAATTGCCTCTTTTTGTTTTATTTTGGCATGATTAATGTAATACTAATATATTAATAACACATTAATAACTAATGTACTAATATAATAATAAATAATACTGTATTGACTAATTTATACTTAGTATACAGTGAATGAGTTTGATATTCACCTACCACATTGTCGAACTACTAGATAATCAATAGCATATATATATATATATATATATATATATATATATATTTTTTTTTTTTTTTTTTTTTTGCCAGTCCTGGGCCTTGGACTCAGGGCCTGAGCACTGTCCCTGGCTTCTTCCCGCTCAAGGCTAGCACTCTGCCACTTGAGCCACAGCGCCGCTTCTGGCCATTTTCTGTATATGTGGTGCTGGGGAATCGAACCTAGGGCCTCGTGTATCCGAGGCAGGCACTCTTGCCACTAGGCTATATCCCCAGCCCCCAATAGCATATATATTGCTCCAAATATTTTCTCCTCCCCATTTGTCATGTTTACACCCTCCATGCTCAGAAATGGATGGGTTTTCAGCCTCTACTGACTAGTGTTTTATATTTACTCAAATATTTTCCACTTGTAAAGATTATATTTCCTTTGTGTAAATCTGAATTGCCACTGGATACTCTTTTCCTTTTACAGCACGCTTTTCCTTTAAGAGTCCTTATTGTGCATCTTTCCGTTGGTCACGAAACCACTCAGCTTTTGTTTCTTTGAGTTCGCTTCTTCATATTGCTTTCGAAGGAAGAAAAAGCACTGAGAATTGATTTCTAAATAGGTTTTTTTTTTTTCTTAGTACTTAATGGATTCCATTGTATTATGTTTTGGGTTACGCTATCTTTCACAAGACTATAGTCATTCTTACTTTTGTTCTGTGTATAATATGTTTTGTTTCTCTGTTTTTTTTTATCACTAGACTTCAGCAATTAGATTATAATTTACTATGTTGTAGGTCTTTGATGTTGATCCTGCTTGGGGTTCTTTTAGCTTCTTGGATATGTGGTTTATAGTTCTCATTAAACTTGAAAAGGTTTTGATCATCATGTCTCTTAATATTTTGGTGATTCTGTAACTAAAGTTACATATATTAGAATGTTTAATATAAACCCATATGTCCTTGATTCTCAGCTCACTTTGTGAATCTTTTTTCTCTGTGTGTTATTCTTTTCTATTCTTATTACTCTGCATTTAACTTTATGGATCTTTTCTTCTGTTATACATAGTCTGCTATTAATCTTATTCAGTTAGATCTCCTCTTTTCAAATTGTTTAGTTCTTCTCATACTTTTTCATTTGTCTACACATTATGTTAATTTTTCTCTGTAAATCCTTCAGCACATTTAGCATAGCTATTGAGTGTCTTTGTTAGTTTCATCTGATCCTTCATGTATGACTTATTATTTCTATGTCCTGGTAGTAAGGACATCTTTCTGCTGGCTATATTGCTTCCTTTTTAAAAAATTAAATGTTATATATTGTTGTGTTTTTTATGCAACTTGATTTTGGCTATCTTCCTTTAAGGAATATAGAACTTTATTTTAGTATTCAGTTAAATTTTTCACTAATAAGTGAATTAGCATGACATTTTGGCCACCTGATTATTTGTTAAGAGCATAATTAGAGTGTGTCTAGTGTAGCCTTAATATAGGGTTAGTTAGCCACATTCTCAATTGCAATGACTATTTGATCTCTCTGAGTAATGCAATTACTAGGTGAAGTTGCTAGTTGGTCTGGACCCGGACTCGAATGTCTCCCTGCCCTGTGTGAATTTGGTGGACAACAATTCACTAGCTTATATTTACACCTTTAGGGGTTTTGCCCTACATACACAGCATAGAATCCAAGAACAGATGTGTGCAACCTATGCATATTTATAAAGATTTTTCTCTGTAGTCCCCTCATTTCCATTATTTTGCTCTGCAAGTCCAGCTGCTTTAGATGGCACAAACACTAACTGATCCCTTCAACTGGAACCTGCCACTTTACTTAGCATGCCATCCCTTCTTATTTGGGGTTCAGGAAGTGACTCTAGCCAGAGATCAATCTTAGTGCAGACCTTCTTTGTTTCTCTTCTTCCTAGAAACTTCAATTTCAGATATTGTACAATTGCTTTGCCTATTGTCCAAACTCTATTTTGTTTAATTTTCTAGTGGTCAACAGTGAGAAAGTGTGTCTTGGTAACTTGTGTTATCAGAGATCAGTAGTAAAAGTGCCACTAGCCAGGTTTTTTTTAAGTAGGCATCGAATTCCAAATTTTTCACTAAAACTAAACTCAATGTCATCACTACCATACTATGTACGCCCTTTCCAATGCTTTAGTTCATGTCTCAATCTTTCATGTTTTAATAATTAGACTGAGATGTTTACAGTAATTTTAAGCTTACAGAAAAATTGTTTTCTGCAACAATTAGCTCTAGTATCCATACAATTTTCACAAGTTTTTGTGAAAGGTATAGGAATGGTGTTTGACAAAATGTTGAAAATGAGCTATACAATTTGTGTCCCGGGGGGACAGGAAGGAAAAACTGGGAGAGAGCAAGGGAAGGGGTGACATTGTCCAAAAGAAATGTACTCATTACCTGACTTATGTAACTGATGTGACTGTAACCCCTCTCTGTACAGCACCTCTATAATCACAGTAAAAATGCATGAGAAAAGAATACTGTTTACATCTATATTTTTCATGCAGGTGCCTTATTGTTACTCTAGCCACATTTGTGGGAAAGGTTAAGAATTCTTGGCATTGAAAAAGTCAAATAAACTTTAAAATCAATTTATTGATATCCACATAATAGCTTTGGGCTCTTTGAGACTGTTTTGAATATATAGATCAAGTTTTGTAGAAGCAACATCTAGAATTTTCCTATTCACAAACATGAAATATCTCCTAATATATTTAGGTAAAATTTAGTTTCATTCATTAGAATTTTGTAGTCTTCCTTGTATAGATCTTGTTTATCCCATATTTTGTTAAATGCTACATAAGTACTATTTATTTATTTACCTTTGGGATAAGTTAAAGGAGGATTATGTTTTAATTTCAAATGTCAGTTATTTATTGCACTAATTAACCTTACTCACTGTTGATAGATAAGTATATTACTGTAGCCCATATGGAAAGCAGTATGAAAGTTTCTCAAAAGATCAAAATATGACTACATGCCATATATTTATATTATATATTATGTAATGGGATATTTTTATTTATACTATATAATGTGTTATGCAATACATTATATATATCCAGAGGAAAAAATTGGATTCAGTATGTCAAGGAGCTGTCACCATTATAGCACCATTCACAAAATATTCAAGATGGAAAATCAACTTAAGTGTCTCTCAGTGGCTTAAAGTGTAAAGAAAATAGAAAACATATAGACACAATAGAATATCCTGTCATTTGCCACCACATAGATCAACATGGATGGCATTAGGCTAAACAAAGTAAGGTAGGCACAGAAAGAAACAGCACATGATCAATTAGCAACAAGCTGGAGAATAATGATTACTATGTGGTTGTGGCTATGGGGAGACGTTAGTAAAAAGGATGCATACCTACCTGTAGTTGATTAGGAGGAATAGCTTCAAGAGATCTATTGTTCATAATGGTGTCTTTTTTTTTCAGGTACTTAGGATTGAATCCAGAGCCTTGCCCATGCCCCACAACAGTTCTACCCTTCTAGCTTTACCTTGACTCTTTCCCTTTTTGTTTTTGTTTTTTAGACTGTGCCTGCCTGCTATCTTTGCTTGGGCTGACCTCAAACTTGTTATCTCTCTCTCTCTCTGCTTTTTGAGAGGCTAAGATTTTAGATCTGCAAACTGGACTTTTTATTCTAAAAAATATATACTAAGAAAGTTATTTTTACCACAACAATGCTAACTATGTGAACGAATGGATTTTTTAATTAAATAGATCTAACCATTCAACTATGTATATTCAACATCATGTTATATAATAGACATTTTATCTATTAATTAAAATTTTAATTTTGAAACATCTTGCAAACTACTGGAGAAAAAGATATGGTTGGATAACAAAAAAAAATGGGAAGGTGCAGTTACTGGTAAGTGTTTTTCAAGCTTCTGTAAACACTACTGTAAAGGTTCACCAGGGGATTTCAGATTCATGCCCATCCTGGCTGAGGAGCATGGTACAAGACACTTCAATGGGCTTCCAACAGATACAAAGTGAGGTTGTTACAGAGAAAGATCAAAAGAAGAGAGACAAAGCAACTTCTGATTCATCACACTAAGCTTGTAGCCATTTGAGTTCTAGGATTTAGGGAAGAATAAATAACCTTTAACCAAAGTCATGCCAGTCATAGGAGAAACATAACATTTCCAATTTTGAGTTCCTACAATATAAAGATATGCAAAATATAGGTGTTTCTTTTCTAAATGGTTCCTCTAGCACAGTTTGTTATCAGTTTTTAATGATCTTTAGCTTTACCTGTAAAGGAAAAAAAATTGCTTTGTAGCAATCTACAACCCATTGAGTTAAAATGTGTTTTATTTATAACTGCTCAGTTAGGAAGGAAAGACCCAGGGGCATTTAAGAGTATGAAAACCTACTTTTCTCCTGGATGTCATAATTGTAACTGCAGTACAAAGAATAAATGATAAATGAGACAATGATAGATGAGCTGGTATGAATCATATTTAGAAACTCAGATATAAACACATCATATTATTTTGTGCCAGGGTTTCCTACCCCACCCCTATTCCCTCAGCCTAGATAAGGAGTCTATTCTTATAAAGCAAATTGAAGAAGAAAAATTGAAGACACTCACAAATGGATAAAAATGCATGTGGAATTCAAATATGCAAATGACAACTCTTTCTTTTGTACACAATGTAGGTGGAGGAACAGAGTATATGATCACAGCTGGAATCTACACTGGAATCTTAGACAATGTAATCTTAGCAGCCACCTTCAGATCAGGCCCACCCCAGCTGTTCACTTTACATAGTCCACCCACCCACCTCACCCTACCCCTCCAGTAACCCTTTATATATACTAGCTTTCTTCCATGTAGTTGTGCTTCTCTGCCCACCCCGCCCTCCCCCACAAAAGGCAGAAATAAAGCCAAAACCTTTTGTGTAAAGAAAAATACAGGGGTGAGGCAAATCCTAAGTCTTTTTTTGTTGTTATTAAAAAGATTTTGTTTAAAAAAATTAGAAACTGTCTCTCTAAAGCAGGACCACTTCACAACATTTATTCTGCATTTCAAAGGCAGCCATTGTCTTCTCTCCCTGCAGGAGCAGTTGATATGACCCTAATATTTTAGTGGATGAATAACAGGATACTGTCCTTCTTCTTTGTATTGTTTAATCTTTTTCTCTTGTGCTTGAGTTTTGCATTTTGTTTGAGTAAATGTGTACCTAATTATGCTGCCATAATAGTAGAGAATGCTGCAACAATCTAGTATGGGAAAATTTGACTTATTATGTAATTGATTTGTGTCTGTGAGATAAAAACATTTTTCTTTTTTTGGAAAATGAGAGGAATGGTTCCCTCCAAAATGGCATGCTCATGTCTTACCTTTGGGACTTATGAGTGCAATCACATATGACAGATATTAGATTTATCAATGTCTTCCAAAGAGGAAGACTTTATCCTGATACCTACTAGGTTCTATACCTCCACCCTTGTAAGAGAAAGAGGGACTTTTGGAAAGATGCAGATTGGAGAAATATGACTATAGACAAATTTCAAGCAGAGAGGTGATATATAATCAGATCTGAATTTTTTTCGACTTAACAGTGTAAAACATTTTGAACAAAACATATGGGGATATATTTAAGCATATTTACATAGTATTCGTCTTGCATCTACTGCATCTCTCCGTTTTTAAATAAATTAAACTCATTTTTTAAGCTGCCAAGTGGCACAGACTGGCAATATATACATACTCCTTAAGTTACACAACAGTTAAGCACGATTTATGTATGTGTGCTCAATCATAAAAGAGACTAGTGCCAAGATAGTCACAAATTTCCAAGATAGTAACAAATTTGCCATCTACTAAAGTTCATGACTGTTACATGACAAGAAATTCTGAGTAAGCTTATATTTGTTCTAGTTGTCCTGCAAAATAGGAAAAGAATTATGAGTAACATTTCATACAAAGGCAGAGCTAACATTTGTTGGATGTTGGCCAGTCATGCATCACTTTTAAATGCTTTGTACACATTCAATGATTTAATCTTTCTAACAACCTTTTGGGTTGCTTCTATTTTCTGTCCCATTTAATGGGTAAAGAAATGGAGACTCAAGTCCAAATGACCTTCCTAAGAGGATTTAATAAATAAGCAGTAGTGATGAGACTTGATTCTTGGCAGTCTGGTTTTGGGTTTTATTTAGACAACTTTCCTGATAGAATAAGGAAATCCCTTGCAATGCCATGTAACTGCACTCACAAGTTATAGACAAGTTATAATTCCATCCTCTAAAAATGCACAGGCAAAATCAAAGTGACTTTTGCCAGGAAGAGGTGAATTCTGTGTGAAAGAAGGATGGTTCTGTTGAGTAGATGGAAAATGTATTATTAAGTTCAGTTATCTATAGACAACATCTGAGCTAGATTTTAAAGAATGGGTAGAGCTTAGTCAGGTGAAGAAAGAAATATCTCAGTAGACACAACCACCTGAACAAAGGCACAGAGGTGCAGAGTAGTTTAGTAATTGTTTCACAGATTTTTGGAAATTAAGGTGTTCCATATTATGGTATTCCCATTTCCAAACAGAGGAAGGCAGTTATGAGCCTAGAGAAGTGGTGAGTAGATGTTGTCAGTACCTCTGTGAAGGCTTAAAATAAAAGTGAACAAATTACAGTGCTTTCTGCACCAAAGAGTAACCCATCAGTCAGATGCTATAAGAAACCAAGGCTTTGTAGACTAGAATGATGTTATAAAAGAAGTGGGAAAATGAGGGAAGGAAGACAGCATAAGTAGAAATATTAAGTGAAACACATAGTAAAGAACTTTGTAAGGAAGCGGTTTTCTGAAGATCATTAGGAAAACTTCGTAGTTAGAATAACAACAATAATAATAGCAATAGTAATAATAATAGTAGTAGTAGTAACAAATCAATGTTATTCTCACCCTAGAGACGATATGACCCACTTTCACTCTATTGACAGTGTTTCTTTTCCAACGAACGTTCTGATCACTTCACTATATTTGACATCTTCCCTGACTTCTCTCACTGGACACAGGAACTGAGGCAGGTAGAATGCTGCTCTCCTGACTTTCTGGTAACAATCACAGTGTGTTCTACAACTACTTATTATGTGAGCTGATGAATCCTGACCTGGACATCTGCCTTACAGCCCCTGCATGTTGAATTTGATCAATCAACCTACAGATGGCATGAATGGACTAGGGTACTTTTGTTGGAGTTGCTTCAGGTAGTAGGCCCAAACTACTGGCTTTCATGGGTAGAGTCCCTCTAGTCATTTGCTCCAGGATACAGATTAAATAGAGAAGTAATGGTAAAAGGGAAAAGACAAGAAGTTTATCAAACATGCACGGGTAGCTGTGGGAAGAGGACAGATAGGCATTTCAAGTGATCTGCCTACCTACACATTTGCTTTAGGTTTCAGTAGAGAAAGACTCAAAGGGGTGGGTGGGAGGGGGGGAGGTGTGCATTATTATTTAAACAGTCCTAGCCCCCATGTATTCTGTGTGCATAATAGGCAATGGACTGGCCATCAGAGGATTAGAGGGGCCACAACTGGTCTGTAGATAATTTTCTCAGGATTGGCCTGGTGGAGCCCTATTATAATAAGAGTCATTGTTGCCTGGAAGATGGCCTTGGCTTCTGTCAGTCAGGTCCTTCTTATGCTCCAAGAAGGCTGCAAACTAATGGAAGGAAAGGATGGCTCAGAGCAAAGGACACAAGTACAAGCAGCAAGACTAGGATGCTGTTAGTGAATTCCGGGGTCCAAAGGAGGTGACATTGCTTTTTTAGCAAAAGCTTCTCTCCACAATAAAATAATGTTTACCGATTTTCTGATCATGTCTTCCTGCTTTTATTTTTTGTGAGGTTTGAACTCAGTGACTTTGAGCACCAAGGCTTAAGAATGGTGCTCTACCATTGGAGCCACACTTTGACTTTTCTCCCTTTGCTTTGTCTTCCAATTTTCACTTTGGAGATATAAGAAGTAGAGTTGTGTTTACTGAAGTTGTATAGGACAGTTGAAGAACATCTGGAAAAGTTCACTTACTCTCCAGTTTCCTATAGCAATTCTTTGCAAAGAGATAAGAACACAAAAAGAATTATAAATAGTTCCACTTTCATAAAAATACCTAATTTGTTAAAAAATTTAACGTATTTTTGAAATTAAAATTATTAATAATTAAGGTGCTCACTTTAAATAAAAGTTATAAGTTTAATCAAGTATGCTTAATTAAATATACTTGAAATCAAATATAATTTTCATATTTAAATGCTTTGATTAAATATTTGATAAAGTGTGTTTGATTAATGAAATGTTAAATATTTAAACTAAATGCATTTACTATAAAATTTTGATTAAATATTTCATGCAGGCTAACCAATTTGAGATTTGTCTTTCAATTTTAACAGTATATTTCACATTTTAAAAGGAAATAATTTGGAATAATTTTTAATTTTTTCTTACATTTCTTACTTTAATTTGTCCTTTTGATAAAAATTCATTTTAAGGACTGAGGGCCATGTCTTGAGTGGTAGAACACTGGCTGAAGAAGTGTGGGGCCCTGAGTTCAAATGCTAGTACTACCACTATCTTTACCACTAACTTTTGAATAAAATTAGAGCTTATGTTATTGGTAACAAATATGTAAGAATCTTGTTTAAGATACATGCAGTGACTTTGCTGCATGCATGACATTGCTATGAAACAAACATAACTGATGAGCTCCTTTAATTACTACTCATCAAAAATTGCTGCTCTGTCCTCAGAAATGCTAAGTAACAATTACATTAGATGCTTTTGCTATGTCTCCCTCTTTTCCTTATATGAAGTCACAACTTAGGGTAAACATTTCAATTTTGTTGTTATAAGGATGCATTTTCAAAGAGTATACTTTGTTTCATAGTCTTTGTATTTCAATGTGCAATTTTCAAAGTATTTAGACATAGGAGAACAGAGCCTCCATTCAGGTTCTTGCCAAAGGCCATGAAAGAATGAAAAGAAGGTGTGTGTGGTCACTGCTGACTCCCCGCTACAGGAGGCATCCGATGTGGCTGAATAATCAAGCCTGTTTGTTCCTGGTTGGCTCATTTAATTTCTCATTGTTCTAGGCCTAGACTCAACATCAGTATTCTCAGATCCCTATGTATAGACTTCGTCACTCCCTTCTTATGGTTCCAACTACACTTATATGTTGTCTTATGACAACTGGCATGCACAGGCCCAGGTGTTCCACTCTGTAGTGAGTTCACTGGGACCAGGAGTCTTTATCCATATCAACATGGTTGATTAGTGCCTGGCACACAGCCTGTCTGGAAGCTGGGCCCCCCATAACGGAGAAGGAAATGAAAATTCCATCCCATTCTCCAACTGCAGAGAAGTGCTTGTGATCACATGCGACATTGGCTCCTGTTGATGAACCTGAGCTGTGATATGCACACATGACCCTGAAAACAGAGTTTAAAGTACCTGCTTTGTGAAACAAAAACAAATACAAATGTGATCAACTTGCAATCTTATTTCTTTTATGTGTCATGTGAAAAACCTTTTCTTCACATTCTTTGACTTGGGAATAAAAAGGTGGCATTATCATGGCCTTTTAAGATTGAGAGTACTTACCTATCTTTTTACACTATCTTTCTGTTATATCTACTGTCAAACATAGTAAGCATCTGGTTTGCAATATAGCCTGTTTATGCTTTATAATAATAGAGTGAAAGGAAACAAGTTTGCAGCGTTGGTTATAGTTAGAGATGTTTATTTATAAGGAATTTTAAAATGTGAATATTCCAGAACTTTACTACATACTGATGATCATTGTGCCCAAAGAGAAAAAAAAATCTCATTCTCTTGTATTAAAAAAATCTTGGTTTCTTATTTCCATGCTAAACACACTGATGACACAACAATCATTCAGCCCCTTGCTCCAGAAAATACCTGATCCTGGCAGATAAGACTTGAACCATCTAGATGTTATTTATCAGTACTTGTAGCTTGCCATCAAGATCTCTTTCAAGACTCCACCATCTAAGTCTACTGAATTATAACATCTTCAGAACCCCCAGAAGTACACTATCTTCGAAGGCCTGCCTTACAATCATTCCATAACCCTCATAAAAGTTCTTCTCTGACACCTGACTACTCAGTCTTGACACTGCCAGAGTCAATCAATGTGATATCCTTCCATATTGTATTATATCCAACCAATATAGTTTTTCATGATTAAAGGTTTTTGTGGTGATACTTTGGGGGGATCTAACAGGTGAGAATCCTTTGGATTCTTTAGATTGTATACTCCTAAGAGTTACTCTGTGGTTCCTATGTGGAACCTGACTGCAATGGGTTTAAGTTTCCTCAGTAGGTCAAAGCTGTGATTTCTCCGTTTTCAACTCCCAAACATCTTCTAGGAATAGGAAGGGCATGTTTAGGAATCGATTGATCATCTGCTCACGCTTGAACACTCTCTCCACTGAAGAAACATATATAAAAACATCTCATGCGTAAAGAGACCCCATTTGTAACTCTGCACTCAGCATTTTTTCATGAATTCATTTAAGATGAGCAAAGAAAGAATATAGGTATAAATATGGTAAGTCTGTCATGTGAAGAGCTCAAAAAATATCCTAGTACTATGCTTCCTATAGGACAATCTTTTCCTTGTGTTATCTGGCATGATCTTATGAGACTTTGCCTTATTACATTGGTGTATCCAAATTTTCCATCTGAAATTTGAGATTGCTATGATGGATAATTTTGCATTTCTGAAAGAATTTGGCAGATGAAGTGGTACACTGAGTAAAAGAAATTACTGTTATCTTCTAACATACTGTCTTGTTAGTATCGCTTTTTCATTGGCTCACCTTTTATCCTTTGTTTCACCATTTTGATGTTTCCCTTCCCTTCCCTAATTCAGATAAATGTATAGATAATACCCAGGGTACCGAAATAAAATACAGTGACAACAGGGGCTAAACCATAGGGAAGAAAAATGCAAGAAAAAAAGAAAGACTTTCAAATAGAACATTATAAAATAACAGCAACAATGAAAAAACACTTGTTTTCATATCTTGGAGCTTATTTCATTTAGCATCATCTTATATGATCATATGTACATAGTCATTAAGCCATTGTGATCCTCTGTTAGTTGGAAATTAATGGTACAAATCTGGGGAAGAGGGGATTGGGGAGAAGGTGGCAGAAAAACAAGGGAGGCGGTAACAAGTTTGACAAGAAATGTACTTACTACTTTATGTATGCAACTTTAACCCCTCTGTACATCACCTTGACAATGAAATTAAGTTTAAAAAAAAAGAAAGAAACTACACTAGACACTATATTGGAAATAAAGTATACAACTTGGGAGGGGGATTAGTAAGGAAAAACTTGAGAGAAAATGAAGGAGGGGTGACACTGTTCAAAAAGAAATGTACTCAGTTTGGGAATATGGCCTAGTGGCAAGAGTGCTTGCCTCAAATACATGAATCCCTGGGTTTGATTCCTCAGCACCACATATACAGAAAACGGCCAGAAGTGGCACTGTGGCTCAAGTGGTAGGTAGAGTGCTAGCCTTGAGCAAAAAGGAGCCAGGGACAGTGCTCAGGCACTGAGTTCAAGGCCCAGGACTGGCCAAAAAAAAAAAAAAAAGAAAGAAAAAGAATAAAGAAACATACTTATTACTTGACTTATGTAACTATAACTCCTCTGTACATCACCCTTACAATAAAAATTTAAATAAAAATAAAAGAACAAGAAAATAAATCACCCTCTGCAAAAATTGCATGCGATGGGTCTCACCCAATGCACTTTAATAGGACAAAAAGACAGCAGGAAATCATATGATTTCTCTTTCTGTTGGAAGTGGAATATCTATCTCCTCCCTTCAGAAGTTTATACTGTGCATTCTCAGGTCTTTAGACCCAGATGGTTTCTTACATATTTTTTTCCTTTGCTTCTCAGGAATTGGACTTGAACTAGACAACCAGCTTTCTGAGATTAGTAGATGAAATACCATTGATTGTGAGATTTCTTAGACTATATAGTGTGAACTGTAGAACTGAATCATATTTATCTGTCCTTCTGTCTATCTATCTATCTATCTATCTATCTATCTATCTATCTCTGTCTAAAATCTATCTATTATTTATCATATATCTATCTAAACTTGATTGGTTTTGTTTTTCTGGTGAACCTTTACTAGTAACAGGGATCAAAGTTACAATATGTATAATCAAATAATTCAGAATACCAATGTTTCACAGGAGTGCCTTGCTTCAAGTCCATGCCTCATTACAGTTAGAGGGACCCTTTAAAGGCACCTGGAGACCCTAGGCTCAAGGCACTTCCATGGAAAATGCTATTCCATGTAAGGCTCTTGAGACCTGAATCTCGGCCAAGTATTAAAATTTTGCTTCTAACATGTGATTGTTTTCACAATAGTTTATTTATCCTCTTCAGTGGCATAATTTCACAAATGGTAATTTAAAATTTGACTATTTTGCCAAACTCTCAATTCAAACAAAAGCACTCATTTGAGAGACACTCTAGAACAGAAATGGCCAATATGTTTCCTTGTCCTAAGAAACCTGAATTGGAGGCCGGTTTCCAAAATGGATGTGTCTAAAAGATACCTTTTGTCAAAGCAAACAAGAAAAGAAAATATGGACAAAAACACTTAAAATTATTTCTCTTAGCTTCTCCTGAACTGCAGTCTGATTATAGCTATCTTTCTTCCTTTTCTCTTTGTTCTCCATTCTAGGTTCCTACATTATCCTCAATCCTACCCCTCCTTCTTGACTCAGCTCCTTTCCCTTTTAATAGTCAGGAAGCTCCCAAGTCTGAAAATTCTCATAAAATTATACAAATATGGAAGTGGTGCTGTGGCTCAAGTGGAAGAGAGCTAGCCTTGAGCTGAAAAGCTCAGGGACAGTGTCCAGTCCCAGAGTTCAACTCCCATGACCGACCAAAAACAAAAGTTCACAAATAAATTTACAGTGATTTGATGAACTGATAAACTACTAAGGCGAGATTTAAATAATTTGGTCCCTAGGGATCTCAGAAGCAAAAATATAGGATAGAAAGTCAGGGTGGGGAAGATTGTGAGCCTGATCCAATAGACTGAATTGTAGAGGAAATCCAAGGAGTCAGGAGAGCTGTAGGCATCCAGCAAGAGTCGTAAGCTGCTACCCTCAGTCTGCTCTGATTACCTTGTAATCATGTCCTATAAATAAAGAAAGGAGGACCCTTAGTTAGTGGCTTCAGGAAGAGGCTTTGACCATGTTTACATAGGATTCAGGAACAGATCTACGGGTAGCTGTGACTCCAGCTCTATCTTCACTTTCTTGCCAGGGATTTTATATGAAAGCAATGACAGGAATGGAAATGATCAATGTTGCCTGTTCTTTAACTCTACACTTAGTATCATGAAATAACCTTAAAGCACAATCAGATTAAATTCTAGTGTAAATTTGGTGGTCTTATAAAACAATTGTGTATTTTCACTCCAATCAAAAGAATTTGCATGGGAAATGAATAAGCTACTGGTTGAAAATGTAAACATAAGAACAATGAAAATAGAATTGTAAGATGAGAGTTAAGAAATGCAAGGAACCAATTAAAGTGCTGGACAACACAAATAGTCCAAAGAGAAACTCAGTGTTTAGATTCCATCTTTACTTTCCAGTACACAAGGAATAATTTTGCAGATGGTAAAGGATAATTTGCCAACTTTTTATTAAATTAAATTTTATTGAGAAGGTGATGTACAGAGAGGGTATAGTTACATAATAAGGTAGTGAGTACATTTCTTGTCATATTTGTTACACCCTCCTTCATTTTTCTTTCCCTTCCCCAGTTCAGATAAGCATATATACAATATCCAGTGTACCAGAATCATCTACAGTGACCACAGGGGGTACGTCAAAGGAAATTCACCTAGCACATTTAACATTGACAACAGTAAAATCCTCCTGTTTCCATCTCTTGGAGTTCATTTTGCTTAGCCTCATCTTATATAATCATATGTATGTAGCTGTTGAGCTATTGTGCTCCTGGCTGGTCTATCCTAGACCTTTTTATGTTTATTTAGTAATTGGTTTAGAGAGATGATGTAAAGTCGCTGACCAAAATATGTAGAAAATGCCATTTGAAAAGAAGTTTGTTGTTTTTACAGACATGATCTCTACTGTTCTTCCCTCCCCTTCCAACAACCACATATCAGGGAGACCATGCACCTTTGTCCTCTGTGCTCCAGGCTTGTCTCACTCAGCATTAATTCGTTCAAGATCTGACCATTTCCCTGTGAATGCCATTATTTTATCATTTCTTTTTTTTTGCCATTAAGATTACCTTTATTTTAAGTACACATTAAACAAGAGATTGATTATCTAAAATCAAATGTAATACTTTTGAAAGAGACATATTCTAAAATAACTGATTTCAATGACAAATTAAAAATTTACTGAGTAGTCTGATTTCTAAGTTTATCTTGCTATTAATTTCATTAAACATATTGAGTATTTTTTCAGTAGGCAGACAATTATGTTTACTTTAGAAACAATATTTTTTGTTGATTATTCAGTAGAATTTATTATGTTACCTAATATGCACAGAATGGACTTTTCTATGAAATTATGTAGGATGTCATGTTATCTTCTCCATATTAATAACCTAATTGTATTTTCCTATGTGCAAGTAAACTTTATGAGCAATATTCTTTGTTAGCTCTCTCTACTCTGGTTGCTGCTCACCACACAATCTGAGCCTGTTTTAAACAGTTCTTTTTAAAAAATGGATTTACATTCCCAAGGCTTTTATCCTGTTTGGGTTCTCCAATGCAAACTGAGTTTTCTTCCAGGTGAAAGACATTCCACATCTATTACATTCCTAACATTTCTCACGTGTGAATTCTCTTAGGTCTGCTAAAGTGTGAATTTGGTTGAAAGACTTTCTATGTTTTACAAGGTTTCTTACCTGTGTGATTTCTATTATCCATGCCAAGGTCTGTCCACATTTGTTTATATTCATGAGGTTTCTCTCCTGTGTGTTCTCTGATGAACATGAAGGTCTGTCCCACTTCTAGGTGAAAGAATTTCCTCATTTGTTACATTCGAACTTGCCACTCTTTGAGGCAGCATGGAAAATCTGAACTACGTGGTCCATCATTCCTCCTCCAGGCTGGGAATCAGCTGAAATGAACCCAGGGTATTGCAGACACCAGAAATCTAGGCCATACCGGTAATGATAATATTCTCTCATGAGCTACGCATGCACCTTGGACACGCCATAGACGGTCCTGGGTCTCTGAATACAGAGATCTGGGGTTGGGTTCCAGGGACACCTCCTCAGATGACCAGTTGGGCTCCTCAAATGACCTGCGGGAACACAGGCGAGGGATCTGGCACACGGGAGCTAGGACAGGGATCTGGGACTTGGAGCCAGGGCACAGAGCCACGGTGCGGGAAACTGGGGCCCGGACTCAAGTCGGGATGCAGAGCCGGCATGTGGAGCCAGGAAGCAGAACCGGGCCATGAGGTTTGTTTTCATGAGTTCCAGTCATAGGTTTGAACTTGAGGCGTTTTTCTCGTGGCTAGAGCTCTATTCCTTTCGGATTGCTGGTGGTTAATTAGAGATAAGAGTGTCATGGACTTTCCTGGCCAGGCTGGGATTTTCAAGGTTTTTGTGTAACACTGTAGGTTTCCCATTGGACACTTATCGCCTGGATTGAGTAGATAGGCATTACAAGGGAGAGGAGAGAGAGAGAGAGAGAGAGAGAGAGAGAGAGAGAGAGAGAGAGAGAGAGAGAGAGAGAGAGGAACAGAGAGAGAGAGAGAGAGAGAGAGAGAGGAGAGAGATGAGAGAGGAGAGAGAGAGAGAGAGAGAGAGAGGGAGGGAGGGAGGGAGGGAGGGAGGGAGGGAGGGAGGGAGGGAGGGAGGGAGGGAGGGAGGGAGGGAGGGAGGGAGGGAGGGAGGGAGGGAGGGAGGGAGGGGGAGGGGGAGGGGGAGGGGGAGGGGGAGGGGGAGGGGGAGGGGGAGGGGGAGGGGGAGGGGGAGGGGGAGGGGGAGGGGGGGAGAGGGAGGGGAGAGGGAGGGAGAGGGAGGGAGAGGGAGGGAGAGGGAGGGAGAGGGAGGGAGAGGGAGGGGAGAGGGAGAGAGAGAATATTCTGGAAACTCTGCCACCAGAATAAACCTTCCTTTTAGAGTAAAAAACCTAATAATCCCTAGGTATTCATTTATATTTATATTCATCTGTCCTGGACATGTAACCCACGAATTTTCCCTCCCTGTCCCATGATATGGCCCATTGCATTTAAGTGAAAGAAATTTAGCAGTACATGTATGGAATGAACTCAGGGGTACCAATAATATTTTCAGGAAGAGTGTAAAATGCCCCATGTGGTTTCTTGTGTTTTCTTTTCATTGCTTATAATAAGACATTAGAAGAGAGATTTGAATGGATTATTTAGTATTCAGGTAGGATTTATTAGCACAGAGGCTCTAGCCAGCAGAATGTCTTCAAAGAAAGAAAGAGTTGATGGTGCAGATTAAGTAGTGTTATTTGGAAATGACCAAAGTTAAGAGTATTGCTAGTAAAACACTTGGTTAAGAGCTCAGAAACATTTATGCCAGTGTCTCAGTCCCTTCAACTCTGTCTTCTAAGGATTATAAATGTATGTCTTACACAGTGTCTTTATCAAACAAACAGCTTCAATTTTTTCACCATTTTTTCATTTATTTAGTTTTCCTTCCAATTTTTGTCTGTGGGCATTATAATAATTTGTCCTTATAGTAAAGATTAATTCTGTACTTTTACCATTAACAGAGCCTAACCATTTTAACACTTCTGAATAGTGTAAATAACTATCATTTTCTTAAAAAATATATTTTGTTGTTATTGTAAAGGTGATATACAGAAGGGTTACACTTACATAAATCAGGTAATGAATAAATTTCTTTTTGAACCATGTCACCCTTTCCTTCGCTTTATTTCAGTTTCCCTCTTGTCTCCACCAACAAGTTGTATAGTACATTTTTCCACATAGTATCTACTTAGTATCACTGCTGCATTTGCTCACCCTATGTCCCACCTTTCCTGTGCTCCCACTTTTTTTCACCATCCCGTGTGTTTACTTGTAGACTGATAGGCACATTTTACTTAACACAAATGAGGGAAACTATGTAACCTATGTTTCTTGGGTCTGGCTTACTCTGCTTAATATAATTGTTTTCAAGCCCTTCTATTTCCTTATGAATGACAGACACACTACCCTTCTTTCTGATGGAAGAATAGAACTCTGCTGTGCATATATAACATAATTTCCTGATCCATCCATTTCTGAGGGACATCTGGTTGATTCCATATCTTGGCTATGGTAAACAATGCTGCCAATGAACATGGTTGTTCTGTTAGCTTTACTGTGACATAGTTTGTATCCTATTGGATAAATGCCCAGCAGTTGAATTGCTGGGTCATAGATAATAGAGCTTCCAATATTCTTGAGACCATTATCCTACAGTACCTTCAAACAATATTCAGAGAGAGTAGAACCAGTTCTGAAAGGATTTATAGATGTGTTTTCGTCTGTGCAGATTATCAATTGATATACAAGAATTCCAACAAGTTACTCAGAAGTCTGGTAACATTTTAAACAGAAAAAGATGAAGACAATACAAATGTGGCCTCTGGGCTGTTGAACTTCTATGAGTAAAAAGGAGACTGGGAAAATTAATCATATACAAACATACTATTTCTGTAAAATGAAAGAAGAGCCAGAGGGCAGAATCAAAGGCCCAAGTGACATATTTGCTCCTAGAGAGTATTTCTGGTCTCTAATCAAGGAACTGATGAGATGGACCTTGTCTGCCTCAGAACTGTTGGAGACCAATTACTGTGCAGCTTCCTTCCCTCCTGCTCCTTTTAAACAGCAATGTCTATAATATTTGTCCTTTGCATTTCTTACCAGGGTACATTTGGGGTGTGTGTGTGTTGTGTGTGTGTGTGTGTGTGTGTGTGTCTTGGGAATACTTTTTGCTCATAGATATTTAAAAAAAATAAAAATGTATTGTACCCATAGATTTAAAATCAAGGGAGCTGTAGAAAAAGTTAAGCCCAATTTAGATGACAAGATCATGTACATCATGCTTGATGCTGTTTCATAATTTGATGAGTGTTTTTGGGAAGGGATGGGAGTTTTAGAAGAATGTGGACATTTTGTCCATTTGACTTATTATATACAGGAAGGATATGCTAGGAATAAGCACTTATATTAATGTTAATACATTCATAAAATACACTACTTTATAACATATTATCAAAGCAATTACCTTCAATAAGGAAAATACTTTTCTGGCACTATCATTGTTTAACTCACAGTATTACACTTGTTTGGCTGGTGCTTTAACGCTTGAGCCACAGTTCAAACCCTGACTTTTGCTGGTTATTTTGGAGATAGTGTTACGTATGTTTCTTGCTTGGGACTGGCCTCAAATCTCAGTCTTCCAGCTCTCAGTATCCTTAATGACTAGGATTACAGGCATGGGTAACTGGTGCCATACCTCAAGGTTAAATTTTATAACTATAATTGAGCAGCTAATTCAGGGCCAAATTCATTAAACAAAACAAAAATAAACCCAACCCTTATACAATAGTAACATAAAGTACACATACATATATTGATATGTGTTTACACATATACACACATTCACATTTCTCTTTTTAAAAAATTGTACTCAGGCTAATACTTTTGTTGTTTGTTCTTGAAGACATATTTTTTTTTCTTATTTATTGTCAAAGTGATGTACAGAGAGCTTACAGTTTCATGTGTTAGGCATTGGATACATTTCTTGTACTGTTTGTTACCTCCTTCCTCATTCCCCCCCTCCCCCCCCTTTCCCTCTCCCTCAATGAGTTGTTCATTTGGTTTACACCAAACAGTTTTGCAAGTATTGCTTTGTAGTCATTTGTATTTTTATCCTGTGTCTCTCGATTTTGGTATTCCCTTTCACTTTCCTAATTCTAATACCAGTATATACAGTTTCCAATGTACTCATATAAGATACAGTGATAGTGCAGGTATAACCACAGGAAGAGGTTACAAGAGAATCCTCAACAGTAGAAGCTACGGTTTCACATGGCATGTTAAAAGTAATTACAACAGTTATAAAATGCTTTCCCAAGGAATTTGTTTAGGAAATTTGTAGAACAAAGCAATTTAATGAGAAAAGGGAAAGATAAAATTATGGCGATCTAATAGTTCCCAGTCTTCCCAAACTATCTAAAAAGTGACTAATACTATTGATGTGACATTAGAATGGTAAATTGCAGCTGTAAGTGAATATTAAGTCATTTTCAGACATTCTGAAACAATTGTTTGAATTAAGACCCAGTACTTAGGTGGGTGAGAAAAACAACACATGATTATTGGATTTGTCCCATATTCTGACATAATGTGGTTCAGTCATGAATTTCTTCTGAAGATTTATTATTATGTGTTAGTTATTCCAGGTGAGGGGTTTGTTATGCCATTTCCATATGTACATTTAATGTATCCAATGAAACCTTTCCCTCTCTTCTTCTTTGGAGATACATTTATTAAATTGTATTGAACATTTGCTCATATGTCTGAATTCTAACTTTACAGTCTCCTAGAGAGGCTTGCATATTATTCTGACTCATTAGTATTCCTGTCTTGGTCCCCTTTAGTAGGAAGAAACATAGTAGACTCTAGAGATCATTATTGTAGGAAGTGAGACAGTTTCTGGGTAATTCATGGTTCATGGAGATGAAACAAAAATCAAGAAATTCAAATGGTGTCTGCTTCTAGTAACCAGCTCGAGGCCTTTTCTTTTTTTCTATTTTGAAAACTTGGGCTGGGGGTTGGATGGTGCCATGTGCTGCCAGACTTACTGAGGGACTTCAGTAGTTTGAGACCTCAAAATTCTAGCTGACACTTTCAAACTCTAGTTCCACACCCAAACCCCCGCCATGCTCACCTGGGCTGTCAGACACTGGGATGATCGCCTGACTACTGCTCCCCAGTGATGCTCAGAGTCCTTGATTTTATTACTTTTTTTTAAAAGGAAAAAATACCTACTAACAAAATAAAATTGAAAACGCAATAAAACTTTGGGAGTGGAAGTGGGGGCACAGAAATGGAGGGACAAAAAGTGAACAAATAAAGCAACATTGTACTCATTAGAAACTGTTGAAAATGAACTCCATAACTTGTGGATGGGATGGGAGGGGAAAACTGGGGGAGAAGGAGAGAAGGGGTGACATTGTCCAAAAAGAAATATACTCTTAATCTGATTTACATAACTGTAACTCCTCTGTACATCACCTTTATAATAACAATATATTAAAAAAAACTAATAAACATTTCTTCTCTACTTGTGTGGCAGTGACTGACTCTCATTTAGCTTGATTTACCCAAATTTATTCATATCAATTAATTGGATAATGAGTCACCAGCAGTCGTTAGGTTTTACAGAACCATTATCCTCATTTTCTAATTTACTTTGAGGGAAATGATGTATGTAAACATTTTCTAAATATTATGTGGGATATCCATTTTCAACATGCATAAATTATTATTTGTTCTCATTCGGGCTCTCATCTCTAACTAAGCAGAGCTGTGCTGCTGCTCTTTGATCTCCCTAACCCCACTCTCAGATGTAGAAACTTCCATTTCTTCTAAGACAAGGACTGAATATTCTTTCTGCTCTGGGATCTGCCTGTTCACTACCTGATACTCAGTCCTCAAATTCTGACATTTTCCACCCCCTACTTGTTGTCTGCTTACTAGATGGATGTTCTTCAATTGACTCTCTTTTTCTGGATGCTTCTCATCATGTGATCTCCAGTGTTGGCCTGTCATGTGTCTGGTGGCCTGGCCAGTCTTCTCTCCAGTCCTTATCCTGAGGGAGCAGTTCCCAGGGTCTTCTCTGGTAGTCTAAGCCCTCTTCTGCGGTCCTCTCATGGAACCACCACACTATATTGCTGCCATTACTTTTTGTCTGTCTGTCATTTGTGCAGATTCATGGCACCTTTAGCTTATTTGTTAAACAGACAAATGTTCTAAAGAAGTGAGTAGGCCAGGCATGGGAGCTCACTCCCTTAATCTCAGCTACATGAGAAGTAAAGATTAGGAGATCACAGTTTGTGGCCAACCATGGCAGAAGGTTAGTAAGATTCTATCTTAGCCAAGAAGTCAGGTGTTATGGTACATAGCCATGATCCCAGCTAGGCAGGAGGCAGAGGTAGGAAAACTGATGCAAGGATGGCCTTAGGCCAAATCAATCCCTATCTAAACAAAATACCTAAAGCATAAAGGCTAGGGGGTATTGTTAGAATGCCTGTCTAACCAAAATAAGGCTCTTGAGGTCAAACCCCAGAATACAGCCATGTGACCATGTGGTTAGCAATGGGTATTCCACAATGAGCAAGACTTATGTAGTCCTTCTACACAAAGTTAAAATGGGCCAGGTGTGGTGACAGCTACTCTGGAGGCAAAAGTAGGGTAATTACTGTCAGAAGATAGCCAGGGTTACGAAATCAATTTATGGAGTGCCTGAAGAACTTGTAGATTTTAGATTTTGTAGAAAGATTAGCCACATTTCTTTCTTTTTAAAAAATAAAATTTCAAGTCAGTACTTGGTATAAATTATGTTGATCTGTGGAGACAGTCAAGGCTTTGGTGACAAAGACCAAGCAGTTCAGAGGTGGAGGGCGGGCAAAATAAATTTAGGAACAGCATGCATCAAGCCCTGCAGGAAAGAAGATTAGAAGCAAAGGCTTTGTAACAGGCCTGTGGCTAGTAAGATGACTGTGAGATTTGGCCTGGATATGCCTCTGTGTAACCTCTCACAAAAGCTCTGATGGAGTCTTGATCTTTGAGTCTTTGTAACCAACTCTTAACAGCTTTGTCCAGATCTCAAATTCCTCTCCTTACATCTGAGTGGCTATCTTGTTCTGCTGAAGGCCTGGTGACTGAGGAGAAAAGAGAACAAAGTGAATCATCTCTGAACAAAAAGAGTATGACTTATATCCTCCGAATGACAGACTATTCATCTTTGTGTCCCCTACTACTTAGAAAATCCTGGAACTTAGTTTGCAATACATAAAAGTTCTTTGCATTGTTATTACGAGCTGTCATTAATTCCTTGGAAACTTAATTAAGCATTCCAACCTTCAAATTCATCAGGAAGGTAATGAGAAAACGTTTGGATTCTTAAGTCAATGCTTAGGAAACAAGAGTGGTACACTGCATGTTAGCTCTTACTGATTTTCTCTTTTTACATTCAGGAAACAAAGAATACTGAATACAATCAGTGAAAGAACTAGGTTGTTGCAAAATTCTGATCTGGACAATTTTTTTAAAGTAATTACTTATTTATTGTCAAAGTGATGGTTACAGTTTCATATGTAAGGCAGTGGGTACATTTCTTGTACAATTTGTTACCTCCTCCCTCATTTCCCCCCCTTCCCCTTTCCCCTCTCCCACCCTGAGTGATCTGAACAATTTTTAAAGCTAGGTATCGTTTAAAGCACCAGTATGTACTGCCATTAGTATTTGTTTCTGCTTTTCCATAAGTTTTTTGAAGCATAAAAAATTGAATGTGTACACCAAAGAAAGTGAAATAATACCCATAATCTCATAGCACAACCCTTGCCAACTGTCAATATTACTGCCTTTCTTCAGTCTTTTCTTTTAATCTTTTATTTCCTTGTAATCATAGTTCAAATAAACATTTACATCCTCCTATTGTTTAACTTAACATTTATTCTAAACATTTTGTCATATAATCTCATAGACACGTGCATCATTTTGTTGTTTGTGGTATCTATTAAATTAGAACTTAAAATACACGTGGTATAATTTAAATTAGAGCTTATCATGTACAAAAATTTAAGTTCTAAAGCCAGTATACAAGTCAAAAATTACTTTCTTGAAATGTTTTTAAAAAACTAAAAAATGAGCCTTGAAGTACATTTTTTTCCCTCATCAGTGCTTTTATATTTCCAGTTACTTCCTCAGTTTATTCTCTAAGAATGTTAGAAGCTTATTTCTTTAAGGGAGCATTGTTTTTGAAGCACCAACAATAGCCATGTCCTTGTTAGTGAAATTTTCATTTCTTGTTACACTTACATTTGTTGTTTATTTATAAGTCTATTTTCCTCAAACTTTTATTCTCTCTCTAATTTCTAACTCTCTCTCTCTCTCTCTCTGTGTGTGTGTGTGTGTGTGTGTGTGTGTGTGTGTGTGTGTGTGTGTGTGCCAGACCTGTGGTCTTGAACTTGGGGCCAGAGTGCTTTCTAGCTCCACTTCCAGTTTTTGGCTGGTTAACTAGAGATGAGAATCACAAGGAGTTTCATACTGGGGCTAGTTTTGAGCCCTGATCCTCAGATCTCAGTTTCTTGAGGAGCTAGGATCATAGGCCTGAGCCACTAGTGCCCAGCTTTAGAATTTCTTATTTGCTGGGAAAAGAACCTTGTGCTTTCTTCAGTTACCACTGAAAACTTGCAGACTCTGAAACGTATTTTAGCTGCATGTTGCAGATCATCATCAGGGCTGTCTTCCCCTTCTGATTGGACATGCTCTGCCCCAGGAAGACTGTGCAATCTCCCAATTACTCTCCCAAGTTCTTCTGCATTTGTGACCTTTGGTACTTTTTTGTTTGCTTTTAGTTTGCATTTTGTCCCTATGGTTTCATATTTCTTTTCAGTTTTCTAGCATCATTGTTAGATAATAAGACTATTTAATAAAACATAGACATAAAAGAAAGGCCTCTTATTTTTTTCACTAAATTTCAAGTACTCTTTTTTGTTTCTGCTGCCTTCCTACCCTCACCTACTATATACTTCCTGTGGGGTTGCTAAATAGGTTTATATCTGTGTACTTCTGTCATTTTGTGTAAAAAAGAGCTTGAGGAAATTTGTAAACACATACAAGAACTCCTGCTCATACCTGTTGGATTATTTTTGCCAACAACAAGCATGGTGTGTTCTGTCAGTTTTTCTTCCAGTGAGATTTTGTTCCGAAGGCAGTTCCCATTCTTGGCTTGAGATAGGATTCTAAATCAAAGCTAGACCTCCTCTTCTGTCCTTTCATCTGGGTACCCTTTGGGTTTATTACATATCCATATTTCAGTATGAGTTTCCTAACTTCTACACCATACCTGCTCTTTATATTCCAAACTTGCTCATACCTTTTAGAAGGAGGCTCATCATTCAACTTCTCATGACATCTTTGAGGAGTGATATAGGCAGGAGTAGACGACTTTCAAATAGAATGGTGGGAGATTTTTTCCCCCACAGCACCTGAATGTTTTAATAAGAATTCCCCTACACCCTTCCCCAGATTCTCACAATTTTCCTTGAGTAATGACATGGATAAAAGTCTGTCCTAGTTGTAGCAATTTTAAGAGAATACTTGCATTGTGAGATTGGAATGGCCTGAAGCAATACCTTTATTTCTTTGTCAAATCTCATAAACTGAAAAGGAATTAAAGGAATGGTATTGGAGACTTTGAGGAAAGAGAGCTATCTTTAAAAAAAATTCTCTCTTTTATTCCTCCAGTACTGACCTGGTGGATATGACATGGCTACAGGGTTTGGTCTTTGAACGGTCAGGTACATGACTGTTCCATTTCAAAGACATACGCAGAGCACAGGAATTGTGCTGTACTGCATGGATCTGGGAGTTGGCATCTGCGAATATTAAATCCATGAGAATGGAAGAGGAAACGTGTTAGTAGCTCTGGTGAGATGAAGGAGAATCCAAGATATGACACAAAGACAGGATAATAATAATGAGCCATTTTAATAATACTAGTAGTAATAACAATGCTAACGCCACTAAAGACTTCCCAATGCCAGCAATAATTCTTCAAGCTCTGCACGTATCATTTTACAGAATTCATATAACAATAATGTGGAGTAGGTGGCTGTAGTGGGCTCCTACTATATAGAAAGGAATACTGTTCAATGAAGTTGATATACTAGCTCCAGGACACTGTTAATAAATGATAGAGCCACCATTCCATTTGAAGTCATTGGGACCACAGAACAACTCTGGTGTCATATGCAAATGCTGACTCTTATTTAGCTTGTAAGCTCACAGACCTTCCTTCCTTCCTTCTTTCCTTCCTTCCTTCCTTCCTTCCTTCCTTCCTTCCTTCCTTCCTTCCTTCCTTCCTTCCTTCCTTCCTTCCTTTCCTCCCTCCCTCCCTCCCTCCCCTCCCTCCCTCCCTCCCCTCCCTCCCTCCCTCCCTCCCTCCCTCCCTCCCTCCTTTCCTTTCCTTTCTGTTTGTGCCAGTCTAGGTGCTGTCTCAGCTTTTTCAAGGCTAGCACTTTACCACTTAAGTCACAGCTCTACTCTGGCTTTTTGGTGATTAATTGGAGATAAGAATCTCATGGAATTTTCTGCCCAACCTGGCTTCAAAACATGATCTTCAGATCTCAGCCTCCTGAGTAGTTAGGATTATAGGCATGAATCACTGGTGCACAGCTGGAATTTTTAATTAAAAATGCCAGGAATTAGAAGTCTAAGCATCAGATTGTGACATCATTTTGCTCATAAATTTTTTTTCAAAAGAAGAAGAGATAAACATTCCTTGAAGTTACTTAGACTTAGCAATGGCTGGACCTCTACCAATCTAGGGTTTCTTGTCTGGCAAAGATAATTCTATGCTTCCATCAGAAAGAATGACATGGCCCCATTCATAAGGAAATGGAAAGACTTGGAAAAAATCATATTAAGTGAAGTAAGCCAGATCCAAAGAAAACAGGCTTGAACTCAGAGTCTGGGCACTGTCCCTGAGCTTCTTTTGCTCAAGGAAAGTGCTCTTCCACTTGAGCCACAGCACTACTTCCAGCTTTTTCCATTTATGTGGTACTGAGAAATCAAACCCAGGCTTCATGCATGATAGGCAAGCACTCTTCTGCTAAGCCACATTTCCAGCCCTTTTTTTCCAGGTAGGAGAGAAAACCTTATTCCTGAACTGCTGGCCTGTGGCTGAGATGATGCATGGCCAGAGAGAAGGGCTGAGCCACTATTGAGTCATTTTTTATCTAGGGCAGGGGCAGGAGGTATGGTCAGGTGGATTGGATGTGATCTCAGAGAAGGGGGAGGTAACTGCTCCCAGGTGTTCCAGTTACCTAGGTAATGCAGATACTGGTTGCAGACATAAACAGTGAGGGGGTATCTGCATGGAGCCCTCCTGGGGGTGGGCCTTACATCCTGGCCTTTTAATAATTATGAAAAAGGAGGTAGATGCTCTCTGGCTACTTCCTGCTGGCAAGGGGCATTGACATTAGGGGGAAAAGGTGGAAATGTGGCCTTTCAGGGAGAAGGCAAGCAGCAGATGTCCCTTGGTGGTACATGCCTGTCCTTGAATGAAGCCTGGAAGAATTCTCAGGAGGTAGGGGTCCAACCCTCTGTTTATTCCTTTTTTTGTCCTTGAGTTATCTCCTGTTGTCACTGTTTTTTATTTCTGTGTCCTGTGTCTTGTATATCCATCTATCTGATTTAGAAATGGCAAGGGAATCACAGCTAAAATTTACAGTGAAGGTTTTTGTTTTTTTCTTAAACTCAACTCCTTTTCAACACTTTTGAATAGCCCATAGGACTATATATGATGGAAGAAAAGATAAAAACAGGAGCTTTGATCAAGGATAGACTTGAAGATTGGAGTGGCAGTCTGATGTAGTAGCTAATGGCAAATTTAAGAGGAGAAAGCAGAAGGTTTGGGCATCGATGTACCATTTTCTAGTAGGAATTGCAGAAAAATCAGTTAGCTATTCAGAAAGGTTTCCATGCTTAAAATAATAGGTGAACTCTCAGATTATGAAAGCTATTTGTTGTAATTAAAAATCTTTTATTCATTTTGTTGAATGCTTGTTAAGGTTAAGAGTTTTCTGTTATGTTGAGATGCGTCATTAACAAGGACCATTAAATGCCTTTCCTCATCATCCTTTGGGAGCATTCATGAACATTGTATAGATACTTAGCTTGCATTAAGACCTATGAAGAAATAAAATAGGTGAAAGAGACAGAGTAGAAGTGGCTCTTGTTTTAGATCTATGTGCATGGGAGATGTGCTTGAATAGGTGGCACTTGAGCGGAGACATTTAGTCCAATCATGTGTGCCCAACATTTTCTAGAGGATAAAAGGTTGAATGTAGTTAGAAGGCATGGTGGCAGCATAGCACAGACGTTTCCAGACCTCTTGCCATTTTCCTAACTGCTCCAAGTGCTTTCATTCTAAGTGCTTAAAAACTAAAATGTAGAATTTTTTTTGTTTTTTTTTTTTTGGCCAGTCCTGGGCCTTGGACTCAGGGCCTGAGCACTGTCCCTGGCTTCTTCCCGCTCAAGGCTAGCACTCCGCCACTTGAGCCACAGCGCCGCTTCTGGCCATTTTCTGTATATGTGGTGCTGGGGAATCGAACCTAGGGCCTCGTGTATCCGAGGCAGGCACTCTTGCCACTAGGCTATATCCCCAGCCCTAAAATGTAGAATTTTTATCTCCTTCGCCCTTCCCACCCCGGGTGTGGGAGGGGAGGCAGGAAATGTCTCTTTCTTTTCTATTTCTTTCTTCTTTAAGCCTGTCATAATAAAATAAATCTTGTTAAAACTTTAAAAAATAAAAAAACTAAAACAACAAGATCTCACTTGGTGTCCCTATTATGTTTCAGAAATGTGTTGGAGAATTTTTAAAAAGAATTTTTAAAAGAAGTTTACATGAAGCCGGGGGTGATGGTTCATGCTTGTGATCCTAGCTACTAAGGAGGCTGAGTCTCAGGACTGACCTTTGAAGCCAGCCTGAGCACACAAGTTTGATATACTTGTATTCCAATTAGCCAGCAAAAATTCCAGAAGTGGAGGTGTGGTTCAAGTGGTAGAGCGCTAGCCTTGACCAAATATAAATAGCTAAACAAGAGCATGAGGGCGTGAATTTATGCCCCAGTCCCCCAGTAATCCCAGCACAGGCGCGCGCGCACACACACACACAAACGAAGTTTTCTTGAGGCAAATCCAAACATATATGTTTACAGTAAATGGCAGTGTTTTCGTTATAAAGTAACAACTAATAAGCCTGAAAAAGACACAAGGCCATGCCTTAATTTACTTGTTTCGTACAGTGTGTGATGGCAAGACGCCCTCATTCCTAATGTCCAAGGTTACATGAAGAATGAATGGGAGAATTAATAACGAGATCTGGACTGCGTTCTACTGCAGAGCATTCAACACAGATTGGTTTTATACACAGATTTTAGAAAATCTGAGCATCAATCATCTGACCCTCAATAACTTGGGGATCTCAAGACAAAGTTCTTTAGAGAAATCCAAACTACTCTCCTGCTCAAGTTGTTTGTGTGAGTGCTGCAATGAATGAACAGAGGTGGCAGAGATACAAAGAGAATAAGCCTAGGTTCTCAGTGAGCAAAGATCAGGAAAGCACAGCACAGGCGAAATCACACATGAAAAACACCCAGAGTGTGTCTCTCTCCTCCTTTCCTCTAGGGTAGTTCTGAAGTTGATCGCTTTGCTGTCTCTTGACTTCTAGCTCCTATCACAAGCTTCTGCCTGGGAGAAAAGAGAGTAATTAAGAGAAAAGAAATGATGGCAAGTGGTTCTTTATTCTTTTTGTTTGTTTGGTTTTTATTGGGGTTTGAACTCAGGAGCCTGGCACTTGCATGCATTGCTTGCTAGGCTGGTGCTCCAACACTTGAACCACACTTGCAGCCCAGTTTTGTAGCTGGTTATTTTGGACATGGAGTATAGCAGACTTTTTCCTGCTTGTACTGCCTTTGAACTGTGACCTTTCAGATGTCAGTCCTCTGGATAGCTGGGATTATAAGTGTTAGCTACCAGTTTCTAACTGACTAGTGGTTCTTAACCCTGAATCGACCTTAGAATTGCCACAAAAACCTTGAAAAATCCCCAAGTTTGAGCAATACTCCAAGCCAGTCAGTTTGGGACTTCTTAGTATGGGGCAAAGAAGGCAGGGTTTTTCACACACCAGGTATTCATGATGTGCAGGCAAGTTTGAGAATGACAGACAAGTAAAACACAGGTATGTAGTCACAATCACTTAAGGACATGTTCTGAGGAACTTCTCATGAAGTATTTTTTTTAATCCTATGGCCGTCATGTTATCAGGAAGGCTTTGAAATGACTAGGTGGCATTACTAGTCTTATGTCTGTCCATCATTATATACAGTATCATCCTGCCATGTGAGGCCATCTATGACACAAAGGAGTTGTTTGGGGCTGGAGGCCTGACTAGAGTGGTAGAGCACCTGCCTAGCCAACTGTGTGGCTCTGAGCTTATGCCTCAGTACCTCCTGCTTCTTCTGATATGGTGTCAGGGGAAGGGACTCTGTGACACAATATTTCTGCATTGTAGAGAGTCTTTAGATTCTCCATTTTAAGAGTTTCACATAAGATTTTTTTTGTGGGGGGGTGGTTGTGGGACTTGAACTTGGGGCTTGGGTGCTGTCTTTGAGCTTTTTTGCTCAAGGTTAATGCTCTACCACTTTGAGCCACAGCTCCACTTCCAGGTTTCTGGTGGTTAATTGGAGATAAGAGTCTCATGACTTTCCTGTTGGGGCTGGCTTCAGGCCACAATTCTCATACCTCAGCCTCCTGACTAGTTAGGTTATAGGCATGAGCCAATGGTGCCCAGCTTCAAGATTTTTATGTTATTAAACATGGAAATTGTAAATGAGTAAGAAATTTATTTCTCTGTCTTCTATTCTCGTCCAGCAAAGGATCCAAAATTACAGTCACAGAAACAAATGAACAAGAAACCCAAAAAGACATTTAGTAACATATGCATTGTACACACATGGAAGAATTCCGTGATCTCAATGAGTGGTTGTAAGTGTGTGCTTATTTAATATACAGACAAAGAATAATAACTGTAAGGAAATCACAGACCAAAGAGAGACCGAGACTGTTTCTAAAGACATGCACTTTAGGCCCACCATCTGGAAGAACTAAGGACTAGATAGCAAGGTTTGCTTGTAGATCTTTCTGATGTACCTCAGGACTGAGACAACCTTAGGGATTGTTGCAGGGAATGAAAATCAACCTGGCTTTCTTGGTAGAATGGAGAATGGCAGAGAGCTCTTCCAGTGTCTTATGATTCTAAAATATTGTCAATTTAAAAAAAATCCATTATGCTCCAGTGGCAGAAAATGGTAAGTGTGTACACTGCTTTCTTGCAGAGTTCTTAAAGAATACTTGTCATATGTCTAGGATAGTCTAAGCAGAAGATTATAATAGCTCAATAGCTATGTCCATATGAACACCTAAGATGATGCTAAGCGAAATGCACTGCAAGTTATGGAAACAAGTGGTATGGAAATAAGTGTTGTTATTTTCAATATGCCATATGAAATTGTCCTTTTTCTTTTGTCTTTCTTTCCTGTGGTTTTTACCCCTGATATCACTGTAACTGATTTTAGGGCCTTGTATATTGTAAATATGTGTACTGGAACTAGGGAAGGGAAAGGGAATACCCAAATCGAAAGACAAAGGATAAAAAGGCAAACCAATGCAACAGCAACACTTACAAAACTACATGGTGTAAACCAACTGTACAACTTATGGTGGGGGAGGGAAATGGGGAGGGAGGAGGCAGGGAAAATGAGGGAAGAGGTAACAAGTTGGATAAGAAATGTACTCATTGTTTATCTTTTTTTTACCCTGTGTCTCTCGATTTTGGTATTCCCTTTCAATATCCTAGTTCTAATACCAGTATACACGGTTTCCAGTATACTCAGATAAGATACAGAGATAGTGTAGGTACAACCACAGGAAGGGGATACAAGAAGATCATCAATAATAGGAGCTACAGTTACACATAGCACGTTGAAAGTAGTTACAACAGTGATATAACAATTGTTTCCATAACATGGAGTTCATTTCACTTAGCATCATCTTATGTGTTCATAAGGGTATAGTTACTGGGCTCTAGTGATCTTCTGCTGTGACAAAAGCAATGCTTGCAAAACTGATTGGTGTAAATGAACTAAACAACTCATGGGGGGAAAGGGAAAGGGGGAGGGGGAGGGGGGAATGAGGGACGAGGCAACAAACAGTACAAGAAATGTATCCAATGCCTAACGTATGAAACTGTAACCTCTCTGTATATCAGTTTGATAATAAAAATTTAAAAAAAGAAAAAAGGAATATACTTATTGCCTTATGTACAAAACTGTAATACCTTGGTACATCACTTTAACAATAAAGAAATTTAAAAAAAGAATAGTTGTCATAACCTGGACTTTAAAATCAGTTAAGCCTATAATGACCCCCCCTCCTCCAATTTCCCACTGTCAGAGATGCTATTGCTTTGGGTAAATTAAATGCTTTTGATAGAGATAATGGTGATATTTTATATTTCAAAAGGCAACCAAAGTGCCCAGAACAGGTCTTGATACAGTAGAGGTATTTGAGAAGTAGCTTCATCTACCATTACTATCATGGTGGGGCTTAAATGAAGGGATAGAAAATTAAGGTGCTTTGCATGTCATCCTATAATGGAATCAGAGGAGGCATTAATTTGTGAATGGTTGAAGAGGTGACAGTGGCCTGGGAAGTTTTGCAATGGGAAGGAGCAACCACAAGGAGCTCCTTCTTAGATCTGACTTCATCAGGATTTCATGCCACCTCAGGGTTCAATTTGAGGCACTTTGTTGGGAGCAAGATGGAGAAAACTCAGAAAGCTCAAAAGAGAGTGACTAAAAATACAAAATAAGTGGTTTGGAAAGTAGATCCTTTGAGGAATAACTAAAGAGATTCGAGTTATTTAAGATAAAGGAAAATATCACAAGATTTGTGAAGAGGAGCAGACAAAAAATAGGAGTACAGTAGATTTTATTTAAATTTTGATTTAATCCGTAGGTGCAAACACTGCAATTTATACGAAAAGCTCATTCTGTGTTGTTTACAATTCAGTGGGACTACATTGGTTTTGTCCACTGAAGTGTCATGTTTTACGTTTCAAAGCAGAAAATTTATTTTACTGTATCGCCATTGCAACTACAAAATAGACTAGTTGCAGGGGGGAGGGGTTGTACTTATTTTTTAAACAAACAATCAAAGCAGGGTCTTTTAAACTCTCTATGAGGAAAAATTATTTTCTCTTAATTGAAAGAACTTTTCTCCAATATGTTAAAAAGAACATTTCCTTTTAAAATGTGATATGAAAATATTTAACCACAAATAACAAGTTTTGTGTATTAGGCATACATTTATTTTATCAGAAAATGACATCTTTTAATTACTCCTAAACAAAATACTATTTTAGTTGCGCCTGGGAATTGTGCTTTTGGAAAAATATAAATGAAATGCACATCATTGTTTAGGTCAATGGGGGAACACAGAGTTGAAATGTTAAGCTGAATGTTCTAGTTGGTTTTGTTCTACTTTTTGTTAATTTCTGTCCTGGGAAAATAAGAGCTGTTTTTTTCAGTTCTTAAATGTTTTCTCAATTTAGAACAAATTAGTTTGATGGAAGTAAATGTTCTTTGTACACCTGTGAAAGAGATGCTGCAGCAAAAAAATAAAATCAGATTATTGCTCTAAAGATCTGGGATGAAGTCAGGTGTTTAAATACCTTTCCCTAGACTCTATATGAGTTGTTTTCAAATTCTATCAAGTAATTCTGGTCTTGAGCGGCTCCTGCTAGGCCCCGCCGCAGGCTTAGGAATGTGTGTGCTCCACACACAAGCCAGTCACCTGCTTAAAGTCTACCCTCTCAGTCATCCACAGGTGGCTCTGTCCCATGTTCTAGCTACTCAGGAGGTTGAGACCTGGAGAATCATGGTTGGAATCCAGTCAGGCAAAAAACTCCGAAATATTCTATTTCAAATTTACCAGTCAGAAGCTGGGCTAGGTGCATGGCTCAAGTGCTAGAACACCAGTGTGAGCGAGCATGTCGAGTGAGGGTGCGGACCTTAGTTCAGGCAGCAAATAAAAAAGGAAGGAAGGAAAGAAATAAGGAAAGAAAGATAGATAGAAAGAATGGAAGGAAGGAAGGAAGGAAGGAAGGAAGGAAGAAAGAAAGAAAGAAAGAAAGAAAGAAAGAAAGAAAGAAAGAAAGAAAGAAAAAGGAAAGAAGGAAGGAAGGAAGGAAGGAAGGAAGGAAGGAAGGAAGGAAGGAAGGAAGGAAGGAAGGAAGGAAGGAAGAAAGGAAGGAAGGAAGGAAGGAAGAAAGAAAATAATAGTTTGCCCTAACATGTAAGGTATTAGCAAGGAATGAGCTTGTGCTAATTGGAGATGCCTTAAGACCTATTTATTTGTAATAATTAGTAAATGTGTAGGGTAGTCATAGCAGAGGATCACAATAGCTCAATAGCTTTGTACACATGATCATACAAGATAAGCTAAGCGAAATGAACTCCAAGATGTGGAAACAAGAGGTTTTCCTTTGTTGTTTTTGTTTTTAATGTACCATGTGAAGTTATTTCCTTTTTGTTTTTTTTCCTATGGTATCACTGATGTCACTGTATTTGATTTTGGTACCCTGGGTATTGTATATATGTTTATCTCAATTAGGGAAGGGAAGGGGAACAACAAAATGGCGAGATGAAGGACAAAGGGCGAACCAATGCAACAACAATACTCACAAGACAGTATGTTGGAAATGAACTGTACAACTTAGGGGAGGGGGATTGAGGGGAGGGAAAGTGGGAGAAAAAAAGGAGGGGGTAATAAGTTTGACAAGAATTATACTCACTACCTTATGTGTGTTAACTGTAACCTCTCTGTACATTACCTTGACAATAAAATTAAATTTAAAAAATAAAAAATATATATATGAATAATGTTTTCCTCACCATCGTGTTTCTACAATAATCTAAATTTTAAAAGAACCTCTTAAATAGAAACTTATTTTGCATAGGTTTAATTAATTTTAAAGCACAAAAAGTTAAGTTCAATGAAATCTCAGACCTTTAAATAATTTTCTTTTGAATCAATCAACATTTAATGTACTCTAAGCTTCAACAGTATGAATATATATTTATGATAAATATGTTAAATTTTGGTTTACTGGTAAATGTTTAAATATTTGTTTTCTAAAGAAAAACAATGAAAATTTGAAATAACATCTGGGCTTAATTGGATCTTGGTAGTGATACTTTCCTGTTTTAATTTTTTAATTGTTATTGTAAAGGTACAGTTACATAAGTCAAGTAATAAGTACATTTCTTTCCCCCTTCCCTTGCTTTCTCCCAGTTTTTAATATCCCACCCCCCCACAAATTGTATAGTTCATTTGCAACAGAGTGTCTAGTGAGTATCATTGCTGTATTTATTCACCATTTCTGTGCTCTCCTCTTACTCTCCCCCAGATAAAATTACACAAGACAAATGGTACAGAAAAGAAAACAGCAGCAAAGAAAAATAATACCTCTTGTTCCCATTTCTTGAAATTCGTTCTATAAATATAATTTTATTTGATCATATGCACATAGACATAGCTATTGAGACTTTGTGATCCTCTCTTAAGAATAGCTTCCTTTGGTCTCCTTGTGTGAATGTCTAGAGATGAATATAATTTATTATGTGCAAGTGTATTTTTTTGTCTTTGACCATCCAGTGTGTATAGGCACATTTTATTTACTACAACCTATGTTTACTGCAACCTATGTTTAGGGGGGTCTGGCTTAATTAGGTAAATACAATTTTTTTCCAATTCTTTCCATTTCCTTGTGAATGATACAGTATTGTTTGTTCTTTCTGATGGATGTGTAGAATTACATTGTGTACATATACCACGTTTTCCTCATCTATTTGTCCATTGAGGGACATCTGGGTTGATTTCATGTCTTGGTTGTGGTGAACAATAGTAATGCCTTCTTTTCATATCCTGTTAAGTGATGGAGGAACTTCCTGTCAGAGTGAGCACACATTCTGGTTCTACTTTGCAAAACATAAAAAAGATAGTAGAATTTTTCCTCAGTGCTTTTCTGCTCATTAGGGGCAAAGTCCACTGTTTGGAGAATTGAGGGAGATGAGAATTCATTAGGCATTTTTTTTCAATCATTCAACAGAAGAGATCATAAATTATGTGAGGTGTTTCTCAATGGCTTGGAAAGAAAAATGAAGGATATTATGAATCACCATGCTACCCCAGGGAAAGGAATTGTGGTTCAAAACCTACCCCGCTTTGGGATTCATTTTTAAAATGTTTAGTTGGTGTTTTTTCCACAGGGTCCCAGCTTGGGCCAAATTTGTGACTGAATTTCTTAGGACTTTCTTTGCATGTCTATATTAAGAGGCTGAAACTGGCCATTTTGCAGAAGGAGTACTTACTTTTAATTCTATCAGCTTTAGAGGACAAATAAAAATTTCATGGAATCAAAGAACACAGTGTGATGATTTCCTTATTATTATTATTACATTGATTTTTTTAAAAATCTTCCTTGTAAAGGTGATGAACAGGAGATTACAGTTACATAAGTAAGGCAATGAGTACATTCCTTTTTAGTTACCCCCTCCCTCATTTCCTCCCACTTACCTTTCCCTCCTCACCTTCTTCCAAGTTGTAAAGATTGTTTCCAACAATGTCGAGTATCATTGTTGCATTAGTCCCTTCTTTGTCCTGCTGTTTCTGTGATTCCCTTTCCTTTCTACTGATAGTATAAAGTTATATACAAGTCAAAGGGTGCAGAAAACCAAAACAAAAGAAAAAAGATATAACTCCATACAGGACATAATAAGAACCTTTTATTTCCAATTCTTGGAGTTCATGTTGATATGCTTCATTATGTATGCTCTTATTGGCTATTGAGATCCCTGTTAAGAATATCATAGATATATTCTAGTTATTACAAATGAGGGAAACAATGCAACCTACTTTTCTTTGGGCCTGACTTAGTTCACCTAATATAATTTTTTCCAGATCCTTTCCATTTTCTCATGAGTGGGGCAATATAAAGCACTCTATCACAGAGGTACACTCCCAGCCCAGTGTGATGACTTCATTGGAGTGTTTGTTGCAAAAATAGTTCCCATTGTCTGGTGAGTTACTCCATCTGCTAGTTAACACTTACTTTCTTTAAGGATGACATTAGAGTATTTCAATTCTTCTCTCTGTTATTGTTCACTATGGCAGCCATGATGTCTCTATTAGGTTTCCAGAACTTACTTATCATAGACCTGCCTTGTATGGGCTTTGATCAACCCTACCCATCCCCCTGAGATGGAATGGCAACATTACTTGTTCTCTCCATCTGCAACTACTCACTGAGGAATAGCAGTAATTCCTGGTAATACAGAGACATATATAGCAGAATGTATCACTCACCAGTTAAAGAACCAGAAAATCAAACAGGGCTTTAGAATTGACTTATTAGCAAAAAATCCAACTACAGTCAGGAATATTTGCTACCTAGCCATCTTGTAAGAGTTTTGTTTTACTAGATCAACAGAATAATAAAATATATCTTCAAAAGAAGAAATATAGGAATTAAAATTAGATTATAACCTGCTTAACCAAGTAGAAGGCAGAATTATAAATTAATATTACTATGTCATATGACTCAGGAAAAGCATGCAGAGTAAGTGAGAACCAGATTTTCATTGACATTGGGCCATGCAACAGGAAAACATTGTGGATCTTGTAGAAGAGGAAGATTTGTAGTTGAAATTCTGCAAATATCTGCCACAAATGTACGAAGTCTGCAAGGTCATAAAATGAACTTGAGTAAGTGCAAGGAGCTGTCCTTCTATTTTTGTTATGTCAAATGTTGTAATAGAAAAAAATGAGGGTATTTATTATTAGAGTGATTTATTATTTCCCTGTTTTGATTAGTCAGATAGACCTAACTCCTTTTCCCCTAATTTTTCTTCTCACAAATATCACCCAACCAATAAACTGAACCTGTATTTCATGAATACTTCTATCCTACCACATGGAGAAGATTTTTCATTTAAATATTTGTTATTAAAGCCCATGGAGTGATCATTAAAAATTTACTAGTCTTGTGGGCTATTAGTGGAGAACATATTGCCTAGTGAATCTTGCAATTATTACATGGCTTGCTCACAAATCTCTTACAAACAAGTTTCCATGTCTACCACAAGGCAAAAATTTCAAAATTGTATGTTCTTTGACTCTTTGACTCTTCTAGCTGTTATCATAATAGATTGCTTTATAAGAAAAAAATCAAATAGAATAAGGTGCCCTTCCAATTTCCATTTTAAAAACCTCCATGTCTGTAAACCCAGGTGTTCATAGGCAGAGCTTGGTACGTTAGAGGCCAACCCAGGCAAAAAAAAAAAATTAGTGGTAGTGTATTTTAACCAACAAGCTGGGAATGGTGGTACACATCTGTAATTTCAGCTACCAGGACATGGGTTGGAGAATCAGGGTCCACGATTGACCAAGGAAAAGATGTAAAATGCTATGTGAAAAATAACCTAAAGCAAAATGGGCCAGAGCAGTGGCTCAAGCAGTACAGCATTTCTTTGGAAAGTACTAACCCAAATTCGGCCATAAAAGAAGCGAACAAAAAAAATAATTAAAAAGACCTCAATAACTTCCTCAGTTTTCTTTTTTTTTTCTTGTCAAACTGAAGTACAGAGAGGTTACAGCTTCATGCGCTAGGAACTGGATACATTTCTTGTACTGTTTGTTACCTCCTCCCTCATTCCCCCCCTCCCTTCCCCCTTTCCTTTCCCCCCCATGAGTTGTTCAGTAGATTTACACTAAACAGTTTTGCAAGTATTGCTTTTGTAATCGTTTATCTTTTTTACCCTGTGTCTCTCGATTTGGGCATTCCGTTTCAGTTTCCTAGTTCTAATACCTATATACAGTACTCAGATAAGATACAGAGATAGTGCAGGTACAACCACAGAAAGGGGATACAAGAGGATCATCAACAATAGAAGCTACGGTTTCACATGGCATGTTGAAAGTAATTACAACAGTGATATAACAGTTGTTTCCATAACATGGAGTTCATTTCACTTAGCATCATCTTTTGTGTTCATACGGGTATAGCTATGGGGCTCTTGTGATCCTCTGCTGTGACTAACCTAAACCTGTGCTCATTATTCCCTATGAGGGAGACCATAGAGTCCATGTTTCTTTGGGTCTGGCTCACTTCACTTAGTATAATTTTTTCCAAGTCCTTCCATTTCCTTACAAATGGGGCAATGTCATTCTTTCTGATAAAGGCATACAATTCCATTGTGTATGTGTACCACATTTGCCTGATCCATTCGTCTACTGAGGGGCATCTGGGTTGGTTCCAAATTCTAGCTATGACAAATTGTGCTGCGATGAACATTGTTGTGCTGGTGGCTTTAGTGTGTTCTTGTTTGTGGTCTTTTGGGTAGATGCCCAAAAGTGGGGCTGCTGGGTCATAGGGGAGCTCTATGCTTAGCCTTCTGAGGAATCTCCATACAGCTTTCCAGAGTGGCTGAACCAGTTTACATACCCACCAACAATGAAGTAGGGTTGCCTTTTGGCCACATCCCCTTCAACATTTGTTATTGTTAGTTTTCTTGATATAGAACATTCTTACTGGGGTGAGATGAAATCTTAATGTTTTTTTGATTTGAATTTCTTTTATGGCCAGTGATGTAGAGCACTTTTTCATATGTCTCTTTGCCTTTCTCATTTCCTCATCAGAGAAGTCTCTTTTGAAGTCTTTAGCCCACTTGTTGAGGGAGCTATTGGTTCTTTGCAGTTTTGTTTTGGAGGAATGTAATTTTTTTAGTTCTGCATATATTTTAGATATGAGGCCTTTTTCCGTTGTATGGCCAGTAACGATCTTTTCCCAAACTGAGGGCTTTCTGTTTATCTTGGGAGCTATGTCCTTTGCCGTGCAGAAGCTCTGCAGTTTGATGCAGTTCCATTTGTCCATCCTTTCTTTAATTTGTAGCATTTCTGGTCTTTGTTAAGAAAGTTCTGTCCTGTGCCAAGGAGCCCAAGTGTTTCTCCTACTCCTTCCTTTAGTGTTTTGAGGGTATCTGTTTTAATTTTGAGGTCTTTGATCCATTTGGAATTGATTTTTGTGCAGGGTGATATATAAGGATCTAGTTTTAGTTTGTTGCAGGTGTTGAATCAGTTTTGCCAGCACCATTTGTTAAAGAGGCTGTCTTTCTTCCATTCTATTTTTTTAGCTCCTTTATAAAAGATTAAGTAGACATAGTTCTGTGGGTTCATTTCTGGGTCTTCAATTCTGTTCCATTGGTCTTCAGGCCTGTTTTGGTGCCAATACCAAGCTGTTTTTATTACTATAGCTTTATAATACAGCTTGAAGTTGGGTATTGTAATTCCTCCAGAACTGTTCTTCCTACTTAGGATTGTTTTCACTATTCGTGGTCCTGGAAGTAAGTCAGGAGGGTAAGTTAGAGGTAGTAAAGAGAATAAAGTGTATGGGGGGCGGGGGTGGGTGATGATTTGGTTTAGTTTTAGTGACATGGAAATGTGGCGAAGAGTAGAATCAGTAGAAAGAACAAGGTTAAAATGATAGACAATGGAATGTTAGCAGAAAAGAGTGGAGGTATTATTCATAGGAAAGTAAATTTTTAAAAAAAAAGAATGTGAAGAGAGAAATAAAGAAAAAATACTGGAAGACAAATGCACAAAACAGAGAAAAGTTATTTACAAAAAAACAGAAAAATGAACAACCAAAAAAAATAACTTGATAAACAGGTAAAAATGGAAAACCAAAAAACCAATGATGTTTCAGAAATGAAAAAAAAAAGCTTAAAAATATTTTTTGAAAAGAAAAAAAATGGAGTCTTCCTTTTTTGGGGTGGGCTTTCTACAGTCTCTGGTTTCTTTGCGATGGTCTGCAGTCTATTTTGCTGCTTGGCTGGTTTGACTTGCTTTCAGTTTGCAGCGGGTGGATCTGCTTTGACCCTCCTCCCCTGTTAATGAAATCCTGGGGCTCTGTGGTTCACACAGTTTGCAGGTAGGCCTTGGGCGTCCACTGTAGATGGGGATATGAACAGTCTTGGGAACTGTGGCTCCTCCAGTCTGCTGTGGGGCCGCTGCCTTTAACGCCTGGCTTTGAATAGGCTGTGGACTCAGCAGGGCGGGGTGCCTCTGGCCTGGTTTACTTGGCTGAGAGATGCTTGCCTGGGGGAGGTTCCTCCCTCCGGGGTGGAGTGGCCTCCTGTGGGAAGCTGGCTATGGAATTCAGCTCCGTTTTGGGCTGGGAATTGGGCGTCCTCTGTGGCGGGACCATTTATCTGTCTTGAGAGCTGTTTGTTCTCCCATCTGGTTGTTCTGTGCAGCCAGTAGCTGCTCGCCGCTTTCGGTTTTAATTTAGAAATTCTGGCAGGCAGGGGGAGGCACCTCTGGCTGAGTTCACCTGAGTGTGTCAGCCCGGGCTTGGGACAGCCTCCCACCTGGGAAGGGGGCATTCTCCTGGGCGGAGCTGGCTCTCACTGATTGGTCCCTCTTGCCCTTTTCAAAGATTGCTCCTTTGTCCTTGCTTTCCCTAGGCCTGCTTTAGTTCCAGTCTGGTCTGACCTCATGCCAGTGTCAAAGATGGCACTTTGCTCTGGTGGTGGGGGAAGGGCTACATTCCAGAAGCTGCTCTGTGGGCGCGAGTGAGAATGTCTTTCGTGGGGTACTCATGCTTTATCTGCGCTTTTGGCCCGTCCGTGCTCAGCCTGTGATCTGTGTTTGTCTGCCACCGTCTTGAGGATTTCTCCCTGGTCGCCATGTACTTTAGGTGCTCAGAGTGCGGGGCGCTGTGCTGGCGCTGGCACTGGCGAGGCGGCGGCTCACCGCTGGAGCTCAAATCTGTGTTTTCAGGACAGCAAAGACGATTTTTCCTTCCTTGCCAGAATCCCTATACTGTTATAACTTACTTGGGCTGTCTTTTTAGGAGTAAAAGTATCTCTGGAGTGGGAAAACTGTGATGTCGGAGTGAGCTTAGCTAGGGCTCTGCTGCTCTTCTGTTGTCTTCCTGGAAGTCTCCTGCAGTTTTCTTTTAACTGAGACTGAAGAAAAAATTCCCTTTGGTATATTTCATCTTGTATTTGAGAGAAGAGAAAATTTCTCATCTTTTATTCTATAGCATCAAGTCTTTAGCCATTCACATTAATGTTTATATATTATACTGTTTCGTAAAATATTTAGAGCTTTTATAATGGTGTAAACCATTAAACTGTAATTACAGTAACATGGCAGAGAGACTAATACTTCTGTTGCAATACAACTCTGATACACGATGGCCTTATTAAAATAGTCTTGAAACACAAAGAATATTAAAAGAATTAATCATTGTTACAATGTGTATTTAGTTATAGGTTGTAAAAGAAAAACGACTTACAGTCTTACTATTGTTTTTACAGCCTCTTAGAAAAGCCCTAAATAATTTCAGTGAAGGTTTGGAAAGTACTGGGCCTGGTGGCAGGCATCTAGGTGATGTAGCCTGAACTGGGTGAATTTTTAAGTGTCAGTAAGGTTACAAAGCAAACCAGTTACTTAAACTAATTACTTAAGGCTAATCTTCTTGAAGGTTGATCTAATGGTTTAAACCCTAACCTCAAGTCTTTCACATAGCTTTAAAGTCGACAGGTAGTTATTAGCAGTTTGCAGTTTAATTTTGTGAATTCTTTATCCATACCAGGTGGTAAGGGTTGGGGAACTTGGTGTGGACTTACCAGCTTAGAGCATCAGGATCATGAGACACATGTTCTGTGAATGACTGAATGACTGAATTCATCAGCCTGCTAATCTATATATCCCTTGCTTGGTTACACGGCCTTCTATAGGTTGAATAACTTTTCTTCTCTTTCCATTTCTGTAAACAAAGTTACCTTCCCTCCCTCCCTCTCTTGACATCTTTCTATCCAGAGGCAAACACAGTAGAACCCCAATACTTATAGTTCAGATAAAGAGGGTTATGTGAGGGCTGGGAATGTGGCTTAGCATGCATGAATCCCTAGTTTTGGTTACTCAGCATCACATAAATAGAAAAAGCCAGAAGTGGTGCTGTGGCTCAAGTGTTAGAGTGTTAGCCTTGAGCAAAAAGAAGCCAGGGACAGTGCTCAGGCCCTGAGTTCAAGCCCCAGGACTGGCAAAAAAAAAAAAAAAAACAGAGAGGGCTGTGTGTGCATCTGTTTTATAACAACTATTACTTGAGTGTTAAGTAATCTTAAAGTTGTTAGCCAAGTGGAATCTCCAATATTTCTAGGAACTTGGGTTAATTTTTTGCCCATACCCCATTCACTGCCATCTTGCTAAGTCATCTGCCATGTTTTCTGGGTTCCATAAAGCCAGCACCTCGATATGTGTGCCCTTGCTTGCTTATCTGTCTCCTCCTTTTTGTCAAGTCCTCTTCATCTGCTTGTCTCGTTCTAAATGATTTCCTAACTTGTAGTTTGGATACTTTTATCCCACAATATTGGGAAGAAAGCCAATGCTTATTTTTGCCCTGCTATATTATTATGCAAAGTAACTCATGAGCCTTGTCCTGATTTTAGCCCTTAGAACTCAATAATGTTGACTCGATGTCTCACTGACACTTGATAGGAGTTCTAAATGAGAAAATTAGACTTGTAGAATCTGGAGCTTATATAGCCTGAACTCCACTAGTGGTTGTGTTAAGTATCTTGTCTTTCTGAATTAACATATCTAGAATAGATTTGTAAAATCTGGTAGCTCATACATTCAGGTATTAAATTGTATCAGATAGAACCTTCCCAGGTTGACCGAAAGTATTTGCTCACCTATTTAAACAAAGAGCACCAAGCCACTGCTATGTAGAGGGAGGGTGCTAAATTGCTGGGTTATGGATAAGTAATGATGAATTGGACAATGATGTTTGCAAAAAGAAATTTCAACTCAGAGCAGAAAGGAGAAACATTCACTAGTGTATAAAATATGTACATTAGGAGAATTCAAGCCTGTTTGACAATAGCTGTTGCCTTAAAGTAGAACGCAGGAATTCAGAATCAGAAGTGATTCCAATTTAGCTCAACCACTGTCACCTTCAAACCCTGAGACCAGGCTCCATTGCAGTCTTGACATTAAAAAAAAAATCACAGAAAACAAGAAACACACCATATCCTCCAAAGCAGTGTACCCTAATTTTGTCTTTGAGTTTAAATCTCTCCACCCCGCTTCACCTTTCCCTATCTGAAATTTCCATTGTGGATCCTAATTTAATGAACCATGGTTAACTCTAACCCTTTTGAGAATTCTTCCTGGATTTGACAGTAATTATGTTAATAGGGCTAATATTTAGTGGAGTGCTTTAAAATGAAGTCATTATTTAAAGGCTTTGTATGTGTTTGTTCATGGTACCTTCACCAGGACACCTGACATAAACATTATTCTTACTCTCGATTTTCAGGCAAGGGCTTGGAGCCAAAGGAAGTGAAGTGAATCACACGATGTTATTTATCCATTCGTGTGGAGTGGGATTTTGGTTGGACACCAGATACAGGGTCCCATCTCCTTTCTCCTTTTCCTTCTGGATTCTTTTCCAAGGGAATCATCTCTGGATTTTCCTACTGCATATTTCCATGCCCCTCAGTATCCTATTCCTGAGGTCAGAGTGAGTTTTCGCCATGTAACTTGAGGTGTGTGTCTGAGGGAGAAGATTTCAGTTATTTCTTCACCTGCTTGGCCTTGGGTGGAGCGCTCACATATGCACCTGATGAGCCATATCCACTACTGCAGCCTGTGTTCCATTTCAGGACTCCCAGTACCTTATCCCTTCATCTCTGCATGTGAGTCACCTTGAATGAACCTCAGATTAGAAAGGCACTCTCACTAGAGAGCCCTCTTCTCAGTTGGGCCCTGATCTTCAGAACCTGATCTTCAAAACCCTTCCCTGTTCAGCCTTAGCAAAATCCCTGATCAATTAGTTTAGCAGGACTTCCCACCCTTAATATCTGATTTCCCTTGATATTTTCTCCATGTTCTTGTACTCCTCCACTCTTGGTATTTGTTCACTCTGGCCTGACCTCAGAAAAACTACATTGAGTTGATGGTGCCCCCTCTTGGCTGTTTCCTCTCAGTAATTTTCTCTCCACTCACCTCTGCTCCTCAACTGTAGGAAACTCCTCTTCCCTTACTCCCACCCCATCTGTCTGTATTGCATTTGGGATTCTGGAGTCTGGTCTCCTTATTGAAAAATCCTTGTACCTACCTTCACCTCGTTAGCTTCAGAGTCTGTTAAGCAGTCTCTGAATTGTATCTTGTGGATGTGGGTGCAATCAGGATGAAAACAGGGTTCAAGAAATAAAATCTTTCCTGGAAGACACTGTGTAAAAAGCAGGGAAGTCAAGTAGAACGTTTCCTGGGTAGACAGTTGTGCCAAGGTAGAGAGCATTTCAAACAAACAGACACCCAGGCAAAGAGTGGATCTGGATGCAAGCTTCAGAACAACCATAAACAAGGAGTGGTGGAAGATAAAAACAGGACTATGGGAGATTCTGGTGTTCAATGCATGTGACTCTGACATGTGACAGTGGGTAAGTTCATGGTCAGATCTGCTTAAAAAGTTATCTTTTTCAATAAAAGATAAACTTCTGATTCTGATGCTTATAAAAAAACTAAATAAAAAAGGACTCATCTGTGGTTCAGGAAAATTGAAATGAATTTGCAAACAGAGGGAGAACTGCTTTTCCCACAGGGAACGAAAAAAACAAAACAAAACAGCATTGAACTTTTATCAAACAAATCATACATTGTTCCTGGTTACCTAAGGTTTATAGAGTTCATTGTAGCTTCTCAGGTTCAGCCTCAAGTGAGAAAAAATAGTATATAAATTTTCCACTGTTATGAAGCCGTTTTCCTTCCCACTTTGTATGCTAGAAAATGTACCTTGTAGCCTCTGGAGGACAGAAGAGGGAAAAACAGAAAGTGTGTGGCTTTATTTTAGAGAGCTTTTTGCATAGTCTTTCTACTTTCTATGTTTGTGAGGGGTAGGAACAATGATCAGCAACAGAAAGTAGAAGCACTTGTTGTTTGCTTTATCCCTTGCTTTGTTACAAGGGGAAATAGAAGCCAATAAAAGAAACTGCCACAAACTCTCACATATTACTTTATTCCCTCCTCTGTCCTAGTTAACAGGTCAATTTGATTCAGTCTGGCATTTCAGAGAAGGACAATGAATACCTTTCCTCTGCTTTCCTGGGTTCTGTGTCTGGAGCTTTGGAAATTAAACTAAGGAAAGTCAGGTCAACCAGAGAAAAACAGCTTATGACACACCTCCTATATGCATGCAAGAGAAACTTAGTGACCAGTTAGTCACCCAGAGATGCAAAGGTCTGGGCGGAATGAGTGGTCTACAGAATCCTAACAAAGAATGATGAAATTGTAGCAGTGACAAAGTCGAGAAGAGGGTACACTTTTAAGGGTCACAAACTGAAGCTAAGGGTTGTTCAGTAAGATTGACCTGCAGTTTCTCTCATTATCCACTGTGGGCTGAATCTAGACTTCTTTCTGGCAGTTAAATCAGAGTTAGTTATTCTCCTCTTCCTGGTACAAGTATATAAGAGAAAAAAGTCTTACAAATACATTTTACATCATCCTACTTTTAGCCAATTAAGAGGAAGGCAGAGAACTTTTTGTAAGGTCCTCTCCCTGAGGGCTACATGCAGATGCCCCCACCTCATTAAGTCTCCACCCAGTTACCTGGGTAACCTGCACACCTGGAGGCAGTTACCTCCCCTTTCTCTGAGGTCACATCCTAATCCACCTGGCCACACCCCTTGCCCCTGCCCTAGATATAAGGCAGGGCTGGGTGGGGGTCGCTCTCTCTCTCTCTCTCTCTCTCCCTTCTCTTTGGCCATGGATCACCTCGGCCACAGGCCAGCAGTTCGGTAATAAACTTTCTTTCCTGCCTGAATACCGCGTGGCTTTCTCCTTTACCGGCTACCTACTTTAAAAACCTAACATTTTCATTTTGCATTTTTTTGTTGTTGTTTTTGCTTTTATTTCAGCACAGAATAATCCTGATGTCAAAGTGACATGGGGGGGGGGGATTAGGTAGGAAATTCTCCTAACATCTTACAGAATCCAGATAAATACTCGCTGAAAATATATTGTCATTTAATCATGATAAAAATATGATCATTAACTGAACACCTCAGGGGGGGAAAGGGAAAGGGGGAGGAGGGAGGGGGGCATGAGGGACAGGGTAACAAACAGTACAAGAAATGTATCCAATGCCTAATGTATGAAACTGTAACCTCTCTGTATATCAGTTTGATAATAAAAATTTGAAAAAAAATAAAAATAAAATTAGGATAATAAAAAAATAAAAAATAAATAAAAATAAATCACAGCAAAAAAATATGATCATTTAATCAGCCAATGAGTGACTTATTTAGCCAACAGTAAATATGGACATCATACAGGGAAAGATAGAAATGAAAAGGGGAGAATTTATAGCATAATTTTTATGTTTTAATTTAATTTTATTGTCATAGCATATTTTTTATTTTAAATGCTTTGGGTGCTTGTTTTGATTTAAACAAAGAACATTTCCTTGGTTGACTTTCGTTCATAGGATGGATGACCTTATTTCTTCTGTTGATACAAGATATTGTCTGAACAGTCTCATTTCTTTTTCATGGCATGTTTTAAAACCTGAAGTCTAATCTTTTACATGATTTGCCCAAGAAAGTTCTAAAAATGTGTTTAAAATACAAAAGCTTCTCTTTGAAGTTATGATTAACTACATACACTATCTTCAGAGGAACCTAGAGTGCTAATCAATATTTAATAGTGATTGCATGGTAAGGGGTGGGTACATTGATAAGAACAGTATGTGAGCAAAAGATTCATTTTAATGGAGAATTAGAAAATTGAACTAGGGGCAAGAGATGTTTGCTTTAGAGACTTCTTGTAATTTTAAACAAGGCATCTTGAATATAGCATTCCATGCATTTCTTTTAAATGACAAATTGCATTCCAGTATTACCATTATTATGATGGATGTGATCTGAGATGGGGTCTGAACAGCTTAAATAAATTAACGTTCTGCAAGCAGGGCTGAAAACAGTTTGGAATGGCTTCAGTTTTTAATTCATTCAGACACAAGATGTATTTCCTACGTTCTTAAATTCCATAGCATAAGGCCTTTTCATTTTACTATTTTCTCCCAGAGCTATGGACTGAACCCCATACTTTTCATATGCTATCACAAGTACTCTCCCCCCTGGGCCACACCATGTCCCAGCCCCCAAATGGCCTCTCTTTCTGTCTGTGTACATCTCTCTCTTGCTCTCTTTTTTCCACCTCTCCTTTCTTTCTCCTAAAGTAAAGGGCTCATTATTCTTTGCTTTTAGCTACAAACTCAAAGTTGAAAATAAATCCCATCATGCCTAGATTATTATTCTCTCTCTCATAAAAGTGATAGAAAGTTTATTGAAAAAATATATTCATAATAGAATGAAAATGGGTCACCTCTAGGGTAAGAATAACATTTAATTTATATTTTTCTCTCTTTTTAATCTCGTTTTGTGTTGCTGTTCTGGTACTGAGCCTCAAAGTCAGGACCTCCTGTCCTCCCATGGCTTTTCCACTCATGGTTAGTGTTCTATTACTTGTGCCACACCTCCAGTTCTTATTTTTTTCTCTTTTACTTGACTGTGTAAGAATAATAAAGTTACTATAAGTGTTTTTCTTTGACAGATTATTTCTGATTCTTACATTTACTTGTGAACAGTGCTTTGTTATCATTACACACAGTTGTCTCAAATACTAGATGAGTTGAAAAATAATTTACAAGCCAAATGCAGTTTGGGCTTTGGTTCTATCACTAGAAATGGTATATCTAGGAGACAAAACTCTTTGGTTTTCCTAACCATGTTGGCTGCCAAGTCTACTTCCACTGTAGGTCATGATCACAAAGCACTGATTGTTTGCCATGGTTCATTCTCCCTGTCCACTCATACACTTCAGAGTTCCAGATTGACTTTCAGTTTTCACACTCCAGTGAGAGCAACAAGTAGTTAATGCACACTCCCATTTTGAACTTTCCATTCACTTCCAAGCTTCCTACATTCTTGAAGATACAATCTGTCTTCTAAGGTACACCAAATAAAAGTTTAGGAGATGAGAAAAAATTCCTTCTTTTTATAATCTTCAAGATCTGAAAACTTCCACGTACCAGATGTTTTAAGTGTCTTTTATGGGATGTGCATTAATCCAAGTACCTGATTTTATAATTGCTAAGACATAGTTTCCGCAGGAAACCAGAGATCAAACCTCAAGTGATGTGGCCAAGAAAGAAATAGGTAGCATTTCTCTCTCATAAACACTGAGCCTTCATGGGAAGCAATCTCTAAAGGATACACAGAAACCCAATCAAGCCCTCCAAGCTTATTTTACCATATGGTCCCAAACTACCTCCTTTCAATTGGCCTTTCAAGCAGCCATGGTTACAAATGTGCTTGGCATTACTAGGAGTGAAAAATGAGAACATCTTTTCTTCTTCAAGACATTAAGAGGGAGGTTACAGAACCCTCCATCCATTGGTCAGAAAGTTTGACTTTTGCTTAGTCAAATGGTCACACTTTAAAAGGAAGACAAACTGGAAAATGTATTGTTTATTCCCTGCAGACAGACAGCACATTATTACAGTCAAACTACACACATGGTTTAATTAAGTGTTCAATATAAATTTCCACGTAGGGACTAGTGATGAGACTGCATCACTAACTGAAGATTTGCTTATTCAATGTGTGAATGACATAGTTGAAAGAAAACAAAGACATTCAAGTATATATGCTAAAAGAAATTTTTAATACAAAATAAAAGAAATATAAGAATGTTCAGAGTAGCATTATTCAAAACAACAATCAAATAAGAAGCAACCTACATATCTATTAACCACAAAAGGGATATGATATACCGTATTCATACAATGAAATACCTATACCAGTGAAAAGGGGCAAATTGCAATTAGGTGTCCAATTCCAATTTCCTGGAAAAGCTGTATCTTAAGGATGTATAGTGTATATATTACAATTAATATGAATGTCAAAAATGTTCCCAACATTATATATTACTCTAGAAATGAAAAGAATGCATATAAGTGCTGAATACCAAATTCAAGTGGGTAGTTATATCTGGTAGCTTGCTCTAATTCAGCATTGGAGCTCACTGGAGTTGATTCATGATTGTAGTTGATTATTAAGAGTCCCTTTATTCTTTGTTGGTTGGGATGACAATGCCACTATATAGGGAAATGTTAACTTGCAATTACCTCATGTAAAGGAATTCTTTTATCCTCTAGGGATTCAGTGGTACTTACCCAGCCACTTTCATTCTCACCATCATTGGCTCTGTTCAGGCTGACATGATTTTTCATCTGTACCTGTGTTATTAACTGCTCTTCCAGCCATCAGCTTCCCAGGCCTCCATTGCTTTCTCCATAGTGTTAGACACTACACAAATCTAGGCCTTAACTTTTGAAACCTGCTTCTTTTTTATCTAATATAGCCCACAGTCCTTTGTGGACACTCCTTTGTCCAGCATAAGATGGCATTTACAATCTGTGCAGAACTTAACCTTTTCAATTTTGTCACTTCCTGAAACCTGTACATCAGTCTCACTTTGTTTCCATAAACTCTATGTACATGTGCAAGATAAAATTTTCTTTCTTCCTTTTTCTGTGCTTTGCTCTTAATACAGCCTTGTATTGCACAGATTTACTACAATGCTGGTTATATCAGAAAGGATTGACATATTTAGGCTGGTCCCCTGCCCTCTTCCCTGCATTCTCATGCTTCTGATAGGCCAGCCAAATCAGTAGATGGATGGTTGGCCTGCACTCTCAGACAGTGAGCACTAAAGAGACTCACAGATTCTTGGATATGTAAGAATGGTATTGTACTTTGTTGTTTGACTTTAATTATGTCTTTGTTCCTGCTTGTTCTTCCTCTGTTATGTTAATTTATCTTTTGCCAAACAGTTCTGACCCCTCATGGTATAAAAACTGAGGATAAGCGAAGCTACTAGATGACCTGAAAACATACCAAGAATGTACACTATGGGCTTTAAAAATATGTTTAGCGGCATACTTTATGTAATAGTCAATGATTAACAGAAATAAGAGCAGGTGGAAGTATTTTCACCTTATAAAGGGAATGAAATAAATCACTGCAAACTGATCAAATTGATATGCTATTGTATGAGTAGCATGTGCACAAAATTTCATTTGAAACATGTCATGACTTGAAGGAGTTTTTACAAAAAGCAACCCACAGCTGGTTTAGTGTGTGATAGTTCTGATGGGGCTCTTCCACAAATGGAGCATCAATGACTTGCTCAATCACTTGGCAATTCATTCGTTTTCAGAAACATACACCTTGCACTAGAAAAGGAAAATATGCAGATTATTTGATTAATTCTTCATGATCCCATTCAAAGTTTTCTTTTTTGTGTGTAACCTCCATTTCAGAGTAATTCAGGTAGAACCAGCGATTTTATCTTGCATATTGCCATAGCACCTGTAAGTACCTAACCTCTGACACTTAACTGTATCAGTATTCATATTTGTGTGTTTTCCTGAATGTATTTTTGAGGCCTCTGGGGCCAGAGATCATTGCTTATTCATCATTATGTCTCTGACACCCAGCATAGAGTTTGACACAGAGTAGATGTTTACTAAGAACTTGTCGGAACAAAATAAAATATTTACTATAGTTCTTCATTGAAACTCATAAAAATCACACTTTCTTCCTCCCCAGACACTTAACTATCTTGTGGAGGAAAAGCTGATTCCAAATAATCAAAAGATGACACTCCGGGCTGGGAATATGGCCTAGTGGCAAGATGCTTGCCTCATATACATGAAGCCCTAGGTTTGATTCCCCAGCACCACATATATAGAAAATGGCCAGAAGTGGCGCTGTGGCTCAAGTGGCAGAGTGCTAGCCTTGAGCAAAAAGAAGCCAGGGACAGGGCTCAGGCCCTGAGTCCATGCCCCAGGACTGGCAACAAAAACAAAAAAAGAAATGTTTATGGAATAAATGAAATTAGAAGGATATGTAAAGCCTAAATCAAAGGCAAAATTAATGGGAAAGTAGGAAGGGATTTAAGTGATGGAAACAATACAAGAGAAAGCATTAAATTCAGGTTTCAGAAAGTGATTGATCTAAGGGGAGAAAATAGAAGATAGTGGGGAATCTAAAAATTATTTGATGCCAGATGATAGAACAATATTGATTCCCCAGCACCACATATACAGAAAACAGCCAGAAGTGGTGCTGTGGCTCAGGTGGCAGAGTGCTAGCCTTGAGCAAAAAGGCCAGGGACAGTGCTCAGGCCCTGAGTCCAAGGCCCAGGACTGGCAAAAAAAAAAAAAAAAAAAAAAAAAGATGACACTCTCCAAAGATGGTCCTAAAATGAAGGATAGCTCTATGACTTTCATGTTGCTCATAGCTTGCAATGACTCTTGTCAAAACCACCCATGACCTAAATTCTAATTCAAAATTTTAATTTTTTAGCCCTGGTCTTGTCTTCCTACTCTAAACAAGTAACTTCCCATACTCACACAAAAAACTATCATTCTCTCTAAAAATTCTCATCTTCTATAATTTTTGTGAGCATGTTCTATTCTGATGCTCTAATTCATTTTTTTATTGTCATGGTGATGTACAGAGAGGTTACAGTTACATATGTAAGGCAGTTAGTACATTTTTTTAATCAAACTTGTTACCTCCTGCCTCATTTACCTCCCACCTTCCCTCCTCCTCAATTCTCTCCCCACCTCCCACATTGTTTACAGCATATAGTTTCGTAAGTATTGTTGTTGCACTGATTTGCCTTTTACCCTTTGTCTCTCCATTTTGATGTTCCCCTTCCCTTCTGTAGTTCAGATTAAAGATACAATATTCAGGGTACCAAAATCAAATACAGTGACAATGAGTGTAAAACCGTAGGGAAGAACAACAAAAGAAAAAGGCATATTATCACATAGTATGTTGGAAATAACAATGATAAACCACTTATTTCCATAACTTGGAGTCCATTTTACTTAGCATCATTTTATGTGATCATATATACATAGCTATTGAGCTATTGTGATCTCCTGCTAGGACTGTCCTAAACCAACAAGGGAAACCATAGAATCTATGTTTGTTTTGGTCTGGCTCACTTCACTTAGTATGATTTTTGTCTAAGTCTTTCCATTTTCTTATGAATGGGGCAATGCCATTCTTTCTGATAGACTAATGCTCTAGTTCTTAGATTGCTTCTTTCCTTCATTCCTTCTTTTCTTTGTTCTTTCTTTCCTTCCTTCTTTCCTCTCTCCTTTTTCTTTCTTTCTTTCTTTCTTTCTTTCTTTCTTTCTTCCTTCCTTTCTTTCTTTCTTTCTTTCTTTCTTTCTTTCTTTCTTTCTTTCTTTCTTTCTTTCTTTCTTTCTTTCTTTCTTTCTTTCGTTCTCTCTCTCTCTCTCTCTCTCTCTCTCTCTCTCTCTCTCTCTCTCTCTCTCTCTCTCTCTCTTTTATTTTGCCTGTCCTGGGGTTTGAGCTCTTGGCCTGGGCACTGTTCCTGAGAGTTTGTGCTAAAGGCTAGTGTTCTACCACTTGATCAACAGCTCCATTTCTGGTGGGGGCTTTCCTATCCAGGCTGGCTTTAAACCTCAATCCTCAGATCTCAGCTTCCTGAGTAGCTAGGATTGCACTGGTGCCTGACATGATTGCTCTCCATTTATTCTATAGTGACTGTCATCTTACTCTTGTTCATTTACTAGCACTCTTCTCAGCTTTCACAGGTTTTTACTCAGCAACTATTCTTCATTTTAAATTGTTACCTAAATATTGATCACACTATAATTTTCCATCTGTAGCTAAAATTTTTATTGACCTTACAATTATGTAATTGTCATCCTTTTAGGTATCAAAATAAACATCACATTCCCTAAGAAAAACAAAAATTTCCTTTTTCTGCAATATTTTATATCCCAATTGTGTTCTTCCAATCAGTAGACTTGAAGTCAGGGTTCAAGTCTCCAATTTGTCCTTATGACCATTCCTGTTAGTGATGCCTATCCCTCTTGATCCCTTACATCCATCTCCTTAGTTCACAATGGCTGCCATTTCACCTTTTCCCAAACCATGCTCCATGATCTTGCTCCAACAGTTCTTCTAAAATGAGAACAGATCATGCAACTCTCTTTCTTGAAATTGGATGGTAGGACAAATATAAATGATTTAGCAATCTACAGAAGTCTGTTTGTGTGTCTTAACCTTAAGTTCTAGGAGCCGGGCAGAAACATTTTGGGTCCCTTCAAATGCTCTACTCACTCATTGCCTGTTGGTTATTATGGCTTGTGCCCTGGGAACAGCCTTGCCCTTCATACGATTTGCCTGGCAGAAGTTCCTTTCTTAAGTTAGTCAATTGCTTATACTTGTTCCACAAATATTTATGATCACATGTTTCAGAGACAGAGCTGTGGAGATAATTTGACAAGAGAAATTTTGTCCTTCTTCTCTTGAAGTTTAGATGGTAACAGTGAGGATAATAATTACTTATAGTGATAAATATGTAATTATAACCATGGACAAATGCAATAAGGATAATGCTAGGCATTGACTATGGATGGATTTTTTTCCCCTACAATAATTGTCAAATTGCCTTGAAATTGTTCATCAAGTTCCCCAGCTAGGCTGTGATCTCCTTGTGGGCAAAAGACTTCTAAATAATTTCTCTTTTTATCTGCAGTGATCAGAAAGAATTTAATCCCTGGAAGTTGATGAATGGATGCTTCTTGAACTAATGAAATAGCTAGTGCTTATCAAATGTGCAAAGGGGGAAGAAGCTGGGTGCCCCAGGCAGTGGTTTAGTGGTGTGAGTGGGCAGTCTATAGCTTGTGAAGTCATGGAAGGAGTTCCTCTGTTTGAAATGAAGTGAATTAATTAATTTCCAAAGTTCCTATCAACTCTAAATATGATAGGTTAGCTACCCATGGGGTGAATGGCTTATATAACATAACATGTTATATACTTTCCCAATACAGTATCCTGCAAAATGCTTCCTGTAAGTATTTAGTACATGGAAGTAGGAAAATCTAGGTGCTTGATTTTTTTTAATGGTTTTTGTTACTATCAGAGTAACTCAAAATGCATGGAGGTGGCCCACAAGTGGACTCAAAGATGATAGAATAAAGACATGCTAAATAATAGCTTGGAGACTCAACAGCTATTATTAGTATTCTTTTTTGTTTTAACATTGTTTTGTTCATTCTACCATATCCTAAACTTCTTCTTAAGATTATACTTTATACAATTTAAGGCATCAGAATCGAGAACAAGCAAATGGCAGTCTTCTGAGCAGACATCAAAGTGGAAAATTAGGTGCTATTTAACAAGCCAACTCATTCTCTTCTTCCCTTGCTGCTGTCTTCACCATGGAAGCAGAAGCTCCCCGGATCTGACAAGCATTGAAAACCCTTTGTTACAGCATGAGATGCCTGATCCCAGTCCAAGATTTTCTGTCTTCATGCCCATAAGACTCTGTCCTTCTTTTCTTTGAAAGGTGCTTACCACAATACATTTATGACTCACTGCGTTTGGCCATGGAAATGAACATTGCTTAATGGGGAGGGGCGGGGGGGGGGCGAGGATCGTTTTCAGTGTTTTTACTTGTTATGGCTGAAGTTTTCCTGCTTTGACACGGTGGCTAAAATGTGCGCAGCATTTCTGCGCCATCCGCAAACATATTTTCAGCATGCCTGTTTTCATGAAGAAAGTGGAGGAAGCAAAGCTTGGCACTGTGTTGATTGGGGTGTGTGTGGAGGGGAGACCATCTGTTCCACATACACTCTGTTCGGCTGACGTGCAGGGGAGAGAAATCTGTGAAATCACAGTGAGGAATTTTTATTTCATTTTAATGTGTTAACTATAGAATGACTTGGGTAATGGGTTTAAGGGACAGCACCCTTGCTATTTATTGAGAATCTTTTTCTCTGCTTCAACCTTATTTCAGTAGCTTATGGTCAAATGGCTATTTATTGACTGGGTCATTCCTTTCTGGAACAACAACAACAAGAACGAAAACAAAAACAACTATGTCATCGTTCTTATGTTTCTAGTGGGAAGAGTCGGGATGCAGAGTGCTACTTAACTTGGATTTCGTTGGCCAAATGTGTTAGTTAGCCATGCTGTGCTTCCACACAGGGAGTGCTGGGGTAGAGTTGTAGCCGACTTTGGAACTTGCACTGCCTGAGAGCCATGTTGTTAGCTTCTGTTAGGGGACTGATTCTGGAGACTGCTGCCAGATGCCACCAGAGTGACAGCTCTCCTCACTCACATGAATCCATACATCATTCCCTGGGGGCTCTAACATGGATCTCCACTATGAAACTGAAGCTATACCATCAGGACAGAATGAATCATTAATATCAAACACATCAGCCTTCCTTAAAATCGGTTGTCCCAATTACCTGGTGACTCTGATTAAAGTGGTTACTTAACACTGCCTGTTCTAACTAAACGTGTTTGATTGAATGGAAATCCTTTTTCTCTTGGGATAATTCTTGACTCAAATGGGAGAGAAAGGATGTTCTGAGGGAGAAAGATAGAAAGACAAAGGTACACACACACAGAGTGACAGACCAACAGAACAACAGGCACACAGACAGACAGGAGAATCTTGTTGTGTGCTATAAAGGAAAGCATGTTTAAAACTCCCCCTCTGCTTTACACAACAGAGGAACATTGGTAGAGACAAAATTGAGCTTAATGTTACCTGATTTCTGGTCACGGAAGTAAGCAAGTGACTGCCAAGTAAACTCAATTTCTGCCAGAGAATGTGTGTCTAGGAGACAGAGAACTGACTGATTTGAATGACTTCCAAGAGAGGCACGCACGTGTCTGTCCTCTGAGCAGTGGAGCTGCTGCTCTGGATGCTGGGAGACCCTGGAGAATTCTCAGACTTGCCGCCTGTGGTGCTTGGACACTCATCTATTGCTGCACTTGGCACCTTTCCTCCCCCTCAAGAACTGGAATTTTGGTGCTTTCTTAAACCCAGCTCTGAGCTCTTTTTATCTGAGGGGGAAAATAATACAGTTATTAATAGACCACCTATCCTTTAGAAAACTATACTCAACTATTATCAAAATCTATTTCTATAATCTGGAAACAGGTGGAGAATTTCCCAAGTGAATATCAAAAGTGAAGAATGGACTTTTGCAGTTGGATTTCAACAAGTAGTTTTCCCTCATCACAAAAAAAGAACAGCCACAAAAATTGGTATTGAATATAAGAGGAAAAAAATCTTGAAGTTCACCCCCCCAAAAATATATCTTGGAGCCTCTACATTTGTTGTTCAGGATGGAAAACAAAACAACAAAGAGCAATGATAAAGTTCTTGTTTGCAAGTTGGTTATGATATTTTACATAATGGTCTATGAAGCAAGCCTGTGAAATTGCTCTGATCCATGTGATTAGAGGTGTTGCACAGCAGAGAGAAAGGAGGACTGAAGTCTACCTGGGCTGGGGACTTTTCTAGGAGGAAGGAGTGTTAGGTCTTCTCAGAGACCAAGAGTCAGCATTGAGGTTGCTTAGAACCATGATTTCCAAAAGCAGAAGAGATCAGTTGGGTTTCTGAGAAAGGCAATGGTTGTTATCTAGAATCCCTGAAGCTAAAGATAAGGGAGAAAAAAATGACATGAAATAGAGATGTTCAGTGGCCACGTCATGTTGTTCATGCCAGACCTCAGAGTCTTCTTAGGAAGACATCTGTTTACGGAGACTCTGGTCTGCCTGACTCTGTACTCGATAGGACAATGGCTTTACCCTTCAATCCAAGAACTTGGGTTGTTGCAAAAGGCAAAAGCAAACCATGCACTAGTCCCCTGATACCCTTTCTCACTGTTCTCTCCTAGAGAACCAATCCTGAATACACTGGAACTATGTGATTTTAAGCCCAACTTCACTATGTAGTTACTGGCAAGGGTGAAGGAGGGATGGGATTTTTGGGGGGGTATAGGGGGGCCAATATACCTTATGGTGTAAAGCTACAGAAGAAGACATCACAGAAGCACAGTCCCTGAGGTCTGGCTGCCAGGAATAACACAGCAGCAATAGCATTCCACTATTAATAAAAGAAGGCCCGAGTTACATTCTCTATTCCTGAGAACACTAATATCAACTCCCTACTTCAGTGTTCTCATCATTTGGTGATTTAGTGGAAGGTACAAGTTTCAGATGAAATAAATTCTTGAATTGTATTTCTCCAATTGTGATCTGCCTAACATTTGAGAAGCAGACCTGGCGAGAAGGAGCAAGAAAGTGGCTTATCGTCTGTAAAGGAAAAGATAAAACTTCTTTGGCTAAGCACTCATCCATATCTCCCCCAATACATAAATATTTCATTTTGTTTTTTAATCTAATTTAATTTTTAAAAATTATCTTCAGTAGCTGTACACAGGAGTTGCCATTAAACAAAATAGTTTATGAATATGATCCTCTTGATCAGTCACCCTTTCAACAATCTCTCCTATTCCTTCAAACCTATCCATCCCTTCCTCACGCCTTTTCTCCCATTTTTTTTATTGAAAAGGTGATGAAGAGGGGTGTTACAGTTACATCAATTAGGTAATAAGTACATTTGTTTTTAATCATTGTTACCCCATCCCTCATTATTTCTCACTTACTCCTCCCTACCCACCTCAAGTTGTGAGGTTCTTATCCCACATAGTGTCAAGTGAGTATCAATGCTGCATTGGTTCATCTTTTGTCCTGCTGTTTCCCTTTCCCTTCCACATATCAAATAATATTATATATAAGCAACAAGGTACAGGAAAACAAGAGAAATGAAAAAAGAGAGAGAAAAAACTTCACATAAGACATAATAACTTCTTATTTCCATATATTGGAGTTCATGTTGATACACTTCATTATATATGGTCCTATGCACAAAGCAAATGGGCTGTTAAGAATATGGTGAAATCATGCAGCCTACTTTTCTTTGGGTCTGGCTCACTTCCTATATCTTTCTGCTACCTTAATTATGGGTTAATGTCATTTTTTTCTGATGGAGGCATAGATCTCTATTGTGTATATATGTCACATCATCTTAATCCATTCATCTACTGAGAGGCATCTGGGTTGGCTCCATATCTTAGCTATGGTAAGGAATGCTGCAATGAACATGGTTGTGATGGTAGCTTTAGTATAGCCTTTTTTGTGGTACTTTGGGTAAATGCCCAGGCATGGGGTTGCTGGATCACAGTGAAATCTATGTTTAGTCTTTTCATGGACCTCCATACTGCTTTCCAGAGTGGTTGCACTCCCACTAACAGTATAGTAGTGTTTCCCTTTGGCTGAATAGGAAGCATCCTGAACCACAGGCAACCCTGATTGAAGGATAGTGACCAATGGTGGCATTCACACAGTGCTGTCCTACATTCCCTGTTTATTCTGTTTCATTTGCATTTTACTCCTTCAATCAGCCTCATCTACCTATTTTAGCTGTTATCTATCCTACATATTTAGTGTACATTGTGAATTATATTTTTGATGAGAGGTGCACTTAATTTTGAAGGCTTTGAGTTGTCACAACACAATTAAAGCAAAAATTGGCTTTTCCGCCTTTGAAAAATGTGAGACCCTTTCACTCTTGCGCGTGTTCCGCCCCGTCCCATGGGTGGAAAGCTGGAGTGCGGCCTCATGTGCAAGCCTTGGGTGTGTGTACTCACGAGACGCCCCTCCCCCCTCATATGCTTAAGAATGAGGGTGCAGGACATGTGGGCATTCTTGGAGAAAACTTCTTGGAATTCCAGTTTTCTCAGGGAAAAACAGGCACATTTATAGCAGTAATGGCGGCAGGAAGGGGAGGGATTTGGAGTGGCTAGCTAGGCATGGCGTTTGGCTGATTACAAGCTGTCCATCACAGTGACGTCACAGGACGTCCCCCAGAGGCAGAGATCACAGCCCACAGGATCGCCCCCTAGTCTCCCCCTGGCGCCATTTTGACATACATGTGCTCCGTCCGAGATGGGAGGCGGGGCTGGTTGGAGCCGCCTTTCTGGTTCCTGACACGAGGAAAAGGTAGGAGTGGCTAACAGCCACGCAGTCCCAGGGCGGGAGAAGGGGCGGCATCTCGGGGCCGCCCCTTAAAGGTGTAGATGGAGCCCAACATCTCCCCCTTCTGTTTTTTAAAATAGCAGGAGGCACTGTAAACATAAGGCATATGTAGACATAAAGCAAATATGGATGTAAGGCATATGTGGGGCCTCTCCCACAAGAGGAAGCAGGTGGAGGGGCCACCCGTTTGGCTCAGTCCAGGGAAAATTGGAGTTCTTAGTCCGTTTCTGCGCCACTCAAGATACTGCAGACAGCACTCCCCTCTTCTGGCGGTGAGGTAGAAGCAGGTTCAAGCTTTGGCAACTCTGGTGGTCCACAGCAGCCAAGGTGCTGGTAACTTAACACATGTGGTTAGTAAAACATTTTATCATAAACATTGAAGTAAGGTGCTAAACCCTTACGCCTATCTTATAAACATTTTATCATAAGCATTGAGGCAAGGTGTCAAAAACTTCAACTCCTATTTCCCTCCAACTGGAATCCATAAGTTTAGCAGCAGGGGAGAGACAAAAGGGAAACGACAAGGTAATAATACTCCATTCTAGTTTTTTGTAAGGCTGCAGGCAATATTGCCACAGTAAAACATTGCGCCAGAAAGACGCCAAGGCAGAGTCCAGGAAGCAAGCAGGGCCGGCGCTGGTCCACCGCTGATGTACAAAGGCAGGCTTCCTGTATTTCCATGGGAGAGCAGGAAGAAATCCACCATGGTCTCTGTTTTCCTAGAGAGAACAGGGAGAAGACATTTCTCCAGAGCGAATGCTCTGGGCTTAGTTTCCTAATCGGGGAGGGTGCATACAAAGCTCCTTCCCACCCTGATTTGGGGAGATTTAAAATTTCTTTTTTTGTGTAAATTTAAGATATTTAATGTAAGCATAGCTGTCATTAACTGGTCATGGGGGCTGTTCCACCCCTTTTGGTTTTAATTAATAACAGAGGAGGGCACCAGGCTGGGAGTATGGGCAGAGGTCATCTCTTCTGGAACTACTTCCTGTTGAAAGGGGGCGAAGTAGCCAGGGGCCCCTGATTTGTCATATGGCCTGGTACCGTCCAGTTTGGTTGGTAAAAGTCCTCGTCATTACTACAAGAACAGTTATTAGCACCAGAGGGTGTCATGTTCTCCTCTGGCCAGCTCCTGTAGCTTGTGCACATCAGGAAGTCCCTAGGGCTAGGGCCTCCAGGGTCCAGATCTGCGTTGGGCACAGCAGTGTAGAAAGATGATAGCTTTGAACTGCAAGTTTCCAAGTGGTGAACTCAGTGAGGGATGTTATCCTGTTAAAAGAGACTTTTGAAAAGGTCAGGCAAAAGGCTGACAAGTTCACAGGGCTAGTTAACATGAATGACATAGAGCATACCCTGGGCATAAGCCAGAAAAGTTCCATTTGGAACATAAACCCAATTGCGGTCAATTACAAGGAAGGAGGGATAGCTGAAGGAAGTGTTTAGTGCTGCTGGGCCGGTTTGGAGTAGCCAGTCAGAGGCTAAAATATATATATCAGGAAAAGGAAGATGGATAGGTATGGGCATTAGGTGGGTACAACTGTTCCTCCTGATCTCCCGGCTCTGATTAGTTTTGAAGGGCGAGACAAGGTGACTCCGTTTATGATGTGACATCATTCTCCTCTTACTCCTCTCCATAGCCCTGTTTCCTGGACTGGCTGAGTCCCAGGAGTCCAGGTGCTTGTTGCTGGGATGGCATGCTTCTATCATCATTCACGGGGTTTGAACTCAGGGCCTGGGCACTGTCCCTGAATACTTCTGCTCGAGGCTAGTGCTCTACCACTTGAGCCACGGTGCCACTTTCAGCATTTCTCTGGCTCTCTTGAGCCAAGATTCCAGCCTGGCTCTATGCTGGTTAATTGGGAGATGGAGTTTTAGAGAGTTTTTCTGCCTAGGCTGGCTTTGAACTGCGATCTGAGGAGTTCTAGCCATAAAAGCCCTTTTTATATCCAATTAAAGCAACAAGGAGAACAATAGGGAGAGAGCCCACCTGTAACGTGTTGAGAATTGACAAACAAACCCTTACCAGAGTTTACACTTAGAGAACAGCAGACTGAATGAGATGAATGAGATCCATGTGCCATCAAATCACATCATTTAACCTTACTTGAAAGTGGAAGAGAACACAAATAAATGACAATCGAGGGCAAAGGCTTAAAACAACTCAACATCATCAGTGGCTGTATCTTCCATCCTGGATCAGCAGGCTTCATTAGCCATGTGTGGTGGGGGCAGGCAGGAGAGATGGGTTGGATCTGGGTGAAGCTGTAGTAGCATCTCTGAGAGTCCTCTGGACATGCTGTCACACCTCCTGCAAGATTCTATACAGACTGTTTAAAGATATTTGGAATCCCCCAGTATTTCCTGGTTGGTTGCTCTGAGTACTCTGGCTGCTCAAATCCTTTATCTAGAAATGTATTTTAAGCCTTTAAAGGTAGAGGCTTTTACATCTTTGTCTCAGCCTTATTTGCATCCAAAAAAATTCTGGAACCCAGGGGGCATCTAGCCTCCTGGCTGCCTGTTTTTTTCCAGTCCTGGCTACTGCACGACCTTTGAACTAAAATGACAATTTTTCCTTAATGCAAGAATCACAATTACAAAATTAGAAATACTTATCCATTCCACTTTCCAATAAATTAGTGAAAAATGTTAGCCCATTTTGCCATTTCTTCCTACGTACAGAGTGTTAATGAGAGTTTACTTTTATCCCCATTAGTTTAATATATATACTTTACAATACTTGACTGATTATATGTAACTTAAGATAGTTAGGAGTCTTACTTATTACATCACAGTATATACATAGAATTCAGTACCTGAATCATTAAACTGATATCCAAAACAATTGTATCAAAAGTACTTTTGAAGGGGGGAAATGAAGAGCCAGACTTTGAAGTCAGGCCCCACTTTACCACACGAACCCCACTTTACCATGTAAACCTGAGATAAGCAGGCCCTGTGAGCAAACCCAGGAAGCTTATTAGGGCCCAGCCGGTCGAGAACTCTAATGACTGGGAATGCTTAACTCTATCTGCCCCTAGAATGCCTCGAGCCCTGAGCCAATCAGATTTGTACTCGTAATCTTGCTTGCTTAAACACCTGATTGCTATAACTTTGTCTTTTTCCTTTATAAGCTCTGTGGAATCAGAGCTGGGGGCTGGCTCCTAACCTCCACTGTGTCGGTGGGTAGGACAAGGCCCCAAGCCACGGCTCGCTTGAATAAAGTCTTGCCTTGCTATTGCATTTTGGAATGTCTGAGTCTTGGTGGTCTTCTTGGTTGTGGTCTCGCGACTTGGCACAACACTTTTTTTTTTTTTTTTTTTTTGGCCAGTCCTGGGACTTGGACTCAGGGCCCGAGTACTGTCCCTGGCTTCTTTTTGCTCAAGGCTAGCACTCTGCCACTTGAGTCACAGCACCACTTCTGGCCATTTTCTGTATATGTGGTGCTGGGGAATTGAACCCAGGGCCTCATGTATACGAGGCAAGCACTCTTGCCACTAGGCCATATCCCGCACAACACTTTTAACAGTGTTCACCAGAATTACAAACATAAGAAATCCAGTTTCAGCATCTTTGCTTTTCCAATACATCCAAATTGCAAAAATAGCACAGGAATCAAATCACATCAGATAAATAAACTTTTTAACCATTTGAAAAAACTTTTTTAATTCTTAGTATCTCTCAAGGGGCAGTTTTAGAAATTTCAGTCAATCATTTATTTTTACCACCAGGTTTTCAAAGTTCACCTAAAAACAAGAAACAAAGGAAAGGCCTCCATTGGCCGGTCTTACCTAACAGCCTATCTCCATCCTATTCCTCAGAGCTTGATGAACTGTCTTGGTGCCAGCTTGTCCTCTTTCACCATGAATGGACACCCCCTTATGGCTGTCCCACCACATGGATTCCCTCCAGGGCCTGTGCCACCATATGGGCTGGCTAAGCTGCAACTTTGCCGGATCACCCCTCATTTCTGAGGACAGACACACAGGCCTGTCCTAGATTTTTTCCTGTCCTTTTGGTCTTTGACTGAGAAACCCAAGCAGTTTGGGAACAGACTATGGAGGCTTCCTGCCACAGTCTACGCAGCTAGCTAGATGTTGACCTGTATCCTATGAAGCAAAATGTTAATCTTGGGTCAGGAAATTATGGGTTAATTGTTACATTTGTATAAAATGACTCTCATCCCTCAATCTTAAAGAGTTTATGAGAGCACAGGAGAGAAAAATGGAAAAGCAAAATCTTAGTCTATACCAAAGAATTGTCATGAACAGATGTATACTTGACTTCTAGCATAAGGAATAACACACTGGTTTTACATTATTGTACTTATACCACATGCTGTATATTAGAACCTTTTGGAGTTTTTCTTAGACACATTTGATGCCCCCCCAAACAATCCATTTGGGTTAAAACCCTGGGGCTTTTCCTTGCTGTAACCCCACCTGCAGGCTGCAAGGGAAAGTTTAACACAGAACTTAAGCAAGTTAACATAGTGGTTAAAGAGGCAAGTAACTTTTAAACCATGATGCTAGATTTTACATATTTTACCAACAAACAGATAAGACAGACAAACACACACATACATGCAGACAAACAGCTGTGCACAAGCTTTGGGTGCGCTTAGAAAAATTTCTGAATTGGCCATGTAAGTTTTCTGGAATTCCAGTGGAAAAATGGTATTATTTTGCCCATATTTTTAGAACCACATGTTCAGTTAAAAAACAAAACTTTTCTAGGAAACAAAGATTTTCACAGATCCAGGCTCATGTTGCAGACTGCAGACAGGCTGCTGGAGCCTCACAGCCGCGCCCAGCCTCCAGGAATGCGCACCTGGGGTGAGGCCAGGAGGAGCCCACCAGCCAAAACCTCTTTTGTCCACCAAAAGCTTCCGAATTAAGTGAATCCCCAAACATATGAAACATCAGTAACAAAAACCTAAAACCCCCCTTTTTCCTCTTTTAAAGCAGAGTAGCAACTCGGAAGATGGCACCACCACACTAGGGAGGCACCCCAACTCGCTCCAACTGAATAGTGAGCTGGGAACTCCAGCACCCAACACCCCATCAAGAATCCAGAAAACCCAACAACCAGAAGCAACAGAGGAACTCAGGAAATTAAAAAGAACAAAAAAAGAAGAGCCTATAACCAGCACGGAGCCAGAAAATCTCTGGGGTAACCCTCCCCCATCCACTGACCCTGGCCCAAATAGGGACAGGCTGCGAAAGGGGACCTGGCGCCAGCAAACCAACTGCCAAAAAGTCACACCAGGAGTGCAGAGTCCAGATGGCAGGAGCTCCACAGACCCCAGAACTGAGTGCAGACCGACAGAGACACCAGAGCTACAGGACCGAATGGCCGGGATCAGACGTAAGCATCAGGGGAACCAGGCGGTACAGACTGGGAGAGCTGGGGCCACCACCACTGAACAACTGATCGCCGCACCCCAGCACCACAGCCCTGAAAAGCCCACCGCGGCATGGTACACTCACACAACCCAGGACCAGTAAGTTCCCCATTACCCCCTCACCCCCCATTGGGAGACCAGATCTAGCAAGACCCAAAGCCTACAAAGAAGCTACAGCTCCCTCCCTCCCCCTCCCTACCCCGAGGGAACAAAGGAGCCAGCCACAAATCAGGCGGCAAAAGGTCCCTTCAGACTCTGGGAGGACACAGGAGCTAGCAGGGGTGGAGCAGCGCCAAGGCAGCAGAGGAGCCTGAGCCGGGCCGTACCTGCCCCGCCCCCTCCCCAACAGGGGCCCGGGGACCAGTGGGCATTGGAAGCCCTACTAGAGGTGCCTTTTCCTCGAAGACTTTTTGAACAGCAGTCACAGGCTCACTGGGCCCAAACACACGCCCCCCTTGCAGCTGAGGCACAGAGTCTGTGGGCACCAACTCGTGCCTGGACACTTGGCCCAGCTGGGGCTCACGCATACCACCCCCCACAGCAAACTCAGGAGAGGGCAAGCACCCTCCAACAGCTCGGGGCAGCACATCTCCAGAGGAAGCACTAGAGTGCACACGCATGCCCCCCCCCCCCCCCAAGGACACTACATTTTAATACAAGGAAAAATCCAGAACCTAGACATCACAGTGATAAATGTATACTCACCGAACAAAAGAGGCCCTACATATGTCAAGCAAATTCTCACAGAACTACAGAACAAGATAGACCCAAACACAATCATAGTGAGTGACTTTAATACCCTACTCTCTCCAAGAGACAGATCCAACACCCAGAGGATTAGCAAGGTAGCTGAGGACCTAAGTAACACCATATCCCAAATGGATCTGACAGATCTATACAGAATCTTCCACCCTACAGAGACACAATACACCTTCTTCTCAGCAGCCCATGGATCATACTCCAAAATAGACCATGTCATAGCCCATAGAAAGAAACTTAGCAAATACAAAAGTATCGACGTCATCCCATGTATTATATCTGACCACAGTGGAATAAAGGTAACCCTCAATAACAGTGGTTACCACAGGGGCTGAACACATTCTTGGAGGCTAAACCCCTCACTGTTATCTAACACTTGGGCCACAGACCAAATTAAAGGTGAAATTAACGAATTCATGAGCCACAATGACAATGAAAATACATCACAAAGGAACCTATGGGATACAGCTAAAGCAGTACTGAGGGGCAAGATCATTGCCCTCAGCACTCACATTAAAAGAATGGAAGCAGAGCAGGTAAATAAGCTCACGATGAAACTAAAACAGCTGGAGAAACAAGAAATGATTGAATCCAAAATGACTAGGAGGCGAGAGATCACAAAGATTAAAGAAGAGATAAATCTGATTGAAAATAGAAAGACCATTCAACAAATAAATAAGACCAAAACCTGGTTCTTTGAGAAAATAATTAAAATCAACAGACCCCTCTCAAGACTTACAAAAAAAAAAAAAAAAAAAGAGACTCATATACGTAAAATCAGGGACTCCACCGGAAAAATTACAACAAATACACACGATATTCAAACAATCATAAGGATCTATTTCCAGAAACTCTACTCACTAAAAAACAATAATTTTACAGAAATGGATCAATTCTTAGAGAAGTATAAACTCCCCAAACTGAACCAAGAAGAAATAAATCAACTAAATAAACCGATAACTTACAAGGAAATACAGGGGGTAATCAAGAGCCTCCCAACAAAGAAAAGCCCATGCCAGATGGATTCACCAAGGAAGTCTATAAAACCTTTAGTGAGGAGCTAATACCAATACTCCTCAAACTCTTCTGCGAAATAGAAACAGAGGGAGAAATACCAAACTCATTCTTATTTTATTTATTTATTTATTTATTTATTTATTTTTTAAAAATTTTTTGGGCCAGTCCTGGGCCTTGGATTCAGGGCCTGAGCACTGTCCCTGGCTTCCTTTTGCTCAAGGCTAGCACTCTGCCACTTGAGCCACAGCGCCACTTCTGGCCATTTTCTATATATGTGGTGCTGGGGAATCGAACCCAGGGCCTCATGAATACGAGGCAAGCTCTCTTGCCACTAGGCCATATCCCCAGCCCCACCAAACTCATTCTATGAAGCTAATATTTTACTCATCCCCAAACCAGGCAAAGACCCAACAAAAAAAGAGAACTACAGACCAATATCACTAATGAACATAGACGCAAAGCTCCTCAATAAAATATTAGCTAACAGGATCCAGAAACTGATCAAGAAAATTATACATGACCAAGTAGGCTTCATCCCACAGTCACAAAGATGGTTCAACATCCGTAAATCAATCAATGTAATTCACCACATCAACAGAACTAAAATCAAGAATCACATTGTTATCTCAGTCGATGCCCAAAAAGCCTTTGACAAAATACAACATCCATACTTATTAAAAGCTCTGGAGAAAACAGGAATAGATGGAACATTCCTCAAAACAATAAAAGGCATATACAACAGACCAACTTCTAACATCATATTAAATGGGGAGAAACTAAAATCATTCCCCCTAAACCCAGGAACAAGACAAGGATGCCCACTCTCCCCACTTCTTTTCAATATACTGCTGGAATCCCTAGCCATAGCAATAAGACAAGAGGAGGACATCAAAGGGATCCACATCAGCAAGGAGGAAATCAAGCTATCCCTATTCACAGATGACATGATCTTATATCTGAAGGACCCAAAAAACTCATTCCCCAAACTCCTACACCTAATAAACCATTTTGGCAAAGTAGCAGGCTACAAAATCAACCCACAAAAGTCAGCAGCTTTTCTGTACACCAGCAATATACAAGCAGAAAAGGAAATTAAGGAAATAATTTCTTTTACAGTAGCCAATAAAAGAATAAAGTACCTAAGGATCAACCTAACCAAAGACATGATGGACCTATTTAATGAGAACTATACAAATCTAATAAAGGAAATCAAAGAAGACACAAGGAGATAGAAAGACCTCCCATGCTCATGGGTAGGAAGAATCAATATAGTGAAAATGGCCATATTGTCCAAATTGTTATACAAATTCAATGCAATCTCCATCAAAATTCCAGCTACATTCTTCACTGAAATAGAGAAAGCAACCCATAAATTTATATGGAACAGCAAAAGACCTAGAATAGCCAAAGCAGTTCTAGGCAAAAAAAAAGCAGTGCAGGAGGTATCACAATACCAGACTTCAAGCTTTACTATAGAGCCATCATAACAAAAACAGACTGGTATTGGTATAAAAACAGACCTGAAGACCAGTGGAATAGAATTGAAGACCCAGAAATAAAACCTTACTCTTACAATCAGCTGATATTCGACAAAGGAGCTAAAGATATACAATGGAATAAACAGAGCCTCTTCAACTACTGGTGCTGGGAGAACTGGGCAGCCATATGCAGAAAACTCAAAGTAGACCCAAGCCTATCACCATATACCAAGAGCAACTCAAAATGGATCAAGGACCTCAATATAAGGCCTGAATCCTTGAAACTACTGAAGGACAGAGTAGGAAAGACGCTAGAACTTATAGGCACAGGAAGGAACTTCCTGAATAGAGTCCCAGGGGCACAACAAATAGGGGAGAGACTCGACAAATGGGACTACTACAAATTAAAAAGTTTCTGCACAGCTAAAGACATAGCCACCAAACTAGAACGACAGCCAACCATATGGGAAAGTATCTTTACCAGCACAGCAACAGACAAAGGCCTAATATCTGTCATCTACAGAGAACTCAAAAAACTAAGCCCCTCCAAGCCCAGTAAACAAATTAGGAAATGGACAAAGGAGCTAAAGAGAGACTTCACAAGAGAAGAAATAAAAATGGCAAAGAAACATATGAGGAAATGTTCAACATCCCTGGTAGTAAAGGAAATGCAAATAAAAACAACCCTGAGATACCACCTCACTCCAGTTAGAATGGCCTGTACTCTGAACTCAGGCAACAACAAATGATGGAGGGGGTGTGGGGAAAGAGGAACCCTCCTCCATTGTTGCTGGGAGTGCAAATTAGTATAACCACTTTGGAGAACAGTATGGAGGTTTCTCAAAAAGCTCAACATAGACCTACCCTATGACCCAGCCATACCACTCCTAGGCATCTATTCTGAACAACAGGTCCTAAATATCAAAAAGACAGCTGCACTTCCATGTTTATTGCTGCACAATTCACAATAGCGAAGATATGGAAACAACCCAGATGCCACTCCACAGATGAATGGATCCAAAAAATATGGTACCTATACACAATGGAATACTACAATAGTGATTAGAAATGGTGAAATATTGGTATTCACAGGCTAATGGTCAGAACGTGAACAAATAATGTTGAGCGAGACAAGCCTAGAACACAGAAAACAAAGGGGCATGATCTCCCTGATATATGACTGTTAAGGTGGGGGAAGGGGGAGACAGTAGAGACCAGGTCTGTGAAACCAAAAACTTCTTGTCAAATGGTATTTCCCACAAGTTTGGGTCAGCGACCCTACACTATGTACCTAAAACCAAACAACTACTCAACATATAAAGGTCAAAAATTGACCTCTCAGTGGAATACAATAGCTCAAAAGTTAGGTATGTATGTTCATATAAGACTATTGTCGACATATTGTCTATTGTCAACATTACATTTAAAGCCCTAGGCGAATTTTCTTCGGCGTAGGCCACGTGGCTATTGTATATGTTCTTGGTACATTGTATATTGTATGTATGTCTACCGACCTAGGGAAGGGAAAGAAAAACAGGATGTAAGATATCACAAGTAAAGTACACACTACCCTAATATGTAACTATACCCTTTTTGCACAACACCTTGCCAAAAAAAACCCTTTTCTTTAATTATTAAATAAATTACAAAAAAATAAAAAATAAAAAATAAAGCAGAGTAGCCAACAATGTGGTAGGCAGGTCAGCAAATTTCCCAGGCCTCAGAGGCCGGGGGAGGGAGCAGGGGCAGGCTAGCCCAGAAAAACAGCACATGCTGCCAGGCCACAGCCAGCGGGAGCCCCGCCGGGGGAGACCCCCTCCCCCCACCCTGCCAGGCTCAGACATGTGAACCCGCCGGCATGCACTGCCGCTGCTGCCGCTGCTGCAGCTGCCTCCCCTCCCCCCCCCCCCCCCCCCCGCAGCTCCTGTCCACTGCACTGGCCACGGGACCTGCATCACCTGCCCTGCTCACTGTGAAGCTGCGCGTCCACGCATGCTCATCCCCCCCCCCCAGGCAGCTGAAAATCTGTTCCTCTCCCTAGCAGCCAGTTTAAAAAGGCCAGCAGCATGTTCTGATATCTTTTGGCTTTTGGCCCGAGTGTCCCAAAAGTCCAATCCGGTATTTTGTAGCGTGAATCTACTTTGGCTCTGCCCCATCTCCCTGCCGATGGGGGACCACACACCTGGAAAACCATCCAAGATCCAAGGGCTGACCAGTAGCTCAGAGTTTATGTTTCCCGTGGTCTTTTCGCCCATGTTAGGCGCCAGATGTGAGATCCTTTCACTCTTGCGTGTGTTCCGCCCTGTCCTGCGGGTGGAAAAGCTGGAGTGTGGCCTCACGTGCAAGCCTTGGGTGTGTGTAGTCTCGAGACACCCTCCCCCCCCCACACACACTTAAGAATGAGGACGCAGGATACGCGGGCGTTCTCTGGGAAAACTTCTTGGAATTCCGGTTTTCTCAGGGAAAACAGCCACATTTATAGCAGTAATGGCAGCAGGAAGGGGAGGGATTTGGAGTGGCTAACTAGGCACTGCGATAGGCTGATTACGAGCTGTCCATCACAGTGACGTCACGGGACTTCCCTCAGAGGCGGAGATCACAGCCCACAGGACCGCCCCCTTGGGCTCCCCCCAGCACCATTTTGACATATATGTGCGAGACGGGAGGTGGTGCTGGTAGGAGTGGATAACAGCCACGCAGCCCCAGGGTGGGAGAAGGGCAGCCTCTCGGGATCGCCCCTTAAAGGTATAGCTCGAGCCCAACAGAAAAATACCATTGTTTCTAATTATATCTAGATTACCATCACCTATTCCAGGGTCTCACTATCAGAATTCAAGTCTCATGACTAAATGTAATAAAAATTCTCAGATTTAGCCAAACAGACAGGTTTTCAAATGTAGATGAACACCTTGCAGTGTCAGTCAAAATATACAAGACATATGTAGCTTAACGTCTTTGCTATTTCAGTGATTTAGTGAAAAGAAGCCAATGATTGAGAGTTTCCACTGATCTATTCCTCGGGTAAAGTTCATGTACCCTGTAATTGCATTGGCTTAGGTTTCTATCATGAATTGGGAGAACAATTTTAATATTTGAACACAAGCATTGGATCCATGATCTGGAATTATTCAGTAGACTTCAAAAGGCACAGAATGTTTCCAGAGTTTTTCATCATTTCGCTTCATGTGTCAAGAGGTGTTTTGTCACATGTTAATGTTCAATGAAAATTCACTGGTAGAAAGAAATCTTTACCCATTAATGGCTAAGCTAACAATTTCCTGATCTCTACTGCAAATACAAAAGACAAAACAAAACAAAACAACAAAAAAAAAACCGAGAGGAAAATGAAGAATGCCATAGAAAAAGCATGCAATTAGGCTTACAGGGGAAGCTCTAAGACTCTGAGGACAGATTAATTGTCTCTTACAGGATTCCCGGAGTTTTCTGACTATTTGATATTGATGCTTTGAGCTTCTGATATATAGACAACCTATTCAAAACCACCTTGTCTTTAATCACTTCTCTTTTGTTTACCAAGGGTAGAGTCCTGGATCTTAGGGTATCTTTTATTTCTTTGAAAATTTTAGACATTAAGCCATTTTATTCAAGGATTAATGTTCTTGTTTTTGGTTTAGTGTATTGAGGGAGTTGACAGTGATAGATATTATATGATGATGACTCTGGTTACTGAGCCTAACCAGACTGTTAGGGTTAGCATAGGATCTGTGTTCTTCCATGTGCCTTATCTTGCTCTAAAATGCAATGGAGCTAAGAACCAGTGGCTCTTGCCTGTAGTTTTAGCTTCTCAGGAGGCTAAATCTAGGGGGTTGTGATTTGAAGCTGTAAGCCCTGCCCTGAGAGGGCTCCATTCAGATGCCCCTCACATGGTTAAGTTTCCACCAATAACCTGGTAACCAGCAGAACTGGGGGCATTTACCTCCCCCCTTCCCTGAGGTCACATCCTAATCCACCTGGCCACATCCTCCTGCCCCTGCCCTACATAAGGCAGGGCTTGGTGGGGCGTTGCTCCTTCTCTCAGGCCATGCATCATCTTGGCCACATGCCAGAAGTTCACTAGTAAACTTTCTCTCCTGCCTGAATACCACATGATGTTCTCCTTTATCATCTACCTACTTCAATAAACCTAACAGAAGCCAACTGAGGCAGAAAAGTCTCTGAGTTTCTATCTCCAAAACAACCAGCAAAAAAAACCTGGCTGGAGAATTGGTTTATTTATTTATTTATTTATTTTTTGGCCAGTCCTGGGCCTTGGACTCAGGGCCTGAGCACTGTCCCTGGCTTCTTCCCGCTCAAGGCTAGCACTCTGCCACTTGAGCCACAGCGCCGCTTCTGGCCGTTTTCTGTATATGTGGTGCTGGGGAATCGAACCTAGGGCCTAGTGTATCCGAGGCAGGCACTCTTGCCACTAGGCTATATCCCCAGCCCTGGAGAATTGGTTTGAGTGTTAGACCACCACTCATGAAATCAGGTAGAGCAAGTATGGAATCTTGAATTCCAAGCCTGGTCTTGGCAGATAAACTATAAAAGAAAAAAATTTTTAAAAAGAAGAGAATGAACAAAATAAATAGAACACATAAAATGAAATAAATAGAATGGAGTAAAATAAATGCAATAGAGAGGCTTATGAATGGAGCAGATAATAGAGGACTTGCTAGAGTGGACTGAAAAGAAGGTACTTAGAATCATAGCAATGGTTTGGTGAGCATAGAGACACCAATTCTGTGTATCTTTTGACTTTTTCTTCTTGTGTCAAATCACTGGTAATTCAGTTTCTGTCACGTGTGTTTATTCTGAAGTAAGGAGACCAGGTCTAAGTAACATCGCCTTGTTCTCACAGCCATCTTGGTGCCTTGATGGGTGGAGTGGGCTTTCCATCTGAAAAGCCTAGAGGTGAGAGAGGCCATTCATTAAGTTGTGGGTATCATGTGGGCATCAAGAGCTTTAATAATGCTCATCCTTGATTACCTCCCTAAATGGTTTGATTTGCTCACCTGTGAGGCTATCCCCCTAAATGTTGAGGTGTATCCCCCTTCTATGGAATGTTTAAGCTGATCCAGGGCGACTTCTATAGATGGAAAATGTCTGCTGATACTTGAGCTACTTCCCAATATGATTTGCTTTTGTCGGGCTTTGGTGCTCCACCCAAACATGTGGTTGTCATCTTTAAAAGCTTTGTTCAAGCTCAGTTTTGGGCTACAGGTCTTTGAGATAGGTGTCCACCTGCAGATGCTGGCTCTCCAGTAAAAACTTCCAATTTGACCTGTCAAAGTGTGGTTTCTGTGTTTCCTCAGAACTGAATTACCTTACAACAGTATTTCATCGCTGTATTTATATCCCATGAGGAAGAGCAGGAGAAGTTGGAAGGGGCAAGACACCAGAACCATCTTAAGTTAGAACGCATTCTTGAACCCCAATTGAAATATTTCTGCTTTGGTATCTTAGTGAGAACTTGGTCTTAAGAACATTCCTAGAGCAGGAACTGATATCGACTTATAGATAGAGACTAGGGCAGAGCACCAGTAATATCTACCACAGAACAAGTTAAGCACAATCAAAATGGTGCCATTTAGTTTTCATTTGAAATACATTTTAAAGAGGAGTGGTGTAATAAGGAAGTAGAAATCATTTAGCTACTTAAAATATATTTTCCTATTTTATTTACTATAATCATCAGATTCCCTATGATGATTCTTTGATATCTAAGTCAAGATGATCTAAATATTTAACAAATCACATCTGAACACTAACAAGCTGTGCTACATCATACATATAATGTTACATGTTGTGACTATTAAGTCAACTACTACTTTATGAGAAAAAAAGGGATGAAAAAAAGCAATGTACTTATTACCTGACTTGTGAAATGGTGATCTTTCTGTACAACACCTTAATAATAATACAATTATGTTTAAAAAATAGTGCCACATCAAAACCCCAAATTTGGTTGGTTAAAATACTGATCATTTCCTCTCAGAGATCTATGGTTAGCTGATTAGCTTGCAGTAGTATCCTAGGAGCTTTCTTGTGCTCTGCCTGTCTCTCATCCTATTTCAGAGAGCAACGCACAATCCTTAGGTATATTCTTGCAAGGGGCAGGTGAGGCACCAGAGAATGGCGACCATGTCAGCATTTTTCAAGCTTTTGCTTACATCATGTCTACTAGCATTTCATTGGCCAAAGCACAAAGCCAAGGATGAGGAGCAAAACATCCACACACAGAGTGTGGGTACTTTTGAAGACTAACCCACATTTCGATAGTCATGACACCAGCTCTACAGTGAAGACTGAAATGCAGTGATTGCTCAGGCATAGCCAGAATAACATGGCATCACTTTCATTATGAGTTGGAAAAACTCATGGTGGAAGGGGAGTCTCTTACACGTTTGAAAAGTAAATGTGTTTTAAGCATTGTGGGGAAAAAACAAAAACCTGCTTTCCTGCTTAGGGATGTTATGAACTTTCAGTGGAAATGTGCCTGGCTTCTGTATAATGAATGACTGCCACGGGACAAAGACCATCATACTTTCTACATCAGGGGACCCTAGAATTAGCACAGATATTCATTTCAAAAATCTTTATGCAATAATGAGGTAGTTGGGGAAAATAAGCTCCATATTATATAAATGTACAAATGCCTTAGAATTCTTTTTTTTTCACCCAGGGTAGGACACCTTTCAAAGGAGAAAGCTTGGTGTTTGCCTGATGCTAAGACTGATGATATTTCGGGATGAGGATAATGCTTTGCCTAAGAAGCAGTATCGGCTTCTGGGTTCAAAATCTTACTCTCTCATGATTGCCAGACTCTCACACAGCTTGTACTCGGTTGCTGTAGTTGCACAGAGCCTGGAGCATATGATCCACAGCCTCTTTTAGAGCAGAGAAGGTCAGCTGTTCTTGTTAAACATCTCAAGTTCCACAACAATGGAGGAATACTTGTAAGCATAAGAATAATAACATTTCTCCAACCCTTCAGGCACTTTGCTACATGAAGGAAATAGTATTATTTGTCTTTTGTCATAGATGTAGTAATAGCTGCTATGAACATTTAAGCAATTTTCCTAAGATCACATATTACATTTATTTAGTTAAAACTGAAAGGAAAATATAGTATTTAAGCTTGGACAGAAAACGTAGCTAATATATTTGCCTGTGTGATAAATTTAAAAAAAATCATTGAGGATGATGGATATGTCCACTGTTACAAGCATATTCAGCTTTAGTTTTGGAAATTCTATTACCTACAACACCCAAATAAAAAGAAAACAATCCATCTGGTGCTTCTTAAGAGATGGAAATGACACTGATTCTCTTCTTCCCAAAGTATTTTTTTTTTTAGAAAAATTAACAATTTCAGAAAGGAAATGTAGCCCAGAAATGCTTTCAAAACCGAGATGCAAATTCACATCTCTTGTTCATGCCCTGGTTTGAAGAGGAAGCAGTGTCTGAAAGAAAATATTGTTGACCTGTTGCATTATGATGGAATGTGTTCACAATATGAATCTACTTTTGCAAAAGCTCTGTTTTCTAGAAGGATAGATGTGCACTGTGAACTGAGCATATATCATCCATGAAGTCAAGAGGAACTGAGCTGGTTGAGCGGCTGGGGCACATATTAAATTGATAGTGATTAATTAGTTTTATGTCACTTTGATGCTTTTAGACTTGTTCATGGTGTGGTTTTCAATTATTTTAGTATTATTGGAAGAGCCAAGATTAGACCATAGTTATTAGAATTAGATGAGTTACCTTATTTGCAGAGTAGGATAACCTTTGCTATTTTTCTTTCACGTGACCGGTGCCATTTGCAAAGAAAAGAAAATGAGGTATTGAGAGCAGATACAAAAGCTTAACAGAGGGCTAGATTTTTTAAAAAGCAGGATCAGATAAGCCCGATGCTCAAGATTCAAGGAGATATTTGAATAGGCTGCTGAAATTCTCATTGTCACTTGCTGTCATCTTAAAGGTGGTCTCACTATGACACATAGAGACAAGGAAGAAAGGAACTTCAAAACTTCTAAAAAATAAATAGAATGTCACATCCTAGGTAACCCTGACATGTACTTCAGAAAACATTGTCCCTGTGTCGGTACATAAGAAAAGCACATCTAAACCATGTAAGTGAAAAATAAAAGAGCAAGGAGAGATGAGGGAAGGGAAATATCTGGGAGGTATCTAGGAAAGGGAAGTTTTGCTTCACAATAAACTAACAGCAACAGGAAACTTAATCTCCTGACATGATGTATCTATATCTATATGAGAATCTCATATATCTATATGAGAATATCTATATTCTCATTCTGCTAGTTAATCTTGCTTTCCTCTGCACAGTTGAACTACGTCCCCTTCCATTTATAAACAAAAGAGTAATCTTCATTATTTTAAGGAAAGGTGGAAAGATAAGACTGCCATTGAGAAACATGGAGTCTATGGTCTCTCTCATCAGGAATAATTAGCACAGGTTTAGGCTAGTCACAGTAGAGGATCACAAGAGACTAGTAGCTATGCCCTTATGAACACATAAGATGATGCTAAGTGAAATGAACTCCATGTTATGGAAACAACTGTTATATCACTGTTGTAATTACTTTCAACATGCCATGTGAAACCATAGCTTCTATTGTTGATGATCCTCTTGTACCCTTCCTGTGTACCCTCACTATCACTGTATCTCATCTGCGTATACTGTATATACTGGTATTAGGACTAGGGAAGTGAAAGGGAATATCAAAATTGAGAGACAAAGGATAAAAAGACGAACGACTCCCAAAGCAATACTTGCAAAACCATTTGGTGTGAACCAACTGAATAATTCATGTGGGGGAGAGGGAAAGGGGGAGGGGGAGGGAGGAATGAAGGAGGAGGTAACAAACAGTACAAGAAATGTATCCAATGCCTAACGTATGAAACTGTAACCTCTCTGTACATCACTTTGACAATAAATAAGAAAACAAAAAAAAACTGCCATTGACTTCATGATTCTATCTCTCCTGACAATAGGGGAGACAAACTACACTTGTGCAGAGTATTCTCCATGCCATGGTTTCATCCAGCAAAGGCTACATTTCCCAGTAAAAGTTATGATTTATTTCTTGATTGCTAAGTATATCTTTTAACACCTTCCATATCTTCTATTTTTGTTTTATCTTGTTCTTTTAGAAGGTAAAGTTCCTTGTAAGTTTTTATTTATAGTTTTTTCCCCCTCACTAATATACCCTTTGGATTTAAGAATAATGATTCTTTGAAATTTTATTAAACAAACAAATATGTAAATGAGATGGAAGATGTGGTCTAAGGTTGTTCTTCTTTGTTTTACTGATTGCCAGTTGTGGGGCTTGAACTCAGGGCCTGGCCACTGTCCCTGAGCCTCTTTATGCTCAAGGTTAGTGCTCTACCACTTGAGCCACAGTACCACTTTCAGTTTTTGAGTGGTTCATTGGAGATAAAAATCTCACAGGACTTTTCTGCCAGGGCTGGCTTTGAGCCACAGTCATCAGATCTCAGCCTCCTGAGTAGATAAGATAACAGATGTGAGCCTCTTTCTCTCCTTGATCCAACACCCTTTAAAATCCTTTGCACTATTCATGGCTAGAATTCATACTAGTTATTTCTTCTGATTAAAAATGTTTTCACCATGAAGCTGAGATCTAGAGGATCATGGCCTGAAGCTAACCTAGACAGAAAAGTTCACAATACTTTATATCCAAAAATAACCAGCAAAGAAGCTGGGATGGGGGTGTGGTTCAAATGATAAGAGTACTAACCTAGCCAGCAAGAGTCCCTGAGTTCAGACTTCAATGCTGGCAAAAACCCCCCACAAAATTAATAAAGTTCCCTAGGCGACAGAATCCCTCATAATCCCCCTCTTCCTGCCAGTGAGAATTACTGCTTTATATGAAATAATTAAAATTAGTAAGACTATTTATATTGACTAGTCTTAGCTGCCTTTGTACCAAGTAAAGGAAAAATTAACTGGTTTATACACAGAAATGAGAGATAACAGAAAGACTGTACACTTGGAGGTTCCAGGGCTTCAAAAGGTGAATTATTCTTAGACCTCAGAGAGGAAGAGATAAGTTTAAATAATACTTTGAGCATCAAAGGCTCAGGAAAACTTCTCAGAGAACAAAGAGATTTATCCCTACAAAAGAGATCAGATAAATAATGTGATCTTTCTCCCTCTTATTTCAGATCGCCTGAAGGTATTCATCATTTTACTAAAGGAGAGTGGCAGGGAATCTCGAAGAAAATAAATCAATTCGGCTTGGGAACTATGACTAAGAATAAACTTTGGGTATGTTTACTGGCATACAGAATGTATTGACAGCAAATAGATCAGAAAATTGCTGAGCTTTTTGTTGAATTAGATTGTCAAACTAATGGTGAGATTATACTTAAATAAACTTCTCTCTCTCTCTCAAGATTGTATAAGCAGGAAACAGGTCAGGCAAGCTCTTCTGTCCCCACAGAACGGAGGTGGCACTGTCCTGTGCATGTAGTTCAGGTGTATCCAAGAATAAGAGAAAAGGGAGAACTAAAACCAGGGACCATGAGGAGTCATGGGTAATAATGTCCAGATAGAAATCAAATTTTCATTGAAGAATTTCATTAATATCTATGCATATTATGCACATACATTCGTGTACAGACACAAAAATAGATGCATACAGTGCTCTGTGTGTGTGTGCACATGCTGCTCACACACATACACACGTGAGCATTTGCATGTGTGTGTGTCAGTCCTGAGGCTTGAATTCAGGGCCTGAGCACTGTCCCTGAGCTCATTTGCTCAAGGCTAAGGTTCTACCACTTTGAGCCAGCATACCACTTCCAGTTTTTGAGTAGTTAATTGGTGATAAGAGTCTCGCAGGGACTTTTCGACCAGCTGGCTTCAAACTGAGATCCTCAGGTCTCAGCCTCCAAAGTAGCTAGGATTCACAGGCACCATTGCTATTTTGAGGGAATTACTATGTGATCTCTACTGTGAAAGCCTGATAGAGTTTTTGGAGGTCAAACTTACAGAATTACAGGCATCTTTGTTGGTTCCTTGACTCAGTCTCCTTGAAGTTTTTATAGCTTAAGCATGTCATGTTGAACTTCCAAAAGTTCAATTACAGTTCATGTTTTCTTATACTAATCCAGATTTCCAGGAAAGTTCTTGTTTGTGGCTTTCTGTTCTAGGAAGTTGTGTTTCTCTGGAGCTGTGTTTTAGTGTGTATAAGTGCTGGGAGGACCATTGTGTTGTGTGGCCTCACCACTCTGAGAAACGCTGAGGAGTTTTTTGGTTACTGTGCTTAATACTTTTTAGGAAGGAGTGGTATTATTTCATTTCTTTACATCTCAGACTCCCTCATATATTTCATGTATTTTAAATTCTGTTTTAGGTAATGGTAAATATTAGCTTATTATGTTTTCCTGACGAGACTACCTTTTCATCATTAGGAAATACTTATCTTAATTCCTGGCATTTTTGCCTTATTTTAAACTGTAATTTTCTGTTATTCATTCAGTGATGCAAATATTCTTATGTTTGTCATCTATATCTTTCAATTCATTTCCTTACTTACATATTTATAGTAACATAATTTTCACAAATGATACAGAGTCAAATCATATTTTAAATACAATTTGACAGTCTCTGCCTTTTAATTATAGTTTTAGACCCCCTATAATTAATTTCTTCATCAATAAAGATAGGTTCAATTCAACTCTATTATCAATAAGGATGAATTGCTTTCCTTTTCTTAAGTTTATTATTGGAATTGAATTTTACTTCAATATTGGATTATTAAATTACTTTTTGAAGGGTTGATTTATTCTTTAGAATATGCATCTTAAAGTTTTACAAGCTCCTTTGAAATTATATTTCATCCATTTTCACATTATATTTTACCTCACCCTCATAAAGTGTGAGATTTCCCCCATGACAGAAGTCTTCTAGCCCATACCCTCCATCCTCTGTGACATTAATAAATTTCTGTTCTACTAGTATATTTCCTATCAATCAGACATTCATTTTAACTTGCTTATTCTTATTTTATATGTCCAGTTATTTTACAGAAATGAAAGCATTCAGCATGTGAGAATTAGTCTTATCCAAAATGATTTTAAATAACATAGTTAGCTTCAATATTTTTTTCCCTGCAGACCATACAGGAAGTGTCACCTAAGGCTTCAAACCCTTAGATGTGCCAGACAAAACCCACAAATTCACAATGAAGAGAACTTCCTTCACACTCCTCAGTGCCAGAGCTCAATGCAAGCAACAATCCTTCAGTTTGTGCAGTGGGGAGTTTTCTTTCTGCTTCATTACATATCTTGTTAGATTCCTCACTTTGGCAAGAACCTGGGTTTGTATCTTATCTCCAGAGTTTCCTAAGTCTAAGCAAATGAGTGCCCATTTTTATCTGCTTGGAAAATGACCTTAGCTGCATCTCTGTCCTGAATACTCTGCACTTTATTGCTAGTTCACAAATGCACTTAATTAAAAGTCTTTATCCCTCCCCTTTCTTACTTTTGTTTTTAGCATTTTCAGTGGAGGAAATGTGATTTCTTAAATCTAATCAATATCAGAATTGTAAATAGAAATCAAATATAGCATCTTTGGAATTTATTTAGTATGGCCTTGGGCACATTATTATTCAACAAATGAAAAGTTACTGCCAATTATAATAATAATCTCAATAGATTTATATGGATCTGCCCCACTAATTTATAAAAATGATTGTTGGGTACTCAGATTTGGATGTTTCAGACTGATCTGGTTCTCTTCTTTGAGAAAATGGTATAGACTATGGAAAGTAGAATTTGCTTGTTAATCAAGTTTTGCTTATAGAAAGATCGAAAGGAAAGTATGAAGAGGTCTCATATTCTCACATTCACTCTTTAGTTGTGTTTGTGTGTGTGTGTGTGTGTGTGTGTGAGATTCTTTGGCTATAGTTTATGAGCTGATATCGACAACATTATTACTGGTAGCTAATGTTCATAGTTTTCAGGCTTACCATCATGGTATTGCAGGGCTAACACACAGTGCTCAGTGTTGCCTGTACTTCCCTTCACCTGCTAAAGTTCCTGGAATACATCTCCCACAGAGGAGAAGACTACCATACTAAGGTAAAGGAGAAGTGAATCTTAACTTCAACACAGTTGTCTCTGTAGCTGATACCAAATGCCAAGGAATAATAGAAAAGATGAAAGCCATCTAAACCAATGGCTTTTGCCAAAGTGAATACTTTTCCCGTTAGTCAGAACTACTTTTCCATTTCATGATGGAACATACAAAGCCCTGGGGAAAGTCAACAAAAATTTTCAGAGGAAAATTGGCTGGAACTGGTACTGTGGCTCAAGTGGTAGAGCTCTAGCTTTGAGATGAAGAGCTCAGAGACAGTGCCCAGATCCAGAGTTCAAGCTCTATGACCGACCAAAAAAAAAAAAAAAAGAAGAAAGAAAGAAAGAAAGAAAGAAAAGAAAAAGAAAGGAAGGAAGGAAGGAAGAAAGGAAGGAAGAAATAAAATTGATGGGGTGCTCCAATTGCATTCTTTCTGAGCTACAGAATAGTCTTTAGGTAACAAAATGACTATCCAAATAATATCAACTAGTATGATTTGACCATCTAAACCCCTTGCTATGTAGGTGTTAGATGACTCATTTGTGAAACTGTCTAAAGAGTTTTGATGGAGACTGGCTCAGAGCCCCTACTCCTCACAGCCTCCAGACTAGATTCACTCATTAAGCTGATGGGAGGCTGCCAGAGGATACAAGGTGTCAACAACAGGGCTTTGCTCATGTAATGGTCTAAAGCTTCTTCAAAATATAGTTCTATAGCTAGCTTTGGTGACACACTCCTTCAGTCACAGTGATTTGGGAAGCTGAGGCAGGAGGACTGCAAATTGGGGGCCAGCCTGGGCCCCAATTTATGTCTAAACAAATGGAATTATAAATAATTCAGGAACCAATTAAAATTTTAAATACCAATATTGGCTGAAGGATGAAAAAAACTGGACAGATGAATTGTTCAAATGCAAAAATATATTGAATACAAATAATGATTGATGCAAAATCTAAAGATGTAGAAATAGATGTCGAGGAGACCAAAGTTTATTGAAGAAGTAGGTAATGTGAATACTTGTTTCTGAATATCTGTTAGGGCATAAACAGTAAATATTTCCAGTTAATGGTATTCTATTAGAATGAAAAATACACTAAAATATGGTTTAAGAGCAACAACAGATCTGAGGATCGAGATGCAAGCCAGTCCAGGCAAGAGACGCCATGAAATTCTTATTTCCAATTAACTACTAAAAAGAGAAAGAAGAAGTGAAAGTATGACTCAAGTGATGTAGTGTTGCTTTGATTGAAAAAAAAATAAAGCTCAGGGATAGTACCCAGCTTCTGAGTTTAAGACCCAGAAGTGGCACACAAAAAGAAAAAAAAAAATAAAGGGGAATGTCAAACCTTGAGCCTAATAATCAAAATCATGTGCATATAAAATTAAATCAAACAGGTCAGACACCATGGCTCACCTCTGTAATCACAGCAACTTAAGAGGCGGTGATCAAAAGGATCAAGGTTCAAAATTAGCATGAGCCAATGTTAGTGAGACTTCATCTGAACAAATAAGTGGATGATGTGGTTAGTGCCTGTAATCCATGAGAAGATTGTTTTAAATTAGCCCTCGAGCAAGAAAACCCTATTTGAAATACAAAGCAACAGAGGGCTGGGGGAATGGTTCAGGTAGTAGAGAAACTGACTAGCAAGCTTGAAGAACTGAGTTCACATCTCAGTACTACCAAAAAAAAAAAAAAGTTGGGGGTGTGGTCAGGTGGCAGAGCACATGTCTAGCAGGGAAAAAAAAAAATTGAAACCCCCAAAATAATACAAGTGAACTTACCAGAGGAAAATTTCTCTGGTATAAAGCTTTTAAGTATATTATATAATATAAACTAGTTGAATGACATGTACACTAGATCAAAATAAATAAGTAGGAAAATTATATATACTTCTACATATATACATATATGCACATATATATCAGAAAATCCATATGCAGCTCATTTTAATAAAAGATAAAGAGAGACTTCAAGGTGCTCACTCTGGGCTGGTGACCTTACTAAGGAGGCTTAAGCTGGGGGAATCACATTGTTTGGGCTAAATCAAGGACCATCTGTGCTGAAGTCAGCCATACTGTTTCTGTTGTTCCCCTGCGGGAAGTCCTTGACCCTCTCTTTCTGAGAGGTGAAGACTTGGATACTGCCATGTTTCTATTTGTTTGCTTCTCTTTAATAGTTAAGCAAATGGACAGTTTAGAAGTTTCTTTCTTTTTACAGCAGAAACTCAGAATGATTAGATGGCAAAGGCCCACTGTCAAAGAAAGGGACTGGGAGCCTTTGATGTAGGCAGAGCTCTTTATGGAAGGTCTTAGTTGCACAGATAGAAGAAGAGGACGTGAAGGAGCCAGCTTTCATTTCTGGAGTAGAGTGAAGTAGATGTGAGTTTCAAAGTGGGGGCATTTAAAACCCAGATGAGAAGAGGAAAAGCAGCAGGAATGGCAAGAAGAAAAAAAAAAAAAGGGTCCTAAGTTCCTAGTTGCCACAGTGGTTCCAGAGACTTCAATGCCCTGCAAAATGTGAATGGCCTCTGTGTGTGTGTGTGTGTGTGTGTGTGTGTGTGTGTGTGTGTGTGTGTGTGTGTTAGGACCCTTAGCACTCAGGTAGAAAACTTACTGCTTTTTTTTTCTGTTAGAAGAATGAATTCTAAGAGTGTCTGTGACAAATCCCATGTTAAAAGTCAATCAGCTTGAGCTAACCTCTAATATGGAGATGCAATTTCCCCTTTCTGCACTTTAGCTATGAATTCCTTGGAAAAAGTCCTGTTGGGTTTCCTTATTTTTAAATGTTGGACCATGAATAGAATGATCTGAACTATGCCAACCTTTCTTTTGTGAGAAATGTGACTATGATTTCAGATTTTGAGAGATTTGAGAACTGAAGCCATGTCTGCCAAGTATTGGTCAGAAAACAGTTCATTAAACTAGATTGTCAGGGAAAATATTAAGAATGAATATTATCAAACCAATTCCAGCTTTTTTATGAGGTTGGAGAAACTGTCTATTCCATCTAAATGGCAACTGAACAGAAGTATTGCAGTCAGACAGACTCTAGTATAAAATTATCCTCTCAAAAGATTCAATCTTTTCTTTTTGGTCCTTTCATTTCACTCTACTTGTGCACTTCTCTTTACTTGGTGTCTGAATCCTATATTATGAAAGTTACAACTGTACACAGAATGCTGAGAGGTAAGACGCCAGCATTAGAACAGGAGAAAAGAATGGTGTAGTCACTTTGCAAAAGAGAAGGCTTATACATCTAATATTTTGTAAACCAATTTAGTTGTCTATAATGGAGAAAATGCCAAGTAACCACTGGATGTTAACCTACTCTGTGTACTGCCCACACCACTTCTACATATATAAACTCTAGTTAAAATTTCCTTTCAGCATCAGAAATCTTCCCCCAACTTTCACTGGTGGCTCTCTGGTCAAGCTCTGGTAGCTAATGTCTCATTTGGTGATCAGTACCATTTTCTAATTGTAATTATGCCCACTCCATCTATCAAAATTTTCAGGAAGCCATCTTCACCACTGTGTGTGTGTGTGTGTGTGTGTGTGTGTGTGTGTGTACTAAGGCTTGAACTCAGGGCCTTGTACTCTTGCTTGGCTTTTTGGCTCAAGGCAGACCCTCTACCATTTGAGCCACACTCTCACTACTATTTTCTGTTAATTGGATTTGTCTGGCTTCAAACCATGATCCTCAGATCTCAGCCTCCTGAATAGCTAGGGTTGCAGGGTGAGCCACCAGCACCCAGCCATCTTCACCACTATTTTTTTTCCCTTTTCTCAAGTTCACTGATTCATGATACATGTTCTTTAAATGGCTGTTGCATAGATGAATTAATGTTTACTTAATGTAATACTCAAATCGATTGATTCTTGTTAAGGAATTAAAAAGAAAAACAAAACACATAAAACAAAACTCACAAAAGTTAACATCCCCAGTATTAAATTAATACCTATTTAGGGGCTGGGGATATAGCCTAGTGGCAAGAGTGCCTGCCTCGGATACACGAGGCCCTAGGTTCGATTCCCCAGCACCACATATACAGAAAACGGCCAGAAGCGGCGCTGTGGCTCAAGAGGCAGAGTGCTAGCCTTGAGCGGGAAGAAGCCAGGGACAGTGCTCAGGCCCTGAGTCCAAGGCAGCCAGGGACAGTGCTCAGGCCCTGAGTCCACGGCCCAGGACTGGCCAAAAAAAAATTAAAAAAAAATTAATACCTATTTAGAAACTTGATAAATATTTTTTAAAAATTCTCTTTCTTTTTAAAACATGTTTGCGGACATATAATCCATCATCCGTGAAGTTTACTCACTTAAAGTGTACACGTCTTGTGTAGCCATTGCTGTCACTGAAATTTAGAACATTATCTGGGATATAATTGAATATCATTTAACCTGGAATGAAATTCCACACCCATTACCAGTCACCTCCCTCCCCTACACCCTGTCCTCACACATCAAGACCATCCCTGGGGAATCACTTCTCTTTCTATTTCTATAGAGTTGCTTACTTTGAACATTTCATGCAACCAAACTCACTTAATATATCACCAGTTTAAGTGGAATTCTATCTAGAACAGTGATTTTGAGGCTTACCTATGTATCCAAGTCTCATTCCTTTTGTGATGGGTTCCTGCTCCAAGTTAGAAATCTATCACATTGACTTCTCATCTTCTCAATTGATATATTTGTGTTGTTTCTAGTTTTAGACTATTATAAATAATTCTGCAGCTAGCAAACCACCATGTATACATTTTCATTTCTCCTAGGAATGGAAATGGCCAGGCCATATGAGACATATAGCATTTGAAAAAAACCTCTAAATTCTTTCTAAAGCAGTTGCCATATTTTCTTTCCAGCAATGTCTGAGAAATCCATTTTTTGCCACAACCTCATTAGCATCTGCTACTTGGTCTGTTTTATTTTCCTACCCTTGTTGGTGAGAGGTACTATCTCTCAGGGTTTTAATTGCTTTTCACTGTATCTAAAGATGTTCAGCATTTTCTCCATTTTTTACTGGTCATTTGTGTGTTCTTTCAAAGATGTTCCAATGCTTTGCCTTGTTTCTGAGTTGGGCTATTTTCTCTCTTCTCTAATAGCTTTATCTCTATATTCTGAAGAGTAATCTCTCCAGATACATGGTTTGCCATTTGTTTCCTATATTGTGAATTATCTTTCTTTGATAACACCACTTACAACAATTAAGGCTTTCTTTGTTCCCCCAAAGAAATACTCAGCATGATGCCCTAAAGATAATAAAGTTTCACTATATTCAACAACTCAGTTGCCTATTGTTGACTTATCACACAAAGCAGGAAGTTTTACTTCCCAGAATTTTCAATGTAAGGACAAACCAGAACATTATTTTTCACACATTCTTGTTTAATAGTGAACGTATTTTAGGCTTTGAAATTGTTTAGAATATAGAATGATACATGATCACACTTATTATTTTGCTATATTTGTATCAAATGTTTTTGTTTTCTTTTCTATATTTTATTAGCATGTATCAATTGTGCAAAGGGGTTTCATTGTGATATGCACAGCATGCCTGTAATATACTTTGATCAAATTCACCTATCAATGTTACTCTTTATTTTATTTATTTATTTATTTTTATTTTATTTTCAAATTGATGTACAGAGAGGTTACAGTTTCATACGTTAGGCCATGGGTACATTTCTTGTACTGTTTGTTACCTCCTCCCTCTGTTACTCTTTCTTAACCCTTCTCCCTTTTCCCTTCTTTCAAACAGGTATTGGTGGGTTTCATTACGCTGCTTTCACAAATATAATTTTTGAGTATCTTAAATGACAAAGATTAAACTAAGGATACATTTAAAACTTGCCAAGTACAAGAGAAGCAATATATGTACAAATGGCAAAGACAGAAGAAATGAAAATTATTTGCCTTTACTTGGAAAACTCAAAATTATTATCAAAAAGATTTGGTAAATGACTAGGCACTAAATGAATAAGCAGAAATTAGTAACCTCCACATATGAAATCAGATAGAAGATAAAATGAGGATGAAACTGTAATCTCTCTGTACTTCACTTTGACAATAAAGAAAAAGAAAGATTATGGGAAAACATACACTTACAATAGCAATGGGAAGAAATCTATAAATACCTGCAGAAATTAACCCCAAATGTGTATTTTATAAAGAAAGCATGGAATTACAATAAGTTATAAAAATATTCTCAGATAGGAAATTCACTGTAATTATGATTATTATATTTAAGCTAATTCATAAAATTTTTCATTGCCTAAGGAAAAATTAGCAAGATTTTTATAAAATTTAGACAAACAACTTTATAGATTACAAACTGAAATCCATAAAATGTAGAAAATAAAGAATAATAGTAAAGAACTAACATCATGAGATATTTAAATACATTAGAAAACTCTAACAATTAAAACATCTTCTGAAACCTTTGAAGGAAATTACTGAAAGTTCAAATCACCATGCCATAGTTGCTTTGATGATGGTGGCCTTCCAAGCCTACCAAAAGAACCATGAATCACCATCACTCAAACGGGATGGGATGAACTAGAGAAGCAAATTGAAGAAAAATAAGATTGGATTTGAATTTATGGATTTCAGGAAAATCAAATATTTGAATGGTAAGCAATTAGAACCTTCATTTCTATGAAAAAAATCATAGGGGCAATGATTTCAAATCTCCAAATAGAGGAAGCTCTACTCAGAAATATGCTACAACCTGACACCAGAGAAAGCAGGACTGATAGATTCAACTACAAAAAACTTCTGGGTCCTAAAGCCAACAGAAACTTAAATTAAAAGATAAATAGTTAAAAGTAAAAACACATGCAACTCACCTCAGAAAGAATAATTATCTTGCATCATAAAGACCACCTGGAAATTATCAACAAGAAGTTGAGAAAATATCACAAAACCTGATCAAATTATTCGAGCAGCTTCTTCAAAATCAGGAGAGCAGATTTTTACATTCCAAGAATCTTGAGCTTGCTTGTCACAAGAGAGATGTAAGCTAAAATGAAGACACTGAAACGGGCAAAGATCCAAAGTTTATGTTAGCCATAGATTTGGAAAACTGGCAAGTGCTAAATATAAGAGGTAGTGAGAATTCTTTCAACTATACAAAGATCACACTGGAAATACTGACAAAAATTTAAAATTCATATACCTGCACTCTTTTATTCAGTAACTTCACATCTAGTATTATACATTGCTAAATAAATGTACTTTTAGGTAATTTAATCTTTTTCCTTACTTCTGCAAAGATATTATGATATTGAATCACTCAATGTTTAGTTTTTATTTGGAATTAAACTATAGTCCATATATAATTATGCATACAAAAATCACTATCACATTATTTGGAATAGTTAAACCCTGGATACAACCAATATGTTCACAAAGGTACTAATGATATATATTAATATACAACCAGTAATAAGAAAGATATCCCTTGTGTGCTATCATGAGACAATTTCTGACTATATTTTGATTAAAAGAAAAAAAATTACAATGCTTCCACTTTTTACACAGTCTGATGTTCTTATTTAGCTTATAATGCTTGACTTTATTCATACTTTAATGTTAAAACAGTGCTTCATATTAATTTACTAGTGTCTTTTTTTTTCCTTTTGGTGGTGGTAGTAGAATTTGAACTTATAGTCTGACACTTGCTAGAGGATCTGTTATCTGAGCCATATCTCCAGCACGATTTCTAGATAGGGTCTTAGGCTTTCTGTTTGGAACTGTGACCCCTGTACCTAAACTTCCCACATAGCTGTGATTACAGATACTGTAGCAACACCCTGCCCAGCCTTACTATTGCCTTTTTTTATTGTAAAGGTGATATGCAGAGGGGTTACAGTTACATAATTCAGGTAATGAGTACATTTCTATTTGAACAGTGTCATCTCTTTCGTAGTTTTCTCCCAGTTTTTCCTTCCCACCGCTGACAAGTTATGTAGTTCATTTTCAACGTAATGTCTAATGAATATCACTGCTGCATTAGTTTACTCTTTATCTGACCTTTTCTGCCTTCCCCTTTATTCTCCCCAAATAGATAAACTTAAGTACAAGATAAAAGATATAAAAGTTAAAAATAGAGACAAAGGGGGAAAACCCCCACAAAAAGTAAAAAACAGAAAATCTCGTTTCCAATTCTTGGAGTTCATTTTGATAAACATCATTTTATGTGATTGTATGTACTTAGCTATTGAGCCTTTGTGATCCTCTCCTAGAACATATTGCCTGGTTTCCCTCATTTGTAGTAATTAGAATGTGCCTATAAATCAACAAGTAAACACAATGGGTGGTAAAAGACAAAAAATTATCCTTGGGCATAATAAATTAAACAGGAAAATATTCTTAGGAAAGGATCACTACTGATTTTTTAAAATTCAAAAGTTCACAAATATTTTTTCCTTTATATTTAGCAATTAACGTGGGCAACAAATTATGCAGTATTTTAAGGATTGTTTAGGGATTTTTTTTTTCGACACTGAAGTGGCTTTTGTGTGGGATACACTTTAGATTTATTGAGCTAATGAATTTCCTCTAGAGTATATCTCAGAAGTACATTGGTAGTGTTGTGTGCCAAATTTTCTCATGTCATAAGGACTGTTTTGGACTGGCTTGAGTTGTGTCTGATGATGTAATTTTTCAGTATGTGATTTTGATGTGAGTATTTGAGTTATTCTGGTATCAAGAAGTTAGAAGTTGGGTACAATTATGATAAGTAGGGGAAAAAAGTGCATCTAAATTAGAAATAGCATATAAGTTCAGGCTTGCCCTTGTAGTTATTTGGACACATGTTTGTACACAAAGTGATCCACTCTCAGGACCTCTCCCTTTGTGTCTAGCCACCATCATATGTGAAGTGTATGTTCCAGACATGACCCTGTCTCCAAATTGACTAGAAATGTTGATAGGCCATTTTTAAGAACAAAGAATGTAGAATTGATACAATCTTCGTAAAGCTTATTGTAGTTAATTCTCTTCTTTTTCAACTTTTAATTATTGTCTTTTAAATTATCCTATGTTACTAACACACACCTGTTTACAAGTTAAACATCTGGAGACTTTTTTTTTTAGGATTTTGTTTAAAATCTGGAAATGTTCTATCAGCTCTTTCTCATCTTTTTGTTGAGACACAGGTCAGAATTGGTCCTTATTAGCCAGCTGACCAATCTGCTAGTACACACTTGACTTAGAATGGGTTTGTTCAACTACTTGGTGATTTGTTTTCCTTTTAGAAAGGTACAACTAGACGGTAGCTATATATTATATGTACAATATCCTTATTGTGTAAAGAAGTAATTCTAAACTTATAGTAATTCTAATAAGATATTAGAGATCTAGGACAAAAATATTTTATTCATTCTTCTTTGAACTCTACAAATTTCTCTTTTGCTCCTTTTTATCCTCCCATCTTTCCTGCTTCTCTCTCCTTTTTTTATTCTTTCTCCTATCCTTTTTATTCTCCAACCAGTGTCCCCTCCCTCTGGCATTTTTTTGCAATTGTTTTCTAAGTTGAAATAGGCCTGTCTCCTGCTGCAGCTGTGACTCTGTCCCCCGCTGCACTAAATTGACACTTGGGCAAGCAATGGCTCTCCTCAGTCACTCTGAAGCTGCTACTTCCAGAAGTGTCGATTTAGTGCAGCAGGGGACAAGGTGCCAGCTGCAGAAGTAGGGCACAGAAAAACTCAACAAAGAGCTCTGCCGCCCCTTATTGTACATAGTACACTGAAGGAGGAAGCGCACTAAGGGTCCACCAGATCTGGAGATTTAAAAAGCCAAAGGAACAATAAGAGGGTGCCAGGAGGAATACTAGGGTTACAATTAAAATCTGTGGTTTAGCAATTAAAGGAGATTTGGGGAAGAAGAGGAGGGTAAAGAAAAATCTAATTTGGGGTTAATGCTCTTGTGCTGGGTTTCAAAACCTGCCAAAAAATCCAGATGACTGATCCTGCTAGAGGGACCTGTATTGGTTGCTCCTGGTGATGTGAACATCCTCCCCACCACCCCGCAATTGGAGAAATGTCCTACTGGTTTGGGGAGAAGTTAACAGACTACAAGGGGAAAACAGGTGAAAGCTCTCAGCTTTCTCTGGCAACTCTTGCCTTTTCTTTCCTGTTGACATAAACACCAACTCTGCTTAATTAAAAGTCCTTTGTCAGCAAGAACACAACAGGTATCTGGCTGACTGTGGAAGCCATGGGCAGCTCTGCCACACCTATAGTGAGAGCATGAATGTAAGTATACATGCTCAACAAAGAGTTCAGGTTTTGGAATGATCCCACCTCTGTTCCCTATTAGTTCAGATCATTTTCTGTATTTCAGTGAATACAGGCTCTTCTGTGACATGACTACAGAGAGACTATAAAGAGAAGAATTTCAAAATGCTATGTGCAATTCATTTTTATTGCATACATTGAGTTTTATTTTAAGTAACCATTTTAAATAAAGGCCAACTTCAAAAGTGGCACTGTGGAAGCAATGGAAAAAAAATGTATGTGTTCCTTCTGCTGGAATCCAACCATTGTATTCATTTTGTGCTCTTTGAGGTGAACTGCTATGGTAATTTGCTTTTCCTATGCAATGTCAAATGGAAGTTCTTTTGTGCTTAGGAGTTCTGATAGAGCTCTTTTAGAAGAACCCTGATATCTAGGTCAGTCGGCTTTCTTAAACCTGAAATAAATGAGATCTTTGATAGTGCAGTATTGTGACTGCAGGACATAGATTAAAGGAGAAAGAGGCTTTTACTAAGACAATGGAGATGGGGGGGGGGAGAAGCTTCATATGTTGACTTAGTTTTATCTTTTCCTATTACAAAAGACCCTGCTATGGTTTTATGGAGGTACTTCTTACCCTCTATGACTCCATTGTTTGTTGAATACACTTAATAATTGTTTGAGTGGATACATGTTAAGTGTCTATTTAAATAGACATGATTTGCACTGAAAATTGCTCTTTCCCAAATAGTAATAAAGATTATCAAAAGGAGTGGTGACTGGCCTGTCCAAGAAGTTGGGGAAGTGGAAATCATGATCAAGGAAGGCTGGGGTTCGTTAGGAAATGTCTCCTAAAACCGCTAGATTATGGAGACCACGTTGGGCTTAGAAAAGCAGAACAGTTTGAACTCTGGAGAAAATCCTAGGCAGTAGTCTCTGCTTACGTGTGATTTCATGGGCAAGCTGTCTACCTTCCTAGGAATGGATAGACAAAGAGCCATGAACCCCACAGACCACCGAGGAAACAAAATAGAACTGAAAACAAACTAAGAAGCTCCTTAAAATGAGACTGCACAGTTAGCTCCCTACATTAGGTGTTAGTGACTTTATTATACATGGGAGGCGTGAATAAAACATGAAAGTCATAATGGAGGAATACCAACCTATTATTTCTGCCTATGCATTATTGTTGGGTTTCTTTGGGCTTTCCATTCTTGGCCATGTTTTCTTCCTTTCTGTATCAAGAGCAAATCATTGTACCAAGGAATTTCAACTTTGCACACCCATTTCTGAGTACAATGCATCTTGATCCATGTCATTCTCAGCCATCATTCTTCCAACATGCTCTACCCTGCCTATCCCCTACAGTTTCCTAGTTCCATTTTCAGGTATGTATATTAACTATTATGATTGTGTTCCTTTCACAGTTTATTACCCACCCTCTTCTTAAACTCCCATCTTCCCCAGACAAGATGTTTCAGCTTCCAGGTATTCATTTTGTTGAACTGTCTACTAATAGTTCAAAAGTATTACATCCTGGAAATGCCCCCCGTGTAGGTAGATTTTTTTTTGTCAGGAAGAAAGTGAATGACTTCCTTCAGATGCTCAGATTTCTCTATGATGCCTAAATTTAATGATAATAATGAATGCTTATCAAGGGCTTGCAATTCCAAAGTTTGCAGTGGTTATGTTTTACCATATGGACTCACTAAATTTTTCTCAAAATGCTTGTGCAAACCACTTCATTGTTTTCATTTTTATAAAAGGGAAAAGATTAGGTCACATATGGATGAAATTATAAACAAGAAGCAGGTAGGACTGGGGATTGAATCCGAATATTATGGATCCCCAGCCATACGAGTTCATAGGGTTCTCTCCTGTGTCTCCCCACCTCACCATATCCTTCAGTTACCTGGCTTCATTTGGACATATCTACACTGGATGTAATGACTGGTTTTTGCCTACCTTCCCTCTCTCCATTTCTTCATTTGTCTGCCTTCCTTTATCATTCCCTCCTCTCCCTAACCTCCCTACATAATGTGTTTGAACTTCCTGGTATTCATTTCTTCAAACTAACAATTTACAGAATCTTAATGTGTAGGCAGAATGCTTAAGAAATAATGATGAATTAGGTCTAAATATAAAGAAAGCTAAAGATATTGAAGGTAAGAGGTTAACATGCATTTATCAGATATGAATACAAATTACTGTGCTGAGTTTTAAATAAGCAACACAATTTACATATGCAAGCATGTTTTATCCGTAGTGTGTAGAGCTGTAATTTGTCTTTTCTGAGTGTTTGATTTTCCCACTCAACAGAGTTCATTCTGGCTTGGAAAAATACCCAACATTTCTCATCAGAACCTAAACTTATGCTCAAGTATCTACCTACTTAAAGATAAAGAAAAAAATAGGTGGGAGAGGGGTAGAGTAGGTGGTCATTCTTTCTAAGGTACTTAGACAGTAATTTAACTGATAGTGCACTGTTCAGAAGAGGCCAAGAGACTTCCAGATTTTAAATACTTTTACAATTCAGCAGCATAGATTTCCATTCTTTTAGAATTTCCTCAGAAAGAAATGGCATGGTCTATAGTTTCGTTTTTTGTTTTGCACATGTTTCTTTTCTGTGCCAGAAAATTTATGAGGTTCATGTTATCAGTGCTTCTTTTAAACTAAACAAACATGCTTCCATTCTATAATTATATGACAGCCACTGCATCCACTTCCCATGCTCCCCTGATGCTGCATACCTATACTGTTTCTACACTTTGTCTACTGTGAATAAATCTGCCATGAAATGTTTTCTATCTCTTAGCTAAATAAGTATGAGTGGGCCATTGTATACTTGAATGCAGAGTTTTATAACAAATACCAGACTGTTTCATACCTTTCAAATTCCCCCAAAATATACCAATTCTTCTTTAGAGCTCACCATTATTTACTGCTGTATATTTTTTAAATTCTACTTTGATTTCCTGTTATAGTTTTAATTTATATTTCCCTGATATAATCAAGTACATGTTTATGTGCCCACTGTCCATTTTTTAAAGCTGATTGATATTAGTAATGATAATTATGTCCTATAAAGTCATGGAATGCACTGAATTTGTGGATACTGAGCCATAATATTTTACCTCAGAGGAAAAAAGGAGACTATTTCCTGAGAGCCTCTGGTTATGAAATTTTCATCATCCAATCACTAAATAACATTGTTTCATGTGTCATTCTTTCTGAAGATCTCTTATTCCATGCATATTGCTGATTCCTTGATGTTGAACTCATATAACTCATTCCTGAATGAAGTTTATCTGTTACCCATACATCCTTCATAAAGCTGGAAACAGAATCCTTGCAATTTTAAATATGAAATTCCTTTATAGTGCTTTCATTATTGAAGATTATTTCACTAGATATAGAATTGGGCTGACAGTTTTTATTCCAATACTAAAAATGTTGCTCCACCATCTTCCATTTTCCATAGTTTCTGATCATAAGTCAGTGGAAATTTGAATCATTACACAGCGTTCTGTGTAATATGTCATTTTTCTTCACTTCTTTCAAGAATTCTCTCTGGTTTTCAGCAGTCTAAATGTGTTGTGCCTAACTGTGGATTTATGCATATTTATCTTTTTTGATGTTTGCTGAGCTTCTCAGATCTGAAAATTTATGTCTTTCAGAAATATGCTTCCACCCCATCTGTCTCTCTTCTTTTGGTACTTCAATTACACGTAAATTAGAATTGCTGGAATCGTTCCATAGGTCTTTGAGGTTCTGCTCATTTTTTGTTCTCCCTCTCCTCCTCACATTGAATAATTGCTATTGATCTGTCTTCCAGTTTACCTGTCTCTCCTCCAGTCTGCCATTTTCTGTGAAGTCTAGCCCCTGAAATTTTTTGTGTCAGATATAATTTGCTGGTCTAGAATTTCTCTTTAGCTCCTCTGTAAACTTTCCATCACATGTCTGAGAATATCTATGTTTTGAGTTTTTGCAATTACATGAGGAAATGTTAGGCAAGAGGGTTCATTTTGGCTGATTATCCTTTCTCTGCAGAATGGGGGTACATTTTCCGAATTATTCATAGTTCGAGTATTTTGGATAGTATCTTTTGGATCTTTTTTTCTGTGAACATCCCAGATACTATTAATTTTTAATAGAGTATTGATACTTTTGTTTTAGCAGATAATTGTCATATGGAATCAATTTTTAGATTTTGTTTTATGAACTTCAGTGCAAGACTTTTGATTTTTATCTTTGGATGGTATGTTTTCAATATAACTCATATATATCCCCTTCATTCAGAGATTAGCAACAAACTAGACAAGTGTGTGTATGTGTGTGCACATGTGTGTGCACATGCACATGTAATTTAGGGTCCTCCTCTTTTCTTGTCTCTCTCCATTCCAGTATTCATCAAATATTTTCCATAGCTTCATTGGTCTCTATCATCTGATTATGAAGATCAGAAAAGTTAACATTTTTCATTGGAGTTTTAACTACCCATTTAATACTATCTTCACTGTATTCTTGAGTTAAAAGTCATTAAAATAAATGACTCATCTTGTACTGCTTCCTTCTTTCTATTTTTGATTCTTCCTAGCTCTGATTACATGTATAACTTAATATAGTTCCATGTTTTTTTCATAGAAAGTGTTAAGTTCTTGGTGTGTGTGTGTGTGTGTGTGTGTGCGCACGCGAGTGCATGCGCACGTGCACATGCATGTGCACCTGTCATTCTTGGGTCTTGAACTCAGGCCTTAGCACAAAGCCCTGGGCTTTGCTCAAGGCTAGCACTCTACCACTTTTTCCACAGCTCCACTTCCAGCTTTTTCATGTTGTATTGGAAATAAGAGTCTCATGGACATTCCTAAATGCCCTGGCTTTGAACTATGATCTTCAGAACTCAGCCTCCGGAGTAGCTACGATTACAGGTGTGAACCACTGGCAACCAGATGACTTCATATTAATAGTCCATGTGTAATATGTATATGTTTTAACTTCTTTTTTGAATATTTTTATTATTTTTAAGTAGTTGTTCAAACAAGTTTCATTCCCTAAAGCAGTTTATGAATGCAGTACATATTGATTACTGTCACCCTTTCAACATTTTCACCCACCCCTCTCAACCCATCCCTTCCCTTATCATCTTAATTTTAGCTTAGGTGTTTGTTTGTTTTGAACAAAGCTGTTTATGTGTACAATGCATCTTAATCTGTGTTAGCACTTCAAAATCTCCAATACCCTTTAAAACTTCTTTAAGATACTCCTGAGATTTTGTTTAACCATCTATCACCTCAGGTATTATTGTTCCTGTTGAAAACTGGTTATACATTTTCCTTTATTTACCCTGGAATATTAAAATAATAATTTTTGTGGTGGTTCTTTAGCTAGTCTGAGCTTATGGAAGGGGACTGGTTACTCTGTATTGTCAGAGTGTTGTCTGATGGATGGGTGCATGTTAAAGTGCACTAAACACTTGGGGTTGGCTGTCTTCCTCAAAGAGACTCTGAACCTGAGGGCAGGTATTCTTATTGTTCCCTACATATGAGCAAAATGGACTAAAGCCATTTCAAGACTCATGCATGGTAATGCAGTGGCAAGAAAATGGCAGGCCCAAGCTTTCCTGTTTTGTGTTCATTACTGAGTAAGTATTTCACAATTAGCTGGCACAAAGAACATGTTTTTTTTTGCCTTCTGAGCAAATTTAGCTCTAAAAGAAAAATATTCCTGTTTTCACTTACTATGATTTTTCCAAGTCTTTCCATTTCCTCACTAATGAAACCAAGTCATTCTTTCTAATAGAAGCATAGAGTTCCATTATCTATACCATATTTTCTTGATCAATTTATCTACTGAGGGGCATCTGGATTGGTTCCATGTTTAGCGATGGTAAACTGTGCTGCGATTAACATAGTTGTGCTAGTAGCTTTGGTGTGACCTTAATTCTAATCCTTTGGGTAAATCCCCCCCCCCCCAAAAAAAAGTGGGGTTGCTGGGTCATAGGGGAGTTCTATGTGTAGCCTTTTGAGGAACCTCCATGTTGCTTTCCAGAGTGGTTAAAAAAGTTTACACTCTCACCAACAGTGTAGTAGTGTTCCCTTTTGGCCACATCCCCTCCAGCATCTGTTGTTAGTTTTATTAATAATGGCCGTTCTTGATAAGAAATGTACTCACTGCCTTACGTATGAAACTGTAACCCCTCTGTACATTACTTTGACATAAATAAATGAATAAATTTATAAAAGAAAAAAACCAAATATTCTTGTCTTATTCTACTAATCTCTGCTGCATGTAAACAATTTTAATACATTTAAATATAGACCATTTGCTTAAAATAAGACACATGTGTGTATATTCTTTCCAAACCTTTGATTACTCTAAATTTCCTTGACTAAAACACTGCTTGAGATGATACACCTATGTTAAAGCAATGCTACATATTGCATTCACAACAACTCATTTTTTCCAGACTTCTTTCCCTCCATTAAATATTCAGAGTCCAGTTTTTCATTGCTACTCTGATTGTAGTCCATCTAGCAACACTCTCCATCTGTTCCTTCCATACATTATTAAATGAGAGGCAAGTCGAAGGCAGGTAAACCTTTGCCAGCTGCAAACTCAATTCTCAAGAGCTTTGGTATGTTCTACCAATTTCCTAGGGTTCATTGCCAGTTTTTAACAGTAGGGAATTTTAGGTTTGGGGATATTTGTTTTGAGAAGTTGCATCGAAATTCACTACCCTTTCATGATTCCTCAGTTTGCATTCTTTGGAAACAGTTTCCTAAATCTGTGGGGTCTTTTCAAGCACATAGATTTCTTTGTTTTGCTCAGCCTTTCTATTCTACATGGTTTTCAAGAAACAAATAAACCACTTTACCTGGAAACAGGACAATGGGGTCCTGATGAGCACCCTTTGCATGTTTTTTTAGGGGAGCCCACAGGAATTCGTTTGACTATTTACAGATTATAACAGTTGGTAGTTGAATGTTTTATTTTCATTCCCAGTTGGTGCAATATGTTCACAGCTGATGTTAATGGCTGGCCCATTTGATTTCACATATGGTCCACTATTTGGGACCCACTAAGGTTTTCTTTTTAGTTAGTCTTCTCCAATGTGATCATGTATTTAGTTTTGCTTTTGTCTGCTGGTCAAATGAAGAAAACAACCTCTGGACCTTGGCAGCTGCAGAGGAAATCAGCAACTCGGTTGATAAAGATTCAAAGAACTGGGTCAAAATGTCCCAGCAAGAAGATTTTTGTTAAACACTGCAAACAAACAAAATACTTCTGTACATTGCATGAGTCTGAGAACACACACAAAATGTTCTCTTCTGGTTTTTCTTTTTTTCCTTTCAGGTTGAAGTCCTGCCTAAGCTGTTTCTAAGTGTTTTCATCTCAGTTAAGTGTTGGAGAGACCACACTGTTCTAGCCATCCATTTATATTGAAAAACCTCGTGCCACAAGTCCCTTAGAAACCATTTGCTTTGGATAATCTTTAAAATTTAATTTATTTTATGTTGAAATTTGCTCAGAAAGAGCTTACATGCAAACCAATAGTCTCTTTTCTGAGACTTCTTCCACAAAGCATATTAGAAAAGAAGAGTAGAACTACAAAATTAATAATATTGAAGACTCAGACCCAAGCACCCTCTAGCAGTCATTATAATTCGATACATAGTTAGTGTTTATTCTCACTCTAAACCATAACTGATAAAGCCACAATCTCATAAAAAGTTTATTTTCAAGATGATTGCATTACCCTCTGAGAGCTAAAATACTCATTTATTCTTAGGAGCAGATTGTAATAGCTCTAATTCCCAGATAAGTGGGCATTGTATGATAATTGAGTGGGCTGAGATGTTAATTGTCCTCCACTTCACCTCTAGATGTTTAACTGCTTATCTCTTCAACCAGCAAACATTAATGCTCACTTATTTGTGCCTTACTGTTCAGATAATTTTGTGAGCTGAGTAATTTATTTGTAATAAGGAGTGGGAAAGTATTGGTGCAGAAGAAATATTTAAATTGTGCCAGGTTTGCATATTAACAACAATGGATGATGGTGGTGGGTACTGATAGATCTTTCTTGAGATGATTTTGCAGTACCTGGAGAATAATGGAACTGTAGGAAAATAACCAAGCAGATAAAACAATATTAATGAACATCATGCACTAGCATAGTTTTCCATGCTATTTTCTTTTTCTTTTTTTTTTTTTTTTTGGCCAGTCCTCGGGCTTAGACTCAGGCCCTGAGCACTGTCCCTGGCTTACTTTGCTCAAGGCTAGCACTCTACCACTTGAGCCACAGCGCCACTTCTGGCCATTTTCTGTATATGTGATGCTGGGGAATTGAACCCAGGGCTTCATGTATACGAGGCAAGTGCTCTTGCCACTAGGCTATATCCCCAGCCCCTCCATGCTATTTTCTATTAGGAATAACTTGTCTCTCTGTTAAGGGTACAATACTGGTGTTCTAGGGCTGCTTCCTGACAATCACTGACAAGTGGAGGAATATACCTACAGCCCATTTTGTGGGTGACCCATATTTATTTCCACTGTTGCTATTTCCCCAAATCTTTCCTTTCTCTGTGTTAGCAGGACAAAAGACACATGCAGGAGGCAATGGAAAGAAGACTAATAGTAAGACACTTAGCTGTTATTTGTTGAGCATCTGTTAGACAACAGGTAATATGTTGTCTCTAATTCATACAGTATTCCTGGAATTTCAATGTAACATTGTTTGCAGAGAAGTGTAAGGAAACCATCCAAACCTTGAAAGTAGGGGGAAGACTGACTACCCTAAAAATCATATGGGAACACTGGCCATTAAGACTAAGAATTACTGAGATTTTTAGAAAATATATCTCTGATAAGGTGGTAGTGCCCCATGGTATGGGTTAGGGAACTACTTCTGGATGTGTTAACATAGATAATTGTCCAGTAGAAGAAAATAATTTCTTTCTAGTAGAGAAGATAAACAAGCCTAATGGGTTAGGATCTGGTGTACATATGATATAAAATTGTTTTATCTCTAATGTAGGAAATTAATTTGAGTATGGCTTGCTTGGTTGTGTGTATAAACATATGATCACCTACATTTTTACCTCATTAATGGTATGAATCTTTCAAACTTGCTTGTTTTTATTTGTAGATCAGTTATGCTTCTAATTTTTTTGAAAAGATTAAACTTAATTCCATGCTTGATTTTCTCCATTTAGAAAGCTATTGAGTAGTTGTGTTTGAATCCAGGTCATTTCGATCCCTAATACCTTGGTGTCTATTTTACTATTCATCATTGTGTGTGTGTGTGTGTGTGTGTGTGTGTGTGTGTGTGTTCCTCCCCTCCCCCATTTTTAGACAAAGCAAGATTTCAAATACAATTAAAATGTTGTATCTCTATTCTAGTCCTATGTAAGAAAATATAAATAATAACTTAACAATCTTTCACAGTGAAAACACTGATAGAGTCCACTCTTTATGACATGCAGGTCCTGATAAGATTTGCTTTAACAGTAAATGTAATAGTTGCCTAAATTACAATAACACTCCATAATAGGGGTTGGAAAACCAGTCTCTGGCCCTTGAACAAATCTCTTTGGAATAATCCAATTTGATAAGTTATTATCCCTCTTCACCTGGTCTATTAAGTGACTTTTTAAACCCTTTGAGCCTTGGACTTATGATTTTATGACATTACTTAATATATAAAAAAGATTTCCTCTCTCTTCCCTTAGTTATTTGGTTTTATAAGTAAGTACATTATAGTACTAAAAAAGAACAAGAAAGCCAATGAAGATATTGATTAGTGCCTACTGGGTACCAAGTATCATACTCTATATTTGGAAGATAGAAGATGAATAAAATTAATTCATATTTTGCCTCTGGACATTTGTACTTGCTTCCTCTCAATCTCTGGAATGCAGGAGATTCACCTTGCTTGCACCCTCACTTATTTTAGTTCACTTCTCAAATGTTCTATATTCTTAGAGAGATCTTGCCTGCTACTCTTAATTTTAGGCAGCAAGTTTGCCATTTTCTTTCCCTAGTTTTTTTAAGAGTATCAATTCACTTGTCTTTTATATGTCTCCCTCAACAAATAGTTAAGATTCCGGAAGGGGAGGGACAATGTGTCTTATTCACTATTGTAATCCTAACATCTGGAACAATGACTGAAAAATAGCAAGAAAAGACAACTAATTGCTGTTATTGGTAGAAGTTATAGGCTCTATGGAGTTCTTGTGGACACCGAACCATAGGAAATACAAAATTAGTTTTCTGCAAGCCTCTGATCACACATTCAAATCAACTGATCAGTTCTTAATCTTGCTTGTTGTATGTTTCTGTTAAAGATACCTTATTCAATACAGGTTTTATAAATAATTATTTGAAGTAGTTCTTTGTAATTAAACACTAGTCAAGAAATGCTTAACATGTTTCAGCTGGGGATAACATGGCCATAAATTTATATGACACTATCATTCAGAAATCTGAGAGCCACCCATCAGTTAACTCTTTTCATGACTACCCCCTACTCAATTGTGTAGCCTGGACTTTCTAATATTTCTTATCTTCAACTCTACCCTTTTGACTCTCGTTTCTATTCTTTTTTTTTTTTTTTTTTTTTTGGCCAGTCCTGGGCCTTGGACTCAGGGCCTGAGCACTGTCCCTGGCTTCTTCCCGCTCAAGGCTAGCACTCCACCACTTGAGCCACAGCGCCGCTTCTGGCCGTTTTTCTGTATATGTGGTGCTGGGGAATCGAACCTAGGGCCTCGTGTATCCGAGGCAGGCACTCTTGCCACTAGGCTATCTCCCCAGCCCCCTCGTTTCTATTCTTACTGCTGTATTTAAGCCCTGATAATCTCTTTATTATAACCTATAATTGTAATCACTTAACGATCTTCTGCATCTTTTGTTATGTATCATTCTCTTATTGTGTTGTTATTTGTAATAATGCTGAGTATCAAACATTCACATTTCAGTCACTAAATTTAAATGATCAAAATAACACTGATTTCCTGTTCAGCTGGGCTTAGATAGGGCAAAGATTGGTTTCAATATTTGGGTCATGTTTGTCCCCCTGAAATTCAGACTAAATGGAGAATGGTTAACTCTTGCTGGAGAAGAAAATCCAAAGAGGTCAGGAGAAAATATTCAATATTTCATAACCTCTCAACTTGGAAAAGTACAATGTAGTTCTTGTCTATATTCCATTTCATTGGCCAAACTCAAACCGAAATACAATGGAGCAGCCAATTATTGTACTGACTCTAGTAGGAGACTGTGTGCTAATCCTCACAGCATAATTTGTTTAGATTTATTAAGGAATGGGTGAAGGGTTAATAATGATAATAGAATTTAATCAATTGCACTCAATGAAGTTTCTTTGCTTAACTTTTAACAGCTTTGGTGAAAAGTGAAGTTTCATTTCCCTCCTGTAACTCTAAAAGGATTTCTTATCCTGTGAGGTAAGTCTCAACCATTCCTACTATTGCTCAAACCTCTCACCTTTACATTTTGTGCTCAGCAACGTGAATGCTGCTAGTCCTAGATGCTCACACTGAGGTGTTCCATGCTTCTCTGCTCTTGCTCATGACATTTCTGTGTAGAAAATGCTTTTCTCACCCTGCATTCCATTTCCACCCGGAGAATTCCCATGCTTTCTTCAAGACTCAGCTCATGTGTGATCCACAGAGGACCCTTCCCGAACTCTCCCAGCTCCCTGTACCTATTGGGCCCTGTGCATGTTCCTGGAAATTACCCAGATGTGAATGCAAAAGTGTATCTTCTTAGATAATAATTTCTCTGACAGTGAAATCAGCTTATATTTCAGAAATTGTTTGGTCTTTAACATCTACAATGATTCATGTAGACATACAAAGAGCTTTGACTACAGCTATTCTTTTAGGTTACCAAGGTAAACTTAATAGAATTCCAATTCACAATGCACGTATCTGTGTATAGTTTGTAATTTTAGACAAGTAAACCATATTACCACAAGATTTGTTCTAAATAGATTCACTTATACAATGTAGGCAAGTCAATACATCTTTGGTCATGAAACATTAAATTTGTCTCAATGAACTATCACACATACATACATTTTTGTTTACTCATCTTTTGGATAAAATTCAACCAAAAGGTTTAGACAAAATTGTCAATGAGGAGTGGTATGAAAGATTGCCATTAAATGGGGGATTAAACTTACCTAGGATTCAAATGGCCTCTGTTGTACTGAAATCTTGTATGTATCTGTAAGGCAGAGAAAAATGAAGCAAGCAAAGGTAGAAAGCAGGCAAATATCTACTGCAAGAAAACTCACCATGTCATAACATTTGAAAGACAAAAAGACCCTGGGTTTTGTTGTTGTTCATTTTGATGTTTGGGTTTTTTTCCTCTGCTATGGGATGGTGAATCACAGTCAGAATGTAAAACAAATGAGTCTAATGGCAACTGTAACACCATGATAACTTCAGGTAATCATTGGAAAACAGCACTTAGGGGAAAGTTTAATGATTTTTGGGTGAAAGTCCTAGATAGGAATAAAGAACTCTTCCTTAATTGACATCATAATATTACCCACTATCCTAAGGCTACCGGTAAGCAAACCTTAAATTGTCAGTTGCTTTCATTTATTTCATTTGCCCTTGTCTGTTTCTTGGGTTCATAATTCACCCAGTGGAGATAAAGAAAATACTTTTTGAAAAAATTTTTGTTTTTCTCTGTTTAAGTGGCATTTCAAAATGAAGACTATTGAAATGCTATCATATTCTTATTTGTGTTTGCATTTTCTTGTTAAGGGTAAGGGAGAGAAACTGTCCTCTTCCTTTGCCTTATGAAGTGACATTTATTTTTAAATTTCCTACAAGATGTGAGCTATTATAGGTGGGAATGCTAGAAGGCTGTTTTTTGTTTGTTTGTTTGTTTTTGGCAAGTCCTGGGCCTTGGACTCAGGGCCTGAGCACTGTCCCTGGCTTCTTTTTGCTCAAGGCTAGCACTCTGCCACTTGAGCTACAGCGCCAATTCTGGCCATTTTCTATATATGTGGTGCTGGGGAATCGAACCTAGGGCTTCATGTATAGGAGGCAAGCACTCTTGCCACTAGGCCATATTCCCAGCCACCTAAGTGGGAATTTTAGTTCTGTAGGACTGTGGATTTTTATGACAGATAGGTTACTCTTCTTTTTTTCTTGTAACTGTTTTATTAAAAAATTATCTCCATGTCTGTGTCTTACTGCTGTACTTGAGAGACATTTGAGCTAGATTGTCTAACTAAATAATTTTCTTTTAATATGTTGCCTTCTTTATTTTATTTTTTTTCTTTCAAATTTTTATTATCAAACTGATGTACAGAGAGGTTACAGTTTCATACATTAGGCATTGGATACATTTCTTGTACTGTTTGTTACCTTGTCCCTCATACCCCCCTCCCCCCTCCCCCTTACCCTTTCCCCCCCTGAGGTGTTCAGTTCACTTACACCAAACAGTTTTGCAAGTATTGCTTTTGTAGTTGTTTCTCTTTTTTTACCCTGTGTCTCTCAATTTTGATATTCCCTTTCAATTTCCTAGTTCTAATACCAGTATATACGGTTTCCAATATACTCAGATAAGATTACAGAGATAGTGTAGATACAATCACAAGAAGGTGATATAAGAACATCATCAATAATAGAAGCTACAGATACACATGGGATGTTGAAAGTAGTTTAGGTTACTCTTTTAAAGTTTGGTAAACTTATTTCTTCGCTGTATACAATATGCCTTTTCCAATTCCTCCACTTTTGTTTTTTTCTGGAACTAGGGTTTGAATTCAGCTGGTGTTCTACCAGTAGAGCCATGTATCAAGCCCAGAATTTTTTTTTCATTTTTTCTTTATTGTCAAAGTGTGATACAGAGGGGTTACAGATTCATATGAAAGGCAGTGAGTACATTTCTCATTCTACTTGTTCCCTCTTCTCTCATTTCCCTCCCCCCTCCTCCTCCTACCCCTCTCCCCCCAAGAGTTGTGCAGTTGGTTTACATCAAATGGTTTCTAAGTGTTGCTTTTTGAATGGTTTGTCTTTTTGTTCTTTGTCTCTTGATTTTGGTAATCCCTCTCCCTTCCCCAGTTCTATTACCCATATCAGACAATATCCGGGGTACTCGGATGTAGTACAGTGGTAGTGAGGGTACAGCCACAGGAAAGGACTACAAAAGAAACAAAACTAGACAAACCACCCAGTCAAACAAACAGAGAAGTCCAGAATTTTTATTTATGGATATTGTAGAGATAGAGTATCATGGACTTTTCTGACTTGGCTAGCTTTGAACCATCTTATCTCCCGATCTGAACTTCCTGAGTAGCTGAGGTTACATGTGAAAAGACTGGTGCCTAACTTCAATCTCTATTGGTCACAGAGAGGTTAAATAGCTAATCCAATGACCATCATAAAGAAGGAGCTAAAAAAAACAAACTGTAATTCAGAAAGCATGTGAGATATACTTCCTGCAAGCAGAATGGATGGAATGAAGATTCAAAAAAAACAAAATCAACTTTCATGACATAGTTTGAACTACCCAGGGTATTTAAAGGGGATCAAGGGAAAGAAATATTTTAGTTTGAGGATGAAAAAATATGCTTGCTCTCAGGAAAAACTTTCCATAATTGCACAAACATGTCTGAACAGAAATTTAAAAATTGTAAAAGGAAACATGACTTAAACATGACATAGGCACAACACCTTTTTAAGACCCCAGGTGAGAGCTTTTGAAATCTGAGCCCTGACTAATCATCAGGGAAATGCAAACAAACCTCAAATCTCTATGAATACTACCTTGTCCTATTCAACAATGGCTTTACCAAAAATGCAAAAGATAACAGAACTGGAGAAGATGCAAAGAGAAACACTACACATCACTAGTGGGATTATAAATTAGTAAACCCATATGAAATACAGTATAGAATTCCTCAAAAAATAAAAATAGGATGCAGTGGAACCAAGGTGAGGGGAGTAGATGAATGAAGAAAAAAATGCGGAGAAAATACAGTAAGAAAGTCAATGTATAGCCTACAAAAGTTAGGGAAAGGGTGAGTTGGGAAAGATGGGTGAAAAATGTCGAAAGGAATGACATTGATCAAGTCACATTGTATTCACAAACTGCTTTGTTGAAAAAGTAAATAAATTACTACTCGTGAACTGAAGAGCTCAGGGACAGCTCCCAGGCCCAGAGTTCAAGCCTCAGGACTGGAAAAAAAAGAAATACTAAAAATAGAACTACTTTGTGATCCATCAATACTAACACTGTGCATATTTCAAAAATAAAGAAAATCATGATGTTAGAAAGACATCTCATACCATGTTCATTGCAGATAAATACAATAGGCAGGAAATAAAAACAACCTCCTTGATGCCAACCAAGTGATTCTATAAAGAATTGAAGAGGAAAAGACCCATTCCCATAAAAAGGGAAAAATATCTCACGTTCATGGATCAGAAGAATAGTGTGGCATATATATAGAATGCAATACTATTCAGTCATAAGATGGAATATGAGCCTGTCATTTGTGACTATCTGAATGACACTAGAGATGATTATGTTTAGTGAAATAATCTCAATACAGACAAATATGTACAGTATGACCCCACTCACATATGGTACACAAAAATTGTTTATTTAGAAGTTATGAGTAGAATGGTGATTATCAAACACTGGGAGAATGGGTAGCCAAAGCCTGGGAGGGTGGGAAGGAAGTGTGATGGGATGCACATGATCAATAGATAATAAAATACAAAGAGGGGGAGAATGCAGTAAAGAATCCAATCTATATCTTACAAAATTAAGAGTGAGACACAAGGTGGGTAGGGAGGGGAGGGATATGTGAGAATTTTGAAAGGGGTGGTATTGATCAAGATACATTGCATACACAAACTGCTCTGTTAGACGGCAATTCCTTTGTATGCCTTTTCAAAAAATAATTTCAAAAATTGAAAGAAAAATCAGAAAAAAATAGGTACTAAGATACAATTCCACAAGAGAAAGAAGTTCTGGCACACTATTGCATACCAAAGTGACTATAGATAACAATTATAGGTTTTATATTTCAGAAAGCCAGAAGAAAAGATTTTGGAAGGTTTTTACCCTTAAGAAATGACAAATATTTGAGAAGGTACTTATATTTAACACTATCTGAACATTTAACAAAATATAATTATGCATATACAAGAACACTATGGCATCTCATCAAATAGACAACTTATATTAAAATATAAGTACTAGTAAAAATACATTTAAAGAGAGCCAAAAAGAAGGAGACTGTCCTGTTTTTACAAAAGTGAATGGTCCACGGTTTTTGTGTCCTGTGTTGTGTAATGGTATAGTGGTAAGTCAGCCTAAGTAAGCAATATATTATTCCAAAAAAAATAAAAATAAAAATACTCAATGTGTGGTGCAAGGTGAAATAACTAATGACCCATAAGTTGTTAGCCTGACAGCAATGTGATTTCCTGGAAATCCTGGCTCAGTATAAGCCACAGCTATTTACTTAGATTGGACCAAGAGAAGTGGTTGCAGAAGAGGGCAGTCTTTTATGCTCTTGAACACCATCTTGGCCCAATGTCATTCCCAGAGCAAGAAGCATTTCTATAAAGAGGAACAGTTCTGAGTTTTTACACAGATCTGAGAATGCTCCCAGTCTTAATATCTCCCTTTCCACACGGAAGTTTACAGAGCAGCAAGGAAAATTCTCTACCCTCTAGACTACATGTCTTCAGAGGTAAAGCAAAGCCCAACAGAATAAAACTGAGCTTCCTTCAGAAAAGGTTATGGAAATTAATCACATGCTGGATTTCTATGTGCATAGAACTCTCAAAGTGAAGAGGTTTCAAACTCAAAGAGGCTATAAACTCTGGTCCTGTTTCCTCAGCTTTCACCCGAACCACACAAATTAACTGTACTGGGCTAAAAAAATTACCCACCTTTCTTTGTATTTTAATTTAGCTGGCCAGCTAGATCATTCAGAAATTCTGCTTATTATCTCTTCCTCGAGGTCTGTCTTGGAGGCTTAAAATAGAGACTAACATTGGGACTTCCATAAGATGCATTTTACCAGCTTCAATAAGAAGTTGGCTGGTTTCATTCTGGAGTCCAGTGCACAGAACTGTGTTTCAGAGTGAATAGCTGTAAAATTGAGGAAATGATATCCTTGAACTGTCAGCTTCCCTTTTTCCTACTGCTTCAAAGAATCAGAAGTAATCTCTATTAAGTGTTAAGCAGTAGAGTTAAATTTAAGATTAAAACACTGCTTTCTTACAGAAAATTTAAACCTTTATTTAATTTTATTAACAAAGGGCTTTGGGACCCTTGCTATGACGCTTTTTCGGTATTATGAAGCAATTTCCATTTATGCTAAATATGTTTATCATAAAGACCCAAGCTTCAAAGATTTCTTCAAATCTTTGGTGCCATCAGTTATTGTAAATGATGTTCATAAGCCTGGAACTCATTTAATACTGTCTATTGAGACTGTTCCTCATAGCCTTTCAGGTAGCAAATCTCCTGCATACAGTAAAATGCATTCATTTATTCATTCCATTCACTTAATAAGAATTACACTCAGTTCAGTTAGCATTATTTGTTCACTTGGTAGGTAATAAGTCAGTGTAAGTTTCTACAGGATTTAAAGATTCATAAAAATGCATCTTTAGTACCATGGACTTTATTATTTATTAGTAGTTTTAGTTAAGCCTCTAAAAGTAGAATGGATAAATATTTTTAGCATAAACCAGTGCTTGAAATTTCAGCGGGATATAAGATCACCTTGAATGAAAGATCCAAGACTACTTTCTGGAGAATTTGGATAAATTCAGGTAGGATTTACACTGGTATAAATAGACACAACAATAAGAGTTATTTTGTTCTTGGTTAAAAAGTCTTTCTTGATTATCATTTTTTTACTATACAAGTATTCAAATAGAATTACTGGGATTATATGATGCATTCTCTTCTGCAATGCTTCTTAAACGTAATACATGAGTGAGTTAAAAGTCAGTAAACATTCAGCTTATTGTAAATCATACATATATGCCATAATGTTTAAAGTGAATTTTATGCTATTCATATTTACTCTTAATAGGATTTTATTTTTGCAGTAAAATTGTGTTCTGTGATTTATGTAACCAGTGTATAATGAATGACACTTAGATTATTTCTAGTTGTCTACAAGTTTAAAATTATCTGACACATCCTGCACTTGGAAATTTTTGAGAATTTGAGGTCATTGTTATTTATTAAAAGTCCTGTATCCTTATACATTACTGACTATGGACATAAGCCTTCATATAGATTGATTTCTATATAGGAGATGTACTAGGCCATAGGGCTTCATCATTTTATAGTTTATACGTACAGTGAATTTTAATGTCCACAATGAATGTGTAATTTCTAAGCAGAATATAGGCACTCCTTCACTTCCCATGAGATGAAGCAATGTCCCGATAAACCCATAATTAGTTGACATTTGTATCTGATCTTTTTTCTTCCAGGGGGCATCTTCCAGATTATGAAGAAAGGAGAATGAACCCAAAAAGAAAATAGAGTTTCTTTGATATAAGGAGAGAGAGAGGTCAAACTCTGAAGAAGCTAAGATGATTGGAAAACTTATATCTCTGAGATTTCTGTTTCTCTCAATGATGAAAAATAAGGGTTAGATTACATTACCAATGTATGTAAGAAAAACAGGGAAAACAGCCACATGAAACCACTGTTTTCAGAGGCTAGATGCTCTGGGCATCTATGTGTCATGAAACTCTTTTTAAGACTCAAAGATCAACATTAATCCTCTCTCACTAATGCAAAGGGTAGACTGCAAAGATTAAACTTGAGTGTACCAAACTTGAGCACTTTAAAGTAAACTATACTCAGCCTGTAAAAATAGCAGTCATGAAAAGATGCCAGAACTTATGACTCATTTACAAAAGAAATACCAATGAAAGGAAATGGACAGAATGAGAAGAAAAATCCCATGGTATATCCTCATGAAGGAAGAGAATGTAGAACAGCATGAGAAGGCACATAGAGCTTTAAGAGATGAAAAATTCACGTGTTGAATTACCTGCTGTTTTGAGTTAATAAAAAATTGAACTATAACTATAAGAAAACAGGTTGGTAAGCCTGAAGATATAGCAATAGAAAAGCATGGTAACAATTAACTACAGAGAAAAAAATACCTTGAAAAAAATGTCAGGCTTTAGTGACATTAGAACAGTACCAATTAACTGAACATGAATGTTATTAGACTCTCAGAAGAGAAGAGGACAGACAGAAATCAATCAGAAACTATATGAAGTATAATCATTTTTTTCCAAATTCATAGAAAAGTATAAAATTATGAATCTTCTATCCAATGACCACTAATCAGAAAGTAATTGAGGGGAATACACAATAGCACATGACAATTTTATCGCCATAAACACCAGTAAAGAAATGTTTTCTTTAAAGGAGCCAGAGAGTGAGAGAAAAAACATACTTACAGAACAACCAAAAAGATTATGCCAGATTTCTAATATGGACTTGTTTAAGACAGAAATAAAGGGAGATAAAGAAAACCTAATCAAAATGATAGCCAGATCTTTTAGGAACTCATATTTCTTCTAAAGTTTATTTGAGAGATTAAAGATTAATAAGAAGAGTAAAGAACTGTATCTTTCTTTCCAGATTTTTACAAAAACCTCCAAGCTACTTTTTAAGTAACCTAAACTGATGTATGTATACAAATTCAAACAGGAGTACAGCTGTACTGAGTATAGAAGAAGACTCCTGTGTTTGTGGACATCTTTGTGACAGAATTTGTGCTCATCACTGCCCACTGTGAGTTCAGCCATAATGAATAGACCCCCACATTCAGCTGGAGGTTGCCATCCTTCCCAGCATTGGATACCTCTTCATATCCTTACTGTGTTATATATATATGTTTATGAATATGTGTTTTTCTTGATGGTCACATGTCTTATTGTTTTTTTTTAAATTTTTTATTATAAAACTGATGTATAGAGAGGTTACAGTTTCATACGTTAGGCATTGGATACATTTCTTGGACTGTTTGTTACCTTGTCCCTCATACCCTCCTCCCCCTCCCCCTTTCCCCTCCCTGAGGTGTTCAGTTCGCTTACACCATACAGTTTTGCAAGTATTGCTTTTGTTGTTGTTTCTCTTAATTTACCCTTTGTCTCTCAATTTTGGTATTCCCTCTCAATTTCCTAATTCTAATACCAGTATACACGGTTTCCAATATACTCAGATAAGATTACAGAGATAGTGTAGATACAATCCAAGAAGGTGATACAAGAACATCATCAACAGTATAAACTACAGATACACATGGGATGTTGAAAGTAGTTACAACTCACATGTCTTATTGTATACACAGGAAGTCCACATCTGTCATATAGCCTAGAAGAATTCTTTCTTAGGTCTGTTCTGTAAGTTCATGAGAGGATATGTTTTGTGACCTTCTCCAGGTCACCATGAAGGAGACAGGCACAGCCTAGTTGAGGAATAGACAAGGAAATAAGCACAGATGCATACTTCAGAATAGAATAGTATAATTAGAAGGTGAAAATCTAATGGCATCATAGATAAGTGCACAGTTATTAAAGAGTCTGCTGATGAGATTAAAGTAGGAATCAGAACACACATACATATACACACAATGTATATAGATAGTCACATAGACATGCATATATGTATGTATACATAAACACATATATACATCTAAAACATGCACAAAAATAATATGTTTAAGGATACACACATATTTAACTGTACATTTAAATACAGAATGTGCCAAAGTTGAATAAACAAAATTACTTTTATTGAGTTAACATGGTAGATTCAAGGGATATCTCAAATAGCATAATTCCTTAGAAAACCCAAATCAAAGTTTAGTAAAATAAAATACCAGGAAATGGGTACTTGAAAGGTGTCAGGTGGGAATGATAGTAAAAGGGTAGACGGATGAAGAGGAGAAGAGAGGGGAGAGACAGACAAGAGACCAATGTATATCCTACGAAATTACAAGGAGTAAGGGAGAGGGTACATAGGGGAGGTGTGAGTGGGAGTATAGAAAGGGAGGACATTTATCAAGCTATGTTGAGCTCATAAACTGCTTTGTTAAATGGCAGTCCTTCATACAACTAAGGATAATAACACAATTATTTTTAAAAGATAAAAGAAGAGGAAGAGGGGAAAGAGGAGGAGGAAAACAAAAGACATGGGGTCAAGGGGGATTGGAATGTTAAAAGGAGCTATGCATTAAGCTGGTGGTTATACCCCTACATACAAGAACGCTACATAGGCCATTAGATGAATGTAACTCCAAAATTTATGATGTGTAACACTGATAGTGAACTGTGATCTTACCCAAAGTGTAGCTAGGAAACAAAGATGAATGAGAAAGAGAATGTCACAATGAATTTACAAATTTATGCATTCACAGCTAACATACACTGAGCATAGTTGGGTACAAGCTACAATTTGTTCTAAGTAACCTTAGTACAACTTTTCCCAAAATTACATGAGATAATTCAGTCTATTCTGACTAAATACTTCATTTTGGTTATATTTAGATCAGATGGCTCCTCATGATAATTTCTAATATGATTTAAGTATATTGTCTCCAAATTGTAGCAAATGTACTTTGCTAAGTCATTCTTCCTTGATGGAATTAAATTACTTACCTTGGTAATGGAGAGTTGCCGGAAGGATGTAAATGAGTTGTTAACATGGCATTTCATTGCCACCATAATTTAGAGCCACTAGCTAGCTTGATGTGTCTGCAATAAATGTTTTATTATTTAGGAAAAATTCACTATACAAGTTGCAATGTACCATGCTCATTCATGCTGTAAATCAACAAAGATCAGCAGACTGAATAGAAAAATGAAAAGCTTATTTAGAAACTGACATAAGCTTTCAGATGAGCAGGGATGGTTGAAGTTAACTGCATTCATTTTTCTTTGCTTGTCAGAGTTGCCACTAGAATTTCAGTGCTAAAGATAGGAGATGGTTTTGCTTTATGAAATTATAGCCACAGAAACAGTGTTTGCATTCATACAGATAGAGTCACAATAAACTGGAATATAAAGAAGGCACTAAAATGATAGGAGCCCCAAATTTATGAAGTGTGGGATGGAGCTTGCTCTCTTGTGTGTCTAGACTCGGTGTTAGAAGCCATAGAATGTTCTGAAACTATACAGAAACGGCGGGACTCTATTATATATAAAACACCGGGTAGTTTGGCAGTTTTAACAACACCTGGGAGGTTTTCCTTATTTGCGTTGTTTCTATTCTATTCCGATAAACTCAAATTTGCATTAAAAAAATCACTATGATGTATGACAATGCCGGGCAGGAAGTGTAAATGGAACACAGCTGTGGTGGTCTCCCCTGAGACATCTCCCCCTGCCCCCTCTTCCTGGAGGTAAAATACAGATGACCAAAGCTGGCCACAGAAACTCCTGGCCTGTCCCCTCCCACTAGCCTTGGAAAAACAGCTCCTGGGTTGCTCAACTACCAGACCCACAGCCATCCATCTTCCCTCCAAAGTGCATCTTCACTCTTGGGCAGACCCTGATTCTCACATGTTAAGCAATTGTACACTCTCTGCCGCCTGGAGAAAGTTTCCTAGTTAACCTTTACCAGGGAATTCATAAAATGGGTAAGTTGTACTTTTTCTAGATGTATAGCTGTCACAAACATTAGGGACTGAAACTCATGTTAAAAAGAAAGCTCTGTCTCTGACTCTCTGTATGTATGTATGTATGTATGTATGTATGTATGTATGTATGTATGTATGTATGTACATCCCTTATTGATTGAGGATGATGAAAACTGCTGAAAAAATGGAAAGGGATAATTTAAGCTCACACGGAACTCGGGAGAAGTCATGAAGAAAATCTTAATGTTAAGAAAAACACAGAAGAGATCTGAAGCTGATTAGTGGGGTTTGGTAGAGAAGCAAGGTTTAATTACTGTGCAGTGAAATTCACAAGTCTTCAAAGTAAAGTTTACTGACAATTTAAGATACTCATCTAACCTCTACCCGTATAGTGTTCTGAACACCATCCTGCTAAGATTTCCAGATCTCCTTCCAAATAAATCACTCTCCACCATGGACAGTCTGAAGACAATGAATGCTTTCTGGGAACACATGAGGACACATTATTTTTGTGTGATCATGAACTTCATGTACACAGAAGCATGTACTATGTACTTTTGTGTGACTTCTTTCACAAATACAATGGTTTTAACGTTCATCATTGTGGCTGGAAATTCCAATAATCCTATTCCTTTATATTACTAGAAGAGTGTGATATTGTATATGTTACTCTTTTCCTCAATAGCTGAATTTTAGAGTTGCTTCAATGATTTTCTATTAAGAGTAAAACTGCTATAAATATTCATATGCAAATCATTATGTGAATGTATGGTGGGTTTTTTTCTCCAATTGCTCTTGAGTAGAATTTCTACCTAAAAGTAGAATTTCTAAGCAAGTGTCCATCCAACTTGATAAACTTCCAGACCATTCTTGAAATTGAATACATCATATTGTACTACAGCAGCCCTGTAGGTGCATTCTGGCTGTTTCATCCCTTTAACCAACATTAGATGTGATCAGATTTAAAACATACATTCTAAATAACAACTAGAGACAGAAACAGTAAAACATTTGAAATAATGCATAAATACTCATATGATGTTGTTTATAAAACTATAATCACAATGCCATTGACTAGAGTAATATCCTACAAAACTGACATGCATTATACAAAAAAGTGATGTCTCTATATGTCTCACCTTTCTTTGAGAGGACAATGTATATATTTTCCTAATTAATCCCTCTGTGAACTACTATGAATCAATAATAACTTGATAGGATGAATAAAACTGTCTTGTGATGCGGAACTATAAATTAATGTGCCCTGACATCCCTTTCATTGTGTAATAGATGACTTAGATCTTGTATATATGTTATAATAAACTTCATTTTTATGCTTAAATAACATGTATGTTGAATAAGGAAGTTCTACCAGGCATAGTTGCTCATTCATGTAATCCTAACTATGTGGGGGCACAGGTAGAAGAATCGCAGTCTGAATCTGGCCTAGGTAAATGTGATACTATAACTAAAAATGCTTCTAAAACAGAAAGTGCTGGGGACAAGGCCCCAAAATGTAGAGCACCAACCTAGCAAAAGCAATGTCCTGGGGGAAAAACCACAGATTCCACCAAAAAGAAAAAGAAAACAAGGAAAGAAAAGGAAAGGTGAAAGGCAAAGAAAAGTAAAGAAAAGAAGGGAAAAAAGAAAAAGAAATCCTGTCACTTCCCCTGGGTTTATCACGGATTTAATATTACATTAGGTAAAATAAGACAGACTGAAAGACACTGAAACACTGCTGGTTTTCTCTCATTTGTGAAAACTAATGAGTCAGCAGAAGAATGGAATAGGATACTGCTCACCAGAGATTAGAAAGGAGAAAGAGCCGTGAAGAAGGAGAAGGATCCATGAATCCCACTTGAAGTAGGAAAATTTCCTCTGGTTCTTACTTCGCATGGTACAATAACCACAACTGCTATTTAAACTATAGGTGAATTGTTTTAAAACTATAGGTTAAAACAGTTCAGTATGTATTACAAAATTACCAGGAAACAAGAATACAGACTTCTCAGGTCGTAGACATGATTAATAATTGAGAAAATAGAAATCTTGATTGAACTGGTTTCATTGCTTCACTTAGTATATATGTACAGAATTAGCATAATACACTCAGTAAAATGTTTAGAGTTTAGGTCTCAATCACAAAACAAGCTTAGAGGGTAGAATGGGGGCTGTGGCTAGGGGACAAATAATACATACACATTTAAAGGAGATTACAGGTGAAAGAAATCTCCTCCAATTGTAAAAGAAACTGTCCTTGCTGGCTGCTAATGTTCCTTTTACCAAACAGTGAATATATTGAAGAATGAGAGATAGACAGAGACAGGTGGTTGGGTGATCTTCTGCTTGGATTCACAGAACTCGAAAGAGTCAATGCAGAGCAAAATGAAACCGTGATCATTATAGTTCAAGGACAGCCTGACAGGAAGTTTACTATCCCACCCTTGCCCTCCTTACCTCCACAATAACCAGCATAAAGCATGGCTGGAGGTGTGGCTGCAGTGGCAGAGTGGCAGCCTAGCACGTACTGTACTAGGCCTTGAGTTCGAATACAAATACCTGTGAAGGAAAATAAAATCTATAGCAATCCAGACATCTTATGCTAAAGGTATATGATAGGTGCAGCATATCAGAATTCGACTGAGAGAGGACTATGTACTCAATGAGTCTATGAGTCAGTAACAGACAGGGGTTACCATCTTTGATAATTTTGATGTTCTCTTGAATAAGATTGTATTTTTTCTCTCTGTAACTCCTTTGGCCAAAGGAACCCTGTGCTGCCAGTCTTTGCTACTGGAAACAGCTTTTAGGTGTATAACAAGCAGGCATGACTATATTATTGATGTGATTTTTAGTAGAAGTTAAAAGCCACCCCTTATAAACAGAATTGACAAAAATCTGGCAGTCCAAAGTGAATGCGGCTCCTCATGCTTATTGGGCAGAAGAAAAAGTCTTGCTTTCTATCACCACTGTGATAAAAGACAGAGTCCTCCTGACACAACTGCTTTGTAAGAAATAACGTTGAATGCCTAAACATGCCTTGTCTCTGTGTATTTTAGCACATCCTTCTGCAATGACCCAACACACATGCTGCCCCAGTTGTATCTGAAATTAACCTTCATCATGCCATTCCTGTGTGGCACCTGACTTTGAGTGGTGTCATTATCACACAGTGATTCGGTTCACTAGCTCACCGTGCTCATTTGGACAAGTTGCCACTAATGTGTCTACGCTTCAGATCACCAAGTGTGAAGGAGAAATGACCCTGTTCACAACGTGTGTCCCTGGGGTGCTGTGATGGACAGCCAGAACCATGATGGTGGAACATTTCACCTGATGCAAATCAAGGAGCTTTATGAAAAAGTTTGGTGACTTTCCTTGCATTGCAAATTGGCCCAGAGAGCTTAGGTATTGCTCTATGAAAACATTTATTTAGAAAGTGCCTTAACAGCTTTAAACGAGCAATGTTTTACAGCACAAAGTAGCACAACTACTTTATAAAATTTTGTGATCATCATTTGTTTTATTATTACGATTAGTACTTATTACTATTGTTATTGTTACTGCTGAAAAAAGATGTAGACAGACTAGGACATAATAAACCACCCAGCCACATTACATAATTTTGCCCACCCTCTCCCAACAGCTCAACCCTTCTGAAATCTCAACAGGTGTGCATGATAGATGCAGGAATAATATCAAAGGTTCTTTTTATCTACCAAATAGTAAAAGACAATTAAACTCAAGCTATAACTTTGATTTTCAGCCTAAGGTATCTAAGGTAGCCTACTTAGTCTCTAACAACCCTCTTGAAACAGCAATGTCAAGCTACTGTCCAAATTATAGTAAGTCTTTAGGACAAAAAAACTGAAATTGAAACTTCAATCAAACAGGATTCCCCTTTTGAGAGCAGAATAAATGCAGAAATATTTATTTTTAAATGAAAGCAAGAAGTCAGGGGAAATTTAAGAAATAAGGGAGTGAACCAAGTTCTGGGGGCTCTGGAAAGAAAACCCCAGGATGATGAAGATGATGGTGATGGTGATGATGATGGTGTTAATTCACACTTGCATTAGTTGCCTCATACACATCACCCAAAATTCTCATGAAAACACTTTTGTGGTATAAGGGTGACATTAGAGAAGAGAATACTAAGCTTCAAAGAGGTTTTGTCACTGGTAAATTACCAAGTTATCATCCAAGCCAGCTCTGACTAGATCCATAGCTGTGTTTTACCCACAACAGCAGCTCCATGTCCCCACTGGACACTAGGCCTTAGGATTTGATGTAAATTACAATAAAATTAACTTACCAGATCAAACAAATTAAGTAATTTAATTTAACCTATTAATTTACTAACATTAATTTAACTTATTCACTTATTAAGTTTTGTGTGACATTTCAGATATTTAAATAATAAATATTATAGCATTTCAAGGGGTGGCTAAAATAGGCAATATTTTCCAAACCCAAGTAGTTGTGGAATACATGTTGGGAAGAAATGAGAACAGAGACTTTATGGGAGCAGCACATTACAGAAAAAAGTCATGTCATTTATTTCTAATTGCTCTTACAAAGTAAATATGGGCTCAAGGTAAAGTTGGCCCTGAATTCATAATCTTTCTGTCTTAACTTTCTGAGGGCTGTGATTACAGTAATGCACCACCAAGCCCAGGTCAAAAGTGCTTACAATCGAATTACTTGGATGAGGACTCTTCCTGGAATTTTGATGTTTTATGCCTTTTCTTCTCTAATTTAGGGAACTAAAAATTATTCTTAGTGCTGTGTGACTCCTCTACATCTATTTTAGTATACTGCTTTTCTTGGCTCTTCTCCCAGAAAACAGCAGAAGAAGGGTGATTAGAGACAATTTCTGTGTTCGATTCCCTCATCCTTTACATCCTAATCCCTGGACTAAATAACTCAGCATCATGAATTCTGATATGTGATCTCATTGAGATTGCTGTCCAGTGCCCTCAGCCTAGAAACTGTTTCCTAGCAGTAAACAGTGCAAATCTGGGGGCTCATTTTCTCTGAAGATCATAGTTGATGTCATTTAGTCTCAAGCCTTTCTGCTTATGGTGAGAACAGAATTACCCTGACAGTTCTCCTTCATGGCAGAAATACAAATCCCTTCATGAGTTTTTTAATTAATTATGATAATGGGGTGGAGAAATGAGTTAGACTATAAAAATACCACGTCTATAAAATAAGCACATACCACAGTCTATGCAAAAGCCTTGCCTTTGTCCTGATTGTCATTTTGAGTGCAGAGGGATTGGTAGAATAAAGTATGTCAAAAACATTTAGGATAGGATTGACATCACAGTGTTGTAATTAATTTAAAATTAATGATTTGTATAAATATTAATACTAGTTTATCATGTACACATGATAATGGTGCCATAAATTTTATATATGTTGTCTTGATTGAGCCTCATTACAACTCTAGCCTGAAATGCAATTGTGATTTTCATTTTGAAGATGTGGAAAGTCAGGTTCAGAGAATAATGACTGACCCAGGGTCACAAGCTAGCAAATAGTGGAAACAGTTGAATGAATCCATTATCTCAATCCATATATACCTATTGAGTTTAATGAAAAATGATTGAGAAAGATAATAACTTAGAAAAATTATGTCTAAACTATATAGGATGCTCATGGCTTCACAGAAGAAAGGTAACCATTTTAGACTTGGGGGGAAAGAGCAGCTTAGAGAAGGGATCCTGGGGGAAGTAACCTAAGATGTGAGAAGATTAGGGGAATGAATAGAAATTAAATGAATGAAAAATGAGATGGAAGGGCTAGGAATGTAGCTTAGCGGTAGAGTGCTTGCCTAGCATGCATGAAGCCCTGGGTTCGATTCCTCAGCACAACATAAACAGAAAAAGCCAGAAGTCGTGCTGTGGCTCAAGAGGTAGAATGCTAACCTTGAGCAAAAAGAAGCCAGAGTCAGCACTCAGGCCCTGAGTCCAAGCCCCAGGACTGGCAAAAAAAAAAAAAAAAAAAAAAAAAGAAGAAAAAAAAAGTGAAATTGACTACACAAAAGAGGTTTTCTTCCCTGGAACTTTCTCAGTACGTTCTAGGGGATCCTAATATCTCTCTCTCCCTTTTTGACACTGAGAACAAGAAATGTGCCCATGACAAATAACCTCAAACTTGCTATTCACACAAGAATGTGTGAATCTACTCGTCTATCTATCTATCTATCTATCTATCTATCTATCTATCTATCTATCTATCTATCTATCTATCTATCATCTAGATGCTAGTCCTGGGGCTTGAATTCTGGGCTTGAGAACTGTCTCTAAGCTTTTGTGCTCAAGGATAGCACTTAACCATTTAAGCCATACCTCCACTTCCTGCTTTGAATGGTTAACTGGTGATAAGAGTTTTCTGCCTGGCCTGTCTTCAAACTTGGAACCTCAGATCTCAGACTCCTGAGTGGCTTGGATTAAAGGCATGAGCCACTGGTACCTGGCTCTTCTCTTCCCTCTTAAAGAACAATATTCATATAAACTACATTTTTGATACTTAAAGAACATTTTACTAAGTTATACTTTGCTGTATTTTTTCACCCTCTGAAAAATGTTATGTTTATTTTTTTCCACAAATTTCTTTCTAGGATTAGAAATTTTTGTGATCCAATTTTACATACAGTCTCAAGTTCTCTTGTGCTACTAGACAGTGGCTAGGTGCTGCAGGCTATATAAATATGATTAAAATTCATTTCCTTCTCATGAAGTACTGATAATACAGCAGGCTGACTTAAACAAATACATGGCTGGTTATATTACAAGTAAAAACGAATCTGTTAAGAAAGGCGGATTATTCCAAAGGGAATTCAGGACAGGGAAATGCTAAAATTGTTTGGAAAACAAGTGAAAATGTATTATAGCGAGATAAACTTTTATAGGAATGAGGAAATGGGTGCTTTTGAGATGCAGAGAAATGTAAAGGACATCCTAGGTATGATAAAGTATGCAGAGAGACATAGGTTTCAAATAAAAAGTGGAGGAAATAAAGCCAGGAAACTGTCACAGGTTAGAACCTGCAAAGGTATCTAGTCCCTCCTTTCTCAGATAGTATTTTGTTATGCTATTTTCACTTATATGTAATGTATTTCAGTCCTGTTCAAACCCCACCTTCCACCAGAATCCTCTATTTTTTTGCTTCCCCTTCTGCTAATTTTCCTCCCAAATATGGATCTCTATTTACACACATGCCTCCTCCACGTGGTTGTACTATTCCCCCTCCCCCTCCCCTTCCCCTCCCCCTTTCCCTCCTCCTCCCCCTAACACCCCCCTCTCATTACCATCATTTTAGGTCTAGGTTCTGTATATGAATGGAATTATGATCTTTGTTTTTTAAGCTTGGCTTTTCTTGTTCAGCATGATGATTTTCATTTCCATCCATTTTCCTACAAATAATATAATCACATTCTCCTTTGTGGCTGAATAACACTTCATTGTTTGCATATATCACATTTTCTTTATTCATTCCTTAGTTGTTGAGTACTGAAGCTGATTCTACAGGTTGGCTCTAGTGAACAAAGCTATTATGAGTGCTCAAGTGTCTCTCCTTCACATATGTGTCAAAGAGTGGCATAGCACAGTCAAAGATAGGCCTCATTTTAGCTTTTTGATGAACTTCCATACTGGTTTCTATAGTGGCTTCACTAATTTACCTGCCCATCAGTAGTGTATGGGCATCCTTTCCCATACCCACACACATCCTTATCAGCATTCTTGTTAGTTTTCTTGCTGATAGCCCTTCCTACTGTGGTTAGAGAGAACCTAAATACCATTTTGATTTACATTTATTTTCTGGCTAAAGATGTTTAACATTTCCTCATATACTTCTCAGTTGCTTTTACTTCTTTTTCTAAGAACTGCATGTTCAGTTCCTTTGCCTATTTATTAGTTGGATTATTTGTTTTAGGGTATTAAATTTTTTTAGCTCTTTTTATATTCTGATATTATTCCTCTGTCTGATGAATAAATGAAATTATTTTCAAGTATGGTAATGATTTTAAAGAACTTAGCAAATTGCCTGTAGCCTGCTAAGAATTTAATAATTATAGTGTCATTATTATTTGCTGTAAGAATAAAATGTCTTTAGTTTACTATGAGAATGGAGATATAAAAAGTAATCTTAAACTTAATAATAAGATATTGTTAAAATAAAGCAATATGAAAAAGCTCAATCCAAACAAAAACTTGCAAATCAAACCAAGGAGAAATTGTAGATGAAAATAGTCTTTAACAAATAAGACGACTCCCTTTTCTTTTAAGTCTTTAGAAGGAAGATTATGGTAACCCATTCTTGCTAACCTTCCTGATGTTTCTGATCAAGGAGGAGGAGGAGGAGGGGGGAGGGGGAGGGGGAGGGGGAGAGGGAGAGGGAAGAGGAGGAGGAATATTTTGTCAGTCCTGGGGCTTGGACCCAAGGTCTGGGTGCTATCCCTGAGCTTCTTTTGCTCAAGGCTAGCACTCTATCGCTTTAGACAGAGCATCATTTCCAGTTTTCTACTGGTGAATTGGAGATGAGAGTTTCATGGACTTTCCTGCCCCGGCTGGCTTTGAATGACAATCCTCAGCTTTCAGCCTCCTGAGTAACTACAATTCAGGCATGAGCCACCTTTGCTTGACTTAGAAGATTAATTTTTAAGTAAAGGGTACAGAAACCTGTTGACCTAAACTAACAAAATGATTTGGGACCTCTAAGATTACACTGTAAATGATGGCCACATGATTCATTATAAGACACCATCCAATATAACTCAAAGAATTTTTTTTCTAAAAGAATAATGATTTTTTAATTTAATTTTTATCTCTTTAATTTGTGAGTTGTTTATAGGGCACTGGATATGTTTAAGTGTGTGTGTGTGTGTGTGTGTGTGCGCGCGCACGTGTGGGGGGGGGCGGAAATTAAGCCTTAATTCAAAAATTCAAAGCAAGAAAAATGGCATTTCTCTGGATGAAATATATCTTTCCATACATTATATATGTGTATATTGCTACTATTGTTATATATAATAATTACTGAACAAATATTAGTGCCACCTATTCAGTATTCTCCCAAATTATTGTTTTCCCCTTATCATTTGATATATTTTAAACAAGTGTATCATCTTTTACAATGTGCATACATATAAAATTTTCTTTCTATCTAGAGGTTAAGGGGAAAAGACATATATAACAACAAAAATACAGAAAGACAGGTTGCCTTCAAAACCTGATTCATGACACTGGAGAATGTATAATTGATGTGTGTGGTTGTCTGGATGATAAAGTAACAACGCCGTCCATTAGAGAAGAGAGCTCTGATGACTCAGGAAGGGAGGCAGTATGTGCTTTATAGGTCACCGGGGTTCCATTCCAATCTACAGGTTGCTATTCCTTCTCTATACTTGAAAGCATTTAATGGATTATTATAAAAGGAAAAAGATGGTATGCAATAATAGTTTAAATTGAAGCTCTGTGTGTATATCACCACTGTGTGACTCCTAAATGAGAGCTTCATTTGTGAAATTCTCATGTGGCCTGCTTGAAAGTTTGCCAGCAAATAAAGAAATCAAAACACTGAATTCAACAGCAGGAAAGAACAACACAGAGTGAGTGTGAGGGAGAGTGGGCTTTCTTTCCTCTCTCTCTCTCTCTCTCTCTCAACATCCATGGCTATAAATAATGGAAGTTCATCAGAAATGAAATTGCAGGGGGTATGAGGGACAAGGTAACAAACAGTACAAGAAATGTATCCAATGCCTAACGTATGAAACTGTAACCTCTCTGTACATCAGTTTGATAATAAAAATTTGGAAAAAAAAATAAATAAAGGAAAAAAAAGAAATGAAATTGCAGAGAAATCTGAACTTTTGGGCTGTAATTAAGCCATATTTTTAGAAAGCCTATTGACTCAGACGATGGAGCAAAAAGACAAACCTTAAAAAATAAAAACACCAGAAACCATGCTAGAAGGGGGAAAGATCTTTTGTTTTGCTTTGTTTTTGGCAGTCCTGGGGCTTGAACTCAGAGCCCGGACCCCATCCTTGAGCTTTCCTACTCAAGGCTAGCACTCTACCGATTGGGCCACAGAGCCACTTGTGGCTTTTTCTATATATGTGGTACTGGGGAATCAAACCCAGGGCTTCATGTATACGAGGCAAGCACTCTACCACTAGGCCATATTCCCAGCCCAGGGGGAAAGATCTTGATAGTAGTTGTGAGCTAAAATCAAATCAAACAGCAGCTCATCTAGAAATTACTTCTCCTTTCTGAAATTGAGACACATTGCAGGATGGCTCTCTTTTCTATATTATTAGCCATGAGTATAAAAGTTTATTTTTGCTTTTCATAAGCAGTATTTTAGAAATACAATACAAGAAAATTATCTAGATTTCCCCTCATCTCCCAAGAAAAAGCCTTTGCTCTGTTATATAGGCAGTCCCAGGCTTTTAGGAATAGTTATGATTATTTTCAGTTAGAACAAAATGCAATGCAATCGATGAAGCTGGATTGGTGAAGTATCATTAAGATACTTGGTTATGGTGAGATATTATTTCCAGTTTCTTGTGACATCTGTTTTCAAAAGATCTCTTCAGGTTATTATGAAAGCAAATGACTTTTGAAGAACAATTTCTATTTTCTGGGTTTCAGTAGATGGTAGTTTTACTTGGAGTTGAGTATAAGTAACGATTTCCTTAGTTCACATATTAACCAGAGTTTACCCCAAATACCTTTGGTTAGACTACACTGTTAGCCTATTTCATATTTACAAGTATGCATTAGTAACCTTCAATGCTAGAAGTCTAGTGCTCTGTCTTCTGGGCCAGTATTCGTCTTTCCTACATACAGCTGGATCTCTCAGATGATTCAAGGTTGAATAGCTTGTTATTGTTTTCCTCAAATGTAATGCTCATGAATGAATTTCAAAACACATTTAGTGATCTGAACACTGGAAAAAAATGAAGATGGAGGAAAAAGACACCTATTTTATTTCCAGGGGTTCCAAGTTAATACATGATGTTATTCTAAGTACAATATAATGAGATAGTGAATCTATTCAGAAAATGTCTTCTGCAAAGGCTGTAGAGTTGTGGGAGCTGGATCCTGAACCGTGAGTAGGGATTCACCCAGTGGAGAATTAAAGACTGAACTTTCCAGACAGGAGAAGGCCCAGGATATATTCACACACCCAATGCTACAGCATATAAGATACACAGGGAATGGCAGGTGATTCAGAACATCTGAGGCACATTGTGTCTGGAAGACTGTTATGGAAAGTGAGGCAAGCAAGAGGCTGGAGAAGCAAGTCTGGGTTGGGTGCGAGGGTTCTGTGTGATATGTCCCAAGGCCTACTGGGACATGGAAAGTCCTGAGAAGTTCTTTCTAAGAGAACAATCTCATTTTCCTTTTATAATATTAACCTTGTCAGAATGTGGAGGAGAACTAAAATGAAAAATGGAGCAGCAGGAAAGGACTATATTAAATACTTTCCTGCGTTATATTACATGGTATCCGCAGCAGGTAGCACTCATTCCTAAATGGCCACACCAAGCAGAGTAAACAAGAGTTGATAAAGCGGTCTCAAATTTAAAGGTCAATTTTTCATGTCAATACAATTTAGGTGAATTCATTTAACATTTTAGAGTTCTGTGGGATTTCAGGATTGTAGGGAAAGCCTTTAGACTTCTATTTCACTCTTCTTTCTGGCTTGCCTGAACAACTGGTTGAGCCATGTTCAGTCAGTGGAATAAATGTGTGAAACTGCCCAGTCTCCACAAACTGCCTCAAGCTGGAGGTTTTGATGGCAGTATAGAACTATATAGCTTTCTAAAGGTCCTCATTAACAAAGCACAAAAGTAGGGGTGAGAAACCTAATAGAATCTGAATGTGGATTCTACTAATTTCTCCTTTCCAACTGCTCCTCTGGGTATTTTACTCAGTTCTTCAATTTTTCTGTACTATCCTGAGTCAGACAGATAACAGAGACTAATTCATCAAAGCTCCTGAGTGAAGTTGTCAAATACTAAGCCAAGATCAATATTTATGTGAGAAGTAATTCAATGGGATGAAAAGAGGAATGGGCTTTGGAGGGGTAGAAACAATAGTAGTAAATAAGTTAATAAAGAAACATTGGACTGCCAGAAATTGATGAATGAAGTAGAAATAAAGGAAAGATCTCACTCACATATCTAATGTAATTCAGCATCTAAATACATTGAGCCTATGTATGTGTGTATGTGTATATACATGCGCATGTATTTGTGTATGAGTGTGTTGCATGTGTGTGTGCTACATGACAGCTCTATGGTTTTTAACCCACAGGACTCTCAAACTGGAGATTCCACAGGACATGACAAATAATATTCAGGATGAATCTATATTTCTCTATAATACAGTATACTTTGCTGGTCATGCTACTTCTTTTCATGTATTTGTAAGTTTGGTTGGAAATCAATGGATACATAGAGAACAAAGTAGGCAGCTACTAGATAATTACAGTGGGTGGCATACGATTGTCTTGTTTTTTGTTGGTTTAGCCATGAGACAAACTTCTCTGGGTTCTATGCTGAAATGCTTCCACACTGCCTTCTTTTTCCTTTTTTCCATACACAACTTCTATTTATTCTGTCATTACAACTAAATGTCCTAAACTTAGTAAGACATTGTTATCACCTATCAAGCCAATTTAACCATAGTATATTCTTGTAAACATAGAAAGTCTACAATCATGACTACTGCCTGTGCTTTTCCCTCAACTAGTACATTTATTATTCTATTTGCATCCTAAGCAAACAAGACTTCAAAAGTTGTTTCCTGTGGAGAAATATTTCAACTGGTCAGTAGAAAAGTCAAGGTCAATTTCAAGTTCCCCATTGTTGCAAACATTAGAAAGATATAGTGGGACACTACTAAAATATGGTAAACATCTGTTCTGAGAGCAGAAAGGAGAATAAAACTAACATGAGATTTTCAAAACCTGTGTCCACTACCATGTGAACACACTATTGGTTTTATTCTCTAGGTTTTGATGAAGAGGAACTTGGTTTTCATCTCAATGACTGTTGAGAGAAAGAGAGAAATTTACTTAGATATGGATGGTTAGAAGTAAAGAGATTGAAAATATAAACCTTAAAACATATATAGAATTTTAAAGAGTTATAGTTTAATTAAGAACACTCAGAGAGGATAACATTTTCAATCAAGGAACTGTTTTTATTTTTTGTGGTGATGTTGTTTTACAAATGGAAGGATAAAGGCAAAAATAGTACAGATTATTCTTTTCAAAATCCCAGATCCACATTACCACACTGCCTTCTTTTTACAATGTGGAGCAGATGGGAAAGTAATGTGAAAATTTCCTGTCCAAGTTTGGGTCAGTTCATTTGACGAATTTAAAGCCAGTTGGGCTCATGGGTCCTTTTTTTATTGTGGCTACTTCATTCTCTGTCAAAATATCTAAAGTTTGCCACCCATGAGAGTTAATTCAAGACTCAGTCAATAAGTAGTGGTCTGTGTACATGCACTAGAGCTACAATTAAATCCCAAAGCACATTTAGAGTCATAGTTTACAAGTCAATTTTAATATGCCAGACATGGTGGGTCATGCTTGTAATCCCAGCTACTCAAGAAGTGAAGAGTATCATGATTTTAAACCAGCTCAGGTAAAAAGTGAGTTGAGATGCTCTTATTCTAATAAACAAGCTACACATGGTGTTTTATATCTGTAACTCCAGCTATCTCAGAGGCATAGGTTAGAGGATCACTGTCTGCAGTCCTCTCTGAGAAAAAAATAGAATTCCTCATTTGAAAAATAACTACAGAAAAGAAGAAAAGAAAAACAGAGCTGGAAGTGGTTGATTGTTCTGGTCTAGCAGGTGTGAATTGCTACATTCAAACTCTAGTATTGACAGAAAAGAATAACCATTTCCTTGCTAAAAGTGCTCCTTAAGTCTCTCCTATGTGCAAATTAGGAATGATGACAGAAATTCTGATCATTGGTCTGCAGCACCTAGGAAAATGTCTGTTAGTAGACTTCTCCAGGGACTTCCCATGCAGCTTTTCTCTAGGTCAGAGATGTCTGACACACACACTTCTACTTTGTCCTTTCAACTCCATCTTCTACACTTCTGAAAGTCTGTGCATACACATGTAGTATATATATGTATATATAGTATATGAATATATGTATATTATATGTATATACTATATGTACACTGTATTTATATGCATTCCTATATAAGGAAAAAAGAAACAAAATAAAATCGCCTTTGCCCCAAAAAGTCACCTGGTACATTCAAGTCCTAAACAATTATATAAGTTTTTTTTTTCTTAATGAAAGACTGTTTGCTGTACACTGGAGACTTCTGAAGTATGGATAGAGTTTTTGGAAAGTAGGTAACTGGAGTGACTGCTTAGCAAGAAGAGTTCCTGCACTGGTTTTGATTTCCTCCAGGGCCTTGCACTTCCCCTCCTTCCTCTTTGCTTGGGGATGGACAATATAGCTCGTTTGTGATTTAATAAAAACTGCCCTGAATTCCAGGCTTTAGAGGGTAGAGTCATGCATTTCACTTGATTCATTCATTACTTTTCACCTGAGAGCCTCAGGACCTGTAATTCTCCAGGTGCAAGATCTTTCTTTCTTTCTTTCTTTTTTCTGCATATCCTCACCCCCCTACCCTCCCCCTCCGACTTGGAAATTTTTGAGTTATATCAACTTAGACAAATTCAAAAGGCGTATTTCCTATAAGATACATTGTAGGATTATTTTTCTGGCTCTGCTTATAACCCTTAACCCTTCTCCCTTTTCGACTTTCTTCTCTGCCTCTTCTCCTTTCCCCTCACTATCCTGATGATAGAAGGTATATTTGAAGAAATACAAAAAGATTTTTTAAAAAAACTCACAAAAGTTCCTGTGAAATCATGAATGAATAATTATCTCCCTCATACATAGTTCTCTCTAGATGGAAACTTGGATCTTTGTAGATATTTTATATTTTGTATCAGGAGAGATTTTAGCAGTGTAGTTCTAAGATGAGAAACACAATAAGCTTTTACACACCTTGCCAGACAGATGAGGTGAAACCCCACTAAAGAAAGCCTGCTTTTCAGGAATCAACCACAGGAGAATTGTTGTTCGATAACTCCAAAGGAAATTAGAAATGGCTGATATTAATTAATGATCTGTTTTCTTTTCTTCTTGATTTCTCAACACTGCTGTTGAATGTAAAGCTTCCTCTAATTAGAAGCTCTTTTACTATGTGATTTCGACCTCTATATGTAGCGATGACCCAAGGAAAGTTGGAGAGAAAGAGGAGAAGAGACAGGGAGAGAGAGAGTGAGCTTATAAACAATAGATCTTGTAACACAAAGAAAACACAACAACAGTTTTTTTTTGTTTTGGTTGTTATTTTTGTCCATCATAGGGCTTGAACTTAGGGGCCTGGGCATTACCCCTGAGCTGTTTTTGCTCAAGGCTAGTGCTCTGCCACTTTGAGCCACAGTTCTATTTCCGGTTTTTGAGTGGTTAATTGGAGATAAGAGTTTCACGGAGACTTTTCTGCCAGGGATAGCTTTGAACCATGATCCTCAGATCTCAGCCTCCTGAGTAGGATTGCAGGCGTGAGCCACCAGTGCCTGGCACGCAACAACTTTTAAAGTTCAAGTGTTTGCTTTGTGATTACAAAGGTTTTGCCTCACAGAGAAAGTGGATTCAGGGTTTCCCATAGCTGCCAGCTGGATTGAGTATGAACTACAAAGCACTCGACTTCTGTGCTGTATTCCAATAATAATACTTTTTCACCGATACCTAGTTTTTGATTGCCTTTCTTTGTTATGTCTCTTCCAGAAGATACGACTGAGAGCCGGGCATAGTGACACAAGTCTGTGATCCTAGCAACTTTGGAGGATCAAGAGATCCTTTAAGGGCTGGGGATATGGCCTAGTGGCAAGAGTGCCTGCCTCATATACATGAGGCCCTGGGTTCGATTCCCCAGCACCACATATACAGAAAACGGCCAGAAGTGGCGCTGTGGCTCAAGTGGCAGAGTGCTAGCCTTGAGCAAAAAGAAGCCAGGGACAGTGCTCAGGCCCTGAGTCCAAGGCCCAGGACCGGCCAAAAAAAAAAAAAAAAAGAGATCCTTTAAGATAAAAGGATCAAAGTTTCAGGACAACTTGAGAAAAAAAAAAACTTAAAATGTACAAATGGCATCTTGACTAATGTCTGGGCATAGCAGCACTGGTCATCATAGTTATAGGGGAAACTCGTGGCTCAGCACAATGGTGTACTCCTTTCATCCTAGTGACTTAAGAAAGCACAAATAGGGGGATAGAAGTCCAAGTTGGCCTAAGAATAAATCCAGACTCTATTTAAAAAATAACCAATATAAGAAGAGAGTTGTAGAGTGACTCAAGTTACCACTTGACAATGCCTGTCTACGAAATGTCAAGACCTCAAGTTCAAATCCTAGTACCATCAAAAGAATGAGTGCACACTAGCATTTCTTAGGAGTAGGATAGCCATCTGCAGCAATGAATAATGCTATTCTACAATTCAATTAGATTATTTCCCAAGGAATTTAAAAAGCTCAGCATCATATTGGATTTTATAAAAGTTCTTATATCTTTGGTAAATCAGTTACCCTTCCACATAGATTTTACTGCTTTCAGAGCCCTTCCCTGTAGTTCTCATGCCATACTCAGGACAATTTAGTAAGGTCATTCACATCTTTAGTACAGGTTTGGGGGAACTAAGGCTCTCAGAAGTTATGTGATTTGTTTGAGATTGCCAAGTGAACTTATAGCACATGCATTTATAAATGGGTAAGTCCACTGGTATCTAGTCTAAAAGTTTCTGTATAATAAACAGTAAGCCATAAGAAGTAAAAGATTGGAAGAAAACTTTTTAACTCTAGAAATTGTCCTAGCATATGAACAAGCATGAAAACATCATTAAGAATAAATTTTGCAGACCCATCTTCTCAATTCTATGAAGAACTTTCTGAAAATAGGTTTGAATATTGATGACCTTGAGTTGCAAGAGTCTTTCATGTTACCAGGCAGTGTTCTGTTCAGAGACACCTAGGGGCCAGGCACGGTATACAGAGATACTGTTATGACATATCTGCTTTGGTTCCCAACAGCTAGAGTGAAAGGTATTTTTTTTTTAAATTATGAGTTTGTGAAAACTCTTGATACTTGTCTTCTAGGGGTACTATCATTAGACATAGAAAATTTAGGGAGTTTTTTTTTCTTAGGAAAATTGGCGGTAGACTTCCATTTTTAAATATCTCTTCCAGAAGCCAGATTTTCCTGAATCATACAAGTGACCAGACTTATGAAGTATCTTCACCGTGTACCATAAGCACGCTCACATGCATCTGGCTTGGACTTTAGCTCTATCTCCCACTGTCTCTGGAGATTTCAAGGACAAGGAAGACTTCAGGGAGTCACCGGACCAGCCCAGTTACATCCAAGAGGGCTGGTCTGGTCTTGGGCTATGCAGGTCAGCAAATAAGGATTCACTGGCTTCTTGAAGGATGGCATTCATGACCACAGTCACACAATGCAGGAAGTAAAATTTTAAACATTCTCACCTGTGTTTTCCATGAGAGTATAAGCCAGAATAAAATTCCATATAGTACGTGTAGGTTCCAACACTGATCACCTATTTAACAAAGAATTCAACTTGAATCAGGGAGGGAGGTTAGGGATGTTCTTTGCTGCTGAACCACAGCCCATTCTTCTTTTGCAATTAACCAGGATTTCCTCGTAAAAGGTATTCTTCTCTAAGATAGTTCCATTAATTCTAACATCTCAAGCCTTTTCTCAAACTCTTGTCGGGGAGGCCTCACAGACCACTAGGTTTAAATTCATAGTTCTTAAGCCACTACTCATCTCCCAGTCTTCTTTACTTTCATCTATTTGCTTTCTCCTAGTGCTAGCCATACATGCGTATGCTGATATACTATGTGTACTTGGTATTCAGTGTGTTCTTTTTACTTTTCCTTTTTTTTTTTTTTTGAGGTACCAGGGTTTGAACTCAGCTCCTTGCTCTTACTCTATTTGCTTGCTGTTTTTGTGTCCTACTGCTTGAGCCATGCCTCCAGTTTGGCTTTTTGTTGGCAATTTTGTAAATAGAGCCTTGCGGACTTTTCTAGTAGGGATGGCTTTAAACTATGATCACCCATATCTCACGTCCTCTAGATCTTCTGAGTAGCTCTGACTATAGGCATGAGCCACTACTGAGCAGCTCAATGCTTGCTTTCTTAAGGTCTAGACATGATTTGAATGAGAACAAGAGTTGTTGGCTTTTATTCTCCATTTCTGCATTCTAAATACCATAAATGTAAGACAAATACTTTCTCAAATTATCCAGTTAATGAATAGACTTGTGAACTTCACCATCATATAAAAACCGGATATTTGAAAGGGTAAGACAGTCTTATGTGTTGTACAGTAGTAGTTGATGTTTATAGTTAAAAAAGTCCTAGAACAAGTACGTGCTTAGGTTTCTAAAATCTTTTTTCCTTTGTAATGTGGTTAATTTTTATATTTATCTTGATAAGTCTGGAAAAATAGCTTTTATATAACGAAACAAGTGCTTTGACAACAATCTTGATTTGTAAAATCATTTTGAAAATCAATATTGTACAATGAGTTAAAATTGAAAACAGGATGAAATATGGACTTATGTTCTATCACTTATGGTCATCTCTCCTTGACATAACTTCCTTCTTTCATTTTCTGTCTTTCCTATTCTTTTTCTTTTTTCATTCTAATGTATCTCATTTCTAAGGAAAACTACAATTGCTTATGAAATTGCACAGGATTCAGTGATGCTGTTGGTCATTATATCAACATATTCATAGGTGACCAACTACAAACAAAAAAACCAAAGCTGGCATACTTAGGAAAAAGGGGAGAGAATGTGGCTGTTCTTCTAGTTCTAATTTCACCAAAATAGCGCATTATAAAATCAAATTTACATTACCTCCAGTATGAAGTATACTCAGATTCACATTTGTGGGTCCCAGGTTAAACTGACATTTGGAGGTAAACATTATATATTCAAATATTAAATATTTTGATTCAATTAATTACTCAAATATTTAATTACTTAAATAGTTAAATTAAGCCAGCATTTTAAGTAAATTTTGCTTTCTAGGTGACAAAATAATTCTCAATATGACTATTTTTTGAAGTATGTGCTATACCTAATCAGATATATGCACAATTAAGAGTACTATGGATTATGTAACATGATGAATGTTTCCAGGTCCACCAGATACAATAGATAGCTGTAAATACTCTACTCATTCATATGTTTTTCTAGAACTACAAGGTGGAACAAGTTGGTACAAGAACAAAATGGACTCTTGAAAATACTGGGAGATGCTGTGCTGTTGTAGAAGAATCCACTGCCTGGGTTTGAGACTTGCAGCCCTTCCTCTGCCAGTACCAAGTAAGTAGTACTGAGTGCTTGCTACTGACTGACAATGAAATCTAATGTCCCTTAGGAATTTTTCTGAGCTATACAAGGTCTGTAAAGGTCAGAACACACATCTTAGCCCTCCCTTGTTACCATCACATCATATTTGCTTAAAATTATCATTATCTCAGGAGAGGAAAATGTCTCAGAGAGAGAAAGATCTTGCTTACATCTTTTTTTACTTTCATTTTTTAAAAAATTATATTTTATCATGTATATTTAAGGTAGATCACTTGATGTTTTGATATACATATAGATGATGACATGGTAATTACAGTAGAGCAAAGCAACACTTCTATCTCCCCCTTTCTGTGTAATGTGACAAAAGCACCTAAAACCTAATTGGTTGGCAAATTTTCCATGTACAATATACTATTATTAACTATAGTCCTCCTGCTGTAAATTTGATTTTGAGAATGATTCACCCTTTACAAGTGCAAATGTGCACCATTGATCTACATTTCCTCACCCAAAGTTTGTGCCAAGACAGCCTGAAGGGTGTAAGCAGTGACCCCCAAGCCTAGTTTAAGCACCAAAATAGCTCTAGAGCTCAATTTGAATAGATCCGGAGGAAGATCTAGGAATCTGTGGTTTTAAAGAAATTAAGGCTAACATGAATGCACTTCAGATGCACTGCTAGACAATATTGTCCCTGATATAATAAATTTTGTACTTGCTTTGCTTTGGCAATTAGATTTATCATTTAGAAGTGAAGGAAGTACTAATACCTCTCGTGCGTTTGTGTCCTTACATGAGAGCATGCTCACCAAAGAAGATTGTGCAATGGAGTCGGTCTTCTACCAACTTAACTGAGTCTGTGTATTTGAAGTGCAAGGTTGTGATTAGGTTTCAGGACATGTATTATTTGTTTCACCTTTCCTTTGGTGATGGATGAAAATTAGTTTTAGACACTTGTTCACATCTCCTGCTTACAGGAAAAGTTTCTTCCTTTGAAACCTTGCAAGAGAGCACTAAGATTGTAGATCAGAACACCTTTTCTTATGTAGCTCTTTTTATTAAATACTTGTTTAATCCTAGATTAACCTTTTGTATACATATAAATTCGTAGATTAATCTGATTTTAATAGGTTCAATAAAGTATCTTATTGCAAATTTCATCAGCATTATTGTACATTGTTAGGATGATTCAGAAAATCAAGAAAATAATGTACCATGAATAACTCTTCTTTAGATAATCCCTAATACATTTAGACGAAGAATTTGAGATTCATTTCTGGGGAATATTTATTTAGCACACATCTTTATGCCTCTAAGTGGTTATAGTAACTATTTTTTTGTACCAATATAGAGGCTGAATTCTGTGTGTATGTGTGTGTGTGTGTGTGTGTGTGTGTGTGTGTGTGTGTGTGGTGTGCCAGTAATGGGGCTTAAACTTAAGGCTTCTTGCTCTTGCCCAGCTTTTTTGCTCAAGGTTAGTGCTGTATCACTTGAGCCACATCTTTTCTACTGAAATTTAGATGGTTAATGGGAGATAAGTACCTCAAGGACCTTCAGCCTGGAGCAGCTTCAAACCTCAGTCCTCAGATATCAGCCTTCCTAGTAGCTATGATTACAGGCTAGAGACACCTGGTACTATAAGTCAGTTTTTAAAAAATCATTTTTACTTAACAGTATATTGGGCTATTTTTTATGTTTAAATTAAAAACACATCTCCAATATTGAGAATTGTTTATTTTTTGGGCTGCTAAGCAATGAAGAATATGGCATTGTTGAAGTCTTCATTTCTTTAGTTATCATTCTTGTGTATTTCCTTTGGCAAATTAAGTCAATTCTTTTATTCACTAAAATTTTTGTCAGTTGTTGTTTAGAGAGTCTTTTTGAATTTTATTTTAAGTTAGCATACTGTTATATTAGGAAGGGGTTTCCTAGTGACAATTCTACAGATCCATACAGTGTATTTTGAACAAGTTCACTCCCTCTATTATATTCCCATATTCTCCTTTGCTCATCTCCATTTTTTTCAGTATTTGGTGACTTCTTGACTGTCTTCACATATATAAATAATGTACTTTGATATTATTCAAGGGGAAAAGAAAGAAAGGTAACTGAGTTGTGAAAAGTGACTAAGAAAGTTAAAAATACCTAAGCTTTACAATAACTGGTAAGCCATAAATAGAACCTAAAAGATACATGAGATTTAAGGGCTTTTTCTTCAGTTCATTGATCTCTCAAGCAATATACTTATTGCTTACCTGTTCATCCATATCTTCTGGAGATTCACTTTTCCTCAGGAGCCATTGGTGTTCAACATGTATTTATTTGAGCTTTCTTTAAATATAACCTGCAGTTCACACTAAATTTAGAAGTAAAATGTGCTTTCTGTTAAAAGTTTATAGGCAAAGTTTTGCACAATAGCAAAATGAAAGGGATGAGGAGGAGTTGTTTCTTGAGGACGAATCTGCTCCTAGACAATGGCTGGCCTGAGCTGGTTAACCCCTGCTGACACATCTGTTTGCTCTGATTGGTCAAGGACCATCTTGACACCCACATCCCATGGGAAGTGGGCCTCTTGATCACTGTTCCCATTGCATGCTCTGGACAGACGAATTTGACAGGACCAATTTCTCAGGAGTAATCCAACCTGACACAGATGCTGTGATTAAATTCCAACAAAAGGAAGTTGAAATGGGGCTTTATAACAGACAATATTTTTTAATCCAGTAGACATTAATAGAGTCTGTCACTGAAACTTCCTAGTATTCTTTTTCTATTATTTACTGTTCACATGAATTCAAATGTGATAATTAACTTTGCTGTGCTTTAATTTCATCATTAATAATTTGAGTATAATAAAATTCAACAGACACAGAAAATCACAATATTGTATTAGTTTATATATTTAAGTTTCCTAAAGCCATGCCTATGTTATGTTTTTTTTTTAAATACAAGTTGTCTGTAGAGAATTTCAGAATGTAATCAGCAACATAGAATGACCAATGTCTCTAGAATCTTTTCCTGATATCCTTAGTAGATAGTCTATTCGGAGCCTATACCAAAGAGAAACAGTTTCAGGGAGGAAAGAACTATCTTGGCTCATGGTTCCATTGGTTTCAGTGCAGGATTGTCTGGATCCATTGTTTCTGACTGGTGAGCATCATGGCAAAGGGGTGTGAAGGAGAGCGTCTTTCCTCATAGCAGTCAGGAAACAGATGAGAGGGAGAGGTCATGGAGAAATATACCCTTCAAAGACACTCCAAGTGATTTCCCACAGTTCCACAACCTTCCTTAGTTCCCAGTCAATTTCCAAAATTCCACCACCTCCCAAACGTCCATTCAGATTTTGAGTGCATCAATGGATGAATCCAGTAATAAAGGCAGAACCTTCATAATGCACCTCTGAACATTACTTGCACTGTGAACTTCAACTCATGAGTCTTTTAAGGGGACATTTCATATCCAAATCATAAAAGTGGAGATAGACTATAGGGATATATATCAAAACTTTCATAATTAAATTTCTTTGATCACTTTTCTGTACAAGAAAGCTATGTGTTTGTCACAGAAAATATAGTTCCTCTCTTCCAAATATTCCCCATGCCTAGACAAATGGAATGAGTGACTAGGGCATTCTCAATTTATTTCCTAAAAGTACACTGTCAAAGCTAGTCATGAATAAAGTGGAGTTCATGACATTTCATGACTTGAACTAACAAAAGGGGTGTTTCAAGATTCTTTCCACTGAAATCAGTTTTCTAGATATGAACACTGTGTTCACACTCAGAGAGGATGTTGATGAAGCAAAACTGAGACTTATGCATAAGGAATATTTAAGGAATTCTGAAGATACAAACTTTCCCATTAAAGGTTGTGTGTCGGGTTTGATTGCAGCCTTATAAAATAATACAGAGTTCATTCAAAATGCACAACTGCAAATAGATTGCTTAGTTGACTGAAGCTTGCTGGTTATGGTTATCTGGAAATTAGGAAGCTGTGCTTTATTGGCCATTTATCTAATTTCATTTGCTGTAACCATTGTTTTGGCTTCTGCTCTCTTCCCCATTTGACATTTCCATGGCTTATTCATCTTCCTGTGTTCTGCTGACTCAGAACCTCCCTCAGCAGTTGCTGCCTTCAGTCATTGACTCTTCTGTAGGAAAGCTGACTTGGTAGAAGATTTTTTAAAAGTGCTTCTTTAGATGGTAAGCTCTAACTACAGTATTACAGTATGGGGGTGGGGATTGAAATCAATTAGAATGTGTGCATGAAGCAAGATGGAAATGAGGAACTTCTGGGCTAGCTTCACCTCCCCTGGGTCCGGGGATGTTAAGATGATTTTCTCTTAAGTGTGTTCCCCTTTTCACCCTCTCCCCTGGGTGCCTGACCTGCGGGCTCCCAGGGTGGAGTGACGGGGACACAAGTAAGCCTCAGTGCATGTGGCAGAACGAGAGTCCTCAGGCCCTTCAAGAAAGACACTCACAGACGCATGGGAGTCTCGGAGAAGACCTCAAGAGCTGTTTATTCAAATGAGGAGCCAACAGATATACCCCAAAGGCAGTACAGGAGAGGGGCCCCTGATTGGCCACAAGGGCTGTCCCTCAAGTGATGTCAAGGGACTTCCTTTGTGGGCAAAGACCCAGCCCCCCAAGGGTTGGGTTCTGGGGTCCCCGGCCATCAAGCACGTGTTCGACCCCAGGGGCAGGGGCTGCCTTGCTTCTCTTCCAGTTGAAGCCAGAAGGTGGGAGGGACTACCTTCCTCAGCCCCAGGGCTGGGGGAAGGGCAGCGTCTCTAAGGGAGCCCTAGTTGCCCTTCCCCCCTTAAGGCCAAGCTAAATCCCCAACAGTAAGCTCTAACTACAGTATTACAGTATGGGGGTGGGGATTGAAATCAATTAGAAAGTGTGCATGAAGCAAGATGGAAATGAGGAACTTCCAAGGTGGCAATCTTAAAAAATGAAGTATGTATTTTAAAGGAGGAAAATGTTTACAAACCTAAAATAAAGAAAGGAATAAGATCAGGGAGGAAGCAATCCTGCAGGTAATTTTTTTAAATATTTTTTTTATTTATTGCCAAAGTGATGTACAGAGAGGTTACAGTTTCATATGTTAGGCCTTGGGTACATTTCTTGTACTGTTTGTTACCTCCTCCCTCAATCCCTCCCTTTTTCCCTCTCCCCCCATTAGTTGTTCAGTTGGTTTACACCAAATGGTTTTGCAAGTATTGCTTTTGGAGTCGTTTGTCTTTTTATCCTTTGTCTCTCGCTTTTGATATTACCTTTCACTTCCCTAGTTTTAATACCAGTATATACAGTATCCAGGTATTCAGATGAGATACAGTGATAGTGCAGGGACAACCACAATAAGGGGATACAAGAGGATCATCAGCAATAGAAGCTATGGCTTCACATGGCATGTTGAAAGTAATTACAACAGTGATATAAGTCGTTTCCATAACATGGAGTTCACTTCACTTAGCATCATCTTATGCATTCATAAGGGCTGCAGGTAATGTTGTAGTGTCTAAATAGAGGCTCTTTGGGAATCTAAAGGCTTGAAAATACACATTGAAGGCCTTTTATTCATATGTTGAAATAATGCCACTGGAATACTTTGTTAAATCAAAATAGCATCAGAAGGTTATGACCCCTTTGATCAATAGAAAACTGGTTTTCCATAAAACAGGTTTTCTATTGATTGGTGACATCATTCTCATTAATGAGTAAGCAGGTCACAGTCAGTGTGCCTCAGTACAGGCACAGTCATCTGCTTCATGTTGCCACGATTGGCCTTTGAGTAAAAAATGGAGCCATGAAATATCTCATTCCTGTCTGCCTCAAAAAGGTGTCAAGGAAGACAGTTAATTGTCCAGAAAAAATCTCAGAATGTGGTAAGTTCTTACAGATGTACTTTAGTAGTTACAGAATAAATGAATATTGCCTCCGATTTGCCCTAGGATAGTTCATACTTGGGTGTGATAATAGTCACTATCCTTTGTTTCTAGCTTGTAGCTCCGAAAGGTGTAAACATTTTTGTAATAACTCACGGAGTGACATGTCTGGACGCTATGTAAAAACAATCCTTCACAGAACAAGTGTGTTTGTGTGTTTGGTTATACCTATTGAGATCTGATGTTACATATAGACTAGAAACCAAAAACAACTGATGCTGTAGATATTTGGTAAAATAACAATTTTCAGTCTATTTTGTAGAAATACTGTAATCCCAGACACATGACAGTTACCATATATTTGAATACAAATGTATAGCGATATAAAGATTTCTTTCTTCTCATACAGTAGAAGCATGGAGCCCAAAGGAACTAGAAGCCAATAGGAAAATAGACATATTATATATAGTTTGGTGCATATATGCCAAAAGAATGCACAACTTCACTTTTACATGGTCAGTTGTAATCTGTTGTTCATTCCTTTCTATCTGAAAAGTTCTCTTCTTGCATTACTTCAAATAGAGTGAACCTGCTGCTGTGTGGGGTTTGGCCTTAAATGCTATTGAACATATTGCATAGAGCCAATGCATAGGGTTGGAGGCAATTACTTATTTGCAAATTTAATATTATGTTTTATTTACCAGACCCATTCATTACTTCTAATCAGGTGAAGATGGCGTCTTTGCATTTTCCTGACATGACTGTAGATCTCAACTGTATTGTACAATATTGCCATATTTTATTTTGTTTTTTACCTAACTTTGTTTTGTTATTTTTTTATTTCCTTTAACTTTTTTGTAGTGGTACTAGGTTTGATTCTGAGCCTAGAAAATGCTTGGCAGGTGCTCTACCACTTGAACCAGGCCTTCAGCAATGTTTTAGTATCCTTATGAAATGTGCACTGACATCATTAGATTTATTCATGCACCTTTCAGTTTTCAAACCAAATCATGATAATGCTAGCAAAATATCCCCTGAGGTAAATATCCTGCATAATTTTGATTGCTTAGTTACTTTTAAGGGTTTTATTTCAGCCTTTTCACAAAGTAAAAAAAGTCATCACAAAGTTGACCTTTACTTTGTGGAATAGAGTTCATAAGTTTAAATGGAATGACTGAGTGGGAGCTGGTGACTGTCATGCATTCTGGGCATCTACGAGAAAGACACAGTGCAGATGGATTTACTCAGAGACAAATAAAGCATAAGTTTAAGCCCTTCACACATATAAATTACTTCACAAGATTGAGGGATAATCTTTGCAATGTATTATATGATTATACATAGTAAAACTTCCAAAATATGTTTAGAAATTTAAATTTATTTTTTAATGTCATGAAATTATTTTTCTGAGGGAAGTTTCAAAAATAATTATTAGGATTTAATCAATCTCCCCAAATGAGTTGCCTGTATCCAGGTGATTTTTCAAGCCTCTGGAATTATTATTTCAATGGTTTCTGCATCTTTTGCTTTTAATCTAATGTTCTACTTATTAGTTTCTTTCTTTCAAATGACTGCTTGATTTCCTGGAATAGCTGCAATTGTTTTACCTGTTAGTAATAACCATATGAGTGAGTAGAATCAGTTTAGGAATATCATGGCTCTTGAATTTTTCCTAGTAGTCACAGTGTCTTAAAATATCTATGAATGCTGGTAATATGTATAAATAATTTAGGAAAGTCAGATTTCTGTACTGGAGATGAATAATCAAATTTGGGGGCTACTAGGAATATTTAATCAAAGAAGTTGAGAGTTGTGGCATTATTAAATGAAGGGCAAGCATTTCTGAATGACAGGTCAGTTTCTTCATGCTTTGGTCTTTCTTAGAGGCATTAGTGATCCTGAACTACCTGTGGTTATAGACAAGCAATGAGGGATTTTCTAGTTTATTATTTATTTGTCTACATCACTGTGGTGTCTTTTATTTGCCTCAAATTCCCTTTGCTTTCTTACTTTTTGGTCGTCTGTGCACCAGTGGAGATCTTGCTGACTGAAACTGATTTCCTCCATCCTCAGGATAGAGATGATACCTCTGCCTGCTCTATCTGTCTTTCATATCTACTCCTAAAACTCCCAACACCAGCATTATTCATTTATGAAGTCGGTTCCACCTGTTGACGGAAAATTCCTTGAGGACAGCATCGCTATATTATTTATCAGTTTCACCTGGAACAAAAGCAGGAGCTTCCCTACATGCTTTTTGAGTAAAATCACTTGGATAAAACAAAATTTGTTCTCTTTTCTTCTTCTCATTTCTTTACTTCTAGAAAGTAGGATCTGATGCTTTCCTTACCCAAGAGTAAAATGAACCAGTTCTTACTAACCTTTGAGAAATTAGGTGCCCAATTTTTGTTCAGAATCACATCTGTCTTCAAGTGTGGACTGCTTGGTATTTGGAGCTGTGCAGTTTATCATCATTATGAAATAACTAAATTAGAACGAACACAATGGCAATAAAGAGTCTGATTTCATTTTTTTATATTTGGTTGATGACATGTTTATTTCTTACTGCTTCCTGGTACCTCTTTTGCCTCACTTCTGGGTTAGTTGATAAGAAAACCCAGCATGGCCTTCCTTTGTCATTGGCAGGAAGTTCAATTAGATTAGTTCATCCCTTTAGCAACTCTGCATCTTCCCTGGTCTGACCCTCCATTTTCCAATTTTCCAAACCCTGTGAAGGCTTATTGCATTCCACAGAGAAGTGATGCTTTTCACTTGCTCTTGATGTGTTGGAGGGCCGTGTCTCAAGATCCAAACTAGATTTTGATGAAGAGCCCATGCTACTGCTGTGGGATGTCTCCTGAAAGCATGCTTTTCAAGTATGATGATTTTTCAGAGGCAAAGAACCTCCATCCATGTATATTTCCTCCCAGTATCCTTTTTATTTCTTCCTTTACAATTCTGTTAAGCAGGATAGGAACATTACACACTTCAGATGTTGCTCGAAATGATGACTTGGCTTATTACAGTGTTCTATCTGTCCAGCAGTTGGTGACATGGTGTTGAATGAAGTCATACAGTCACCCTGCCCCACTTCACCATTTCCAGGTTTAGCTTGTAACCATAGGATTATTGGATTCTTCTCTAATCTTGTAATTGAATTTATTGACTGCCTGAACCAATACAGTACTTTTTGGTGAAATCTGAACATTTAAGTACTATATATTAAAATAAATAAGCAGATAAATCACTTTTTCCATGCTTCTCTTTTCAAAGGAGAATAAAATATTCTTTGACAACTTGGGTCAATTTCTCCCCAAATTAAAACTTTTTACTTGATATTCAATTACTTAGGTTTTATTCTAATTTCATTTGTATTAATTGAATGCATGCTTTATGCTGGGTTCTATCTTATGCATATTATTTAACTTTTTCTTATTTAGCAATGAGTTCAATGTGATGTGGTGTTAATTAGTATCTACATTTATCTCCAAAATATTTCCTTTTTAGCTCATTTTCCATGATGAATCTATACTTTCTCTGAGACACTAAATTTTTAAGTGCAAATAATTCCTGGGACTAGATTAGATCTTCCTAAAATCAAAGAATACAGGTAATCTAAAAGAAGACAACAACAGCAAAATATCCAGGATTCCTCATTTGGCAGCCTGCAGCCCTACCAACTATCAACTTTCCTTGTTTCGAATTAGAAGACAGCTTATCTTCGATATGAGCTCTGACCAAGACCTGGTATGTAGAAACTGTTCTGAGATCTCAAGTCAGAAATTGTAAGCCAGCAGCAGAGAGCAGTATGGAGCCATTTTTAAAACCAAGAAGTAGAGCCAGAGTCCAAAATAGGCTGGGGGAGGGGAAAGAAGAGATGTAAACACTCACCAAGGTCTTGATCACATTTTTCTCATCATATATGCTTTTTTTCCCCTATACAGATAACTGATCCATGCTTTGGATAAAAAATCATGCATTTCTTCCTCTTCCTGTTCTTGCTTGCTTTTCTTTGCAGTGTGGGATCTTTTTTGAGGTGCACGTACTCACGCACACACATACACACACACCACACACACTTTACCAGTTCACAGCCCTTGTTTTGAAAGATTGGATGAGAACTAAGTTGTGTTTGCTATAGTAAAATTCCATGCAGAATATATTCACCTACATTTCATATGTAGTCAGGATATCCACGGCTATCCCATTCTTAGACAAGCTTAGCGATACAGTGTATCTTCACCCTGATATCTTTCTCTTAATATTTTTGGTCAATTCCCCTTGGTAACTCTTTGAGTTAGAGGATGTTATTATGTTGTTGAACTCATTTGGTTGAATGTCTATCCAATTTAAATCAAGATCCAATATAATGTTTGCCAGAGTAGGCAGGGGTATTTGAAAGCAGAAAGCTCTATCTCAAGCCGTTGTACTGTCTGCAGATGACTGTACTTTCATTTAATTAAATGTTCTTTTTTATATACAAACAGAGACATTTATCTCTGCCAGCACCCTGCCTGCAAATGATACAATCTGCCCCCTTGTTTCCCCATTATTATCATTTTGAAATGCCAACCTTTGAGTCACTTTAGCCCCGGGCATCCAGGGTAGGAGATCTTTTTCTAAAAGCTAGGGTATTTCTTGTCCTGTTTTTCAAAGTCTTTCAGTGTGATTGTGTGAATTGTGTGTGTATACGTGTGCATACATGTGTGGACAAGAAGGGTTACTGTCAAAAGACATAGAGGTACTAAGAAACAGATTAGGCATTTTTCACAATGGAGCTCTCCTGTCTGCTGCTCAGTTACTGCTCTTGTGATTTCTTGGTATTGTTTGGGCAGGGGAAGGTTTAGGAGACGTTTTCAGGCTTGGCTTTTCCACTGTGAAATCTTAAATAATAGCCTGACTGTCTCAGCCACAGGATGGAAGTGAATTAAAAGGTTACACCTCTCCTTAAGAACCTCTTCAAACTGTGTTAAGTTTTGGACAGCTTTTCCAACAGGTAAAATTTTAGAACAAAAATGAGACCAATTCCTAAGGCATGTCTATCTAGATTTTTTTTCTTTTAAAGAAAGATACCACTGCATTTTCTGTCAAGAAGGTTAAACTCATAGGATTCTATAAAAACACTCATTGTAGCCCTGCCAACCTGTAAAGACTTCATTTTGCTTCATATATCTCCTCTCTTACCCTATGCTAAACCATCCCTGGCTCCAGTGAAAGAATCATGTCTCCATTCATTTCCTATCTTGCTGAATTGCCATCACACTTCCTATCATCTGCACATAATCCTATTCTCTCCATTATTGTCTTAATACCAAGAACAGTACAAGATAATGGATAGGACTGTAATAACAGTGTGGCCGTGGGAGCCCCTCAAGGGAAATATCGTTGATGCTGGTGGAATATTAATGCATCCTAGGTCCCCAATCTTCCTCTTTCACTTCATCTTCTGTTTTCTAAACTACATAATGACTTTCATATACATGACAAAAGCGTTGGAAGAGAAAAAGCCTTATTGATGAGCTGCAAAGCTGTGTGATATTAAGAAGTCCCATTCTTACTTCTTTGTACAATTATTGACTATCATCTGAGATTGTATGTGCAGGTAATTTCTGATCTGAATAGATACCGGAATAAAGAAGCATAAGCGTAGTGTGTTAATGCAAATGTCTATCAAAAGCTCTGCGTGAAAATAAATTAAAATATAATTCTGCAGTAATGCATTTGTCCATAGGATGGTTGGGAACAGATTAAAAACAAACACCTTGCTATCACTTAGACAAGAGAGCGAATTGTTTCCAGGGAGGCTAATCACAAGCAGATAATGAATGGGGCAGTAAATCAAAGCTCCCTACATTAAACCTTATAGACTGGGTTATACTTACAATTTGTTGTACATAATTTTTCAATAAAAGAGAGAGAATTGATTTTTTTCTAAGTACAAGTACAGCAGCATAGATGAATGTAGTACTACACAATGGAAGAATGTTGGGGGAAACTATTTGGTAGCACTATTTGTTATAAACTTTGCTTTGCATAAGGGGAGCATCTTCAAACACCTATAAGAAACACAGCCTTGAAAACCCCAACTTCTTTCAGTCATCCCATTTTCTTTATTTATTTTTCCCTTTTATGCTAGTAATCACTGTGTCATCTGCATAACAAAAAATATATGCTTATTGGAAAGCTGAAATGCTTATAAAATATATACATACAAGTTATCTAGAAGAGTATAAATAAAAATGCCCCAGAAATTTCCTTGAGCCTTTAAAAGACAAATCAAAGGTTTATATTTCCTTATGGAGAAAACAACAAAGTTGCATGGGATGACTTTTTATTTGTAGATAATCTTCTTTCTATTAAAATATCATTCTAAGAGTTTCTGTCTGTTGAACATATATTATTTGCTCTAAAGTTTTATTAAAAAGATCACGGGGAAGAGTGATAAGTTTTTTTCTCTTTGTTTTGTTTCTTGTTTTTTGAGCCAGAAAAGATTTATTGAGCATTGTTCTATTCTGGGCATAGTGTTAAGTCAGTCCATTGTTTTCTTTTTTAAATGATTGGTATAGATATGTTTTTCCTTCTTTCATCGTGTACAGTTCCAGGTCTAATGGGTAAAAGCTATATTCATCTTTTTTGGGGGACATGAAATATATATGTGGCAAGAACTGTGTTAGACAGGGTGAACAGTGTGTTATACAATAGATGATTCCCAGAGCATTTTTGCTCAACAAAGGAGGCATAAACCTACGCCTAAAGTCATAATATGAGGCATAATATAAAATGTGTTGCAAGATAGGAACAAATAAAGTTCTGAACGGTGCAGATGAATGGATGGTAACTTCAGATTGAGAAGCAAATTTTAGAGGGAGAGTAAATTTAGACTTCAGGAGTGAGTAGCAAAGAGATATTCTTGTCATAAGTCGGGTGCTAGAGTCTCATGCCTATAATCCTATCTATTCAGGAGACTGAAGATTTCTGTTTGCAGCAAGTAGTACAGGAAGAAAAGCTCACCAGACTCCATTTCCAAAAGAACCATCAAAAAGCTAGGCTGGAAGCTTCGCTCAAGTGGTAGAATGTCCCCCAGAGCAAGCAAACTGAGTGAATGCAAGGACTTGAATTCAAATCCAAGTACTATCAATTAAAAAAAAGAAATGTTGCTGGGAATATGGCCCAGTGGCAAGAGTGCTTGCTTCGCATACATGAAGCCCTGGGTTTGATTCCTCAGCACCACATATATAGAAAATGGCCAGAAGTGGCGCTGTGGCTCAAGTGACAGAGTGCTAGCCTTGAGCAAAAAGAAGCCAGGGACAGGGCTCAGGCCCTGAGTCCATGCCCCAGGACTGGCAACAAAAACAAAAAAAGAAATGTTTATGGAATAAATGAAATTAGAAGGATATGTAAAGCCTAAATCAAAGGCAAAATTAATGGGAAAGTAGGAAGGGATTTAAGTGATGGAAACAATACAAGAGAAAGCATTAAATTCAGGTTTCAGAAAGTGATTGATCTAAGGGGAGAAAATAGAAGATAGTGGGGAATCTAAAAATTATTTTATGCCAGATGATAGAACAATATTGATCTGGTGTACTCCCGGTCATTAAAGGGGAAAAGAATCTTCCCTCTGGAGTGTGGTTAGCAGATGATCAATCTAGCAGTGCTATGAAGCTTACAGGAAATTGAGAAAATTGAGCTGGAATAATCAGTTAAACTTATAAATACCTGAAAAGCTTAAGCAAAGATCTTGTCCATGCAGTGATACCCCTTCCCCAAATATAGCAATCAAATGAGATGTTTCATTGTGTTGTAAAGAGAAAGTAGTGAATGGAAAAGGCTAGGGCTTTATTAAAATGGTATGACTCTGGAATTTCTGTGAGTTGCTCTTGCATACATGAAAATCAACATTGGATAGACCTTGAGCCCTTAGAGAACACTCTGGTATATTTTCTCATCCATAGGTTGTAAATCTCTTGACAAAAGAAATAGACTTTTCTTGTTTCTTTCCCAGGAGTGCTGGTTTTTAGAAAAATTGTAGCTTAATTTAGTCTAAAGATCTTCATCAAAACTTGGCTTAGTAGGTCTAAACAGGGGGCCCTATCTCCAAAGATTTGACAAGAGTTAATTAAAAATTCTCAGGTCTAAGGGTCTGGCAGTGTAGCTCAAAGGTAGAGAGCTTGTCTAGCATGTCAAAGGCCCTGGATTTGCTTTCTAGCATTGCATGCAAACATACAAAAAAATGCTTAGCACTAAGGAAAAGTCATACCTCTGTTAGTTTACAATAAAATTCTCTGACAATTGCAACCACAAGCAAAAAAAAAATAACTAAGTAAAACCAGTATGTCAATCGCTACTGAGAATGAATTTGGAGTATAAAAGAGATTAAAGATAGATTGGGTTGTGAGGTTTGTTTGAAACTACTGTACTCCTAAAGGAGAAAAAAAATTTAATATGCAAGATCATGTAACTGAAATCTAGAAACTTGGAGTTCACTGCTTTAAAAGCCATTAGGGATAATGTTGTTACATTTATTTCATATTTTTCTCTTTAAAGATTCTGCCTTATGACCTAAACAGACATAATTTGTGATATGAATGGTCACAGAACTAAGTGCTTAAGATCTGCCTGATATTTTCAGCCTGGCTTGATGACAAGTGTTCAGAAATATCTCATGGTCCATGATGACTGCTTTTACTTTTGCATAGCTTGTTCTCTCCTCATATGTTCAGTGTCACAGTGTTAGGATTTACTTCTTCTTGAGGAAGGAGGACATACAGCTTGTTTTCCCCTTTTCTTTCTCTGTATCTTTCCCACTGGTGTCTGGAGAAGTAAGTCTTGGCTCACATTTGGCTCCCTCAGAGGAAAGCACTATTCCTTTCTTCTCTCTCCTTCTCTTTCTCTTATGGAGGGCACCCTCTTTTACCTACACAGCAGCAGGCATTGAGGGTTATAAAATGCACACTGATTTTCAATTTTCATGATGATTCTATAAAGTAGATGCTATAATTATCCTTGTTTTGAAGATGAGAAACGAAGTAACTAGAGGTGAAGTCACTTGTCTAAGCTTAAACACTAGTGAAGTTGACTGAGTTTATATGACTATACCTCTGGAAGGATGACAGATATTGAATGAAATCATTTAAAATGACAATTACAATCTACAGGAATTATTGGATAATGGTTTGTGCCTTCGGGAAGCTCAGAGATATTTTAATTTGTTGTGATTCTTGTCATTCTATAAGCCAGAAAGGTCCATAGAATGTAGCATACATTGACTTAGTAGAAGAATTTTCTAGCCATTAAGCTTGTTTAAAATGGAGAACAGGCTCACTCATGAGGTAGAAATTCCTTTCATTTAATCAGTAATTACTTAGCATCAATAAGATATAAAATATTTTCCCAGGATGCAGTTGTAAGTGGACAGAGCAAGGAAATTCTATGCCCTGATGTAATTCCTGTTCTATCTGACTGAGACAAATTAGTAGAAATAAGTACGTGTATGTAATGCAATGTAAAGACTAAGTAGTATTGCTACACTGTGATGAATGCTATGGGGAAAAATAAAGACACAGAACTTGACAGATGGTGAGTCAGGAAGAGTGTAAAGGAAAGTCTGTGAGGCTTTCATGTCCAATTAATCAGCAAAAAGCTGAAAGTGGAGCGATGTTTCAAGTGGTAGAGTGTTTGCCTTGAGCAAAAAAAAAAAAAAAAAAAAAGAAAATCTCAGGGACAGCACCCTGAGTTCAAGGCCCAGGATTAGAAGAGCAAAAAATGTTGTGCTGCCATGAATATAGTTGTGCTGGTGGCTTTAGTATGGTCTTGCTGTAGTCTTTTTTCTAAAACATGGAACCAACCTAGATGACCTTCAGTAGACAAGTGAATCAGGAAAATGTGGCACTTATACACAATGGAATCCTATGCCTCCATCAGAAGGAATGACACTGTCCCGTTTGTAAGGAACTAGAAGGACCTTAGAAAAGATCATATTAAGTGACCCAGACCCAAAGAAACATAAACCCTATGGTGTCCCTCATAGGGAATAGCTAGTAAATGATAAGGTTAGTCGTGGTAGAGGAACAAAATACCCCATTAGCTACACCCATATAATCACGTAAGAGGATGCCAAGTGAAATGAACTCCATGTTACAGAAACAAGAGTTATACCACTGTTGTAATTATTATCAACATGCTATGTAAAACCATAAAAAATTGAAGAGAAAAAATTATAATTTGAAACATTTTAGTAAAGAATATTAAACAAATTCTTTTTTTCTTATTTGTTAGGTATTTTTTTAATTTTATTGTAAAGGTAATGTCACAGGAGTTACAGTTATATAAGTAAGGAGATGAGTACATTTCTTGTTGAATATTGTTACCCCCTTCTTTGTTTTCTCCCAATTCCCCACCCCCCTACTTCTCTCCCCTGACAAGTTGTAAAGTTAATTTCCAACATAGTGTCTTGTGAGTATTGCTATTGCATTGACTCACTATGTGTCTTGAATATATATTTATCTGATTTGAGGAAAGGGAAGAGGAATAACAAAATGGTGAGACAAAGGTGAACCAAACAAATTCTTATTTGGTTGGTTTTGAAATTTAAGTTCTTGTTCATTAATTTTGATGACAGTTTATATAGACATGATATATGGTATCAGGAAATACTTGCAAAACTGCATAAGTTCCAATTTTCAATTACTTAAGCGTTCATTTGATCTCAAAAGAAATATTATAAATTAGATATATCAAGCTGCGTGCCAGTGGCTCACATCTGTAATCCTAGCTACACAGGAGGCTTATATATGAGGACCATGGTTCGAAGACAACCCAGGCAGAAAAGTCCCCGTGAGCTTCTTATCTCCAGTTAACCACTCAAAAACTGGAAGTGACACTGTGGCTCAAAGTAGTAGAGTGCTAGCCTTGAGCAAAAGAGCTCAGGGACAGTGCCCAGGCCCCATGACCGACAAAAACAAGCAAACAAACATATCAGCTTCAAGTACTTACATTTGAAACAGGTTTTAGACATTCTAACTTTAAGTGATTTTTAAATCCCTTACCGAGTTTTTGGTTGTATTATGAACATATATGTTCCTTCAAACCAAGGACTATATTTAGGCATTTATTCTATAACCTTCCCAGAGCTGAAGAAAATCTTGACTATAAAACACTTGTCACCCTGTGACAACCATAAATATACAAAGGAGAAAGAAAGTTGCTTCCTAACCAAGAGAGAGGGTAGGTAAGTTAGCCTGCAGAGAGATCTCTGAGCCTAGTGAGTTCCTTGTAATGAAGAGAGGTTTGTTTATCCTTATAATTGTATAGATTCAATTGGATACTCAGAGGCCAAGGGGTAAATTTAATTCATTTATGTGTTCCTCATTTAATGCACAAGACACAAAAGGGCATGACATACTTTCTTCCTACAAAAGCTTACATAAAATTTAGAGAAAACTTGGACACAGAAAAGAGCTGAATGCAACTTCAGTGGAAGTGGAAGAAGAGTGAGCACAAGCCATGTAAAGATTGATTCAGGATCTAGTGACTGGAAACAAGTAGTAAGAAGGCCTCAGGGCTAAGGAGAGGCTTTCGTGAACCCAAAGCCTGTGCCTTTCAAAAATAAAGGAGTTTATAATGGAGTCATGTTGGACAATTATATTACTGGGATTGATAAGAAGTCATGACAGCATTATACATGTGCTACATTTCCCTGACTCTACTATTCCTGCAGGTAGCTCACACATTAACTCATTTCACTTTCAGATGCATAAAAATTAGGCATGAACAAATCCACTATATAATAGGTGATGTAACACAACAATTGGCGGATTAGTGTATCTTAAACAGATCCTGAAAAGCCTTGTCAACCAGCTTCTTTAACCTTCCCATTTTCCACTGCTGATAGACCACAATTGTAGGCTAGAGAAGATTTAAACAAGTGAATAAGACTTCCTTGACTCTAATGCTTTTTCCAGCAAATACTGAGTGCATCAAGAAGTGTTTTTAAAATATCTAGTTTATCACCCAACATTGTGCTAGATGATGGAAAATATATCTAGGGCACTTAAAATCCAGCTGAGAAGGCTACTGAATAATTCAAAGTGGTATGTAACCAAGAATTGGAGAGCAGCAGAAACATTGTGGATTTTTCTGGATTTTACCAATTTCATATTTATTTTCCCCATTTAAAGTTCTTTTTTTTTCCATTTAAAGTTCTGAGGTGACCTTTCCAAAGTCCAAAGTCACAACTAATTCAGAGTGGTTATAGGCCCACAGTCCATTGATTTTTTTTAACTTTTTAAAACATCTCTCTCTTAAATGCAAAGAAAAGAAATATAAGTGATTACACACACACACGCACACATACCACAGAGACATGCACACACAAGTGTTTGTATGAAATACACTAGTAATATTTTATTCATGAAGACTTTCCAGGTTTCCACGGATACATGATTCAAGATATTGACAATTAATGTATTTATCATAGACATTGTGTTCAAAAATTGATGTCTTAATGTACTTGAGGGTTCTTACCTGAATATATAATGATTAAGAAAACAACTGTTTCTTTAAAGTGGGTGCACTTATCACATTGCAAATATATTTCTGTGTTTCTGTTTTGCTTAATTTTATGAAAATAATTTTCATTGTCCTCCTCTTTTATTTTGCACTTTTTTTTATTGGTCATGGGGCTTGAATTCTGGGTCTGGGTGCTGTCCTTGAGCTCTTCAGCTTAAAGCTAGAGCTCTACCACTTGAGCCACAGCACCACTTCCTATTTTGTACTTTTATTTCTGTGTGGCATAGAAAAATCAGATAGTTCTCTAATAAAATTTTATGATTTCTGATTCTTAGTTTTAAGTTTTCTTATATAAGTGTAATTCCAAAATTGCTTTAATGTAATACATATTTCACCAACATTTACTTTATATTGAATCATATGTATAAATGTTTATCAAGTTTATTGTAATGTGCTTAATTCAGTAATTGCCTTTACATTCAAAGTACTTCATCCTTTTTCAGTCAAAGTTCTGAACTAAAGACCTAATGAATGTATTTTAAAACATAATGATCAGACTTGGATTTATAGGCATAATATGCAAGTATGTGAACTTATTATTATGTAGTTAGTCAAAATATATTTATGGTTTTCCCTTTCAAAGTATTTTGTGTTCACTTTTATGTCATGTTATTATGGATAATTTCTAAGCTATAAATTTTGATCTAATCATAAACATATTATTTGCAGATGTCTATTGTTTAAAAGAAATATCCAAGAAAGTTTTTCATAAAATTTTTTATAAACTCATGACTTTACTTAGAAATCATCAGAAATGGTTCATAATGAATTAGCTGATATGCCAATATTCATTTGACTTAATTATGTCTGCTTTTCCCCAGACATTATCCACACAGACAGTTTTAAAGTCCTTCCGGATACTTTTGAAAACCAAAATACAGAAAGAGATCATCTTTTGTGCAACTCCAAGACACTACACCTGTCCATACACATCTAGTACCCTTACAGTGCTGTGTTCAACTTAGTCATCACCCTGAGTGATTTTGATGAAACTAGTGCATAATCTCTCCATTTTTTTGAGCTCTTTAACTTGTGATTGAATTTATCCAGGGAAGACATTGTTTTGTTTCTTTAAGCTTTTATTTCTCTAACCATGTCTTACATACTCCCATTTAGTTTGGTGTTATTTTCTAAAATTTTAAACCATTGATGTGATTGTGATAACACTCTAGTGGCAATGAGTGAACATTGAGATTGCTCTTTTATTTTGTTTATATTTCTGTTTACCACATATAGGATAAAAAAAAATCCACCTGACAAATGTTGTAATTCATGTCCATATTATAGTGTGTTTGGCATTGGCATCCAGCATTCCTACTACTAGGCAGTCTTGTCTCAATCCCTGAAGGTCAGTAGTTACTTTCTACACATTACTGCTTTATTTGTCAACACAACACAATGCAAAAAGGAGAGGGCTGGGGATATAGCCTAGTGGCAAGAGTGCCTGCCTCGGATACACGAGGCCCTAGGTTCGATTCCCCAGCACCACATATACAGAAAACGGCCAGAAGCGGCGCTGTGGCTCAAGTGGCAGAGTGCTAGCCTTGAGCGGGAAGAAGCCAGGGACAGTGCTCAGGCCCTGACTCCAAGGCCCAGGACTGGCCAAAAAAAAAAAAAAAAAAAAAGGAGAAAGCATTTCACAAATAGCTCTATTGATAAGAGTTTTTGGTATGCATGCTACTAGGAATTGAACTTTGGGCCTCATACTTAAAGTGCTCTTACCACTTGAACCATACCTCCAGACCCCTTGGTTGGTTGATTGGTGGTTTTTTGTTTGTTTGTTAGTGACATGGTCTTGCTAACTTTGCTTAGATTAGCCTCAAACTTGAGATCTGCCTGCTTCTGCTTTCCAAGTAGCTAGGATTACAGGCATGCTCCATCAAGCTTGTGATAAGATCTTAGAACCATTGCTAGAAAAAGAGATTATCCAAATGCCAAAATACTCCACAATTGAATTAAAGAACATACTACAACTGAAGAATGTGCTCATGGCCATTGTTTTTGGCATTCTCTTCTCCCATAAGGTTTCTCATCAACAAAATCCCTCCTGGACCTCATGATGAATATTTACTTCTAAATGTGGCATGGTTGGATTCATCTTAGTAACTACAGTAACTAAAAAATAAATTACTTAGGAGTCATGTTTATGTATCATCTTTAGTCACTTTAATCGAATTTTTAGAGTGACACCAATTCTATCCTTTCACATGGGAAGAATCCAGTGCTAATAAAACTAACTAAATACTTCAAACTTGTGTGTCAAATTTTTCTTTTTCTACAGTGGGGAAAGAATTAAAAATCAAGGCAAAATATGTCTGTTCAGAAACAGCCAGTAGAGTGCAATAGGTTTATTAACAGTTGCAAAGGAAATTTTCTGACAAGTCAAAGTGGAGAAATTGTCTTGTAAAATCATGGGATATTATATATTTCAAAGCTGTTTATGAAACTTACTTCTCCTCTCTGGTATCCTGGTGTGGGAGGCTGTGATTGTCTTATAAATATTCACTTGTGTGTTTTGCCCTCAAACCTTTCAAATCTCTTTACAATTCCCTTCTTACACAAGTACTACAGTCTGACTTTTCTCTTACCTCCGCTGTAATGTGTTCTTACCTAAAATTGGGCTTTTTCCCCTCAGATAAGTACAAACCTTGACAAAGACTCAAGTGATAATCTTTTCCACTGTGTGCCACCATATCTTTTTATTCCATCATCATTTTCTCTGGTCCTTTCCAGAGTAGAACAACAGTGAAGCACTTGACAATGACATATGTGTATAACAGTTACAGAATTAGCATTTTTAAAAGAAAATACGTCATACTGGTTTAAAATAGGGCATCACTCCAATGTTGGTTTTATTTGGGGGGGTCCACATTATGCATTTTCAATATATGAAAACTACCTGAGCTCTCCCAATTTATTTTGTTCTTACTCATTTTAAGCATGCACCAACTAAAACAACCAATAATTTGTAAGCACAAGGAAAATACTCCTCTAGCAATTGAGTTTGATGGTGCATTCCTGAACTGCCCAGTGATAAAAATGAAACACAGATTGATAAAAAGGATTATATTGTGAAACAGAAGAGAAAGCCTACAGATCTATGAAGTGAATTACAAGACATGCTCTCTACATTCCCAAAGGCAAATGATGCTGGAGAATTTTTCTCAGACAAAAATTACCCTTAAATAATTCACATTACCTGCTTTTAGAGGACTGCAGCTCAAGTATAAAGTATTAATTTTTGATGCTTCAAGTTGTATTTCTGTGTCATTTTGTGACATAAAATGTTGTTTCCTAGTACATGGAACGGCTTCATCCTGCTTTTAAATATTAGCTTGGATGAAGAAATTTCTTCAGTGATTTCTCACTTCATAATAATAAAATAAAATTTCTTTCTTTTTTTTTTTTTTTGCCAGTCCTGGGCCTTGAACTCAGGGCCTAAACACTGTCCCTTGCTTCTTTTTGCTCAGGATTAGCACTCTGCCACTTGAGCCACAGCACCACTTCTGGCCTTTTCTATGTATGCGGTGCTGAGGAATAGAACGCAGAGCTTCAGGTACACAAGGCAAGCACTTTTGCCACTATGCCATATTCCCAGCCAAATAAAATTTCTATAGACAATAAAAAACATTTTCCTCACAATCTGTGTCACTGAGAGCAAATATATGACTTCCAGAATATCTATCTATACCCTACTTGTTCTAGTAAGTAACCTTTATCAATCAATAAAGGATTTTGTTTCTTTCAGGAAACAGTATAGCAATATGCAAAATATTGAATCACAAAATGTGGTAACTAGTGTGGATTTTTGTATTCAGAAAACCCCAAAAAGAACTATTTAACATGTTCCTTCCTCTATTTTATCTGCTGGAAGCTAGATCAGTCATTCCTAAAAAGGATTTTGATCATGGCTCAAAGATTATTTCCAGTGTCTAAGGGCCTGAAAGTCCAGCTTTTTCTTTATTCTTTTGATATCATTTCCTTTGTCAGCACTTAGGCCTATTGAACCCAGAGGTCCCGTCATGTTTTCCTAAATATTGGAACGCAAATGTCGCCTTTGAATTATTTTTGCCAGATTCTCTGCCAGCTCCTTCTTCTATTCTTTCCAAAGACAGAGGATTGGACTAGGAACCAAATATTAACTGCTCTCTAGGGAATATGAATTCATTTCCATTTTGTGATTGATCCAGAGTCGTGTCTTAGGCAAACTTTCCAATTCAATTAAGCAAAAATTTCCCATGCTCTTTCTTTGGACCTAAAACTAAACCTCACACTTACAACAGCCCTTATTGTAAAGCACCATGATCTGGCTCTTTATTATATTCAACTAATTAACTGTCTCTTTCTATATACGAAAAGTCTCTGAATTCAATTGACTTAAATTGGAGAATCTTTTAAATATGGAAACTACATGGCAGAAAACAGGACTGCTGTTTTCCCTGCAGTAGATTCTGGAATGGTAATGAGAGTGCTGGACAGCAGAATATTTTCTAGGCAATCAAGAGGAGCAGGAGCAATAAGCAGAAAACTCACAGACCATGTAGCATTGTTTTCCTTTCCATAGACTAAGAAATAGCCTCTTTTAACTAAGAAGAGACCTAGACGCTACAATCACATCATATTTAATAAATCTGAGCCCACTGTGCCCATTGTGAGAAAAACTGTCTTTTCTATCCAAGTGTATTGCGTAAAAGTTCTTGCTTTGTCCTGGTGGCTTGTCTCTTGTTAAGGAAAAAGGAACTAATTTGGGATAAGAAAGATTTTTGTGTTATACTGTTTTTGTTTTTCAATGTGGATTAAAGACATGCCCCAGACTGTTCAAGAATAGGGAAAGGTATGGGTATATTGTGAGATTACTTGTGAACTGTTGATCTTATTTCAAAATCACCTTATGTAAATATATTTGACTCTATTGAGGTTAGCCAATCAGCAGCAGACTGTGAATCTGAGCTTAGCTAATCTGAGCAGAGAGGTAGGGCATGCTGCTTTAGGAATAAATATCAGAGCAGAGTGCCTGCTCTGTGTGCTTGTTTGGCAGACTTTTGGCTGATAGTGCATCCTTCTGAGCATCTTGCTGAAATAATTATTTATTTTTGTGTCTATTGTTGTGACTCCAATGGCTCTTGGATCTTGATGAATATATTGATAACATCATTTATCTGCCACCACAATCAAAGCAAAGAATACATTTATTAACTCAACATATTCATTATTTTTCTAACTATTAAGTCTCTTCCCCTTAACATCCAGGCAGTCATCTGGGCCAGAAACTCTATCCTGAGTTTCTCATGAGCAGAATTATACATTAGATACTATTTGTGTGTCTGGATTTGTACATATTTCTTCAGTGACAGACATTCCATTGGATGTAGTTTTCATTCACATTGTTTAGAGAGCCAGTACTGAATATATTATCATTTACTTACTGGCTCTTCATAGATTATCTTTTGTGAATTATCTATTCAAATATTTCTTCATTTTTCATTAGGTTGTCTATTGTCTTATCATTGCATTGTAAGAATTTATTATAGTTTCTGTATGCATGTTTATTTTATACCATGTATCACATATATTTTCACTCATAGTTTTGCTCTTTTATGTCCTTAACATTAGCATTGAAATAACAGAAAATGTTGTTTGTTGAGGTCCATTTTACTATATTTCTAAATGTTCTTTTAAAAACCTCTATCATTACTTAGCACCAGTAGCTTACACCTATAAATTCTAGCGATTGGTATGGCTGAGATCTTGAGGATGGTGGTTCAAAACCACCTGGGGAAGAAAAGTCCATGACACTCCACCAAAATTAGCAGAAAAAAGTAGTATCTGAAATGTGGTGCAAATTTCAGAGCATCAGCCTGTCTTAGCTTGTGAGGGGTCATGAATTCAAACCCTAGTACCACAATAAATAAATTAATAAAAGTAAATAAACAGGTAAACAAAAACCTGTGCCGTTTATGTTTCTATTGGATATTTGTGAATTCTGATCTTCTGTTTAATTTTCATAGAATCGATAAGAATAAGCATGCTTGCTTTGTGCCAAATATTTGACCAGAGGTATAATGTGAAATGCATACTTGCCAGATATTCTTGATGAGGTTTGAGATTTACTGAGATTTGGTTTGTTTGATTGATCGATTTTTTTCTATATCATGAATGTAGGTTAAATTTTGTCAAACACTTTTTCTGTACATATTTAAATTATTGTGCAGTTGTTGTGCCATACATTGTCTTTGGCAATTCTATGTAAACCTTGTTGGGTTTTTTTGATATATGTTGTTGGGTTTCCTTTTGTCAGTCATAGGGCTTGAAGCACTGTCCTAAGCTCTTTAGCTCAAGGCAAATACTCTACCACTTGAACCACATCACCACATAGGATTTGTATCTGTATTTAGGACAGATATTTATTTTTAATTAGATGTTTAATAGAATTCACCAGTGTGCTGAACTTTACCTAGAATTTGTGTGCATACATATCTGTACATTTAAAAGCCTTTTAAGTGTAAATTCAAAATAATGGTTATGGAGTCATATACTTTTTATAGTGTCAATTTATGTCTCATGAGCTTTGACAAATTTGTCATTTAAATATCAGTCTATTTCATCCTTCTTTCCAATTTTATTGAAAAAAGATATTTTCAATGTTTCTTCTTAAGCTTTCAATATTTCTAGGATATACAATGATGTCTTCTTTTTATTCCTATAATATTAACTGGTGTCCTCTTAACTTGATTTTAGCTAGTGGCTTACAGACATTATTGACCTGTACAACAACTATTTCATGGCCATGTAGAATTTTGTGTGTGTGTTTGCTTCATTCTATTTCTTTTGCTCTCAGGATTTTTATTTTCTTTTTACTTATTTTTGGGTTTAGTTTTACTTTTCATCCTTTCAAAGGGAAAATTTACATAACTGGTTTGAGAATTGTTTCCTTCATGTAAGAATTCTAATCATAGGAATTTTCTTTATCACTCATGTGAAGAGATCAGTTACGCCTACACCTTTGGCAGAAATAGCAGTTATAGCCCAGGGAAAAGATACTGCACCACCTGATGAAGCCCCTGATGAGGTGGTGCCTGCAGAAGAGTTGTAATACTCTTCTTGGCTGTGCAGTACATTCAGCTAGTCATCATCCCTCCATCGCCATCAGCACTGCACAGCTACATAATTCACGATCTTCATCATTCAAGTTATAGTATACTTCACTGATGAGTTCCCATAGAGAATTTTATATGTTGGTAAAATTATATGGGTTTAAGTGAGTAGAAAGATTTTAGTAAAAGTGGGAGAAAAATGAGGAAGGAGGGGCTGGGGAAATGGCCTAGTGGCTAGAGTGCTTGCCTTGTATACATGAGGCCCTAGGTTCGATTCCCCAGCACCACATATACAGAAAATGGCCAGAAGTGGCGCTGTGGCTCAAGTGGCAGAGTGCTAGCCTTGAGCAAGAAGAAGCCAGGGACAGTGCTCAGGCCCTGAGTCCAAGCCCCAGGACTGGCCAAAAAAAAAAAAAAAATGAGGAAGGAGGTAACAAAGTTCAACAAGAAATGTACTCACTCTGTATCTCACCCTTACTACAAAATAAAAGTAAACAATAAAAAAGAAACAACAACATAAGAATAATTTCATTATATAAAAGAAGAGTGTTGAAAGCATATAAAGTAGTGTGTGAGAAAGGTTATTAAGAGACCGGGAAAGGTTAATGGGTAAAGGGTTTATAAAGTCTCTATCTATCTATCTATCTATCTATCTCTATCTCTATATCTGTATATGTATATATCTCTCTATATATTGCTGCTACTTAACAAATTTTCACCTGCCGTGAGGGTCTCTGGAATGTAACTCCAGCGATAGGTGAGATACAGTGTAGTTTCTGGGAGATAAGATTTTCCTGCCAGGGCTGGCTTCAAACTGTGACTCTCAGATCTCAGCCCCCTCAGTAGCTAGGATTACAGGTGTGAGACCCCAGTGCCTGGCTAGACTTTCTAGGATTTTAGCATTTTTATGTTTGTTGGAATTTATTTTATGGAATCAAAATATAGTCCATACTGGTGAATATACTATGCACACTTCAGTGAATGTTTAAACTACTGTGGTTATTGGAAGGTGTCCCCAAAAATTAATCTGTTGCAAACATAATTTCCAAATTCATGTAAATGGTGTTTGGAAGTTAAGCTCTTGGGATGAAATTAAGATTAACTTAGGTCATGAAGATGGAACGAAGAGTCTACCTTTTCTTTAGTAATAAAGTATTCCAGGTTTACTCTAATTTATATCAGTATCAATGACTATATGTGTATTTCACTTTTATTTATAATTTATATTTTCAAATGAATCAATGCACTGTAATAGTAAAGATTTCTCATGGAGTTTATAATAATGAGAAAACATAAAAATACTGTATGTGGTGAAAGAAAGGGACAGAAAATAAAGCAGAAGGTGATTTTAAAAAAGCTTTGAAGAAGAACTTACTAACAAAAAGGAATGGAGGATGGCTGAGGAAGAAAATTTAAAAACAGATCTCTGTTTTCATCAATGTGATACATGAACAAAGAGACCTGAGGGAAGAGAACTAGAGTCCTAAAGCAACAGAGGCACCTCCCCCCCTTTCCCATGAGGCTCTGGAAGGAGTATTCAAGGCAGAGACAGTGACCCATAGAAAGATGCTCTAATCAATCTCTAATTTTGGCATGACTGTTGGATATAGCTGAAAGAAGGTGAGGAACTGTCATATCAGAGAATATACAAGGAAATGTAAGACCAGATCAAGGTACCCTAAAAAACGGATTTATTCTCCAAGTCCAGATGCTCTAGATTTACTTTATATCTGCAAGAATAAGCCTTATAAAGTATTTGTAAGCAATCATATGCTTTTCCTGATTTATTTTTCCATGTGAGAGGAAGAATTGCAGTGGTTAACTTGTGTTGACTATTCTTATAAAACAAAAATGATAATTAAAACAAAAATAGTGAAAAGCTGCATCAATACTATTTTTTTAAGAGGAAGAGAGAGGGACTGGGGGTTAAATAATAGTGTTTCAAGGACAGGGAGAACAGCTGGTTTCAGTAGTTATACATTTTTGTATGATTCACCTTTGATATTATTTTCTCATTTGATGCCCCTTGAACCTGGTTTTTCCTGGAGGATTGGATGCATAGACTCAGGAGAATGGGGTACCATGTTGTACTACACAAATGGTTACCAGAAGAGAACACTGCCACTTGTTAGCTTGCAAGTGCAATACAAGGGAGGAATGCCTTCTGTGGTGCAGGACTGTCATTATACCTGTGACATAAAGATCTTGCCCTTGAGAAATTCCCAGAAGAGCCAGATCATTTGACAGCCAATCTCAGTTTAAGGGAAGAGCAGTAGTTTGTATATAGAGTGTTCCAATGGTCCAAAGAAAGGTGCTTCTAGGCCTCCCTATGGGCCAACAATCTGCTCCCAAGGGAAGAAGCATTTGTAATAAATCCTAAAGAAGTAATGTTTAGGCATAGAACATGGTAGAGGTAAATGTTCCTTAGGAGAGCAACAATAGTCTGTTCAATGCTAGGGAGCATGGAAAAGAGTCACAATAGAGGATGGAGGTAGAGTTGCTAATTGTTGAAAGCACAATTAAAACCATTGATGGAAAGATATCTGCAGGACTCTGCAATGAATTTTACTAAGTATACAATGTGCTTTTTTAAAAGAAATGTGTGTGTGTGTGTGTGTGTGTGTGTGCTCTCATACATGTGTGTATGCATGTATGTGCCAGTCCTGGGGCTTGAATTTAGGGGCTAGGGCCTGTGCCCTGTTGGTGGGCTTGACTTGCTGAAGTCTAGTGCTCTACCACATGAACCACAGCTCCACTTGTGTTTTTTGGTTGTTAATTGGAGGGAAGAATCTCATAGTCTTTCCTGCCCAAGCTAACTTCCAACTGTAATCTTCTGATCGCAGCCTTCTGAGTACCTAGTATTACAATGTGAGCCATTAGTGCCCAACTTAAAAGGAATATTATTTTTGTGTCATTTGCATGAAAGAAGAAAATTCAATAAAAACAAGACTTGGGGCTGGGGATATAGCCTAGTGGCAAGAGTGCCTGCCTCGGATACACGAGGCCCTAGGTTCGATTCCCCAGCACCACATATACAGAAAACGGCCAGAAGCGGCGCTGTGGCTCAAGTGGCAGAGTGCTAGCCTTGAGCGGGAAGAAGCCAGGGACAGTGCTCAGGCCCGGAGTCCGAGCCCCAGGACTGGCCAAAAAAATAAATAAATAAATAAAAACAAGACTTGCCTCCCTCTGTAGCAAAAAGGAGATATTAACCATTTACAAATTGTTGAGGCAAGTGTTGGTTGCATAACCATATACCTCTCTGCATTTTATTCTGAGACCATTTCTCTGAAATTTTCCTCTTCCCTTAAAGAAGAGATCTTTCTAAGCTCCCCAGTTTTCTGAGACCTGAACCATCAGGAGTTCTCTACTCTGATAAGATTTGATAGTACATTTGCCTTTGCTAGGAATGGAATTGAGGTGGTTCATAAAATTAAAGTCAGAGGAGTCATTCTAGAGGCCAGTATGGTTTTGTGTACCCATGTTTTCTATCCCACTCTTTGTTAACAAAGAATGAACACTTTAACAAAAAAAAATGAAGTTTTCTTAGGTAAAATGACACAACTGCTGAATAATACCTTGTGAAACCAAAGCTTTTTATTTAAAAATGCAATCTCCTTTATTGGAAAGAATAAATATTTTGCTCTAAGAATATATGTGTAACACAAATACTTGATTTTGCAGTGCATGTGGGTCATGTCAGAAATCGCTATTTCATTCTGCAAATGGAAACCAAATGAATCTCAGCTGGCTATTTGAGTAAGAAGAAAGTAATGTACTTTTTTTTTTTATCTTTTTAATGGAGAGCGCCACACCACCAATTTGTCTGTGGAATATATGAAATGGTTTATTACATGTATACTTCTGAGAGCAAATAAGAAAGAATGTGATTTGATAACTCAACTTTATGTGAACCAAGCTGTCTTGGCGGGATAGAGGGAAGCAGAGGTTTATAGGATTTTCCATGGGCTGCTATTGACTGGACTCAGTCAGCAGTGGAGTCTGACCTGTAATCATTTATGAAATTTATTACTACTTAAGCTTGTCTAGACAATTTTGGACCACAAGAGGGGTAAATAATTTATTTGAAGATTATAGCAAGGTCATCTTAAATATTTCATCAAAGGGAAAACAGATGGAATTGCATCATGCTTGCTGACCAAATAGCAAACTCTCCTGCAGGTGACCCAGGGCTTTACTAGAATGGGGGCTGCAGAATTGTCCTGGATTAGCATGGATAATGCAACAGAAGTTAGTGCACTGGTTAAATGTATGCCAGGAAGCTGATGATATCAATGTCTACCAGTACACAGCCTTCCTCTGATGGGCAACATTTGTTTGTAATTAGTGTTAGCTTGAGTCAAAATTCAGTTTTCCACATATGACCTTGCTTAGAGTGAACTTACACAACATATAAGAAAGAACAAATCCTGGGAAGGGAACAAAGGAAAACCCATAGCACATGAGTGGGTGGTGGTTTCCTTATGAAAGCAAACTGAGGAGGGTAATCAAGGTTTCTGTCCACTGAGGGGAGAAACCAGAAGCACTCTGCAAGCCAGGAAGTCACATGGAACTCCAAACTAACCCTTTAAAAAGGAAAAGTGGTCAGCAGTAGCTGGGGAGGGAGTGTAGTCTTTAACAGCTCCCTGATTAGATAAGCAACTATAAGCTGGCTTCAGCAAATACTGGTAGGCTTTATTTCTTTTGAACATAACTATATTTTTGACATGTCTTAAATCATAAGAGGAGTTTATATCCTGTATTTTTCCCACATCTCAGCAGTTCCCTAATGCCAGTCTTGATTCAAGAACATGTGTGGCTCAGTAAAAGTGAATTTTACTTTTAGTAACAAGGTATGGATAATTCTCTGGGGTCACAGGCAAACTATAGTATTTTCAGTATGAACATTTCTTGTTCCTTTTTACTTTTTAAAAACTTATATGCTAAGTTATCATTTTCATCTTGTTAATCATAACCTTTTTCTACACTGCATTAACATAAAATGACATTCCTTGAAGAATAGAAACTCAGAAACTACAAAAGTCATATTATTTGAATCTACATTCACTGCTGTACAGAGTGATACTACATGAAACTTTAGTTTTCATTTAAACTAAAATCTGTGGAATTCTGATTCTTTGTTCAGAAATAATTTGTTAGAGAAGGAAACAAATATGTCAAGAAATATTTGTTAAGAATTAGCCAATCCTTATTGAAATTATACTTTGCTACTTAGTATGAATAATTAAACTCATAGTCACTTTAATTCACTGTTCTCAATACGCTTTTATTGAATTCCTACTATGTACTTATGCAGTAAAATGAAATAATTATGCATAATGATGACCCCAAACACATAATTTAATAGAAGGTTGTAAGACATGTATATAATTAATTTTGAGACAAACTAGAAAGTGAAGTTTTCTAAGCACATAAATTCAAATGGAAATTTAGAGGAAGAATATCAACCGGGGAAAGGTTTAAAGGAGACACTATTTTGAGTTAAACTTCGAGGGATTTAAGAACAAAGTCATACATTCTAGGCTAGAAAAAGAAAGAAAGAACAAGCATGGGCAAACACACTAAAGCTGTAGTACCATGCCTTGCTTTTTTTTCTTTTTTTAAAACTTCATTTATTTTAAAGGTAATGTACCAATGGATTACAGTTGTGTAAGTCAGGTATTGAATACTTCATTGGAACAGTGTCATCCCTTCCCTTGCTCCCATCTAGTTTTTCCTCTTGTTCTCACTCACAAGTTATATAGTTCATTTTCAACGTAGTGTCTAGTGAGTATCACTACAGTATTTGTTCACACTTTGTCCCTCCATTTCTGTGCCCATTTACCCTCCCAAAATCAGACAAAGTTATAAATAAGACAAAAGAAACAGACAACAAAAACAGCAACAAAGAAAAAATCTCATTTCCATTTCTTGGACTTCATTTTGATAAGTATTACTTTATATGAATATTCCTATTGAGCTTTTGTGATCCTTTTCTAAGTATATTCTCCTTTGGTCTCATTGTATGAATGTCTAGAAATCTGTATAACTTATCATTTCCAAATGTACTTTTTGTCTTTTGCCATCCAGTGTGTTTGCTTATAAAACCATGCAAACCAACCTATGTTTCTTTAGGTCTGGCTTACTTGCTTAATATAATTTTTTCCAAGTCTTTCCATTTTCTAATAAATGATGTGATATCATCCTTTCAGACGGAAGCATAAAATTCTGTTGTGTATATATGGCACATTTTCTTGATCCATTTTTTCCACTGAGAGGGCATCTTGGTTGATTCCATACTTTGTAAACAATTCCGTTGTTGTAAACAATGCTGCAGTGAGCCTGGTTGTGCTGGTTTCTTTAGTGTGGCCTTGTTTGTGGTCTCTTGGACAAATGCCCAGGAGTGGAATTTCTGGGTCACAGGGAATCTTTATTGTTTAAACTTTTGAGGAACCTCCATACTGCTTTCCAGAGTGATGGAACAAGTTTACATTGCCACCAACAATGAAACATAGTTCCCTTTTGACAACAACCCTGCCAACATCTATAATTGTACTTTTTTGATAATGGCCATTGTAACTGGGGTGAGGGGGAATCTCAGTGCTGAGTATTGTTTTGATTTGCATTTCTTTTGTGGCCAGAGATGTTGAATATTCTTCATAGGTCTACTAGCCATTTTTATTTCTGAGAACGCTCTCTTAAAGTATTTATCACACTTATTAACTGGGTTGTTGTTTCCTTGAGGATATTTTTTGAGGGGTTTAATTGTCTTCTAAGTATACTTTAGATATGAGGCCCTTATCTGATACATAGTTGGTTAAAAAAAAAAAACAACTGCAACAAAAGCAAAACCTTCTCTGTGGGCTTTCTATTTATCTTCTTAGCCATGACCCTTTCCATGGAGAAACTTCAGTTTGCTGCAATCCCATTTCTCCAGTGTTTCTTTTATTTGTTGTGATTCTGGAGCTTCATAGGAAGTTTTGATTTTTGCCTAGGAGTCCTGGTGTTTCCCTTATTTCTTCCCAGAATATTTTCATGCTATCTGGACTTACATTCAGGTCTCTGATCCATTTGGAATTGATTTTGGTACAGCATGATATATGATCATCTAGCTTCAGTTTTATGCATGTGAATAGAAAGTTTTCCAGCACTGTTTGATGAAGAGGCTTTCTTCCAACCTCTGTTTTTATCCCCCTTATCAAATACTAGGTGGCTATAGGTCTATGGATTAATTTCTGGCTCTTCTATCCTGTTCCATTGGTCCTCAGGACTATTTTTGTGCTAGTACAAAGCTGTTTTTTATTACTACAGCTTTGTAATATAGTGTGAAGTTTGGATCAATATTCCTCCAACACTGTTCTTCCTGCTAAGGATTGTTTTTGCTATTTTGTGTCTTTTATTATTTCATATGAATATATGGATTGCTTTCTCTATCTCTTTAAATAATGTTGTTGGGATTTTGATGGGTATTGCATTGAATTTGTAAATAGCTTTGAGTAGTATTGCCATTTTCTCCATGCTAATCTTTCCAATCCAGGAGCATGGAAGGTTTTTCCATTTCCTTAAATCTGCTTTAATTTCTTTCTTTAGAATTTTAAAGTTTTCATCATAGAGATCTTTCACACCTTTGGTTAAGTTAATTCCTAGGTATTTTTGTTTTTGAGTCTATTACAAATGGAGTTGCTTTCCTGATTTTGGTCTTGGTCTTCTTTTCTATTTTGCAGAGCTTCAGATCAGCTCAAGTAACTTGCGGGAGGAACCTATAGTCTTCTTTCAGTACAGGATCATGTCATCTGCAAAGAGGGATACTTTTACTTCTTTCCCTATTTGGATCCCCTTTATCTTTTTCTCTTGCCTTACTGCTCTTGCTAGGACTTCCAGTACTCTACTGAAGAGGAATGGAGAGTGGACATCCTTGTCTTGTTCCAGATTTCAAAGGAAATGGTTTCAAGTTTTCACTATTCAGTATAATGCTAGCTGTAGGTTTTTCAGATACAGCCTTTATTATATTGAAGAATGTTCCATGGGTTCCTAGTTTCTCCAGAATTTTTATCATAAAGAGGTGTTAAATCTTGTCAAATGCTTTCTCTGCATCTTCTGAGATGATCGTGTAGTTCTTGTCTTTGCGTCTCTTGATGTAATGAATTACATTGCTTGACTTACGTATATTGAATCAGCTTTGAATTCTGGAATGAGTCCTGTTTGATCATAGTGTATTATTATTTTTTTGTTATTTGTTGAATTATGGTGGCCAGAATTTTATTGAAAAGTTTTGTATTGATGTTCATGAAACACATGGGACTATAGTTTTCTTTCTCTGGCATGTCCCTATGTGGTTTGGGGTAAGCATTATGCTGGCATCACAGAATGAGTTCGTTAGTAATATTTCACATTCAATTTCGTTGAAGAGTTTGAGGAGTATTAGAATGAATTCTCCTTCGAAGGCCTTACAAAGTTTGGCTGTAAATCCAACAGGTCCTGGACTTTTGTTGGTTGGCAGGTCTTTTATTGTCATTTCAATTTCATTACTTGTTATGGGTATATTTAGATTGTTTAAATCTTCTTGGTTCAGTTGGGGCATATCAGTATTCTCCAAGAAAGTTTCCATTTCATACAGATTCTCTCATTTGTTGGCAAAAAGTTTTGCAAAATATTCTAAACCTTGCTTTTTTCTGTTGTGATTTCCCATTTTTGTCTCTAATTTTGTTTATTTGGGTATATTGTTTTATTCTTTTAGCCAGATTTGCTACTGGGTGGGAGGTCTGTCAATTTTGTTACTGTTTTTCAAAAAAACAACTATTTCTCTGGTGAATCTTTGTATTTTTTTAAGTCTGATTTATTTCTGATTAATTTTATCATTTGTTTCTGTCTTTTGTTTTGGTTTTTGACTTGTTCATGTTTTGCAGGTAGCTTGAGGTGCAACATTAACTTGTCGATTTGGGATTTTGTTGATGTAGACACTCAGAGAGATACATTTTTCCATTTAGTATTGCTTTTGACATTTCCCAGAGGAGCTGTTATTTTGTGTGTTCATTTCTATTAAATTCCATAAATGGTAGAATTTCCTTTCTATTCTCTTCAATGAACCGTTAGTCATTCAGCAATGTGTTGTTCAGTCTCCATGAGTTAGATAATTTTCTGAGATAACTATTGGTGTTGAATTCTAATTTTATTCTGCTATGATCTGAGAAGAACTTGTATACTGATGCTGCTGGGTGAAATAATCTATCCATGTCTAGTAAGTCTGGTTGGTCAATGCAATTAGATCTGAAGTTTCTTTGCGGAGTTTTTGCCTGGATAATCTATCCAGAAGTGACAATGATATATTGAAGTCACCAACAATCAACGTGTTTAGATCTATGTGTGTTTTCATGGCAAACTGTATTTGTTTGATGAAGTTGAATCCTTCAGCATTTAGTGCATATGTAGGATTGTTTTATCATTCTTTAGGAAAGTCCTCGTCATTACTATGTAGTGCCTTCTTTGTCTGTTCTTACTAATTTTAATTTGAAGTCTATTTTATCTCCTATTAGTATTGTTACCCTGGCCTGTTTATGGGGGCCATTTACTTGAAAAATTTTGTTTTAGCCTTGCACTTTGAGATTGTATTTGGTTTTGTCCACAAGATGTGTTTCTTGTAGACAGAAACTGATGGGTTTTGCCTTTTGATTTAACTAGTCAATCTGTCTTTTAATTGGGGAGTTGAATCCACTGATATTGAGAGTTAGCACTGAGAAGATTTTGATAACTTCTGCTTTGTTATCTACCTTTCCATTGCTTATGCATTATCAATTCTTACTATATTTATCTGGTTCTCTGATAAGACACATTTTTTTCTTTACAAATCATGTTTTTGTTGATTTTCTATGTGTAGGCCATCCTTAAGTATCTTCTGTAGTGCTGGTGTGATGGAGATAAATTGTTTCAAAATTTCTTCCTAATGGGATGTTGTTGGGTATGCCCAGATGCCTTGTGTCAGAAGAGGAAGTCCCAACTGGCCCTGCCTGTTTCCCTGCTCTGGGGGCACGTGTGGCTGTTACGCTGTAACCCAGAAAGGCGGTTCTAGCTGGCCCTGCCTTGGGATCACATGTGGCTAAGATGGCGCCTGGTGGTGAACCCAAAGGCGGTCCTGTGGGCTGTGACATAGAATTAGGCCGCCTCTTAGGATTGGTCCCTCCGCCCTCCACCCTTGACGGACAGCTCAGGCCTCCCTTCACAGTCCCTAGATAGGTGCGTGTTCACCCCTCCCCTTCCTGCCGCTCTCTGACCTATTTAAGAGTGGAGCTTATTTCAATAAAGCAAGACGTGCACAGACATTCTCCTGTATGCGTCTGACTGTCCTCCGGTGAGGGGAGGCTGGGTGCAGGTGGTCCATCGATCCTTCTTCTTTCTTGGCCCGCCTCCATCTGGGTGAGCTTCCCCATCTCTCCCACAGGTCAGGAGAGTGCTGGGGGCTAAAGACCCCAACAGGATGTTTTAATTTTCCTTTTGTTATAAAGGACAGCTTTTCTGAGTACAGTACTTTTAATAGTCATGTGCCTTTAAGGTTTGGCAAACATCATTCAAGAGTCTCCTTGCTTTCATGGTCTCAACTGAGAAATCTGTAGTTAACCTGACTGGTTTTCTGATACAAGTAAATAATCTCACAGTTTTAAAGATCTTTTATTTGGTCTATTGACGGCATGCTCCTTTCTGGTGTGGTGTGTTTGGTGTTCTAAAAGCTGTCTGTAGCTAGATAGGCCTAGTGGGAAGTTCTCTGCTAGAATTCTGTTAAATAAGTGTCCTATCTCTTTAGGTACCTGCTCTTCTCCTTTCTCCATACCTATCAGTCTCAAATTATGTGTTCTAATTGAGTCCTGAAGTTTGCAAGCCCCTTCTTGTTTATTGGATTTGTTCTGGAAAATTGTCTCCTCTTTCTTTATTATATCAAGTGTATCCTCAATCTCCAAGACTCTGTCTCCTAGGTCATCTGTTCTGCTGGCAAAACTTCCTACTTTTTTTTTATTTACCGGCCTTTACTTGGTCATTTTTGATGGTTTCTCTCTCTTTATTGAGGTTTTCTTTTAGGTCTTACATGAACTTGATTTTAATCTTTGATTTGTTAATCTATCTTCTCTCATAACCTTTAGCTGGGGGATTTTTTTTTTTTCCCATTGGGTTCTCTTTACTTCTTTTGGAATTCATTTGTTTTTTTTAATCTCCAATAATTATTTGATTAATCTTTGTTTAATCTCATCTTGCACACAAATGGCCTTATGTAGGCTTTCTATATTCTTACTAATCATATTTATCAGCAGTGTTTTTAAAGCACTTTGACAACTGTCTTCTGGAGCCTCGATAATCTACTCTATTGTCTGGTAATTTTCTGTGGGAATTAAATTTCTGTGAATGACCATTTTTTTCTTGTATTTCTCTGGTTTGTTATGCCCATTGGGAAACCCTTTTGGATTAACTATTTGGGAGACTGTGGTCTGCTTAATAGTCTGTTCTCTGCATTTTAGTTGGTTAACCAGTTTAAAGTTTGATATTCTGTTGTGATTTACTTATCAGGGGCCAGATTTTGAGGGGACCACTAAGTGTAGGCATAGAATTTAGTCTTGGTGAGAGGGTGTAATGTTAACACTTTTGGTTCCTGGTGATGATTTGGACTGGCCAGGGTGTGGCAAATCACCTATGCATCTACATAATGCCATTCCAGCTGTGTGTTCCCATATCTTCTTTTTTTCTTTTTGTTCCTGCATGGGCTCTTTAAGTTCTGTGTTGAAGATACATGCTTGACTAACCTGACCAGTTCAGCTGCCTCTGGACTGCACTGCCTCATGAGCTCCTCTTCAGAGGTTTCTGTCTTCTTGTGCAGGCAGTATGAAATCTTCATTTTCAGTTTATATCTCTGATAATTACAGTTTATTTGGTGTGACTTTCTATAGGTGGAATATGTGCTAGGATCCTAACTCTCTGGACTAGTACTTTGAAAAGGTACATTTCTTCCATTCCTTTTATGAGATGGTGAAGGTGGTTGTGGCTCCTGGGTAAATTTACTAAATCAAAGAAAACTGAGTTGAGATCCAATGAGAATTTGATATTTCATTTCACGGGAATGCTATATAAAATGACATGAGCATTTCATATAATAAGAACCCCACCACTAACAACAAATGCACTTTTTATATTATGTTGGAAAAAATACATCAAGGGTTTGAGCATTACCTGGAAAGCAAATATATTCATCTACTAAAATCCTTTACAGAGGGAGTGAAGGAAAGCACTATAACTTCTATTTAGCCTTAAGATTAAAAGAGTAAACAACTGATACTCAACAGGTTAGTATGTTACAGATGTCTCTTGGATACAAATATTTAATGTTATATCAATGTTTGTGACCAAGTGGTCTTGGTCACAAAATAGTCTTTTTGTTGGATGAGTTTTCCCAATTATAAGCTCATGTAAAAAATTCCCTGTTTTTAAAAATAGGTCAAGCAAACTATTATGTTCAGTAGGTTTGGTGTAATTGAGATTTTGACTTACAATATTTTCAGTTTAAATGTTTCTTATTATATAACCTCCATGAGACTTGAGGTACACCTCTATGCACAGAACTAAATGGAGACACAAAACCTTTAGGATCCATAGCTACAATGGCTAGATAGAGAAAAGAGATAATCTCTTTCTCTCTGCATCTTTATATTTCTTTATAGTTTTCTTGATGTCCAAGTAGCTTTCTTCTCACCCTGATAGATTATTATCAATTGACAATAAATTTCAAGATTTGTCTCACATCTATTTATACATTGGTTTTCTATTTAGCATTCTATCTATTTACTCATCCTTCTATCTGTTCTGTTCATTTGAATAAACTTGATTAATTTATATATCCAGTAGATAATTCATACATTAATTCATGAACTTTTTTCCTCAACCCAATGTTCTAAGTGTAACTGGATCCAATTGCCTAAACACTAATGCTGGAGTCTCTCAAAGAATGAATTCTTTCCTATTCTAGTGATAGCTTATCAGGAGATGGGAAGAGATTCCTTCTGATTAAAGTGCAAGCAAATATTCTTAAACATATTGAAACACATGTTTCCATTTTACTCTAAATTTGTTAGCATTTCCCTAGCCTCAGGTTCTCAGCTCCTCCCACTAGCCCCCAGATCCACCCATACCTAATGAGCCACTCCAACTCACTACCTACCTACTTCCCCTTTACCCCCAGAGAGAGAAGGCACCACCTGGATAAGGTGCAGACCCTATGTAGCTCCCTCTCCCGTGGGAACTATGGCCCCACTAATAAACCTCCTTATGAACCTTCTTCTCCTGCCTGTGATTATCTCTGCATGGTCCTCTGGGATGGCCGGGACCTATGCTTTCATTGGTACCAAACCCGAGATAGGTTCCCTGGTGGATCTGCTCCCCCATTTCTGGGGAGTCCAAGCTGCCCCCGGGACCTATTCTGTCCTAAGCCCACCCAGACTACCACCAAGGTAACTTCTCCTGACTGAACGCTCTACTTCCATCCACCACGATAATCTACAAATTCGCCCTTACACCCAGGATAAGTGATCATCTAAATGAGGGCTCAGATCTGATTTTCTGATTTACCATAGGGCCACAGGGCTGTGGCTTCAGGGCCACACTAAAAATCTTGGCGCCAAGTTCCGAGCCCCACTCCCAGGGAAGGCCACTGGACCGCCGACCTTAAGCCACTGGGCTAGGTCAAGGGGATCAGCAATTGTGGGTGTTTGGAGTCAACTGATCTCTAGTTCAGCTCCGCTGGTCACTCATCAAGTGTGGGACAGTTTAAAATGGTTCAGGAAAGCTGCTCAAGTTTGAGCCCAATATTATAAATTTGGAATATTTTACAGGACTTACATAACTTCTATGAGCACTCGAGCAGATGGAATTCTCTCTCTCTCTCTCTCTGTCTCTCTCTTTCTGTCTCTATTTGTTTCACAAAGAAAGGTTTTCTGTTCTTCTTGTTGATGTTTGTTAAGCTTGGAGATTAGATTAAGTTCTTCTTGTTGTTGGCTAAATCCTGTTTTCTCTAGCATTGACCACATGGTGGAAAATAGAATTGGTTTTAACAAGCGCCATCTTGGTTCCATCAAGGTTTCAAAAACTCTTGGAGGTAGAAGCCCACCCATCCCCCTGGTAATGGGAGTGTCGAATTCCTGGAGGCTGGGCAGGGATACGGAGACTCAAGCTCCAGGTAACCCTGCCCCCCACTCTGAACTCTGTAACTATAGCCTTGCAATTCAAATGTGCCTTGCAGTTCAAATGCTGGAAGGTGAATGTGTCTTGCTGTGAGCCTGCTAAGGCTCTGACCAGCCCCGCTGCCATTACGCTGTGCCACATGTCTATGTTCTGTTTGTGTCCTGTCTCCCATCTCCTGGACCTTCTCTGGTCATAACATCCCACTTCAGCTCCCCATTGAAGCTAAACTGGTTTCTCAAAATGTGGCTTCTCCATTTCCTCGCCGTATAATCTGTGAACATTTTTATTTGCTGGAAAAGTTTTTTTGTTTTCTAACTGACCACATGGTTCCAAAATATGGGCAAAATAATATCATTTTGCCAATGGAATTCCAGAAAACTTACATGGCCAATTAAAAAAAATTCTAAGCATGCCCCAAAGCTTGTGCACAACTGTCTGTCTGTCTGTCTGTTGGTAAAACATGTAAAAACTAGCATCATGGTTTAAAAATTACTTGCCTTTTTGACTACTATTTTAACTTACTTTAAGTCTTGTGTTAAACTGATCTTTGCAGCCTCTGGGTGGAGTCACAGTGAACAGCCTGGAGGCAATCCTGACTCTTATCACCAGACCTCTCCCACCCTCCCAAAAAAAACCCAGATTTTAAACCCAAACTAATCATGTTTGGGTGCAAGCACATGTGTCTAAGAAGAACTCCAAAAAGTTCTAATATGCAGCATGTGGTATAAGGACCATGATGTAAAACCAGTGTGTTATTCTTTTTGTCCATCTATGCTAAAAGTCAAGTATACATCTGATCCTGATTTTTCTTCTCCATTTTTCTCTCCTGTGCTCTCATAAAACTCCTTAAGATCAAGGGACCAGAGTCATTTTGGAATGAGGGTGCAAATGTGGCTGCTAACCTAGATTTTTCTACCCAGAATTAATATTTTGCTTTATAGGATGCAGGTTGACATGTGTGCTAGCTGCGTGGACTGTGGCAGTTTGTGGCTACAGGAAGCTGCCTCCATAGTCTGCTCCTAAACTGCCTGGTTTCACTACTAGTGATTCCTTATTCTCTCTCTCTTTCATGGAAAACTGCTCAGAGAATCTAGGAGTCCTGTGAAGATTTTGACAAGCCCAGAGGGCTCCTGCCCTCGCTCTGACCCTCCCTCCCCCCCACCCCAAGATTAGAGTTGGGCTTATAGCAGGCCTCATGACAGTTGCAACCGAGACTTACACCAAGGTTAAAAGCATCAGAGTTGTATTTGGTGGCCACAGGGTTGCCTTGGGGTAGCATTATTGTCTTCCCCCTCTATGTCTCAGAAACTGTCGTGGCTGCTGCAGAGAGCAGACTTGGTTGGCCTTTGGTCTGTGTGGATTTTGTGACTAGGAAAGTTGTCACCCTCTTTAACCAGTAGGGCACCAGGCTACAAAAGTCACAGTACTCAGAGTAAGCAACCAGGGAATACTGGGAGATTTCAAAGGTCTTTAACGAGTCTGTGTAGAAATTTGCAAGCAACCCAGCAGGAGGTGTGACAAGCTATCTAGGGGACTCTGAGAGATGCCACTACAGCCTTGCCCAGATCCAACCCATCTCTCCTGCCTGCCTCCATCACACATGACTAACTAGGCTTGCCGATTCGAGATGGAAGACACAGCCACTTTGGATCCGCTAAAGCTGAGACTTTTACATTGTCCTGACCCTTTGCCCTCTTGATTGTCATTCATTTGTGTTCTTTTCCACCTGCAGGTAAGGTTAAATGATATGATTTGATTTGATGGCACATGGATCTCATTCAGTCTGCTGTTCTCTAAGTGTTACATCAGAACTCTGGCAAGTATTTGTTGGTCAATTCTCAACAAGTTACAGATAAGCTCTACTCCTATTGTTCTCCTGTTGCTTTAATTGGAAATAAAAAGGGCTTTTATGGCTAAGACTCCTTGGATTGCAGTTCAAAGCCAGCCCAGACAGAAAAAAAAATCCCTATAAAACTCCATCTCCCAACTATGAGGTCAATCCTGATGAGGAACCATGGAGAGGAGTAAGAGGAGATGAAGTCTCATCTTAAATGGAGTCAATTTAAACTTGCCTTTTCAAAATTAATCAGAGCTGGGAGACCAAGTAGAATAGTTGTTTACATACCTAATGTCCATACCTGTCCATTTTCCATCGGGACAGAAACTTGCATTCTTGCCTTTGTTACTTGATACACACACACACACACACACACACACACACACACACACATATGCATACGTATATGTATATATGTATATGTATATATATACATATATGTATATATATACATATACATATATATATATATTCATATATATGCCTCTGACTGATTACTCCCAACCAGTCCACTATTCCTAAACACTTCCTTCCTGCCCCCAGTCCAGTTTTTCTTCTTTCCTTGTAATGGGCCACAATTGGGTTTATGTTCCAAGTAGAACTTTTCTGGCTTATGCCCAGGGTGTGTTCTCCCATATCGTTCATGTTAATTGGTCCTGTGAACTTGTTAGCCTTTTGCCTGACCTTTTCAAAAGTCCCTCACCCAGGACACCACCTGGGAACTTGCAGTTCAAGGCCATCGCCTTACTACACTGCTCTGCCCAGTGCAGATCTGGACCCTTAAGACCCCAGCCCCAGTGACTCCTTGATGTCCCCAAGCTGCAGGAGGTAGCCAGGGGAGACCATGACACCCATTGGCCCTGAAAACCATTCTTGTGGAAATGATGAGGACTTTTACCAACCAAACTGTCAAATATACTTCTTGGACAGTACCAGGCCAAATGACGAATCAGGGACCCCTGACTACTTCGCCCCTTTACAGCAGGAAGTAGCTCCAGAAGAAACAACCTCCGCCCATACTCCCGGCCTGGTACCCCTCCTCTGTTATTAATAAACAACAAATGGGGGAATGTTAGCATTTCCCTAGCCTCAGGTCCTCAGCTCTTCTCACTAGCCCCCAGATCCACCCATACCTAATGAGCCACTCCTACTCACTACCTACCTACTTCCCCTTTACCCCCACAGAGAGAAGCTGCCACCTGGATAAGGTGCAGATGCCATGTAGCTCCCTCTCCCATGGGAACTATGGCCCCACTAATAAACCTCCTTATGAACCTTCGTCTCCTGCCTGTGATTATCTCCGCATGGTCCTCTGGGATGGCCAAGACATATGCTTTCAAAATTTAGTTCCAGGATGGTTAGAAAACTAAGAAATGGCTTTGGGAGCACTAAATGACAAGGTTCCCAACCCCATGACTGGCTGGTGGCAATATGTTCTGTTTGCTGCCATTGAGTCTTCATCAAGTCTGGAGGATTTCCCTGGTGAAATCCACCATTCTAATTGTATGGGAGGAAGGTTCCATCAGTCTAAAAGTAAGACTAAGTGAAAGAAATATAAGATAAACTAATTCCTACCTTACATAGCAATTTAAAGGATTGTCTATTGAGTTTTCTATCTTTACAGTTTTATGTGGCATTTTGTAGACATAAGAAAGGAACAAAACTGGGTGCCAGTAGCTCATGCTTTCAGGAGTCTACAACTTGAGATTTCAGTTTGAAGCCAGACCCTGAGAAACATATCAGAGACTTATATCTCGAGTTAGTCAGCAAAAAGAAAAACATGAAAGCATGGCACTAGTAGTAGAACACCAACCTTGAGTGATAAAATTAAGGGAGAGTTTCCTGGCCTGGAGTTCAAGCCTGAGTGATGGCGAAAAATGAAAGAAAAATGTGGGAAAGGAAAAAGGGAAGAAGGAAGGCAGGGAGGGAGGAAGAAGAGAAGGGAAAGAAAAAGGGGGGAGGAAAAGAAGGAAGAAAAGAAGGAAGACAGAAATGTTTATGAATATTTAGAAACATCTGTACATGAGGATTCCTAAGAACAGCAATAATGAAGGAAGGCAGGGTGGCAAAATTAGGAAATAACTAGCTTAATTGGGTCAAGAATCAGTGAGATCTACAGAATAATCAGCACAGGGATACTCTTGTCAACATCCTGCATAATTAATAAATGGAGGAAGTCATTGTTAAGACCATTTTTACAGCTCTTCCACAAGAACTTTCAAAGTTCTTTGGCAGGAGTGTTCCATGGACAATCATTATGCAGAAAAGAATTGTGAGGAAGAGGGTCCATCCCCCATCACTACCCCTTATTCATTCTCTGTCATTGCCTCTAACTTACTTCATAACCAATTTGTGACAGTTTCTTATCTGCGAAGAGAAATAATATCTGCTTTTTCTCATAGGGACATTGTGAGGATAAACGAGATAAATCATTTGAAGTGCTTTGGGCTCCACTGATGATAAGTGCTGTTATTTCAAGGCATTATTATTTACTTCGCAAGTGACTTGTCACCATTCCTAATCTGTGTAAAGCATTTTGAATTCCTTAGAGAAAGGCTTCATATCGAGTGAGATTTTAATACAAGTGGATAATATGTACCACATAGAATCTATTCTGTGAGAGGCCCCATTACTATTATGAGGGGAAAAATGCATGCTAGAGTAGAGTAGACAAGAGCAAATGTCAGGGCATACTTGGTATTTTGAAGTTGCTTTTTCAGTAAGGCCTCTCATTAGCTCAAGAAACTTACCTATATTAGATTATATATTGGTCTACATCACATTGTTCCTTGAAAGGTCACATGCAATCTTCCTAATCCCTTTGAATATTAATTGACTTACCAAATATTTACAATTTAATACTTGGTTAGATTATAATGATGCAACATGGTCACAGTTTCAAAAATCTTAAGTGAACAAATGAAACTAGCCATAAGGAAAAATCAAGGGCTGGGGCTATGGCTGAAGTAGGAGAGTATTTGCTGACCAAGAAAGGAAGCAAGAAAAGGATATTGTAATTTAATCACTGTTAAATTATAAACACCACTGTGAGATTAAATGGAAAGATTTTGTTAAAATAAAGTATGATCTACTAAATTATGGGAAATAGATTTAATATCTAGCTTAGTAGAAGACAGATACATTTTTGTTTATGAATTTGCTTTTAATTTAATAAGCTGTTTCAAATGTTGTATATGAGAAATATACAGTTTAGATTAAAGTATTTTTGTTTGCCAGTCCTGGGGCTTGAACTATAGGCCTGGGTGCTGTCCCTGAACTATTTGCTCAAGGCTAGCACTCTACCACTTGAGCCACAGCTCCACTTCTGGTGTTTTGGTGTTCAATTGGAGATAAGAATCTCATGGACTTTCCTGTGTGGGCTAGCTTTGTACTAAGAGCCTCAAATTTTAGCCTCCTGAGTAGCTAGGATTATAGGCATAAGGCACTAGCACCCAGTTAAAAGATAATTTTTATACTGCACCAAAACTTTCAGTCATGTATGATATAATATCATTTTAATAAGCACTCTCATATGATAGTGGTTCTATAAAAGTATATAATCTAATGATATCATAACCATTTAATGTGTGTAAGCACACAATCATCTGACACTACATTTTCCCAAATAGATCTATGTCATTAGGCAACACAGGACTGTACTTTCATGCAAGTATACTTGCATATTAGTACTAAAGTGGAATCTGAAATAATATTAAGAAACTCTTCCTATTCCACCTACCAATTAAAAAAATCTTTCAAATTGGATGAATCTTTTGCCTACGCACAATTTTATAATATTATATAATTGAACATTTAACAATATTGGGTCACTGAGTTTTATACAAGTCATACAAACTTTGGTGCATTTAATTATATAATATCAAACTCAACATGGATAATTGAAGCTTCACAAAATTCCAACAAGTTGGACAAGAAATGCACTCACTACCTGACATAAGTAACTGTAGCCCCTCTGTACTTCACCTTGACAATAAAAATTAAATTTAAAAGATGCCATGCACTCAAACGGGTGCCTGGTATTTCTCATTGTGACAATAGTTGGTGCTCCCTTCTAGTCCGAGGTCTGTGGGATTTTATTCAGTATACCACTTAAATTAAGGCAAGGTAAAGCATTGCTTATAATTGCCAATATATCTACTGGTTTGACCTGACTATATACAGGCAGTTACCACATCCACATTCTTTTATTTTATTTTTATTGTCAAGGTGAAGTGCAGAGGGGTCACAGTTACTTATGTTAGGTAGTGAGGTACATTTCTTGTCCAACTTGTTACCTCCTCCCTCATTTTTCTCCCATCTTCCCTCTTCCCCAACTCCCCACATCCTGTGTTGTATAGTTAGTTTACAACACATTGTCTTGTAAGTATTGCTGTTGCATTGGTTCACCTCTTACCAGTTGTCTCACTATTTTAATGTTCCCCTTCCCTTCCCTAGTTCAGATAAACATATATACAATACCCAGGGTACTAGAATCAAAAACAGTGACAACAGGGGCTAAATCATAGGGAAGATGAACAGAAATAAAAGAAATAATTTCACATAGTATGGTTAATTAATGGGGAAGTTGTTTTTTTAAGTATTTGTTTTGAGGGAGCTTAATTTTTTGAGTTCTAAGTATATTTTAGATATGAGGCCCTTGTCTGTTTTATGGCCAGTGAGGTAAAAGCAGATACTCTGAAAACATTTCATAGGAGATACATTAGGGTTCCTTGGCACAGGTAGAAACTTTCTTAATAAAGACTCAGAAACACAAGAAATCAAAGGAAGGTTGGACAACTGGGATTGCATTAAATTTCAGAGTTTCTGCATACTAAAGGGCATAGCTTGAAAGATAAGTAGAAAGCTTACAGATAGGGAGAAGTTTCTCATATTTTTTTAAAAAAATTTTTTTTTTTTTGGCCAGTCCTGGGGCTTCAATTTAGGGCCTGAGCACTGTCCCTGGCTTCTTTTTGCTCAAGGCTAGCACTCTGCCACCTGAGCCACAGCGCCACTTCTGGCCGTTTTCTGTATATGTGGTGCTGGGGAATCGAACCCAGGGCCTCATGTATACGAGGCGAGCACTCTTGCCACTAGGCCATATCCCCAGCCCTAAAATATTTTTTTTATGTTGGGCTCTGATGACTCATGCCTATAATCCTAGCTACTCAAGAGGCTGAGCTATGAGGATTATTACAGTTTGAAGCCAGCCCAGGAAGGAAACTCCATGAAATTCTTATCTCCAATAAACTCCTCAGAAAAAGCTAGAAGTGACACTGTGGATCAAGTAGTGGAGCACTTGCCTTGAGTAAAAGAAGCTTGGGGACAGCACCTAAGCCTAGAGTTCAATCCCCAGGATTGGCAAAAAAAAAAATTTAAAATGTGTTGTTTATAAAGGTGATGTATAGTGTGGTTATAGTGTTATAAGCCAGATGATTAGTACATTTCTTTTTAAATCATGTCATTCCTTCTTTCACCCTCTCCCAGTTTTTCCCTTCCATCCCTCACCCATAGTTGTATAATTCATTTTCCAGTTCGTGTTTGGTGAGTAGCACTGCTGCATTTGTTCACTCTCTGTGTTTCTGGTATTTTTTATCATGTAGTGAATTCATAAACAAATACCTGATAGAATTGTGTTTTCCTAAAAGGTTATATCAAATACTGATCTAGGTATTAGAGACATGCAAATAGTTAAATAATGGTTTTCTGTTTTAGAATTTGTGTTTTCTGTAACTGAACATTCTCCTAAACCACTCAAACTAATGCACTGTCATAGATGTGATGTGACATTGCCTTTCAAAACGGTGAAAGGTGTAGCACAGTGGTTGCATGTGTGCTTTGCAGGAAAGAGGCCCTGGGCTCAAATCTCAGCCTTAAGAGAAAGGAAAAGAAAGAGTCTAACCAAATCAACTCTTACATATCTTTTTTAAAAAAATTTTATTGTCAAACTGATGTACAGAGAGGTTACAGTTTCATACGTTAAGCATTGGATACATTTCTTGTACTGTTTGTTACCTCCTCCCTCATCCCCCTTCCCCTCCCCCTTTCCCTTTCCCCCCATGAGTTGTTCAGTTGATTTACACCAAACAGTTTTGCAAGTATTGCTTTTGTAGTCGTTTGTCTTTTGACCATGTGTCTCTCAGTTTTAACCTCTTCTTCAAGATTCAGCTTTTGACCAGAGACAATAACCCTTCTTATAACTGACCTAAATATCTGTATGGGAAGTATTGTAAATTTGAATCCAACTATCTAAATACACATAGCACAACTGAGCGCTCCATGAGTTTATTTGTAAGAGGAAATCTTAGTCCAGTTTGGTGGCATATAGAGCAATTTAGTTAATTGTTATGCAGCTATGTTAGATTTATCTTCAGTGGTTTGAGTCCAAAAAATTGCTTCATTTGGAATGATAATTATCTTAAAGTGAATTTTAAACTTCTTTCTGTATAGATTTGTAACATTTCAGGATGCCAAACTTGAGCCGCAGATGATCAAAATCTATGTCATGATGTCTATATTTAAAAATAAAAGAAACCATCCCTGTAAGATAGAAATCCCCCAGGTCTAACATCCATTGGGGGATAATTCTTCTAAAGGGCACAAAGAAGGTAACCACATAAGACCAGATCTGACTAGAACAAGGATACGTACCTTTGAATTTCCTCGGTTCAATTGGAGCAGCTTTCTTTCTATCATAAGTGACTTTTTGTGTGTATAAATTCTAAATAAATTGATAATACAGCTCCTGGAAATACTAATAACAGCAAGATTGCTGAGTCTAAGGTTACTATGCAAAGGTCAGCCTTTTTTATATGAGTAATTAGTAAGCAAACAGAATTTGAAATTTAAAATACACTGACATTAACATCCCCCCAAATTAAATAACAAGACTGAAATTTGAAAAATATATGTAGAAATGAGGAACAATACAAAACTACTGTAAAATAAAGGAGAGGAAAACTGAATAAATGGAGACATATTATATTCTGCATTGATAAATAGAAAATCAATATTGCTGGTGTGTCTTCTCAATAGAAGGTATCAGAAGAAAATCAAGATGAACTCGCTTATCGTATTAGCCATTTCCAACTTCGTGGTCCATGAAGGGAATAAGTGTTAAGTTGGGATCTCTAACATTAAAAAGGTTTGAGAGTGTAGAGCTAATGATAGCACAAACCATACACTGAAGGAAAATAAATTTCAAAGGACATATCTGACATATACATGTATATGTATGTATACATAAATAGATAGAGATATATGTGTATATATGTGCACACACAGTGTATCAATAACTCATAAAACTCAACAATAAAAAGAAACTAAAAAGATAAATAGATAGAACATGGGATATTTTTAGGGATGCCAAAACATTTCTATATGGCTGTGTAGGAGAACATACATGTCTTTGTACAATGATCAAGCTACATAATATGCAATATTAAAAATAAGCCCTGTTGGGTGCCTGTTGCTCACACCTCTAATCCTAGCTACTCAGGAGGCTGAAACCTGAGGATTGTGTTCAAAGCCAGCCTAGGCAGGAAAGTCCATGAGACTTTTATCTCTAATTAATGACCAGAAAACCAGAAGTTGTGCTGTGGCTCAAGTGGTAGAGTGCTAGACTTCAGCTGAATAGCTCAGGGACAGTGCCCAGGCCCAGAGCTCAAGCTCCACAACTGACAGAAAGAAAGAAAGAAAGAAAGAAAGAAAGAAAGAAAGAAAGAAAGAAAGAAAGAAAGAAAGAAAGAAAGAAAGAAAGAAAGAGAAAGAGAGAGAGAGAGAAAAGGAAAGGAAAGAAAAGAAAAGAGAAAATCCCTGATGCCCAATATGGACTTTGGCTAATAATAAATTGTCAATCTAGGTTTGTTGATGACAACAAACCCACCAATATTGTATAAGGTATCAATAGCAAGGGAAACAATGCTTTGTGTAGAAGTAGGAGCTATATGGAAACTCTATGTACTTTCTACTCAATTTGGCTGTGTACCTAAAACTAGCCTGCAAACTAAATTCTGCTTTTGAAGTAAATTATTTTAAGTTAACACGTATTAAATAAAGAGTAACATTTGAAAATACATATTAACCTGTGGCTCTTGACTGTAATTCTAGCCCAGGACACTTGGAAGTCTTCAAGACTCCATCTCCCACAGATCAGCCAAAGTAGAGTTAGAGGCATGACTCAAGTGGTAGACTGTATATAAAAATGTACACTTCTCAAAAGTACCTAACTAAAGATGAACCTAGCAAGTTAAAATTCCTTCACATCTAACAAGATGGTATTAACTCTGAAGTTCTCCTCTTAAGGTAAGGAGTCCACAAGCGTTTCAATTATTTTAGTAGTGACCTGTATCAATAATAGCCTGTTATTGTTGTTTTGTTGACATTATTGAAGAAATTTAGAGAATGTCTGTGTTAAACTTCATAGAAGGCAGAATAACCTTAACTAGGATTTGAACTTCTCACAGATGGCTTTTCCAAATAGCCTTACATTGATTTTTTTGGCCCAATGGAAGGGCCCATTACTACTTGCTGAATATTCTTTTGTTCCTTTAGTTGATTTCTATATTCCCTGTCCTCACAGTGTAGCAAAAAGGCCATCTTTCTTGTTTGCCTTTTCTTCAGTAGCTTTGCCAAGGGTGTTGGTACAAAGAGTTGCTTATTTTTGGAATAAGTGTTAATGATTTAGATTTATTTTTCAGAATACACTGTCCCAGCAGTGTACAGACTTTTAAACAAATCTCCAAAATAAACTCATTTACCAAGGCTTTCTAGTATTTGTCAGTGTGAGAGACTGAATCAACGTCAGTTCAAGAAGCAATCCAAGTCCTCATGCCAAAATACATGAATGTCTAAGACCAAGGCTTCTTCATGTTTCAATATAGGTATGGAACCTAAAGTGTCAGGTATTTTTAAGTTTTGACTTATTTTTACTTCTCTTCCTTCATATGCTCCCATCCTGATAGACCTTAAAGGTAAGGCTGCTGGCTGCTGAAAGAAGGATCTGTCGAACCAGACTGAAGGCTGAGCTGTTTTATTTGGAAGAGACTTGATTTTGTACCAGAGAATTGCTAACTGTGGCTCAGACAATCCTTTCCAGATGGTTGTAGGTTGATCCAAAACACAAAAGGACCCAATTGGTCTCAAGCCTGCATGAGAGTTCCTGAGAGAATTGGAGAAAAGTTCGAGGGGATTATTTCTGTTGCTGAAACTTTATCTATAGAATATATAGAAGTAGGTTAAGTGAGCAAGAAGAGAGAACACAGTGTACCTTTGGTTCTTTCCCCTCTTGTTCCCACACTAAATTTAAGGAAAAGTCATCCTTCAGCTTCCTTTTTCTCAGGATTATATTTTATTAATGAAGATAAATGTTTGATCCTTTTATCTTCCTTATAAGTGAGGGGAGTTAATTTGTCTATCACCCTTTTAATCTATGAGCTTTTCCATATTTCTTCCTTTTCTTCCACTTTTTAGATTCTCTTAAGTCTTTCCTACTGCCATATGCTTCTCATTCCAACTTTTAAATGCATTTTATTTTTATGAAACTCAAACACAGTCACAAGGCAGATAAGCGATGTAACTGTTAGGTACCAAGGCAAAGGCAGAACAAGATGACTACAGGGTAAGGCCCTCCAAAGAGCAGGTCCTTAAAAAAGTAGCAATCTAAGTAATTTGTTTTATTACCTTTTCAAGAGTTAGAGAAGACAGATTAAAGACCAAAGTACCAGTTTTTAAAATCATCACAATAAGAGTAGGTACATGGAAGAAACCGGAAAAGAAAGAGTCGCCAGTATAGCATTTTTCTCAACTCCAAAAAATGCAACATACAATCCCCAACGTATGATACTGTAACCTCTCTGTACGTCAGTTTGATAATAAAAATTTGAGAAAAAAAAATGCAACATAGAGAAAACCATCTTCATCTAGGGGGGAGAAAGAAGGAATTAAGTCCATGCCCTAAGATGTAAAACTCAGAGCAGTAACCCTCTGTACCCATGTTAGCTTGGCAGCTAAAGAACTGCCCCAACACCCTCCCTCAATCTGGGGCAGCATAGTACAGAATATATGCTAGAGAGTAGCACAATAAAGTAAGTGCCAGACTTTTCATTGAAACTTCATGCCAGTGTGATTAATCTCCAAAATGGTAGATACCAATGACATTTGTTCTTATCTATGGGCACTTGACCATAGATGAATGACTAAATTCTGGAAAACCAGACAGAAATCCACTTCATGACCGGTGGCTTACCACAGAAGTTTTTGACAGTAAGTATACCTCAACATCAAGAAGGTGGAGCAGCATCTTCTTTGGTCTTGTCCCAGTGCTGCACTAGACTCTGTGGGTTGCACTTTCCAAGTGCAGCTCAGTGTGGATTCAGGATTGCATACCTTTTCCCTTTTCCAACCCTAGGCAACAAACTTTAGAGAAAAAAAAAGGAGAGAGAAAGGTGAATTCACTAACCTAGAGCCAATACTCTCTATAGTAATGACCAGTTTCAGGTAGAATCCCGAGGGGTTTTAACATGATGTTTGACTGTATGAGGGTTCTGGACCTCTTCTGGCCTAAGACTTGGGGGGATGGGCACTTCCCCAAGGCATGCATGCTGAGCAACACACAAGCTCTCCATTCCCCTAGTGTTAACATAGTGATGGTACATGTGTCATGGTGGCAAATTAAGATATGCACCATCTAGTGCTGAAATAGTAGCTGAGAGAAAAGAGGCAGCTTACTTAGAATTTCAGGAATAATAGGAAAAAAGAAAGTCAGATTAAGACTAAAATAACTACTACTTCTCCATGATGGAGACACTATTGTTCTTTAAGAACTATCAAGAGCTTACAATGAGTTCTAACTTCACTTATTGAACAAACACAAGGAAAAAAAACCATAGAGCAACTGACATGTGTGAATTCTCAGAGAATTCACAAGGCCTGTTTTAACACAGCTTACTTAACATTGGAAACTGAGATTTTTTAAAGCCAAACAGAAATCAGTGAACTGAAAAGTATACTAAATGAAGTGAAAACAGAATAGTAATTATTAATACCACAATTAGACATACAGAGGAAAGAATCAGTAACTCAAAGGCACAGTTGGAAAAACAAAAAGAAAAACAATAAACAAGAATAAAAAGTGATTTCTGATACTTTGAGAAGCCATCCAAAGAGTAAATATTTTGGTTATTGAGTCTAATATTTTGGTTATCAAGTCCAAGTAGGACTTGAGACTTACAAATAAGTGGAAGGCATATTCAAGTGAACAATAATGGAAACCTTCCAAATATCCAGATGCAAAAAGCCAAAGTCATTTTTTGAGTCAGTGCACCCAAGGCTACCCCAAGACTTTTCAACCACATTTTTAAGGGCTAACCACATACAGGATTCTCACAACATAAAGGAAAAGTAACAAATAATACATAAAGGTGTTTTAATTTGCTTGACAGCTGGCTTCCTAGAAGAATCATCACATGGCAAGAGGAAATCAGATGAAGTGTTCACATTGCTAAAAAAAATAAATAAACAATGAAGAATACTATATCCATAAAAGTGACTTTTGAGAATAAAGGAAAGGCATTCCCACACAAACAAATGGTGGGAGATCTTATCACCATACCTGTCCTGAAAGATATTATAAAAGAGGTTCTTCAACCAAAGGTAAATGTTAAGGTGCTTTCACTAGGAAAAAACCCCTTACAATTTTTAAACCTTGTTTTTGTAGCCCTCAAAGTAGCTACAAATCACACACATTCAGTAGTCTCACTCAAAATAATAAGCAAGGGAAGTCACATGGTTACAAAAGAAGTCTTTAAGAAAAGTAAAAGAAACTAAAAAATAATCAGAAAATAAGTTATAAAATGGATGTAAGACCTTATTTCTCAATAGTTGCCTCCAATATAAATTGTTTTAATTCTATAATTAAAAGATACAGAGCAATTAAATGGGTTTAAATAGCAAATTCCCAGCCCTATGTTGTTCATAAGGAAGTCAGTGCACCTGCACTAATACTAGTGGGAAATTCAGAAGATGTACAAAGACATTTCATGCAAATAGAATCCAAAATGAACTGAGAATATTCACATTTATAAAGTCAGATAAGATATATTTTAAATGAAGAGCAGTAAAAGAGACAAGTGAAGCAATAATGTAGTAAGAAAGAGGTTAATTCAGAAGAAAGAAACAATAATTGTGATATACATAGTGTCATTTTATACTCCAATTGTGCCTTCTTCAAAAAATAAATCAAGGCAGTAATTTCATTTACAATCACTCCAAATAAGTATGTAGAAATTTAACTGAAGATATAAAACATCAGTACAATGGAAACTGAAACACTGATGAAATAAATTTAAAAGGCAAAACAAAATATTTGGACGTTACCTTATGTTAAGATATTTAAATAATTGTGATATATTTATAAAACCTATTAATAACATAACTAACAGAGGGATGGACTGCAGCCTGATAATAGTTGGGGATTTTATACTACACATTCAATACTGGACAGATCACACCTATGTTCTTAGCTACTCAAGAGGCTGAGATCTGAGGATTGACATTCAAAGCTAGTCCAAGCAAGAAAGTCCATGACACTCTTATTTCCAAAGAGCCATAAGTGGAGGTGTGGCTCAAGTTTGGTCAGAAAAAAATAAGGGACTACACACAACCCTGAGTTGTTATTTCAAAAAGATTTTTTTAAAAAAGGTAACAAGCTATTAGCTAAACTGAGGAGAGGGGTGCACAAACCTGTGAGAAGACTCAAATAAAATTAGAGATGAAGAAGAATTACAGAATCCATTAGTGATACCTGTGCTCCTAAGTGTATTGTGTCGTAGCTCACAATGCCAGCCTGTGAACTAGGCCAACTACCCACCAATGGATGAATGGTTAAAGAAAGTATGGCATGTATACACAGTGCAGTATTGTTCAGTGTAAAGAATAAACTTGTTCATTTGCTGAAAAAAATGGAGAGAACTGGAAAGCATCATACTAAGTAAAGCTTTTTTTCATATGCTGATGTGCAAAAAACAAATGAAAAGACACAATGTAAAAGGGGAAGGACCAGGGAAAGAAGATAAAAACAAAAAGGAGTAAGGGTGTTGATTATGACCAATGCATTCAGGAGTGAAAATACCATAATGAAACACATGATTTTGTACAATGAAGATGTAAACGTGACTGTCACTACCAGCATACCAAGGTCCATTACACTGTAATGGACAACTCTATGGTAAAAAGTTGCTATTATAAAAGAAATGGACAAATCTCTCAATACATACAGTTTGCTGTGACTGAATGATGAACAAATAGACAATTCGAACATGCTAATAATGAGTAAAAATACTGACTAATAATTCAAAGAAAATCCCAGAACCAGATGGCTTTGGTGTTGATTCTAATAAACCTAGAAAGAAGAAAAACAATTCTTTTCAAATTATTCTCACAAAATGAAGAAAGGCAAGGTTTTCCTAATTCATCCTGTAAAAGCAGTATTCCCCTGTTTGCCAAAACCAGATCGAGCCAAAAACAAACAAATAAAAAATAATATATCAACACCTTTGATGAAGATAGACACAAAAACCCAGGGTAATATGGATGGCTTAGAATATGCAAATCAATTCCTGTAAAAAACATTTATTACATATTGAAGGACAAACCAGAGAATCATCTCAATAGATTCAGGAAAGGTACACAACAAAATCCAACATTTCTTATTAGTGACAATTCTGAAGAAATTAAGTATAGAGGGAATATACTTCAAAAATAATAAAAGCCATGTATGACCAGCCCACAGCTAACATCATAATGAGTAGGGAAGAGCTGAAAGCTTCTCTCTAAGATCTGAATCATCACAAGCAAAGAGGCCCACTTCCATAACTTCATTCTTCAAACTGCTGGGTCATTAGCCAAGAGTATCCAAATCTGTTCATGGGTTACAAAGTCTTTGCTATAGAAATCGCACAAATCATTCACTAAAAAGTATCTTAGAACTAATCAACAAATCCTGCAAAAATCAAATGTCAAAAGATTCAAAACTTCGGGGCTGGGGATATAGCCTAGTGGCAAGAGTGCTGCCTCGGATACACGAGGCCCTAGGTTCGATTCCCCAGCACCACATATAAAAAAAGAAAACGGCCAGAAGCGGCGCTGTGGCTCAAGTGGCCGAGTGCTAGCCTTGAGCGGGAAGAAGCCAGGGACAGTGCTTAGGCCCTGAGTCCAAGGCCCAGGACTGGCCAAAAAAAAAAAAAAAAAAAAAAAGATTCAAAACTTAGTATCATTTTATACACCAATAGTGCCTCTTTCAAAAAAGAAATCAAGGCAGTAATTTCATTTACAATCACTCCAAATAAATACCTAGAAATTTTTTTTCAAATTCTTATTATCAAACTGATGTACGGAGAGGTTACAGTTTCATATGTTAGGCATTGGATACATTTCTTGTACTGTTTGTTACCTTGTCCCTCATACCCCCCTCTCTCCTCCCCCTTTCACTTTCCCCCCTGAGGTGTTCAGTTCACTTACATTTGCAAGTACTGCTTTTGTAGTTGTTTGTCTTTTTTTACCCTGTGTCTCTCAATTTTGGTATTCCCTTTCAATTTCCTAGTTCTAAAACCAGAATACACTGTTTCCAATATACTCAGAAAAGATTACAGAGATAGTGTAGGTACAACCACAGGAAGGTGATACAAGAACATCATCAATAATAGAAGCTACAGATACACATGGGACGTTGAAAGTAGTTACAACTGTGATATAACAATCGTTTCCATAACATGGAGTACATTTCACTTAGCATCATCTTATATGTTCATAAGGGTATAGCTATTGGGCTCTTGTGATGCTCTGCTATAACTTGCCCAAACCTGTACTAATTATTCCCAATAAGGGAGACCATAGAGTCCACGTTACTTTAAGTCTGGCTCACTTCACTTAGTATAATTTTTTACAAGGCCTTCCATTTCCTTACAAATGGGGCAATGTCATTCTTTCTGATAGAGGCATAAAATTCCATTGTGTATATGTACCACATTTTCCTGATCCATTCATCTACTGAGGGGCATCTGGGTTGGTTCCAGATTCTCCCTATGACAAATTGTGCTGCGATGAACATTGTTGTGCTGGTGGCATTACTGTGATTTTGTTTGTGGGCTTTTGGATCAATATCCAAAAGTGGGGCTGCTGGGTGATAGGGGAGTTCTATATTGAGCCTTCTGAGGAATCTCCATACTGCTTGCCAGAGTGGCTGAACCAGTTTACATTCCCACCAACAATGAAGTAGGGTTCCTTTTTGGCCACATCCCCTTCAACAATTGTTATTGTTAGTTTTCTTTTTCTTTTTTCTTCAAATTTTTATTAGCAAACTGATGTACAGAGAGGTTACAGTTTCATACGTTAGGCATTGGATACATTTCTTGTACTGTTTGTTACCTTGTCCCTCATACCTCCCTCCCTCTTCCCCCTTTCCCTTCCCTCCCCCCCCCCCAGGTGTTCAGTTCACTTACACCAAACAGTTTTGCAAGTATTGCTTTTGTAGTTGTCTTTTTTTACCCTGTGTCTCTCAATTTTGGGATTCCCTTTCAATTTCCTAGTTCCAATACCACTATATATGGTTTCATCTTACTGGGGTGAGATGGAATCTCAGTGTTGTTTTGATTTGCATTTCTTTTATGGCCAGTGATGTAGAGCACTTTTTCATATGTCTCTCGGCCATTCTCATTTCCTCATCAGAGAAGTCTCTTTGTAAGTCTTTAGCCCACTTGATGAGGGGGCTATTGGTTCTTTGCGGTTTTGTTTTGGAAGAAGGTAATTTTTTTAGTTCTGCATATATTTTAGATATGAGGCCTTTGTCCGTTGAATGGCCGGTAAAGATCTTCTCCCAGTCTGTGAGCTTTCTGTTTATCTTGCGAGCTATGTCCTTTGCCATGCAGAAGCTCTGCAGTTTGATGCAGTCTCATTTGTCCAACCTTTCTTTGATTTGTAGCCTTTCTGGGTCTTTGTTAAGGAAGTTCCGTCCTGCTCCAAGGAGCCCAAGTGTTTCTCCTACTCCTTTCTTTAGTGTTTTCAGGGTGTCTGTTTTGATTTCGAGGTCTTTAATCCATTTGGAATTGATTTTGGTGCAGGGTGATATATAAGGATCTAGTTTTAGTTTGTTGCATGTGTTGAGCCAGTTTTGCCAGCACCATTTGTTAAAGAGGCAATCTTTCTTCCAAACTATTGTTTTAGCTCCTTTATCAAAGATTAAGTAGGCGTAGTTCTGTGGGTTCATTTCTGGGTCTGCAATTCTGTTCCATTGGTCTTCAGTCATGTTCCGGTGCCAATACCAAGCTGTTTTTATTACTATAGCTTTATAATACAGCTTGAAGTTGGGTATTGTAATTCCTCCAGCACTGTTCTTTTGGCTTAGGATTGTTTTTGCTATACTGTCTTTTACTGCCCATATGAATTTCTGGATTGCTTCCTCTATTTCATTAAAAAGTAGTGTTGGGATATTAATGGGTATTGCATTGAATTTGTAGAGAGCCTTTGGCAATATTGCCATTTTGATTACATTAATCCTCCCAATCCAGGAGCATGGGAGGGTTTTCCATTTCCTTAGTTCTGACTTAATTTCATTTTTCAAGCTTTTAAAGTTCTCATCAAAGATGTCTTTCACTTCTTTGGTTAAGGTTATTCCTAGGTATTTTATGTTTTGGGGGGCTATTGCAAAAGGAGTTGCTTTCCTGACTTCAGCCTTGGTCTTCGGGCCGTTAGCATATAGAAAGGCTGTTGATTTTTGAGGGTTTATTTTATATCCTGCAACTTTGCCAAAGTTTTGGATCAGCTCTAGTAGCTTGAGGGGAGAGTCTATGGGATTCCTTAGGTATACGATCATGTCATCTGCGAAGAGAGAAAGTTTAACTTCATCTTTTCCTACTTGGATCCCCTTTATATTTTCTTCTTGCCTAATTGCTCTGGCTAGGAATTCTAGTACTATGTTGAAGAGCAGGGGAGAGAGTGGACATCCCTGCTTGTTCCTGATTTTAAAGGGAATGGCTTTAGTTTTTCACCATTTAGAGTTATGCTTGCTGTTGGTTTGTCATAAACTGCCTTGATTATATTCAGGAACGTTTCCTGGAATCCCAGTTTTTCCAGGGCTTTTAGCATAAATGGGTGCTGGATTTTATCGAAAGCCTTTCCGCATCCAGAGATATAACCATGTGGTTCTTTATCTTGCTCCGGGTGATGTGGTGGATTACATTAATTGGCTTGCGTATATTGAACCAACTTTGCATCCCTGGGATGAATCCAGTTTGATAGTGATGTATGATTTTTTTGATGACCTGTTGAAGTCGATTGGCCAGAATTTTGTTGAGAATTTTTGCATCTATGTTCATGAGGGAAATTGGTCTATAGTCTTCTTTTTGTGATGAGTCCTTGCCTGGTTTTGGGATGAGGGTTATGCTAGCTTCATAGAATGTATCTGGTAGTGAATGTTCTCTTTCAATTTCATTGAAGAGTTTGAGAAATATTGGAGTGAGTTCTGTGTTGAAGGCCTTGTAGAATTCTGCAGTGAATCCGTCTGGAACTGGGCTTTTCTTGGATGGGAGATCATTTATTGCCATTTCTATTTCAATACTGGATATGGGTCTGTTTAGAAGGTTTAAATCTTCATGGTTGAGTTTGGGAATATGAATTTTTTCTAGGAAATCATCCATTTCTTCCAAGTTCTCGAATTTGTTGGCATAAAGGTTTGCAAAATAGTCCCTTATTATTTTCTGAATTTTGGTTATTTCTGTGGTGATGTTACCTGTTTCATCTCTTACCTTGTTTATTTGAGTGTGCTGCCTTCGTTTTTTTGGTCAGGTTTGCCAGGGGTCTGCCTATCTTGTTGATTTTTTCAAAGAACCAACTCTTTGTTTTGTTGATTCTTTCGATGGTTTTTTTCGTCTCTAATTGATTTAATTCTGATTTGATTTTAATTATTTGCTTCCATCTATTAACTTGGGGTTTGGCTTGTTGTTCTCTCTCAAGGAAATTAAGGTGCTTCCTTAAATTATTGAGTTGCTGTTTCTCCAGTTTGTTGATATATGTACTCAGAGATATAAATTTTCCTCTGTGTACTGCCTTTGCTGTGTCCCAAAGGAGCTGGCACTTTGTGTCCTTAACTTGGTTGAATTCCATAAACATTTGAATTTCCATTTTAATTTCTTCAATGACCCACTAATGGTTCTGCAGTGTATTGTTTAGTCTCTATGAATTGTAGGGTTTTCTGTGGTGGCTGTTTGAGTTGAGCTCTAATTTTATTCCATTGTGGTCTGAGAGAATGCTGGTATTGGTTTTGATACTTCTGAATTTGTACAGATTTTCTTTGTGCCCTAAGATGTGATCTATTTTGGAGAATGTTCCATGTGCTGTGGAGAAGAATGTGTATTCTGTTGTTGCTGGGTGGAATGTTCTGTAGATGTCGGTTAAGTCTAGTTGGTCTATGCAATTATTTAGTTCTGTGGTTTCTTTATTCAGTTTTTGGCTTGTTGATCTGTCCAGAGGTGATAGTGGAGTGTTAAAGTCCCCAACTATCAATGTGTTTGGGTCTATGAGTGTTTTTAGAGTCAGTAGTGTTTGTTTGATGAAGTTGGGTGCTCCTGCATTTGATGTGTAGATATTTAGGATGGTTATTTCTTCCTGCTGGAGAGATCCTTTTACTAGTATGTAGTAACCTTCTTTGTCTCTTCTTACCTTTTTTAATTTGAAGTCAATTTTGTCGGATACTAGGATTGCAACTCCAGCCTGTTTATGGGGGCCATTTGCTTCATAGATTTTATTCCAGCCTTTCACTTTTAGAAGATGTTTACTTTTGCTGGATAGCTATGTCTCTTGGAGGCAGCAGAAAGATGGATCTTGATTTTTTATTCAACTTATGAGCCTATGTCGTTTGATTGGAGAATTAAGTCCATTAATTTTGAGAGTTAGCATTGAGAGATGATCGTTTGTTCCTTTCATTATCACTATCTTGTTTAAAGCTGTGTCTTCCCATTTCTTGATCTGATGTTTACTATTTAGGGTTCATTTCTCTGTCTGTGTTGGGATCTTGATTATTTTCCCTGTATAGTACATCTTTGAATATTTTCTGTAAAGCTGGTTTGGTGGAGATATATTGTTTCAGCTTTTCCTTTGCTGTGGAAGACTTTTATTTGACCTTCTGCTATGAATGAGAGTTTAGCTGGGTATACTATTCTTGGTTGGTAGTTATTTTTATTTAGGGTTTGGTATACCTCACTCCAGGCTCTCCTTGCTTTCATGGTCTCTGCTGAGAAGTCTGGGGTAATTCTGATTGCTTTTTCTTTATATGTGATTGTTTTCTTCTCCCTAACAGCTTTAAGGATTCTTTCCTTGTACTCTACTGATCCTGTTTTGATCACAATGGGTCGGTGGGATGTCCTATTCTGGTCTGGTCGGTTTGGGCCTCTAAATGCTTCTTGTATCTGTATAGGCCTATCCTTCTGGATATTTGGGAAGTTCTCAGCTAATATTCTGTTAAATAGGTTGCCTATCCCATTAACCTCTTTCTCCAAGTTTTCCTCAATACCTATTATTCTTAAATTGGGCTTCCTGATTATGTCTTGAATCTCCTGTAGTGATCTGTTTTGTTGATTGGACTGGATTTGTATTGATTTTGATCTTTCTCCATTGAATCTAAGGAATCTTCAGCTCCTGAGATTCGATCCTCTGCTTCAGTTAGTCAGGACTGTATGCTAGCTACTTGATTTCAAATCTCTTTTCCTTCTGCTGGTCTTTCCTGATGATTTCCATGTCATTTCTTAGGTCTTGTATGGACTTCTTCACTTCATTAACTTCATTACTTTGGTTTTGAGTGTTGTCTCTCAAATCTTTAAGCTGGGTAGCTATCTATTCATTTGACTCTTGAAGTTCATTTATCTTTCTATTTGTGGATGCCATGAAATTCTCCATTAATTTTTGCTTTGCCTCCTCACTCTCTAGAATAATTGACTGAAGAGATTCAAACTTTTCATTTATCATGTTTATCAGTAGACTTTGTAGAGCATTTTGGGGGTTCTCTTCTATAGCTTTAATTGACTGCTCTGCTACCTGCTTGTTTTGAGTGGGGGATAAGACTTCATTGTTTGCCATCTTTCTTGTGTTCCTTCTGCCCATTTGGATTGGGAATGCCAGTCTACCAACACCTGTGAACACCGTTTAAGACACAAAGCAGCCCTTACCAAGCACTGTTCTGTAAATCTTACAAGTTCATAATTACATACTGATACCTTGTATACCTGTCTATAAAATTAGATTTGGTGTTTCTAAAGAATACAATTTCAATATAACACCCAATCCTGGGCCCTGTATTCAGTAGTTACTTATTTACTGTTACAACCCTATACGCAATTCTTGCTTTTATATTAAGTTCTTTTCGGACTGGCTTTCTCTATGAACCCCTTTGTTTCACTTGAATTAAGCGGGGATACCCTATATCCAATAACCAGGAGTCAATGGAACCTGGAGTTCCAGGCAGTAATTCAGGAGGGTAAGTTAGAGGTAGTAAAGAGAATAGAGTGAAATGTATTGGGGGGGGGTGTGATTTTGGTTTAGTTTCAGTGATGTGGAAATGTGGAGAAGAGTAGATTCAGTAGAAAGAACAAGGTTAAAATGATAGACAATGGAGAGTCAGCAGAACAGAGTGGAGGTGTTATACACAGGAAAGTAATTTTTAAAGAAAGAGAACGCAAAGAGAGAAATAAAGTAAAAATACTGGAGGACAGATGCACAAAACAGAGAAATATTATTTAAAAAGGAAAAAAAAATAAAAAGGAAAAAAAAAAACAGATAAGGAACAACCCAAACAAACAAACCAACAAACAAAAAACTTGATAAAACAAACAGGTAAAAATGGAAAACAAACAAACAAAAAAAACCGACAACGTTTCAGAAGTCCAAAAATTAAAAAAAAAAAAAATTTTAAGTTTAAAAAATGTTTGAAAAGAAAAAAAAAAATGGAGTCTTCCTTGTTTGGGTGGTCTTTCCCCAGTCTCTGGTTTCCTTGCGATGGTCTGCAGTCTATTTTCCTGATTGGCTGGTTGGACTTGCTTTCATTTTGCATGGGGTGGATCTGTTCTGACCGTTCTCCCCTGTTGATGCAATCCTGGGTCTCTGTGGTTCCCACAGCTTGCAGGTAGGCCTTGGGCATCCTCTGTAGATGGGTATATGTGCAGTCTCAGGAACCATGGCTCCTCTGTTTGCTGTGGGGCCACTGCCTTTAACACCTGGCTTTGAATAGTCTGTGGACTCAGCAGGGAGGGGTGCCTCTGGCCTGTTTTACCCGGCTGAGATTTGCTTTCATGGGGGAGGCTCCTCCCTCCTGGGTGGGGCGGCCTCCTTGGCGGAGGTGGCTATGGAATGCAGCTCCGTTTCGGGCTGGGAATTGGGCTTCCTCTGTGACAGGACCATTTAACTGTCTCAGGAACTGTTTGTTCCCCCATCTGGTGTTTCCGTGCCGCCGGGAGCTGCTCGCTGCTTTTGCTTTAAATTTAGAAATTCCGGTGGGCAGAGCGGGGCACCTCTGGTTAAGCTGAGGCCCAGGACACGCCTCCTACCTGGGCAGGGGGCGTTCTCCTGGGCAGAGCTGGCTCTCACTGGTCGGTCCCTCTTGCCCTTTTCAAAGATGGCTCCTTTGACCTGGCTTTCCCCAGGCCTGCTTTAGTTCCAATCTGATCTGACCCTATGCCAGTGGCAAAGATGGTGCTTTGCTCAGGCGGTGGGGGAAGGGCTGCCTTCCAGAAGCTGCTCTGTGGGCGCCAGTGGGAATATCTTTCACGGGGTACTCATGCTTTCTCTGCGATTTCAGGTTGTCCGTGCTCAGCCGCCGTCTGGAGGATTTCTCCCTGGTCTACACTGTGTTGCTTTAGCTATGTGGAGTATGGGTCACTGTGCTGGGCGCTGGGCCGGTGCTGGCACTGGCGCGGCGGCGGGATGCCGCCTGGAGCTCAAATCTGTGTTTTCAGACAAGCAAAGTCGATTTTTCCTTCCTGGCCAAAATCCCTGTTTTGTTAGAACTTACTCTGGCTGTCTTTCTAGGACTAAAAGTTTCTATGGGATGAGAAAACTGCGATGTCTGAGGGAGCTCAGCTAGGGCTCTGCTGCTCCTCCGCCATCTTCCCAGAAGTCAATATCTAGAAATTTAACTGATGTGAAACATCACTACAATGGAAACTGTGAAACACTGATGAAATAAATTTAAAAAGCTATACAAAATATTTGGATAATACCTTATGTTCAGATATTTAAAGGGTCAGTATGGTTGAAATGTAATTGCTATTCAAGGGCATCTACAGATTCAATGAGTATCAAGATACACACAATGTTCTTCACAGATCTAGAAAAAATATTGTAAAATGTGTACAGAACTGTAAGCAAATGTGAGTAGCCAAAGGCAATCTTTAACAGGAAAAAAAGGCAGAAGGTAGATTACTATTTCTAACTGCTGCACAGTAAAAGAAACAATCAACACAATGAAGGGACAATCTGAGAATAAAATAAAATATTTATCAACTGTGTTATCTGAGAAGGGACTAGTGTCTAGAATATGGAAGAAACTCAAACAACTCTGCACAAGGACAAGAGCAACAAAACTGAAATAATGATGTGCAATTTTAAAATGACAAGAGACCTCAAAAACACTGCTCAAAAGAAGACACATAAATGGCCAATAGGAAGGGAAATGCAAATCAAACCACAATGAGAAATCACCTTACTTCAATAAGAATGGTTGTTACCAACACTGAAGAAAACAAGGGTTAGTGAGAATGTAGAGAAAAGGAAATCCTTATACATTGTTGGTAGGAATATACATTCATGCAGCCATCATGGAAAACACTATGAAGATCCTTCCCAAAAATATCAAACTAGCATAGTATCCGGAAATTCCACTATGGAGTGGATTTTCAAAAGATATGGTATCAGTAATAGAGAAAACACACCAACTTCCATTTTTATGGCAGCGTAATTCACAATAGATAAGAGTTAGAGGGCTGGGGATATAGCCTAGTGGCAAGAGTGCCTGCCTCGGATACACGAGGCCCTAGGTTCGATTCCCCAGCACCACATATACAGAAAACGGCCAGAAGCGGCGCTGTGGCTCAAGTGGCAGAGTGCTAGCCTTGAGCGGGAAGAAGCCAGCTCAGGCCCGGAGTCCAAGGCCCAGGACTGGCCCCCCCCCCCCAAAAAAAAAGAGTTAGAAATGGATAAACAAATGTAATCCTTACAAACAATCTTCTGTAACCACAGAATGAAGCAATGGTTCAGGAAATCATATATGCTGGGACTGGAGGTCATTATATCAAAGGGAAATAAATCAAAGCATAAGTGCAGTATGATCTCCTGTCTACATAGGATCTAGTAATAAGTTGAGAATAGATGCTGGAAAAGATGGAGAATGTGATGAACTTGGCTAATACCACTAAGATCTACTTAGAGATGAAAGACAATTTATGTTGACTACAGATGACAATAATCTACTGTGTAGTTAGTTATCAAAAGTTAGATGAATAAATTTTTCTTTTACTACAAAGAAATTAATTCCTGAACAGGAAAAGATAGATATGTATCCTCCAACTCAAATATTATACAATGTATATAACACATGATTTCCAATAAAATTAATACTTTTTCGTGTAAATTAAAACAATAAACAAAATAATGCTTTCATAAAATAGCAGCAAGAGTTATAGAGACACAATAAATACAATACATGGCCCATCTACAGGTATTCAAATTCTAATTGTCTCTAACTCTGGTATCCTAAAGGGTTTATTCTAGCCTTTTCTTCTATATTTATGACACCTAGCCTCCAACAGTGAGAAACTTAACATATACCATCCACCTTCCTTTTGCTTACATACCCAGCCCCAATAAAGCCCTTTCAGAAAGGCTAAAATGGCTCATATCTACAGTCATAGGCTCAGAGTTAAGGATTGAGATTTGAAGCCAACTCAAGCAGGAAAGTCCAAGATATTGTTAATCACCAAAAGGCTGGAAGTTGAACTGTGGCTAAAGTGGCTGAGCACCAAACTGAAGTGTGAAAACTAAGGGACAGCCCCCAGACCATGAGTTCAAATTCCATATCTAGGCATGCGCGCACGCGCGCGCACACACACACACACACACACACACACACACACACACACAGAGAGAGAGAGAGAAAGAAAAGAAAGGCTAAACTGTACTTCTATGGGGCAAAATTTGCCAACTAGACCACAGTATTTGCATATAGTCCCTCAATTCCTTTTGTCTTTAGCTTTCTGGTTTCTTCATGCTTTACCTAGCGTTTTAAGGTTAACTTTACCATCCATGTGTTGTTTACTCAGTCATTTCCCGTTTATCTCCACTCTCTCAGTGCAGATCAGCCGTGAATTCATTGACAGTTTAATTCATTTGCCCTTTAACATCTGGGTAGATGCCTTCTTTTTCTTAGTTTGCCTGCATGAAAAGTTTCCCCTTTTAATGAACAATTCTATGGATTCTGAAGTCCATGGAGTAACATATTCATTACCCAATCTTACTCCTTTTGAACTCAGCGATGTAAATTCAGGTGCTGATATCCATCTAGCATTCTGTCATCAAGGGAGACATACGTTAAGGGAGACAAGTTAAAAAGCAAGAACTTTTCCTAATATTTAATGTTGTGTGTATTTGTTCCATGTTTATTTTTCTTATTTTCCTGTTGTAATTACAACATATTTATCACATTTGGATCAGTAATACATCCCAAGATATTTCTGCAATTATAATCCAGGTTCTATCATTTATAGCCATTTTTTACTATTAATTTCTAAATTCCAAAAAAATCAACTTTAAAGCAAACAACAAACAAATATTAATAGAGTAACTTTTATGTCTATAAATGTCTTATATGTGTTAGTACTATTGTCTGAACCAATTCCTTGTTAATCCAGCATATCTTTATGCTAATAATATATTTCTAATTGTGTGTTTTGAATCTGAATAATTACCGGGCTTCATTTTATTTGCTCCCCAGAGATGTTGTATACATGATTGTAGCACCTTATAAATCTCTTTTTAAAGTTGCTAAAGTTTATCCTTTCCCAGCTTTTATGGCGATTAACCAGAGGTGCTTGAAAACATTTTCTAAGAGCTGACCCTAGAAGACAGAACTCTCACATCAACACATTCAGGTTTTTTGCTTTGCATTGAAGGTTGTCAACATGATGTGCGAGCTTCTGTTTTTGCAATTATTTTAAACGTAGTTATTAGGTCCCTCTGGGAAATTGTCTTCCAGTTCTTTCGTTTTCTTATGTACTGCTTTTATTTAGCCAAAGTGCTAAAAATGTGTTAAGAAACACACTTGCTTTTTCATTAGGAAAATGAAAAGAGATGGGGGAGTTCAGGGAGGTAGGCAGAAGACAGAAAATACTTCTCACAGAAAGAAAAAAGGAAGCTATTTTATTTAACCAAATTTTTGATTTTTAGATGAAGGTTTAAAGGTTGTAAAGAAGGAATTACTATTTCACCAGAAAGTAAAATTTAAGGTTTGCGCAATTTCAACTTAAAAAGATTCAGCTTGTTATTTGCATCCTTATTTTCTTATTTCAAAAACAAATTGATATCAACATTTTAAGTGTTTTCATGAAAAGATACCTTTTAAAGAAGTTAATAAGTACAATTGAACCTCTGCTAAAGTAAATGAAACATGCATTTTGGTTCTTAATTGTCAAATTTAGTATATCCATAATATTTTTAAAGGAGTTGAAATAATTTGTTACCAAAACTATAAGCCACATACTGCAAAAATCTAGTACAAACAACACCACTCTATAATGATCCACCAGGGCAGACATCGCTAATCAATCACAGTGGTTTTTCTCACGCCAACAGTGGAAATTCCCAAGTCTTACTTGTCACAGCATTGCTGGGCAATTAATTCCAAATATGTAAAGCAAAATTAAAGTTAAATTTATTTGGTATTGATTACATAAATGTATACATCTCTAACTGAGGTATCCAATGTGTGAGAATCATTCTCTTTATGTGCATGTAGTTGTAGAGATGGCTGTTTCTTTTTCATTACTTTCATTTGCACACATTAATGGTATAAGGCAGTTCATTGTGATAGGCTACAGTATTTCTTGGCTAACCCCAATAAAACTCTTAATAAGCAGCATGTGATTCCCTGAGAAACCTATCAGAGATGTTATTTCCACATACATAAATTGACAAAAACTCTCTTAAGAACATGGAAATCTTTGGAAAGACCTACTATAGTTATAGTTTTCCTACAGAGGATATATTCACTGCAGTGGACACAGAGAGTCTGTGATAAAGTAACTTAACAAAATAGTCAAATATATACCATCTATTTTAACTCAGATGCTGTGATAATCATGAGTGGAATTAACATAGCCAAATAATGAGCAGGCTTTATATTTACTGGGAGCTACACAAAAAAATAACAAATCAATCCTCACTAAGTTCATTTAGCTTCAGTTTTGCACCTCCTAGGACAGGAATTGTGTAGCCTACAAAACAATTTATATTTTATCTGTACCATCTAATTAATTAAATGGCCCCAGAGTACCAGATTCACAAATCTCGTTAATAGCTGAATACTGAAATAAAGGCTGTTCACCCTTACTAGAATAATATTTGCATATCCCCACCTGTGATGGGTAATAAGTACCTGCCACAAATCAGAATTATGAATTTTGTAAGCCTAACAAAACCGCAGGGGAAATTATACCTCAGACATTCCATAATAATTGCAGCTAAGCTGTTTAGTGCCATCCACTTATTCTGCCTGAAGTGTTTAAAGCAGCAACAGTTGTAAATGAATTCAGGCACACATTCAAGGGAATGTGGATTTTTTTTTCAAAAAGTTTTTTCTGTCTTGCCATATGTAATTATCTTTATGGAAGTATTCAGCTGCAAGTTATAATGCATTCACATCTAAAGAAGGAAATTAGAAATAAAATACACTGCCTTCCATCAGCCGATGAGGAGTGTATTAGAATTCTATGGTTGGAACTTCAAGATACGGTGCTGAAATATGGACACTGAAGAAGATGTTGACTAACTGGGATGTGATTTTTCATCTGTGATCTCTAATTGGTAAAATTAATTCAGAATAGAGAGTCCAGAAAATGTGGCATTATGAAGGAGACAATGCTGGACTAGCAACTTCAGGTCTCAGTATTAACTGTGGCCCATCTCTAAAATGACTTGTCTCAGAGCCACAATTATGTTGCAAAGCTCATGGACCCCTGAATGAATTCTTGCATGGACCACCACAATTCATCAGCTAGGGTTCTTTTGGGTGCCCATTGGTTCTTTCTGTGCCAAGCCCCTACAGAGAACATGCCATGTTGGTGACCAGCGTGAAGTACTATGGAAGAAGGAACAATGAATACACTGGTATTAATTCTTCTCAGCAATGACCACATTCAGGTTGATTAATGCGTCTGATTAAATGAGAAACAAGATATGGTCTGTTCAGGATGTGTGGGTTGCTTAACAATTTTACTAGCAAGGAAGAATTTGGGAGAAATATTCCATACCCAATGTCATCTTGGGTTAACCTTGAGATCTTGAGCAGATCAACTTCTATGCATTTCTTTTTCCTCATATGCAACATGTTATAAAAATAGTTTATCTACCTGGGACAGTTGATCAAAAGAAAATTGCCTACCGCTTGTAATGGTTGCTACACTGTCCACATTATGAGTAGACATTGCATTTTAAGTGATTATTCTTATTTTATTTTCTCCATTAGAATCCAGCTAATTGGCTATTTGCTTGAAACAAGCTTGATTAAACGTTTACAAACATGAATGAGAGGGGAAATGGAAAAATATAGGAAGAAAATGAAAATTTTCAACAACAATCTCTTTCTGCCTTCTGTCGCTTGCTCTCTTTCTCAATCTCTCTGTGCATGCTAAGCTTAATGTGTACCAAAAAAATCAATCTCATTTTCTATAAAAGTGCTTTAAAAATAATTAGGATTTATGCATTTTCAAAGGAGTAGATATGGTGCTGGAGTTACCCCAAGGCGAAAAATTAGATTGTTTGAGGATCTGAAGGTGGTAGGATGGTCTGTGGGCTTTAGAAAGGAAGCTTATATGGCCTATTAGCATGATGAAGTGAAATTTAAAATTACATTTTATATTTGTAAAGGGCTAACAGGCAAGGTCCCTATAGACTGTCAAATACTGCATAAAATGCTATAAAAACCAGACCATAATCTCACACTAACTTACACATTAGCCTCAGGCAGTAAAGATGGGTTTTATTGAAACCAGATTTTGTGGTGGGGAAGGGGCCATGGAGGTATGCACAGATTATCCTGGCTTTTCAGGCACTTTGCTTCTTCCTTGAGTTAACATGACATATTCCCAGTGATTAAGTAAACGTGTCTCGCAGCTCTTCTCATGCACTCGAGAGGAGGCAAAAGTAAAGAAGGATTTCCTCTGAAGAGAGGTCTTAATTCCGCCACAGAAAAGTGTCCCTGGTTTATTCTAATCATTACTACAGAACTCAAGAAAGGCAAGCGAAATTAAAGCTTTGAAAAATATCTCTTCCAGCTACGCATGTACTGTATGTACTTTTATATATATATAGTATATATTTTATATATATTATATATATTTATATATTATATTATATATATTATATATATTTTATATATTGTCAAAATGAAATATAGAGGGGTTATAGTTTTATATGTAAGGCAGTGAGTTCATTTCTTATCCAACTTATCTCCTCCCTCATTTTCCCCTTTTCCCTCTCTGACCCCCCCACCCATGAGTTGTACAGTTGTTTACACCAAATGGTTTTGTAAGTATTGCTTTTAGAATGGTTTGTTTTTTTAATCCCTTGTCTCTCCATTTTGGTATTCTCTTTCCCTTCCCTCATTCTAATACACATATATACAGTATACAGAGTAATCAGATCAGATACAGTGATAACAAGAGTAATACCTTCTACTTTTTTTTCCAGTCCTGGGGCTTGGACTCAGGGCCTGGGCATTGTCCCTGGCTTCTTTTTGCTCAAGGCTAGCACTCTACCACTTGAGCCACAGCACCACTTCTGGCTTTTTCTATATATGTGGTGCTGAGGAATTGAACCCAGGGCTTCATGTATATGAGGCAAGCACTCTTGCCATTAGGCCACATTTCCAGTCATACCTTGTACTTTTGAAGAATCAAATAGCACACACCTAGACAGAGATCAGGGTAGGCACCATCAGCAATGGTGTTGATGGTCATCATCATAAACAGACAGAGCCTAGGAAACTCTGTTAGGATTTTACATCACAACAAGGCTGCTCAAATAAATTGAATGGCAGGTTTTTTTGGTTGTTGTTTGTTTGTTTTTTTCTTATTAACTTTGAGCACTTTATGGTCAGATTTTTTTTTTTTTTTGCCAGTCCTGGGGCTTGGACTCAGGGCCTGAGCACTGTCCCTGGCTTCTTTTTGCTCAAGGATAGCACTCTACCACGTGAGTCACAGCGCCACTTCTGGCTGTTTTCTGTATATATGTGGTGCTGAGGAATTGAACCCAGGGCTTCATGTATACAAGGCAAACACTCGTGCCACTAGGCCATATCCCCAGCCCCTGGTCAGATGTTTTTGAATAATCTCTTGCTCCAACAATCAAGTAGGCAGCATATTGGTGATATATAGTCATATATATCATAAATATGTATATACATATATGTATGTATACACACATACACATGTGTATACATGTATACTCAGAGATAACATATGTACATATGAATATTTTGTATATACATGCATTTATATATAATATATACCTTTCAAGAGTTAGAAATTCATAGTAGCCATGAAATATGGGGAGATCAATTCCTGGTCATTTAGATAAAGTTGTTTTAACTGTTGATTCAGTAGAACTGGTTTAAATAGATTTCCAATGCTCTGATCTCCAGTACTGTCAAGGCTTTGCTTATATGTTCCATGGCAGAAACAGAGAAGTTGGTGGCCAGCTTGAAGACTTAGAGATCCAAGGAAGTAGTCCATGACTACTTTGAGGTACTCCATGCCAATTTGATATGTTCAAAGGGACATGTGGCCTTTGCTTTTTCCAACCGTATCAACATCACTTGTTCTATGACTTCAGGAAGGAAAATTTTTTAAGTCTGAGTGATTTGTGGGAGGCAGTTGTTTTTGCTCCATTTGAGCCAGAGATATTGTTGATAGGTTTAAATAAGCCTCTATGTACAGGTTGGGTAAAGTCACCTTACTGGAGCTTGGCTTCCAGATATCCTAGAACTCAACCATTTAAGGGATAAGGAGCACAGAGAAGCCATTAGGACCTTCTGAAAAAGAAGACCCAGAAAGGCTACAAATCAAAGAAAGGTTGGACAAATGGGACTGCATCAAACTGCAGAGCTTCTGCACGGCAAAGGACATAGCTCGCAAGATAAACAGAAAGCCCACAGACTGGGAGAAGATCTTTACCGGCCATTCAATGGACAAAGGCCTCATATCTAAAATATATGCAGAACTAAAAAAATTACCCTCTTCCAAAACAAAACCGCAAAGAACCAATAGCCCCCTCATCAAGTGGGCTAAAGACTTACAAAGAGACTTCTCTGATGAGGAAATGAGAATGGCCAGGAGACATATGAAAAATGCTCTACATCACTGGCCGTAAAAGAAATGCAAATCAAAACAACATTGAGATTCCATCTCACCCCAGTAAGAATGTCATATATCAAGAAAACTAACTGGGGCTGGGGATATAGCCTAGTGGCAAGAGTGCCTGCCTCGGATACAGGAGGCCCTAGGTTCGATTCCCCAGCACCACATATACAGAAAACGGCCAGAAGCGGCGCTGTGGCTCAAGTGGCAGAGTGCTAGCCTTGAGCGGGAAGAAGCCAGGGACAGTGCTCAGGCCCTGAGTCCAAGGCCCACGACTGGCCAAAAAGAAAAAAAAAAAAAAAAGAAAACTAACAATAACAATTGTTGGAGGGGTTGTGGCCAAAAGGGAACCCTACTTCATTGTTGGTGGGAATGTAAACTGGTTCAGCCACTCTGGCAAGCAGTATGGAGATTCCTCAGAAGGCTAAATATAGAACTCCCCTATGACCCAGCAGCCCCACTTTTGGGTATCTATCCAAAAGACCACAAACAAAATCACAGTAATGCCACCAGCACAACAATGTTCATCACAGCACAATTTGTCATAGGGAGAATCTGGAACCAACCCAGTAGCCCCTCAGTAGATGAATGGATCAGGAAAATGTGGTACATATACACAATGGAATTTTATGCCTCTATCAGAAAGAATGACATTGCCCCATTTGTAAGGAAATGGAAGGCCTTGGAAAAAATTATACTAAGTGAAGTGAACCAGACCCAAAGAAACATGGACTCTATGGTCTCCCTTATTGAGAAAAATTAGTACAGGTTTAGGCAATTCATAGCAGAGCATCACAAGGCCCAATAGCTATACCCTTATGAACACATAAGATGATGCTAAGTGAAATGAACTCCATGTTATGGACACAATTGTTATATCACAGTTGTAACTACTTTCAAAGTCCCATGTGTATCTGTAGCTTCTATTATTGATGATGTTCTTGTATCACCTTTCTGTGGTTGTACCTACACTATCTCTGTAATCTTATATGAGTATATTGGAAACCGTGCATACTGGTATTGGAACTAGGAAATTGAAAGGGAATACCAAAATTGAGAGACACAGGGTAAAAAAAGACAAACAACTACAATAGCAATACTTGCAAAACTGTTTGGTGTAAGTGAACTGAACACCTAAGCGGGGGAAAGGGTAAGGGGGAGGGGGGAGGGGGGTATGAGGGACAAGGTAACAAACAGTACAAGAAATGTATCCAATGCCTAATGTATGAAACTGTAACGTCTCTGTACATCAGTTTGATAATAAAAATTTGAAGAAAAAAAAAGAAAACACTTGTAAAAGGCATTAAGGAAATGTTGCTGGAGACTAATAATCAAACAAGGGCTAAACAATCTCTCCTCCAGCCTTGTATAAACAGTGGGTTCTCAGTCAGTGTTTGTGTAGTTCCTTCAAGAGCATGCCCCTGCTTTCTCAACTTGTCTTCATGAAAAAACAAGTGAAGTCAGCACTGTGAAACCTGAAGATCACTTTCTGCTACTTATTTTATTACACGCAGAATTGGAGAATGGGAAAGGAAGCCCAGTGAATGAACAGAATGACAGTTCAAATGAGGACGTGATATCTTAGGAAATGCCTAAACATGGAAAAGCTTTTTGACTCTTGCAAGCTTATATTCTTTATCCATTATGAGAATAAACAAACAGACTTCCATATATAAGGCTCTGATACAGTCCACAGTCTGACAACAATGCCTAGAAGTATCTAGTTCCGTGCTAGGAATATGGCAGAAGCTCAGTCCAAGTTACTTTATCACTCTATACCAGCATTGTTATTGTCTTCTCTGCTCTTACTATGCAAGCTCCTCAGTTAAAAAAGTGTATTTTAGGGCTGGGGATATGGCCTAGTGGCAAGAGTGCCTGCCTCGGATACACGAGGCCCTAGGTTCGATTCCCTAGCACCACATATACAGAAAACCGCCAGAAGCGGTGCTGTGGCTCAAGCGGCAGAGTGCTAGCCTTGAGTGAGAAGAAGCCAGGGACAGTGCTCAGGCCCTGAGTCCAAGGCCCAGGACTGGCAAAAAAAAAAAAAAAAGTGTATTTTAATTATCACAATGTCTAGCATAGTGTTAAAAACAACAACACAGTACATGTTCAGAAATCCCTTACCAGTGGAAGAAAGGCATCTCTCTCATACAGAGGAGCTCCCACAGAAATCATGTTTGATGGTCCCTTCTTGAGGGTTCATTAGAGAAATATTTGTCAATGATATTTTGAGATGTTTCATAAAATGTTGATGATATCAAATCAAGTGTTGTAAAGAGACTTAAGAATAATCAATAATGTCTTTTGTAGCATTTATTATGCACACAGCTGTTGTGAATCCATTTGACCGAGGAAATATAGAAATTATTGCTTATATAATTATGTAGTTGATCAAAATTCATCTGGAAGCTGGGGTTTGAGTCTATCTAGCTTTCCTCCACAGTCAGTGGCCTTAACCGCTGTGCTATGTGCCTGACTCCACACCTAATGCAGACTCTGAGAAGATGAGCAGCAAGGTTCTTGGGCCTCTGGCTGCTTAGAACCTTGCGAGATTTTCACCTGCTCTCCCTCTCCAAACATGATGCATCTTTTCTCATTACTGCACAATAATAATATTCCTTTCCACTAGGCCATTAATCCCTTGTACCTGAGCTGTTTTGAATTTGCTGCTTCTTGTGCAAATGAATCACTCTCATTAATACCTCCCACTGGGGGATGGTTGGGATGAGCATGAAATTGCAGCCAGGTGAAACCTGGTTACCATATGCATACATAGGGGCAATATTTAGAACCATTCCATGCTCACATTGTTTAATGATTGAGCTCATACAGGAAAAGTAATTAATAAACAGTGTTGGAATACTTACTTCTTTAGTCTCCAGACCCTTTACTGAATTTGTGCTGTAAACATTTTACAAATCTCCTAATGCTCATTGCAGTTGTAATTAACACATATACTATTAAAAAAAGGTCTTTGGATACTGTATCTTCAAGAGAGAAGATGTGGAATTCATTTGTTGAAGTCAGTATATTAATAGGAAACCATAAGAAAACCAGGCATTTATCTGCTCTCTTGAAAAACCAGAAGAAGGCAATAAAATTTGAAGTCAAAATCAAAATGATATATGAGCATGATTTTGATCCTGAACTGAAATATTTCTTAACAAATCGTTTTAGATGTCAAGAATTTCTGAAACATCCTCATTGCTACTTTTGTGACTTGACTGAATCATTTAACATCTTTAAACTTTAGGCTCTATTCTGATAACTGAAAGCACACATGCACACATACATATGACAACTACATAATGAAAACTTAATTATATTATTAATATGGAGAAGATAACATGACATCCTACGTAATTTCATAGAAAAGTCCATTCTGTGCATATTAGGTAACATAATGAATTTTACTGAATAATCAACAAAAATATTGTCTCTAAAGTAAACATAATTGTCTGCCTACTGAAAAAATAGTCAATATGTTTAATGAAATTAACAGCAAGATAAACTTAGAAATCAGACTACTCAGTAAATTTTTAATTTGTCATTGAAATCAGTTATTTTAGAATATGTCTCTTTCAAAAGTGATACATTTGATTTTAGATAATCAATCTCTTGTTTAATGTGTATTTAAAATAAAGGTAATCTTAAAAAAACTCTTCCAATTTTAATACTTAATTATTCAAATCCATGAGATTCTCTTCCTACTATTTCAATTTGTGACACATTCTATGTGGTTTGTGTATTTCACATGTGCATTGTACATGCGATAGTGTTTTAGAGAATGGTATGAATTAACAATGGAAACTCTTTGGGGGCTGTTTGTACACATGTCTATTATACATACATCTATTTTTTTAAGTTCTGGGAATTGACCCTAGAACCTCTTCTGCATCTGGCAAGCACTTTTTCACTGAGCTACTCCAGCAGCCTCTGATGGTTTTCATAAATGGTGGAGTTTTGTTATGATTTCTTGAATGATTAATTTACTCAAGATTTTCCTATTACTATGACTGAAACCAGGCTGTAAGCAAAATAGAAATAATAGGCCATTTATATCTACCTGGGCTGTAGATGTTCTATCTCTGTTGATTTTTGATTCCTGCAACTTGATTTCTGGAGCACCTATCTCCAGCTATTCAAAAGATTACAGGAACAAAACTTGAAGTATATGAAAGGTAGGTTTGATGTTTTATGTAGGCTAAACAGATACTCTCTCTCTTTCTCTTAGTCCCTCGTGGGGCTTGAACTTACTGTCTGGGTGATGTCCCTGAGCTCTTTTTCTCAAATCTAGCACTCTACCACTTTCTGCTATTTGTGGTTTTTCTGGTGGGTAATTGGAGATAAGTGTCTCATGGAAGCCTGGGCTGGACTCCAACTGTAATCCTCCGATCTCAGCCTCCTGAGCAGCTAAGATTACAGGCATGAGTCACCAGTGCCCAGACTAAACTGATCTTTGGAAGAGTAACCTAGATGATTTTTAGTCCATTCTGTACATTTCTAAAAATGCTTCTGTTTCCCTTTTTCTCTTTGCCAAGATTAATGATAACATTCCCATTTCCAAAGAAATTTAGTATTTCTGTAAGATTAACCAAATTAAATAATGTCTGCAGCCTTCTTATCTTGGACTTCAAGAACATGCTGCAAAAAATGTAGAGCAACATGACTACACAGGAGACAGAAACAATATATTGTTGGTTGTATATCATTTTCCCATTCTGAGCCTTTCTTCTTTCAAATGTAGGATGAGGAATTAAGTTACAGGCTTTCTAACATTTGCTACAGGTCTGAAGGTCCATGTGTCTCTGCCTTAACCCTTCCAGGCATATTTTCTGAGGTCCTGACGTGTTTTGTGAGTTCCAGCAGAACCAGTTCCAGCTAATCGATGCACTTGACATCTAATTTCTGCCTTCTATTCTCCTTTCATTGCAGGTTGGTTTCTACCTGAGATTCTCTTTCATTTCTAAGCTCAAATTGTTGTACAAGATTCCTTTCACCAAACACTCTCTTGTACCTTCCACCTACAGTGATAATGGTCTCCAAAATGTTGCTTGAAACTTTTCCTATATGTCATGTAAGGTTTTTTTTTTTTTAATTGTAATGATTCTTATTTTAACTTAGCTGTTAGAGTTGGAACAAATGTATTGTCTTACTGACTTCTGCATTTTTCTGGAGCACCTTAAGAGTATGTGAAATGTAATAGGCACTCAATAAAATATCTGTGGAGATGAATGCCTGGTCTATAACTTTGATACATTGCGGATGGCAAAATGACCTTCTGTGAAAGAAAAAGCTCTTAGCCTTTTATTCTGATACCATTTTGTGGGTTATTTTTGATTCTTAAAGATGAAGTTTAATGATTTTTCGATTATTCTATGTGAGTATTAGCTCTCTCCTGACAGAAGATGAGGCAGAAAGACGACGCTAGTTGGGCTCTTTCTTTCCTCCGAGCCATTATGCTGAGAATAAGCTCTGAGTGATGAGGTCGCACCCCTGTGTCTCACAAAGAAACAGGCTGCCTCTTAGAAGTTGCCTGTCTTGAATCAGTCCCTGTAATCACCTCACACTTTCTACTTGATTAAAATGTGCACGGTTTTTCCATTTGCTTAATTTTTAACTAAAAAATTTGGATCCAGCTCATCTAAAAGATGTTTGTGTCCCTCTTTCCCCTTAAAATGACACTCCATCATGTAAAGGCTGGTGGCTGGAAGCTGAGTGGCTCTTTCTCAGTGCCACAGTTTCTGGATATATGTTGAAACAAGGGCAGCTGTTGTGTCCTATTGCTCCTTCATTCTTATGATTACGATGGAGGCTTTGTAGAGTCACTGGGATTTGGCATGTAAAGGGTTCTGATAGAATCATCTCATAGTTTGGGAGCCTCTGGCTATGATGGCTGAGCAGCTAAAGTATGTAGAAATTGGTGCTTTGTTTGCCCTGAGTCCCAGAGCCATCTGCACCACACAAAAAGCAATGTGAACTCAGTCATTTGATATAAATATTTTAAAAGTTTACTTTGGGTATGCATTTTAAAATTTAAATTTAATTTTTTTAAACTTCTTAACTGTAAGCCTCTCAAATCACTCGATCCTCACTACCCTGGGTCTTATGGTGCTAACCATTGTCTTCTGCTCACTGTAGTCCCTTTGATAAAACCAGAGATTATCAAAGAGGCCCTTGTCAACAATCAACAGCACACAGTGCCAAACCCCTTCAATGTTTAAAAAAATTGTGTTCATTAAAGAATATTGGGGCTAGAGTAAATAGATAGGATGTCTTTAGTGCTTTCTGTCTGGTGGTTGTTTTTGTTAGTCCCATAAGCTTTAAACTGTTTATTTGTCAGTCCATTATAGCCATGTGATGAGTTATAATTGATGCCTTTTTATAAGCTATTTGTTAAATGCTAAACATTTTTCAACAATTCTGAGGTGGTAGCATGCATGAACTCTCCACGCAGGTTCTCCTGATTGAAGATGTCTGTGGCAATATGATTACATTGCAGTGTATAATATTTATGAGCTCTCTTTATAAAGACCAATGGCTATTTCTGGTTCTCAAAGCAGGAAGATGGTTGGGAACTCATCTATATTGGTATTGAAGTTAAGAGTAGTATAGGCTTCCCAGACTTACACATTAAAATCCACTACACAGATCTCAGATCTGATGAAAAAGCAAGTAGGAGGTGTCAGAGAGAGACTGACAGAGACAGAGACAAATACACTTTTACCTTAGAGCTTAGAAAATGGTGCTTGTTACTTTCTTGCTCCTGTAGTCCATGCACAAGATTAAAATATAGGGTATAGGTGCTGTCATAGCTCATCTGGCAGGGCAGGTGACGGCACATTTGCTTGTTTTAGAGTCATTGTACTCTCTCTAGAGATTAGTCGCATTAGTTCAATCTTGGAACAATTATGTACTGAATACGGCGTTAATGATTCTTCTAAGTACTAGTAACTTGAACTAGCTTGAACTGGTTTATTAAACCATGTTAGTGGAGAAGCAGATACTAAATGTGGTGGGACAAGTCTCATGCATGGTTTTAGGTCTCTTCCCCCCACATACATTTCTTTCTCTCTCCTGTCTCTCATTTCCCTCGGTCACTTTCTTTGTATTATTTTCTCTATGTTTCAAAAGTCCTTTTCCTGAGTGGCTTTCTTCATAAGGTATGGAACTTAATTCCTGGATATTCTACATTCATATTTTCAAAACTTCACAACCATCTCTCTCTCTCTCTCTCTCTCTCTCACACACACACACACACACACACACATCTGGAGAGAGAAAGCCCATTGAACATCTAAACATTCAGCACTATGTGAGGTGCTATAAACAGAATGTGGGGAATCTGGAAAGAAAAGGATCTCTTTATCTAATGAAACACAATTAATGAGTAACAAACAAGAACCCCAGTTTTTCTAACATGGTATGTGTACATCTTGGATAACTATGACAAAGGACCGGGGTGTTACAACTGGCCCATAAAGCTTTTCTGTGAAACCTGGTGGAACAGAGCTAACCACTCTTTGTGCCTGTTACCATGCCACTTATGTCTGTCTGTCTTCCCTTGTAGCTGTAATGTCATCAAGCAGAAGCACCCAGGGTCTCATTGAAGCATTGTATCTGACCATACACGTGATTCTATACTGTCAACAAATGATTAATTTATAAATAACAAAAGGAGAAATACCTTCCTATCCCATTACAAACAGGGGTTTCACTTTGACCTTTCCTAAAACAGTGATAGGGAGGAGGGAATCTGGCTTAAGCCAAGGGTGATGAAGAGGCATCCGAGCTGCTCTGACATGTTTCAGTGTGAGTTTATCCTTCTCTTGCTCCTTTGCTCCAAGTCTATCTTCCTGGGCTACGGGATTTTTATTAAATTTCTGATATGTGAATGAATCACCATATAAAATATAAGCTCAGTCTTGAAGAAAATTACACAAACAAAATATTCCTGGAAAAACAAATGAGGCAAATAAGGCTCTTCCATAGTAGCTATATATAAGAAACCCCTCCATCTTTAAAATGTACTTGTTTCAGTAGCCTTAAGTGGTTTTTGTTGTTGGAATTTTAGTCATTTTTATGATTTGTGAGAAGTGGCATTTTATCTTGGTTGGTTATGAAAGCCTTTAAAAATCCTCTAAAATTAAGAGTATTTGAAGTCAATATAAAAAATGTCTTGAGATTTCTTTTATTCTTTTATGGGATGGAGCACGAAGAGGAGGGAGCGGGGAGGTGACTGTGATTAAAACCAGTGAGGACCATTTCTGGTACAAACACATAGAAACAATACCAGACACCACTACGGCACATAAAACCACATCACCCATAAATCCTTTGCCCTTCCTGATGCTTCTACAAAAACACATGAAATCATTTTGACTGATTAACAAAGCTATGCTCTGCAGGCTCTATTGACCCTGAAATTATTAGTAATACCTGAAGTATCTGCAATCATAAATCAGTAGCAGTGGCCATTATGAAAAGCAGGAAAATGTTGCTTAGAAAGAAAGAGGACAACGATTACTTTGGGTGGTGTTTGGAGTCATTCCATAGTATCATGGTTTCAATGACTATACAAAAATCTCTGTTATTCAACTCTTGCCAATGGAATGACTGAAAGTTCAACAGGGATTCTCAGACTTAGAGGAAGGTAAGCTTTTTACTTTCCTGGAAGTTCTCTTTATAGATGCTCAGCACAGGAAGTGCATAGAGGGCCACTGGTTCTCAAAACTTCCTTTTCTCTCTAGAGTCATCTACCTCACATCTATCCTTGACTTTAGACTGTCAGCCTTGGTTATGAAACCTTGTAGTTGTGGCTGAGTGCTAAAAAGATGGAGACAAATGATTTATCACTTAAGTATGTCGATGAGAACTACATTTGTGGAAATATTAAAACTCAGTAAGATTTCTGTATAGCAGAAGACATTTATTGTTTGGAACAACCTAACAGCCAACAGATGTGTATTAGGCTGACTAAAAGGTAGGAAATCCTAGTCTTACTAATAGCCACTTAAGTCCTTCTTCAGAAAGTTTCTCATCGAAACCTTCTCAACAATCAGAAGCCCCCCAACTTCACAGTGACACAAGGATGGGGATGATCTTGTAGGGGGCCACCTTTCAATTTCAGTGCTGTTTCACAGTATTAAATTGGTGTATTGGTATCATTTTTGTTAGCATCTGTAATTGATAACCATGTGGCTAAAATCAGAGTTAAAAATGGCTCATTAGATCTAATTAGATCTATTTAGTATTTCATTATTAGCAAATCTTTTGATTACAAACAACAGAAATTGCCTTCGACTAATTTAATTAAAATATTGCCATTGAGGTTTTATCTGAACCAGACTCCAGAACGTCAGAACGTGTATCTTTCTCCTATCTTGATATCTCTACTTTTGGGGGGGGGGGAGGGAAGTCCTGAGGCATGAACTCTGGACCTGGGTCCCGTCCTTGAGCTTCTTTTGCTCATGTCTAGTGCACTACCACTCAGCCACATTTCCATTGTCTATATTATCTTTAATCAAATTTCAAAACTGCTGGTTTGAGCTAACAGAGAGAACACCAATTTTTTTCTACCTGAGGATCTCCAGTTTGTTAGGTTCGTAATTTATAGGTAGTATAAGTTTATAGAAATTGTAATGTGACCCTCACAAGCCCATTTCACTCTTCTTCTTTCTTAAATCAGTCTGAGGTAATTTCTGTTGCTTACAATCAAAAGGAGTTTTAGTAATAAAATACTAACTACATCTAATGAACCAGTTTTTGTAAACTCTGATGTTTTAGCCACATGGCTATCAACTACAGCTGCTTTGATATGATGTAGGTACAGTAATTTCATTGTGTGAAACACCATGTAGATTGCAATGGTGTATTGTTTTCCCCATTTGTCCAATGAGAGTAATAATATTTTAACCAGGCAGCAGTGCTCATGCCTATAATCCTAGATGGAAGGTTGAATTTGAAGGCCAGCATTGGTAGAAAGATTTGTTAGGCTCCATCTCAAAAATAAAGAATAGTTGTAAGTGCCAGCCTTGGGCAAAGTAACCAAGTGAGGCCATAAGGCCTGAGTTCAAACCCCAGTACCATGCATGCATATGCACACACACACACAATAATAATAATAATAATAAGGCTAGAAGAATGTCTCATGTGTTAGAATGTCAGCCTAGCAAGAGTGAGGCCCTGAGTTCAAACCCCACTATTGAAAATAAATAAGAAATAATCTGATCTGTACCTTCTAGGGTTCCTGAAAGACCTAACCAGTGGTATACAAATACTCTATTTACTGTAGACATGGAACAATAAAAGATCTGTCTTTTACTTTCAACTTCTAGTCCAACCAGATACACTCTAGAAGATCAAATGAATTTTGAATAAATTTTGAGAGAATTTTAGAAAGCTCAGAGAATTCAAACAACAAAGAAATGACAAAGGTACATAATCAAGGGAGTAATTAAAATGGTTATGTGGAGTTTAAGAAAACGGAAAGGAAAAGGAGGTAAGGAAGGGAGAAAAAGACAAGAGAGGAGAAAGATGTAGAGAAAAAGAAGAGAAAGAAATGGAGAAGAAGGGAGGAGGAGGAGGAGAAGAATGAGAAGAGAGAAGAAGAAATTGTTGTTTTTATACAAACTAAATTTAGAAGAATTTTAGGCACAGATCTCCTTATAATGACTTAGAATACATCTATGTATATATCCACACTTGTAGATATATGCACATATGTAAATATCTCTATACATTAAAGAATATTTTTAAAGCTGCAACATTTCTTTTTTTCTTATTATTCCTACCATGTTTTTTCCTTTAAATATAAAAATTTCAAATAATTATTGTTATTTTTTCGGTCTGTCATGGGGCTTGAACTCAGGGCCTGGTGTTGTTCCTGAACTTCTTTGTGCTCAAGGTTAGCACTCTACCACTTAATTGGAGATAAGAGTCTCATGAGGACTTTTCTGCCCAGGCTGGCTTCAAACTATGATCTTCAGATCTCAGCCTCTTGAGTAGCTAGGATTACAGGTGTAAGCCAGCAGCGCCTTGCTAAATAATATTTTTGATTGATTTTGGCACTGCAATGTCACAGTTTAGCCAGTTTTCAGTATTGCTGGTTTGCTGAATTCTAAGAATATGTTAAGTCTATCACTAAATACTGCACTCAATAGGATTTAATTCCAATGAGTCCCAGTATTACATTTCAAATGTGACATAATGTTATGCAAATGGTCTATCTTGGGTAAATTGCCTGTTCTTTCATGTCAAGGAGTAAACAGTAGCACTGAGTCAACGATCTACCTTGTATTCAGGTCATTTCCACAGTACAGTACATTACTGGAAGCTGTAAGCACATCTAGTTTTGGTTTGCTTATTTTTTACTTAGTCTCTGACAATTAATGCTATTTATGGACTTGCCCCTCTCACACATGCACACATATACATACACCCTGTACATAATTATGAAGTTAATGGAAAATTCTTTGTATGGTGGTTTTCTACTTAAGCCTACAATCACAAACCATTTAATAATGAGAGAAGTGAAGTAAAAATTGGAATAGACAAATGTTTATCTAACTATAAAGACAATACAAAACTTTATTGGAAAAAAAACCTGACAGAAAGCAGAAGAAAAAGCTTCACTCAATAGATGCAAGATACCAGGAGATTTTTCTCATCTCTAAAAAGAATATGATTTCTATGCTACTGTAATTCAGGATCTCTTCTCTTACAAAAGAGAATCGTGAAGGTAAGCCCTGACAGCTTTGTAACATCTGCCTTCATCATCTAGAACATTTCTAATGACATCTGCAGCCAATACCTCTGATAATCTGGCAATTCTAAACTTCTCTAGGTTCTTTCACCCATAAGCTTTATCTGCCATGCACTGTTGTGTTCCTTATGACCCTCTCCCATCCCCAGAAGATGCTGTTGCTGATGGGTCAGCATTCTTGAAAGTCTCTCTCTCTCTCTTTCTGTGCTTCTCTCTCTCCATTCCCCTTGTCAGTGTTGGTATTGAACCTATAGCCTCACACATGAAGGGCAAGTGTTCTACCTTTTAGGCAAATATCTGGCCCCTACTTCCTTAGCCACCTCCATTTATCTCAACATGATTTTTCATTTGGGTCAACATGATTATGTGGAAAGTGAGACCTAGAGACTCAGCGTGCAGTTTGAAACCAACCTGGGTAGACAAATCTTTGAGATTTTTATCTTCCATTGATCAGCCCCCTAAAGAAGATGAAGCTGGAGATGTGGCTCAAGTGGTAGAGAGCTAGTTGTGAGCCAGAAAGTCTAACAAAAGCAAAGATCCTGATTTGAAGCCCCAGTTCTAGCACAGTAAATCAAACCAAACAAAACAAGACCAATAAATAAACCTTCACTTTTAAGATGGCAGCATAAATACTGTTTATCTTTCTTTTCTATACTGATGCTACTTCAGATAAAACAAAATAGATATGTAAAAGGAGAAAACAATAAACAAGAAGAAAAGAAAGGACACATTTTCTACAGAATCTCAGTAGAGCTTGGAAGTTGGAAATTCTGTATCTGTGAAGCAGGGACGAGATTGAATTGAGTCTGAGGTAGAGTCAGCTGGCACCAGCTCCCTGCTGGCTCCTATGTCTACACAACTATTGTCTGGCAGACAAAGGTTACATTTACATGGGGAAAAGCAAAGTGTCTGAGAATTTAAGTGAGGTTCTTCAAATAAATTAAACTAGCTTTGGGAAGGGGGGTACTGAGCAGTTACTGCAGGAAAGGGCACCCCGTATTACATGAATTCTTCCTATCACTAATTAGGTATCCAGAAACGTAACTACTGACTCTGCCAACTGATTTAGACCAAGCCCACACAATGTTCAGGTCAGATTTGTTGCAGGCTCTTAATTAAATGGACAGCAACCACCTAGAAATGTTAGAGAAAATCCTTGCTAGAAATATATAGCTTTGTGTGTGCAAGCCTAAAATATATATGGATACTTTAAATAAAGAAGAAAAATGTTCTCCCAGCAGAAAAAAAAATGATATTTTTGAGAACAGAAAAAAGTCTTAGAAAAATGTTTTAATTAATTTCCCTAGAGAGATTTGGAAGATATACTGCTCTAATAAAAGGAGAGCAGGCTTACTTACAAAAGAAGAAGTACAACCCAAATTAGAGTGTATACTTGGATCTGAAACTGCAAATAGGTATTTTCAGATATTTATACAAATTTTATATAGGTGATCAAGTCAAGAAAATCTCCAACAAAATTCTGCAGAAATGCCAGAAGACAGACTAACTGAAATACAAGTAGCAAGGCAGGGCGAATCTATCAGATTCATTGTCAGACTAACAAGTATTTCAGAAAAACACTGACTATTTCAGAATTCTATCTCATTAACTGGATTAGCAAACTGTCTGGGCTAGAAGCATTGGGGAACAATAAGGTGATATTTTCTTTAAAATAAGAGATCTATGGAAAATATAGTAAAATGATCATGTAGAAAATAAAACCCTTGAACTTAGCTCCAGACAAATACTCCATGAGTAGAAAAACCTGAATCCTAGGAAATGACAATATTACACATCATGTGGCTATTGAGTAATACCTGTTACATAATAATAATACAAATTCAGTTTATTAGTTTTAAACTTTTTGGAAGTATGTGTAAACAAATTAAGCAAGAACTTGTTGAGGTATTAAAATATAAACTTTGTACATTAGCATTGACTGAAATATAGAAATTTTTTGTATGCTTTCTATGTTATTTTTATTAAATAGAAGGTTTAAATTACTATACTGATTGTATTTAGAAAACTGTGGACACAAAGTTGAAAGGATGCATCTGAGACAAGAGATTCATAAATAAACTGTGACTACCATTTCACTCTCTGCCATATCGAGGTACATGTAGAAGAAAAACATAGGCCTCCCAAAGTCACAGACATCTTTGTGGGGGGGGGGGGTAAGGAGAAAGAAGAAATTCAATGGTGGGCTTGCTGGGTGACTGACATGTTAACTCCAGGATCCCCAGACTCAAAGCTAATTCTCTCTTCTTGTGGATTATTTCTACAAGCAGAACATTTGGCCCTTGCAGCACAGAAGAAAAGAGTCCGGGCCAGGAAAGAGTTCTGTGTGTTCTCCCAGTTCCCTGTAAGCCTTGTAATAGGAAAGGTATTATAATGTCCACTAGAAAAAAATGGACACAGAAAATGTGTGAAATAAAAGGAGGGTTGAAACTACCTGAAACTACAGTCTAGCTCCAACCTAGTTCAATTTGTTTAGATTACAGAGATTTTTTTTTGTTTTAAAAAATCATTAGGTTCTCCTGCAGGAAATAATATTTGCTTTCTTATTAAGTTATTTTAAATAACTTTCTGGAATATTCCAATATTTCTACCCTTCAGAAATAGATTTATATGTTGGATTTAATAGACAAAAATATTAAAATGGCTATTATGTATATTACATGAATATATAATGGATACAACCATGAAGGGTTTGAAATGTAATCAAAGACAAGAAAGAAAATGGCCATTTTAGGACTAGAAATACAAAGGATGAAGTAAAACAGAGTCTAGGTACTTTCCCATAGTCTTCTCACTAGGACATCTAAAAATCTTAGATATTATGTAAAAGATAAACATAATGTGAGTGAAAATGGAGAATAACTTGGCCTAAAGGATAATATAGCTGTGGCCTTCCTAGTTTTTGCTTTCTTTTATACATGCTAAACCTAACAGCAGCCAGCAACCCAGAAGCAATGAACATGGACAAACTAAAGAAAAGCCTTAGCAAAGCTTACATTTTCTAGCCCAATAACTGGAAAAGGGTCAGCCTAAAAAAAAAAAATCACTATGCCTTTAACACAGTATTTGCCAAATGCTGTGTGAGCACTAAACAAACAAAAGAAAATGCACACTTGTCAGCCACTGGCTCATGTCTGTAATCCTAGTTACTCTGGAAGATGAGATATAAGAATCAAGGTTTGAAGCCAGCCTGGGCAGATAAGTCCCTAACTCTTTTCTCCAATGAACCACCTAAAAGCTGGAAGTAGATCTGTGTCTCAAATGGTAGAAGGCCAGTTTTGAGAGTAAAAGCTAAGCAAGATCATGGGGTCCTGAGTTCAAACGCCATTATTAGTACACATACACACACGTACATGCACACACACACACACACACACACATACACATTGTCAGAATGTAAAAGCAACAGAAGTGGTGGAGAAACTAGTAACAGTTATAAAATTACATAGATAAGCAGTAAATTAAGGAAGTAGGGGATAAATAAATGTGAAGTTTTCATTTGTATCAAGAACTGACAGGTATCTTCAAAGTTATGGGGCAGGGGGGGAGTGCTTTTGGGGGAATATGAAGGAAAATTCCAAATGATAAAGGCTAAGATAAATTGTTCTCAGGTCTTGGAAGAAGGGAAAAGGGAGATAAGGAATTGTTAATGTTTTATTAAGTTTTCTGTTGTTGTTTCTTTGAAGTAACCCAGATTGGCCTTGAACTCATGATTCTTCTACTTCTTCTTCCCAAGTGTGAGGATTACAGGTGTGTATCACAACATCCACCTCTATTCTGTTATTGTAATCCTTTGGTCACCTTCTTATAATAAATGTGGAAAAAGTACTATTGATATAAACTATACGTAATTTAAAAGTATAAGTAATTTAAAATGGATATTCAAATGGAGTATATACAATAAGATAAGCTAGACTACATAGAGTTAAAAAGACAGTTGTCACCTTGAAATGCAGGGACAAGGTAGTCAACAATAGTCACACTTAACGTATTTTCCTATTCCAGGAGGACACCTTGATAGTTTTCAATTATATGTGCTTACAAAAAAAGCCAATATTGTCAGGGAGCAAGGATTGGGGAGGAAGAAAGCTGGGAGAAAAACAAGAGAGGAGGTAACAAGTTTGACAAGAAATGTACTCACTATCTTATATATGTAATTGTGTATCACTTTGACAACAGAATTAAATTTTTAAAAATCCAATACTTTTTACATACCCATTTCTTTGTTCTTTCATTCCATACAAATTAATATATATACACATAATATGTATACACACATATGTATGTATGTATGTATACACACACACACACACACACACACACACACACACACACACACATCCAAAGTTTAGAATGCCTTTTTTTGTTTGTATGGCCAGTGCTGAGGTTTGACCTCTGGGCTTGGGCTCTCTCCCTGAGCTTTTGTGCTAAAGGCTAATAGTGCTCTACCATGAGCCACAGCTCCACTTCTGGCTTTTTTGGTAGTTCTAATGGAGATAAGAATTTCATTGGTTTTCATGCCCAGGCTGGTTTTGAACTGTAATCCTCATATCTCAGTCTCCTGAGTAGCTAAGATTACAGGTTTGAGCCACCTGCACCTGACTAGAATGCTATTTTTATTGCACTAATCAGAAGAGAGAAAAATCAAGACATGGGGGACCACCAGTACTCACCATCAGTGACTACTAGTTGTGACTATAGAAATGAATGCTGGCTAACAATTATTCAAGTAAAACATAACAAAATGCAATGTTTCTAGGGGACACCATAAACTTAAAAAAACAAACACATAAATCATTGGTTGCTTTCTTTCACAGCTTTGTAGTGGAACAACTTTTGTGAATTTAGGATTCACAGTGGGCTTGTCTAATTTGTAGATTATATTGTTGTCTTTATTACCTAGAAGCCAAGAGAATTTCAATAGTGAATTAAAACTAATCTATTCATATTTCTTATGAAGAATATGTATATATGTCTTTTACAATACATGACATGGTTTATTTAATCATTTATTTAAACCACTGGAATTAATGGCACGGGCGTTTTGTTTAAGAGATTTAAGCAATGTTATGATTTAACATCCTATTCCACATTGGCCAGCCACTAAAATACTAACTGACATAAATTTAGTGCAAAATTGCCAGTTGTTTTAATTTGTGAATTGCTATCACTAGCAGAATGTGTGGCACAGCTGCTATTCAAGCTTAGAGGGATATTATTAACAGAATTTTCCCACATGATTAAAGACTATTGTAGAAGCAGTAGCCTAAAAATCAAGTCCACAAGCTGTTTTGCATTGCCATTGTTATGATATGATATTTGAAGAAAGACAATGCAAGGTGTAAGATATGTGTATATGTGTTGGTCTTTAGCTTCCCTTCTAAGAGCATGATTTCATTCTAAGATGCAAAAGATGCTGTTTGCTTTTTCTTCTGTGAAAATATTTGCTGTAGCCAGGTTCTGGTGGCTCACATGGACAATCTGAGCTACTTACGCTAGGATCTGAGGCTTGTGGTTTGAAGTCAGCCCTGGCAGAAAAGTTTATGAGACTCTTGTCTCCACTTAACTACCAAAGGCATGGAGATGTGGCTCATGTGGTAAGGTACCAACAAGCAGACAGTGCTTGAGCCCTGAGTTCAATATCTAGTATGAGCACAAAACCAAAAAAAATACAAATAAGTACATAAAATATTTGCTGTAGATTCAGGGTAACAACAAATATATATTCATATCTACTCTTGTAAAACTAAAGTAGACACTGATACCAAACACAAACATGACACCTTGGAACTCGTTTATTTAAAAAAAAAAAGAATGTCCTTGCATGTCATTTGGATTCACAAGACCATCGAAATTATTTACACGTGAAAAGTGTATTGAGTCTAATCCCTTATTTTATAAAATGAAAACTGGGTGTTATACTGGGTTCTGTAATCCCAGCTAACTCAAGAAGTAGAAGCAGACGGATATGAGTTTGATGCTAGTCCAGGTAAAATTAGCAATACCAAATCTCAGAAAAGAGAAAAACAGAAGTGTTGGGGGCCTAAATCAAGGGGTAGAGGCCCTTTTATGCAAAAGACCCTGGGCTCAAGCTCTGGTATCACTACCAACAATCACAGAAACGAAACTGAGTGGAAATATTTTTCTTCCTGATATTTATAGCCTTATAAAATTTTTAAAAAGGGGGCAAAAGCAACACTTCAACAAGCAGGCACAAAATGAATTGGGATTACAACAGGATTGTGATCTGCCTCCTTATCCCACTGTTTTTTTTTCAATCTCCCAGGTATCTGAATGTGTATCTTATAGCTGTGTCTATCAGAAGCTTGGTGCAACTGGAGCTTAGCAGTGCTGTAGTTCCCTGTGGGACAAGCTGATGACAGCAGCCCCTAAATCTATGCAATGGATTATATCAGAAAGTCTGTCAATATTTGCAGATTCAAGAAGAGGCCACATTTTAAATTGGTATCTTAATTTATCAGGAATTTCTTGAGAATATCTGTTCCAGTACTGAGTCAATGAAATGGTTTCCCACTGCTCTGTTGTTTTACGTTTGTTTCATTGAGAGAAAGTATGTGTGTGTATGGTGTGTGTGTGTGTGTGTGTGTGTGTGTGTGTGTGAAATAGACTGAGAGAAGCAGAGCGAGAAAGAGAGAGAGAGAGAGAGAGAGAAGCTCCACTTTGCAAAGCAACACTGTAATGGCTAGTGAGAATTCAAATTTGAGAAGCTCAGCACTGTGTTTTCTAGAAGCTCCTTCCCATTCTTTTTCTTCCTCCCCTCTCCTTAACCCCTCCTTCCAGTATTTTAAGGATAAAGAATTGATTTTGTTCAAATTGTTCAGTGAACATACAGTTGCTTTACCATTTTTCTAGAAAAATTCATAGTGTGAGTTCTTCTAAGCTTTGTTTTATAAGGTATTATACTTCATAGAAGCTATTCCCAACTGACATATCAGTTTGGATAGAAATGAAATAGGTAAGCATTTACATGCTTATCCTATAATTCTTTTAATAAATAGTATTAAAGGTATACTATTCAATAGACATAGTCAATATAAATTAATCAGAAAAATTTCTCTACTCTTAGTAGCTCAGAGCCATCTCTAACAGAGTATGTGGGAATTAACTCTAAGAAATAGATATCCTTTTTTTGTTTTGTTTTTAGGAGCCAGTTTGTAACCCAGACCGACCAGAGATTGTTATGTAACCTTTTTAGACCTGGAACTCACCAACTTTCTGCCTCAATCTTCCTATGCTAGGATTACGGGGGTGTGCCACCCTGCCTCAAGATTTTAAGTACCATTCATATTGTATCTACTTCTTGGAATATGCAGGCCTAAAATTGGGGGATGTTTTGAGCCAAGTTAAGGGCTAGTGGAAGTTGTTCATTCTTTCAAGTCCTATATGATCCTAGACAGTTTATAGTAAGGGTATATTGCAAATAAAAATGAGTTTATACAGAAATTAATTCAGCTTCACTGGTTAACTGTAGCTCCGGCATAAAGACAATCCTCTGTATGGGAATGTTGATGAGAATGAGGAGTCCTACAAACACTTGATATAAATCCTGAATTTGGAACTTGTTTCAAAATCAAGAAAAAGGTTAGCTTGGTCAGTGCTGTCAAGAACAGACTCCTTCATTGTTCCCTGGCAGAAACTCAGAAAACCAATTCAGCAACTTAATTAAAGCCTCACAGGAGAACACGTCCAAAACTAGGCAATTGCTGGCTGGTGAGATGTCCTTCCCCATTGGCTTCTAGTTCACATCAATGTCTTAAACTACTTCAGTAGCAGAGGGCTCAAATTTGGTGTTTTGGGTCCTCAATTAAGTGTTTTAAGCAGACAGCAAAGTAAAGTTGCTTAAAAAAATCATTCCCAGGACACACAGAGGGAAATTGTTACTTCTCAAAAGTCTAAAACAAAGTCTGGTAACATACAGGTTTTTTTTTTTTTTTTTTTTTTTTTTTTTTTTTTTTTTTTTTTTTTTTGCCAGTCCTGGGCCTTGGACTCAGGGCCTGAGCACTGTCCCTGGCTTCTTTTTGCTCAAGGCTAGCACTCTGCCAGTTGAGCCACAGCGCCACTTCTGGCCGTTTTCTGTATATGTGGTGCTGGGGAATTGAACCTAGGGCCTCGTGTATCCGAGGCAGGCACTCTTGCCACTAGGCTATATCCCCAGCCCAACATACAGGTTTTTTTGTTTGTTTTTGTTTTATGAGAGAAAAAAAAGACAGAAAAAAGCTATGAGGAAAGCTATGAGAGACTTGCCTTGAGTAAAATGTTCTAATTAATATTAAAAATGAAAACTAGTAGAGAATAATATTTTAGACTGAAGAGTTATGTCACTAGAGAGGTTTCTAAAGCAAGAACTGAATTAGGCAATCACTATTCTTCTAATCCTCCAAATATGAAAAGAAATTCACCTGGAAGTATATGATCTATCTAGAGTTTCCAAACACACCAATAGATGCATATCTCTTTTGTTCAGATGCCAATGCACCATCAGTGAAATTTTACTATCTTCTCAAACTGCATATGCATCTTCTGGTATCAATTATTCAGAGTAGCTCATATTGGCATTGAATTCTAGGGCTGGTCATTGTTTTATTTTGCTGTTGATCCTTTTCTGTGATAATCTTCTTTAAGGAAATATTTCTACCTTACAGAACCCAGGATCAAGCAATTTTATATGTGTAAGCACTCACTGCAGAAATTTAATCTGTTTTCTGCTCCACAGTGGTTAATTTTTCATTTACGTGACACGTTATTGAAGAGAAATTCCCAATATGTTCTGCAGAAACAGATACTTCATTGGGTAGATATCACCACCATTTAAAAGTTTTATGTTAAATGTATACTTAGGGAAAGCTAGAATTATTCCTGTTTCGTGAGTGCACATTTTTTTAATAATATGCTCTGTAGTCAGTTATCGGACAAATAACCTGCACTTTAATAGGCATTGCAGACATTAGTTGCCATTTCTACTAAACTCAGTAAACTCTAAGAAACATTTTAATGAGCATATTTGTATTTTTCAAGAAGATCTATTACATAGATTTCATCAGCATATAAAAATGTTATCTTGGGGACACTGGAAGTTTCATATGTATTTCTAAATTACAACGCATTCCCTGTCACTTTCACATGAGGCCATTCTAATTTTCTTTTTTTAAAGTCATAATAATATAGATTAAGTGATGTTTCACACTTTTTGCAACTTGAATTAATGATGCTATTTATGCAGAACCTGATTGGATGGTTGCCTCACACCCCATAACATTATTCACTAGAGGCTGCACCATCATAAAGAAGGAAAATATTATTTACACTCTACCCCAATTCTCAAGGGCTTGGTGTAAATTCTACCCAGTAAAATGTGTTTAGTTTGTTTCTGTCTTCCTTTGAGGCTCAAAATACAGGAGCAGGCAGCGGGAGTGCTCAGAGACTCAGCTTTTGTAGGGTTTACTCCTGAGCACCTGCCGTGCTTGCCCTTGATCTCTGAAACAACCGTGTTCTCAGCCCTGGAAAGCCTTCATCCAAGAAACAAAACTGGCTCCTGCCATGGAACTTCAGCTTTAGGAGTTCAGCTTTGCCTCCTAGCCCCAGGAGGGCCCAACAATATCAGAGGGCCAGGGCTGGATGAATTGTATACAATGAATATTTTTTTTCTCAGAGCAGCTGTGAGCATTCAATGAGAAATAAGCACCAAATGAAAACTCTGGTGTTCCCAGAAGTGCTTAATTTGACATCTAGAAGCCATGTCTCAGCGTGAATATGAGCCAAGAGCAAAGTTCAGACAGTGATCGTGTGTTTGGTGTGAACGGCATGGATCCAAAGTATCAGAAGGAAAGGAGGAGCTGAGGTCCAGAAAGGGAGGGAATAGGGACAGCATTCCAACCTTAAGGATCCCTTGACCCTGTTTTCTGTCATCAGAGAGAATCTGAGTCAGCAGCAAGGTTAGCAGGCCAGACACCACCGCAGCCATGGGCCATGATGATTTAAACCATTGGTGACTGTGCCTGTCGTTATCTTGGCTCAAGGATTGTAGGAAGAGAACTTTTTAGTACCTTCTGGATGGGTACCTGTTCCTGAAGTCTAAGCTGAATTTCAGTTTAGCATTTTGGATCTGGAGGTCCCCTATGCTGCTGCTATCCAAAAGCTGATACAGGCCAGCCTGAAGTGAGACATTAGTTTCCTGTAAAGGGGAAATCCTATGACAGGAAGCAAAATTGAATCATTCTAGGTGAGCCCCAAAGAAGCCACTGGAATAATGTGACTCTTAAGTAGAACCTAGATGCAAAGAAGAGTGCAGTTATCTTAAAGGTTCAAGTAAAATTCAGTAGAGGCTCCTTGGGTTCCTATCAGTTTGGTCTTGGTATTTTGGAGAAAATAGGCTAGGTTAACATGTCTTGAAACTCTGCTTAATTGGTTCTATGTCATCATCCACCTCATTTCTGAGCTGTCGCTCATAGACTAAGCCAGACATCAGTTTTAGTTCTTTTGTCTTTTTTTTAAGCAACAAAATAATCACAACTGCAATGGGACCACACAAAAGAAAGAGAAACAAATACCACTGTTGTGCCAAGTGGCGAAACCACCACCAAGAAGATCACCGAGACTCAGACATTCCGAAATGCAAAAGCTAGGCAAGGCTTTATTTAAGCGAGCTGCAACTCGGGCCTCGTCCTACCCACCGACACAGCGGAGGTTAGGAGGGAGCCTCAAGCTGCGTTTATACAGAGCTTATAAAGGCAAAAGACAAAGTTACAGCAATCAGGGGTTTAGGCAAGCAAGATTATGGGTACAAATCTGATTGGCTCAGGGCTCCAGGTATTCTAGGGGTGGTTAGAGTTAAGCATTCCCAGTCGTTAGAGTTCTCGACCTGCTGGGCCCAAATAAACTTGTCCTGGGTTTGCTCACAGGGCCTGCTTATCTTCAGGTTCACGTGGAAAAGTGGGGTTCGCGTGATAAAGTGGGGCCTGACTTCAAAGTCTGGCACTTCACCACTTCTCCCACCGCAATGTTCCCCTCCATCCACAAATAAGTACATCTCCAAAGGAAGCAGTCTGGATCCTGTACAGCTCTAATGCAGTCAGTTCTGAATTAGGTAGTCCTCTTCTCTTACACAAAGCATAAGAAGGCTGAAAGCAGCAAAGAAATATCCACAATCTTCACATCACAGCAGAACATAAGGTGCTCTTAAAATCACCTTGTTCTTCTTGCTATGGGAGGTTAAATGCCTATAAGTATTTTTAAAGATAATAAAACTTAATCCCATCCTTTCTCTTCATAAGATAGTGTTTTGTTCATAAGCTATACCCTTCTGAACACAAAAGATGATGCTAAGTGAAATGAACTCCATGTTTATGGAAACGACTGTTATATCACTGTTGTAATTACTTTCAACATGCGATGTGAAACCGTAGCTTCTATTGTTGATGATCCTCTTGTATCCCCTTTCTGTGGTTGTACCTGAACTATCTCTGTATCTTATCTCAGTACATTGGAAACCGTGCATACAGGTATTAGAACTAGGAAACTGAAAGGAAACTGAAAGACACAGGGTAAAAACAACAAATGATTACAAAAGCAATATTTTCAAAACTGTTTAGTGTAAATCTACTGAACAACTCATGGGGGGAAAGGGAAAGGGGGAGGGGGGAGGGGGGAATGAGGGAGGAGGTAACAAACAGTACAAGAAATGTATCCAGGGCTGGGGATATAGCCTAGTGGCAAGAGTGCCTGCCTCGGATACACGAGGCCCTAGGTTCGATTCCCCAGCACCACATATACAGAAAACGGCCAGAAGCGGCGCTGTGGCTCAAGTGGCAGAGTGCTAGCCTTGAGCAGGAAGAAGCCAGGGACAGTGCTCAGGCCCTGAGTCCAAGGCCCACGACTGGCCAAAAAAAAAAAAAGAAATGTATCCAATGCCTAACGTATGAAACTGTAACTGCTCTGTATATAAGTTTGACAATAACAAAAAATTTTAAAAAAAGTCTAAAAAAAAAAAGAAAAGGTCCTTACTACTTTCTCTTGTTTTAATGTCTTCCAAAAAATTCCTAACATAATTGAAAACATAATTCTCATATTCATATACTGATTGTCTTTGGAGATGAGACTTTTGGTAGGTGACTAAGGTTAGATGAGGTCTTGAGGGTGGGGCCTCATGGAATTAGTGGCTTTAAGAGTGGAGGAAGAGGAAGCCAGGCTCTCCTGGGCTACTGTCTCATCATGTGATAGCTGCTCCTATGATAGAACCCAGCAAGAAAGACTCTCCTGAGAGGTGACAATCCACCATGCACGTCTCATACTCCATCCCTGAGAGTCAAATCAACTTTTGAGCTTCATAAGTTACCCTGTCTCAATTCAAGCAGCAGAAAATAGACAACGACCACGTGATCTTGTAGGGTTTTTATTTTATTTCCTAAATAAATTACCTTTGCTAGTAAGTATTTGCAGCATATTAGCTTAAAAATACATTGAGGGAACATTAGTTACCTCCTTACTTTTCTTTAAATTTTACCTTTGTTCAAGTGATTGTTACCCTTAGGAGATGTTTCTTGCAGCAGAGTCAGGAGATGTGGATGAAAGGCCCATGCACAGATGCATGGGAAGGGCAAGGATACCCACAAGCAAGGCTGAGGTACCAGAAGGCCCAGCAGCAGCAGGAAGGTGTTTGCTTCCTAAGTGTGATGCACAGGAAGTTGGGGGAAAGCATGGTCAATGACCAGAAAATAGAGGAAGACTGTGTAGCTGGAGCTGGAGCTCTGGAAGGGCCTGGGAAACAAATTCCAAACAGATGGGGACATGGAGGAAACATTCCAGTCTCTTCTAGTGTCTTCTCTGACCTCCCAAAACTTGAGTCTGATTGGCAAGGGAATCCAGAGAAGCAGCCCACAAAGACTGACTTGCTAGATGCCATGTCAGCACAGGTGAAAGCAGAGAATATTTGGGACAAACAAATGGAGTCTAAACTTTGAAGCATTTCTTCAGGCTGCTCTCATTGGTTATTTTTCTAATGTAACATTTTTCATTTATTTTATATAAATATAGCCAAGGATGAGAAAGACTGTGATCTAAATAACCCAGAGAAGGACAGAATGAGTGACATTGGCCAACACACATTATACTCTTGGTCTGACATGTTGAACAGAAATCCCTTTGTATAACTGCCAGAAGATAATTGTTTAAATAAATTAAAAATAAAAATATCAGAACAAAAATTCCAAATTTCCTTAGCTAAATATGATTTGGATAGCTTTCTCAACTTGTTTCCCTGTCATGCATGCAGCAAGCTTTTGGGTATATACAGCTTTATTGATTTAGCTAGACCCAATGCTGAAATCATAATTATGACAAAATCTTAACTTTTGAAAGAATTAAGATAAATATTGATTTTGTAGACCTATATATCTACTAATCTTCGAATTTTATCAAGTAACTCCTCTTAATGGCTTTATTAAATAATCACAGACATTAAGAACATTTAGAGAACATTGATTTGTTCTAAATATGTATTTATTACTTCTGATTGAATTACCTTATTGCTGTTCCAAAATATGGTAAATTTTCCAACTGGTCTTTGTTTAGTTCCATGAAATTAAGCACTGGATTTTTGTGCTATCCATCTCACTTTTCTATCTCTATTCTGTATATTTTCATTTTTTATTATTAAGCATGGTAAAATTCAACTAAAATTTCTGTAAATACTTTGATTTACAATACATCTTGTAGTAACATTTTAATACTATTTTATCCTTATTATCTTCAAATAATATTGGACCCATTAGGGACATACTCAAAATAACACAGGTTAAATATCTTACTATAGATTTACTAAAGCAATCTATCTGTTGGACACCATTGTTGTACACAATCTTAATGGCTGGCATTTACTGAGACTTTAATACATGCTGGACATTGTGCTAAATATATAAAAAGAATTGTTTTATTGATCGTCACAATAGCTCCATCAAGCAGGTTTCATCATTGTTATAGTTTTTCTCCTCAAATGAATTAAAGTGAAAAGCACGCAAATTACTTAAAATCGGTCCATACTTAGTGAGCAATAATTGGTAATTTACCTCCAAGGAGTATATATCCAGAAGCCAGGCCTTTTCATATCAACAAATACCTGGTAATTTACAAAACTAGTAAAAAAAAATACACCCTCAGTGAGCTTATAGGCTATAGCGTATATTGTAGATGGACAACCTAGATAACTCATGGATCAAATCTAGTTTGCTGCCTGATTTCACAAATAAGGTTTTATTGGAACTCAGCCACACTCACTAGTCTGTTTATTGTCTGTGAGTTATTTGTATGCTAGAAAGGCAGAACTGAGTAGATATGACACTGAATAAAGCAAGGATTAAATATTGCTTCACACAAAGCACTTGCTAACCCCTGACATAAGTGGCCATCCATTGGTGGAACAGATTCATGTTTTGGCCCTTATCATTGCCAGTCTTGGAGTAGGTCTGCAGTACCTATGTGTTGGGTCATACACAGGTTGTGTAAATCTCCATCCATGGCTATGAGAATCAAGTGTAACTCCACTTAATATCATCTTTAGTGGTTGAGAGATTGCCTTCAACATCACTGTGTCAACCAAAGGTAGTATAGCATACAGCAAAGATCCATTTACTGGGGGTAGTTAGCACAGAACTTTGCCTGGGAACTCAGTACTAGGCTGGAGAAAGCTAATACTGGATCTATGCCAATGGCTTCTATCTTCAGAACAATGCACACAGACAGAACCTCCCAGAAATCTTTGGTGCCAGGTGCCAGCCCTTGTCAGTTATACTTCTAGTTTTGTCAGTATTACCTATTGCTCTTCTTAGGTTATATGTTTTCCTCCACAGAGGCTGACCATAGTAATGAGGAGACTGAGGCTACTTTAGAAGACCCAGAGCTGGGAAGAACTCTATAATGTCCAACCACAGGATGTTGATGGTAGATAAAGTGTGTCTGGTCCCACCTCATTTCAGCTGCCTGTGGGAGCTATGACTGGATGTAGGAAGTATGAGTAGATAGAGCATGTGGAGAAAGACTTTTCTTTTAAACCCTGCAAAGTGGAACAGCCCTGCTATTTCCCAGGTCTTATTTACCTCTGTTTCTCTGTGGCTTGTCATTCCTCCAGGACAGGCACAGTCTCCTATTTTCTTAAGGGTTAGTGAGAATCTGCTTGCTCTTGGTTAATAGAGAAGCCATTTTAAAATGTAGACAGATTTCTAAAGAACTCATCTCTTTGGGAAAATTTCAAGCATTTATAAATATACAATGCAAGATTAAGTGGCAAAGGGCATGCTCAGAAAAGTAATTACCAGACCCATCCCCATTGAATACTCTGAAAGCTCAGAAGAATCAAACATCAAAAATAGGGACAAGACTACAGAGACCAGAAATGTTATGACTATAATCTCCATAAGGTTTTGCCAGATGTGTTGATTGGTCATAGTGAATACTTTGCTTAACACAGCTTTGGCTTTATTTATTTTCTTATGCATTTCTAAATTACCAGAGCTTATTAAATATGCAACATTGGGCTCATTTCCTAAGGGAATAGATTACTCGTGCCATAAATCAGAGCTATGTAAAATCCAAAAGGAAATAATGTGTTGATCAGGGATGAGAGTCAGGAAGAACTGAAAAGGTGAAAAAGAAAAGTGAATTATCCACAGGAGGGGCACCTAGGCTCTAAATCTAACAAAATTTAACACCTCTGGATAGAAATGAAAGTGTGTCAGAGGGTAGTCTCAATTAGGGCCAAAGCACAGGAAAAGTACAGGAAAAACACAGATTCTTGACATGAAGCAAATCATTTGGGAAAATTAAAAGACATTTTTTAATCAAGTGACAGATTGTCAGGTTGGAGGTATAACTGTAATTGTACTTCTCAAATTTGCTAATTTTGATGATCATCTTTATCATTATTTAGATTATCTAGTTTAATGTGAAATCAAAATTTCAATCTCCTTCCTATTTAAGTTTAAGTCTCCTGTGTGAGGATCTGTCTGAATGATTTTTGCTTACTGAGGCTTCAATTCCTTCCTGTAGACTGTGATAATCTTTAGTCCATAGCTCCTAGAAATTCCTAATTACTATTAACCTGTCTTAGTTAATTTCCTCTAGGATCCTTATTATTAAGTTCTCAAGAAAGCATAGACTTCTTTTTAAAATAAAGTTTAAGAGAAAGAAGTAAAAACATCATTTTGGAAAAAGATGAAGACTGTTCCTTTATTTTTTTATTGTTCCTCTTATCAGCAGCACTGACAAAGTAAGTCATCCTAGAAAACCATTCCCTTGACTCTTATTTGCTGTGATAAACTTCCTAAATCTGCCATTTTTACCATCCTTTCCCAAAGTGGCCATTAGAGATATTCACTAAGTGTGAGTGAAATGAAAGATTAAGTGCTGCTCAATAATAAGGCTTGGAAGAAGCCATTGTTTTCTATGAGTTCCTTCTGGACACAGACAATGGCTGTGATGTGAATGTAAAGTGTCTTCTTTGTATACACAAATACCTGTGGTTGATTACAAGCATCATAAGGAATAAGAATCCAGTGAGCACTTCCCTCATTTTAAGAAGCCAATTGTATCCCCTTTACTCCTTGTTCCTTGCCATCAACTAGATGCAGAGTTGCTCTGGCTTTGTGGTTCATCATCTCCTACTAGCACCTTGGGTTTTCCCACTTCTGAGCTAGAGCCAAAGCAACACACTGTGAATTGAGAATATCCAACCACACTGAACCTAATGAAGATGGAAATCTAATGGAGAGGCACACTGGATTTGAGGAAATCAAAACTTCTAGACCGCACAGCCTGTGCCATCAGCAGAGGTCAGGTGTTGGAGCTCATCCACCACATTTCTAGAAGGGAAACAGTGGCTTGTCAGTTTTGCCCTTCAAAAGCTCTTTATCACTCCACTCTCTGAGGCTGTAGTGCTGTCAAATCTGCACTGAACCTGGAAAGACAGCTCCCTATGTAAATGAGATTTATCCACAAAAATCTTAAAGTAATAGAGGTCACATAGAAAATGAACAAACATTGACTATTAACATTAACACTGTTATTCATGTGAACCAGATTTTCACTCTTATTGAGTGAAACCAATGTGGGGCTAAAATCCAAATCAAAGCTATGTCTTTCACATAACAGATGATAGCTATACCAGTTGTACAGGTGTTGGGAAAATGGAGGAGAGTGAAAAAGGAATAGGCCAGACTCGATCATCAACAGGTGAGGGCTGTTTATTGAGAACAGCAAGGGTCACAGACCTTCCTTGGGGATTGGAGATTGTGCGAAGGAGTGAATTTGGGACCAGGCTTATGTGGGGTCTGAGCAAGGAGACAGAGGTTATTGAAAGCTCCACTAGGTCTCACAAGTTGGGGCTTTTCAGTTTGGCCCACAAAGGGTTGGTGACAGCTGGGCCTAGGTGCATATCAAAGCAGGTTCCCATATGTTGGGGCTTTTCCTTTGGCCCATAAGGGGTTGTTTACAACTGGGCCTAGTTGAAATATTGTGCCTGCATATCAAGGCAGGTTGCCATGCTGAGGTTCTGCCTGGTGTCTGTATGGGCTTGAGGCAATAGGGTGGGGGTCAATCCTTCATATTCCATCGTTGGATACATAGAATGGGCCCAGAGGGGAGAGGCAAGTCCTTCAACAGGCAATCTTTATTTATTTACTTTATTATCGTTATTCCTATTGTTTCTGACAATACTGGAGTTGAACTGAAAGTTTTGTGTTTGCTAGGCAAGTATGAAATCACTTGCATGGAATCTCTAGCCCTTCTAGCTTCTGTTGTTTTTCAGATAGGGTCTTGTACTTTTGCCTTGCTTGCTTGCCAAGCCATAGATAATCCTCCTTTTCCCGTCATCTTCTGGATAACTGGGATTATAAGAGTATGACCTCTACCTGGTCCCCCATGACAACCTTTAAAAGTGGCTGATTCTCATAGTTTTCTGTTATGTTATTGTTTTTGTTTGGATGTTTCTAGCCTTATTCCCTATGTAATTTCTCTGTGGCCAATATGGGAGAAAAATAAGATTTTAAATATAAGAATTGCATGTTTCTATGAAATAGTAGAAAATGTTTCTTAAGAGCATGAGGGCATTCAGATATGTCTAGGGATCCTATTTATCCTTCATCTACATTTTCTTAGAGTGTGTCCTTATGAAATCAGAGAATCCAGAAATGACGCAGAAAGGTGTTGGGGGGGGGGGGGGCGAGCAGAGGAAAGAAAATAACAACATGTGTATTCAATTCATGAGAAAGCAATATCCAGGTTACCATATGGACTGCCAACACTGAAAACCTTCCTCTCCTCTCAAGGGGAGGGGCTGCTGAAAGACCCAGGGATGGCTGCTGGAGTAAAACCATATGCTTTTGCTTCCCTCTGGAGCAAGTGTTTTCCCTGGCTGACAGGCTTGTGGCCTTGAGGGCTGCCTTTTCTTTCTGAGCCTTTGTGAATGGTAATGTCTTCGCGACTCATTAACCTGGGGTAGTTGTTTTGCTCTCCGAGCCCCAAGACGTTCCATCAGGATGAACTGGGGCAAGGAAGCCTCGGGAAACACACCTGGATCTCTGGGCAGTCATCTGGAGGCCATTGCCTCCAGGTGTTTGCCAGTGGGAACCCATTGAAAGTCAATGCAATTTAGAGCAATTGCTCTGGCAGTGGAAATTAACCTGCAGGAATCTGTCCTCAACAGGTATATTTTAGGGCAGTCTTAGCAGCATCTTGCGCTGTGGAGACAGGACCTTGACTACCAGGTGTAGTGCAGGGGGCTGGATAATTGGAAGAGGCAGGAAATCAGTGCAGAGAAGATGGCCAAATTGCAGGTCAGCATGAGTTGGATAATTATTGGTTAACCCTCTCCTGACCGTTGAATAAAAACTATTTGTACAGTTGAAGAAGCAGAAAAAGCATCACTAAAGAAAAAGGATTATCACCATTACTTAAGTACATTTTTTCTTTCTTCCTTTCCTTCTTTCTTTTCTTTTCTTTCTTTCTTTTTTTTTTTGGATGGCTTAGAATTTCAGCAAATTCCATTTGGTTTAATGACTGTTACTCAGAACAGACAATTGTCAGGAGCCTACAGTTCTTCAGGAAGGCACAAGTAGTGAATTTAAGTGCTTGAAAGCCTCCTGCTTCAGAAACAAATATAATTTTACCTGGGGTGTTGGTTCGTTCCATTTCTGTTGAAAAGATACCTTCAAAGTGTTAGGTCTGCCATGGGAAAAATGGCTCCTTCCTCATTGTTCTTCCTGGGTGCACAAGTGGTCTTTTCCCTAGAAGTCCCCCTCCCACCAGCATTCGATACCCAGGTAACTGGCATACCAGGGGGCAGTGGGAGGTTCCCCAAGTCTCTGAGGTCTTCACTGTGGCCACACTATCTCGTACTCTATCATTAGTTCCATCAGTCTCCATCATTAGTCCCATCCCTTGTGTTGCCCCTGGCCCTTTGTCCTTTGTCCCTTTGCCCACTTCTTTTCCCTTTCCCTTCCCCTGCATCCCTTGCACCTCCTGCACACCTCCATCTTGTACAGGCTGGCAGTATGCTTTCCCTCCCAATAAACTCTTTTCTGCCTGAACCATGTGGCGGAATCCTTTCTGCTGAAGACAGACTGCAGAGAGGGAGTCTTTTCTTCCTAGGTATGTCAATGTATATTGCTCTTTTATGTAATGTCTATTGTTCTTGTCATGTAAGTTAATTGGTTTAAATTACTGAAATTAAACCAATCCCACCCTAAGCAAATTTCTAGCTTTGGAAAAAAAATTTTCTACCAAATTCTTAATATGGATAGACTACCAATGACACTACCCATCAGTATGAATTGTGTAATATGGGTTTTTGGGGTTTTTATCTAAATTTTGTGACAGTCTTAAGAATGAATTTGAAATTGATATTTGTTGTAAGGTATCTCAGGTGTGAGAAACAGAGAAGCTATTTTTTTTTTTTTGCCAGTCCTGGGGCTTGAACTCAGTGCCTGGGAACTGTCCCTGAGCTTCTTTGGCTCAAAGCTAGCACTCTACAACTGGAGCCACAATGCCACTTCGACCTTTTTCTGTTTACGTGGTACTGAGGAATTGATACCAGGGCTTCATGAATGCTAGGCAAACCCTCTACCACTAAGCCACATTCCCAGCTAGAAGCCCTATTTTTAGAGATCAAATTGGGAATCAATATTGGAAAGCTGGTGACTGCAGGTAGACTCCTGTCACAAGGACTTGCTGCCCCTTGGATACACTTAACACTGTAAGAAAACTGAGCCATGAGAGCAGAAGAGGAAAGAAAGAGCAGAAAAACAATACCAACAAACCACGTCAACCACAATGGAGAGCTGAAGTGGGATGACATGGTGACTGAAGGAGAGCTAGGAGACAGGAGACATGGGAACACAGGCATGGCAGCCTAAATATGGTTCCTTCCAAGGGTAGGATGACAGGGAACTTGAGAGATCAAGGCACAGACAGATTCATTAAGCTATCATCAGAGTCCTCAACCCTGCCTCTAAGAATTCAGGCATGCCACCACCTGGAATGTGGGACTTCACCTTCCTCCACCATTAAGATAAAAGATGGTGCCAGTTAACTCCAATTTCTATCCACCACGTGGCCAAGATGGCACAGATAGACCCAGCATCCTCACTTCATAGTGACTATTACCAGAGTGAAATGGTGGCATAATTGATTGTTATTGAAGAAATACTAACATAATCTTGGATTTCTCAAGAATCAAACAGGAAAATGAATGTTTTCTGAGAATATTAATAACAGTTGGATAATTTAATTTAGGTAGAACACATCATACAATGTAAGTAACAGAAAAAATTGGGATGAAATGGAATTATAATTTTAATCTTTCTGAACATTGTTAGGAATAGAGTTCTTAGAACAGTTAAGAAAATTACACCTCAGAATTTTATGTACTGTTTAGCCAGCTAATTCTATTTATATCTGTCAAGAAAAAAAATTATATGGAATGACTTTCAAGGATAAAAATCTTTCAGTTTGCCACCTCCAAATTTTCATGGTAAAGCAGTCATTTCAACAGTAGCCAGAAAAAAAAAAATTGGATCAAGACACAGTAATGAGAATGACTGTAGGAAACATTTGCTTGTAGTCTTTAGTCTAAAGTAAGGTTAAATACTGTGAGAAAAGGATTCACTTGCCCAAAAACTGAAAGGATGAATTTGGAGAGAAGTGTAGCAAAAGTGAGATCATAATGGTGGTCAGCAAGCTTGGATGTCTGACAGACAGACAGACCTTTGCCAATTAGAACAATTTATCCCTAGTTATGTCCCTCCCCATACTCCTCATTGGCTGGGTACATTCTCTCTTAGATGGTGCTTAAGTTACATCTATCAGATAATTTGAGTACATGCACTTCTTGAGATTGGTTGCATTTTAGATGCAGATTTTTGGGTGTCTTCATCTTTTGTTCTCTTGTGACAGGAAGGCTGTTCTTATGCATTCATAGGGGCATATCTATTAGGCTCTTATGATCCTCTGCTGTGACTTGCCTAAACCAGTGCTAATTATACCCTATGAGGGAGACCATAGAGTCCATGTTCTTTGGGTGTGGCTCACTTCACTTAGTAAAATTTTTTCTAAGTTCTTCCATTTCCTATGAATGAGGCTATGCCATTCTTTCTGATAGTGGCATAAAATTCCATTATGTTTATGTACCAAATTTCCTGATCCATTTATCTACTGAGGGGCATCTGGGTTGGTTCCATATTTTAGCAATGGCAAATTGTGCTGTAATGAACATTGTTGTGCTGGTGGATTTAGTGTGTTTTGTTTGTAGTCTTTTGGGTGGACGCCCAAAAGTGGGGCTGCTGGGCCATAGTGGAGCTCTATATTTAGCCTTCTGAGGAATCTCCATACCGCTTTCCAGAGTGGCTGAACCAGTTTGCATTCCCACCAACAATGAAGTAGGGTTCCCTTTTGGCCACATCACCTCCAACATTTATTATTGTTAGTTTTCTTGATAAAGGACATTCTTAATGGGGTGAGGTGGAATCTCAATGTTGTTTTGATTTGTATTTCTTTTATGGCCAGTGATGTAGAATACTTTTTTATATGTCTCTTGGCCATTCTCATTTCCTCATCAGAAAAGTCTCTTATTAAGCCTTGCTGAGGGGGCTATTGATTCTTTGCAGTTTTGTTTTGGAGGAATGTAATTCTTTTAGTTCTGCATATATTTTAGATATGAGGCCTTTGTCCGTTGTATGGCCGGTAAAGATCTTTTCCCAAACTGAGGGCTTTCTGTTTATCTTGCTAGCTATGTCCTTTGCCCTGCAGAAGCTCTGCAGTTTGATGCAGTCCCATTTGTCTATCCTTTCTTTGATTTGTAGCATTTCTGGGTCTTTGTTAAGGAAGTTCTGTCCTGTGCCAAGGAGCCCAAGTGTTTCTCCTACTCCTTCTTTTAGTGTTTTCAGGGTATCTGTTTTAATTTCCAGGTCTTTGATCCATTTGGAATTGATTTTGGTGCAGGGTGACGTATAAGGATCTAGTTTTAGTTTGTTGCAGGTGTTGAACCAGATTTGCCTTCACCATTTATTAAAGAGGCTATCTTTCTTCCATCCTATTTTTTTAGCTCCTTTATCAAAGATTAAGTAGGCATAGTTCTGTGGGTTCATTTCTGGGTCTGCAATTCTGTTCCATTGGTCTTCAGGCCTGTTTCAGTGCCAATACCAAGCTGTTTTTATTACTATAGTTTTATAATACAGCTTGAAGTTGGGTATTGTAATTCCTCCAGCACTGTTCTTTCTGCTTAGGATTGTTTTTGCTATTCTGGGTCTTTTATTGTTCCATATGAATTTCTGGATTGCTTCCTCTATTTCATTAAAAAATGGTGTTGGGTATTAATGGGTATTGCATTGCATTTGTAGATAGCCTTTGGCAATATTGCCATTTTGACAATGTTAATCCTCCCAATCCAGGAGCATGGGATGTTTTTCCATTTCCTTAGTTCTGCCTTCATTTTGTTTTTCATGTTTTTAAAGTTCTCATCATAGAGGTCTTTCACTTCTTTGGTTAAGGTTAATCCTAGGTATTTTATGTTTTTTGAGGCTTTTGCAAAAGGAGTTACTTTCCTGTTTTCAGCCTTGGTCTTCGGGTCATTAGCATATAGAAAGGCTGTTGATTTTTGAGGGTTTATTTTATATCCTGCTACTTTGCCAAAGTTTTGGATCCACTCTAGTAGCTTGGGATTGGGAGTACAGTCTATGGGGTTCTTTAGGTATGGGATCATGTCATCTGCGAAGAGAGAAAGTTTAACTTCATCTTTTCCTATTTGGATTGCCTTTGTATTTTCTTCTTGCCTAATTGCTCTAGCTAGGAATTCTAGTACAATATTGAAGAGGAGGGAAGAAAGCAGACATCCCTCTCTTGCTCCTGATTTTAAAGGGAATGGCTTTAGCTTTTCACCATTTAGAATTATGCTTTCTGTTGGTTTGTCATAAACTTCCTTTAACATATTCAGGAGTGTTCCCTGGAATCCCAATTTTTTCAGGGCTTTTATCATAAATGGGTGCTGTATTTTATCGAAAGCCTTTCCGCATCCAGAGATATAACCATGTGGTTCTTTATCTTGCTCCGGGTGATGTGGTGGATTACATTAATTGGCTTGCGTATATTAAACCAACTTTGCATCCCTGGGATGAATCCAGTTTGATCATGGTGTATGATTTTTTTGATGACCTGTTGAAGTCGATTGGCCAGAATTTTGTTGAGAATTTTTGCATCTATGTTCATCAGCAAAATCAGTCAATAGTTCTCTTTCTGTGATTAGTCCCTGCCTGGTTTTGGGATGAGGGTTATACTGTTTTCATAGAATGTGTTTGGGAGTCAACTTTCTCTTTAAATTTCATTGAAGAGTTTGAGAAATATTGGAGTGAGTTCTGTTTTGAAGGGCTTGTAGAATTCTGCTGTGAATCCGTCTGGACCTGGGCTTTTCTTGGATGGGAGATCACTTATTCCCATTTCTATTTCAATGCTGGATATGGGTCTGTATAGAAGGTTTAAATCATCATGGTTGAGTTTGAGAATATCAAATTTTTTCTAGGAAATCATCCATTTCTTCCAGATTCTCGAATTTGTTGGCATAAAGGTTTGTAAAATAGTCTTATTGTGTTCTGAATTTTGGTTGTTTCTTTGGTGATGTTACCTGTTTCCTCTCTGATCTTGTTTATTTGGGTGTGCTGCCTTCATTTTTTGCCTAGTTTTGCTGGTGAGTCTGTCTATCTTGTTAATTTTTTCAAAGAACCAACTCTGTTTTGTTTATTCTTTCGATGGTTTTTTTTTTTGTCTGTAATTCATTTAATTCTGATTTGATTTTAATTATTTGCTTCCATCTATTGACTTGGGGTTTGGCTTGTTGTTCTCTTTCGAGGAGATTAAGGTGCTTCCTTAAGTTGTTGACTTGCTGTTTCTCCAGTTTGTTGGTGTAGGCACTCAGAGTTACAAATTTTCCTCTGAGTACTGCCTTTGCTGTGTCCCAAAGGAGCTGGTACTTTGTGTACTCATCTTGGTTGAATTCCATAAACATTTGAATTTCTGTTCTAATTTCATCAATGACCCACTGAAGGTTCAGCAGTGTGTTGCTTAGTCTCCATGAATTGTAGGATTTTCTGTGGTGGCTATTTGAGTTGAGCTCTAATTTTATTCCATTGTGGTCTGAGAGAATGCAGGTAATGGTTTTGATACTTCTGAATTTGTACAGATTTTCTTTGTGCCCCAAGATGTGATCTATTTCGGAGAATGTTCCATGTGCTGCTGAAAAGAATGTGTATTCTGGTGTTGCTGGATGGAATATTCTGTAGATGTCGGTTAAGTCTAGTTGGTCTATGCAGTTGTTTAGTTCTGTGGTTTCGTTGTTCAGTTTTTGGCGTGTTGATCTGTCCAGAGGTGACAGTGGAGTCTTAAAGTCCCCAACTATCAATGTGTTTGGGTCTATGAGTGTTTTTAGTCAGTAGTGTTTGTTTGATGAAGTTGGGTGCTCCTGTATTTGGTTTGTAGATATTTAGGATGGTTATATCCTCCTGTAGGAGAGATCCCTTTATTAGGATGTAGTAACCTTCTTTGTCTCTTCTTACCATTTTTAATTTGAAGTCAATTTTTTCTGATACTAGGATGGCAACACCTGCCTGCTTATGGGGTCCATTTGCTTGATAGATTTTATTCTAGTCTTTCTCCTTTAGATGATGTTTACTTTTTCTGGATAGATGTGTCTCTTGGAGGCAACAGAAAGTTGAATCTTGATTTTTGATCCAATTTATGAGTCTATGTCGTTTGATCGGCAAATTAAGTCCATTAATGTCGAGAGTTAGGATTGACAGATGATCGTTTGTTCCTTTCCTTATATCTATCTTGTTAAAAGCTGTGTCTTCCCATTTCTTGATAGAATATTCTGGTTTTCTATTTAGAGTTCATTTCTCTGTCTGTATAGGGATCTTGATTATTTTCCCTGTATAGTACATTTTTGAGGATTTTCTGTAAAGCTGGTTTGGTGGAGATACATTGTTTCAGCTTTTCCTTTGCTGTGGAAGACTTTTATTTGACCTTCTGCTATGAATGAGAGTTTAGCTGGGTATACTATTCTTGGTTGGTAGTTATTTTTATTTAGGGTTTGGTATACCTCACTCCAGGCTCTCCTTGCTTTCATGGTCTCTGCTGAGAAGTCTGGGGTAATTCTGATTGCTTTTCCTTTATGTGTGATTGTTTTATTCTCCCTAACAGCTTTAAGGATTCTTTTCTTGGACTCTATTGATCCTATTTTGATCACAATGTGTCGGTGAGATGTCCTATTCTGGTCTGGTCAGTTTGGGGTTCTAAATGCTTCTTGTATCTGTATTGGCCTATCCTTCTGGATGTTTGGGAGCTTCTCGGCTAATATTCTGTTAAATAGGTTGCCTAGTCCATTTACTTCTTTCTCCAGGTTTTCCTCAATACCTATTATCCTTAAATTGGGCTTCCTGATTGTGTCTTGGAGCTCCTGTAGTGATCTTTTTTGGATTGGGTTTGTATTGGGTTTGTATTCATTTTTTATCTTTCTCCATAGATTCTAGAGAATCTTCAGCTCCTGAGATTCGCTCCTCTGCTTCAGCTAGTCGGGACTGTAGGCTAGCTACTTGATTTCGAATCTCTTTTCCTTCTGACTGGTCTTTCCTGATGATTTCCATGTCTTTGCTATAATTTTATCTTAGGTCCTGCATGGACTTCTTTACTTCATTAATTTGGTTTTGAGTGCTGTCTCTCAAATCTTTTAGCTGGGTAGCTATCTTTTCATTTGACTCTTGAAGCTCATTTATCTTTCTATTTGTCGAGGCCATGAAATCGTCTATTACTTTATGGATGGATTGATGTATTGATTCAAACTTTTCATTTAACAATTTTATCAGTAGACTTTTAGAGCATTTTGAGGGTTTTCTTCTATGTCTTTGATTGACTGCTCTGCTTCCTGCTTGTTTTGTTTTCATATCTTGGGATTATTTTGCTTAGCATCATCTTATATGATCATATGTACATAGTCATGAGCACTGTCCCTGGCTTCTTTTTGCTCAAGGCTAGCACTCTGCCACTTGAGCCACAGCACCACTTCTGGATGTTTTCTATATATGTGGTGCTAGGGAATTGAACCCAGGACTTCTTGTATCTGAGTCAAGCACTCTTACTACTAGGCCATATCCCCAGCCCCCTTCCTGCTTGTTTTGAGTGGGAGATGAGACTCCATTGTTTGCCATCTTTCTTGTGCTTCTTCTGCCCATTTGGATTGGGAATGCTAATCTACAAGCACCTGTGAGCACCGTTTAAGACCCAAAGCCGATCTTACCAAGCACTGTTGTGTAAATCTTAGAAGTTCACAATTATATATAGATACCTTGTATACCTGTATATAAAATTAGATTTGGTGTTCCTAAAGAATACAATTTCAATATAATAACCAATCCTGAGCCCTGTATTCAATAGTTACTTATTTACTGTTACAACCCTATGAGCAATTTTTGTTCTTATATTAAGTTCTTTTTGGACTGGCTGGATTTCTCTATGAACCCCTTTGATTCACTCAGATTGAACAGGGATACCCTCTGTCCAATAACCAGGGGTAATTGGAGTCTGGAGGTCCTGGAAGTAAATCAGGAGGGTAAATTAGAGGTAGTGAAGAGAATAGAGTAAAATGTATGGTGTGTGTGTGTGTGTGTGTGTGTGAAGATTTTGCTTTAGTTTCAGTGACATATAAATGTGGAGAAGAGTAGAATCGGTAGAAAGACAAAGTTCAAATGATAGACAAATGAGAGTCAGCAGAAAAGAGTGAAGGTGTTGGTCATAGAAAAGTAATTTATTTTTTTTTACAGTTGACAAGTCTTTATTAACAGAGACAGACAGATGAACAGAGAATGCAGTATGGCAAAAATATCTGGAAACTGTAATGGGGATATGTATACATACAGAAAGTATTTCTAAGCTAGGGGATGGTCCCTTAGATCCAGGCCTACCTCTTGAGACCCTATCCTTGGTGGTGGGCCCAGGGATGAGGTCAACTTTCCCATTATACTCCTAGGGTAGGAAGAAGGGTCTATCAGAGATGGAGGACCTTGGCTTCGTTATTCTGTACATTCCCTTGACTCCCCAGGTGACTTCACTGCTGGGGGGGGGAAGACAATGACAAGGAAAGCAACCGGGGGGCCCTTGCACAGCAGGGGGTAGAATGGGGATAAGGCATATGGTGAGAGGGGAGACGAAGGGGGGTATCATAACTATAGGTGAAGGGACCTTTGAAGGGCAGTTCCTCTTCTCCTTCATCAGCTCCTCCATCAGGGATTACTGCTGTTGTGAGGAGTCAGGCTAAGGCAGAATGTAATATCCACCCCCATCCTTCACTCCAGAGCCTTGAATGCTGGCAGGAAACTCTGAATAGCCTGAGTTATTAAGTCCAGCTTGTGATATGTATATTCATGACTGGCCCCATTAGTATACTTGGGCTTCTTTTCTAGATGGATATGAGTGCATGATCCTGAAGTACAGATAAATCTTGACATCTATCTATTTATGTGTGTGTGTGTGTGTGTGTGTGTGTGTGTATCCCATTTGTTCTCAACGAGTTTTGTATCTGGATGTCTAAGTATGTATGTCCCTCCTTGTACATCAGCAACTCAAAAATCTGCATAGTGTATGTCCCTGTCTGTTCACGTAGGCTTCAGCACGTGGATGTATATGGGGTCTGCCTGTTGATCCACAGGTCTCTTTTCAGGGCCTGGCTAGTCAGGGGTCCTGGTCAAAGAGGTAGGTGGTGCACTCAAGCCAAAGGCCCCTGGCATAAGACCGGAGGGTATAGAAGAGAGTGAAGAAGTCCTGGGTGCTAAAGATAGTGTCAGCCAGTGTGAATGCCAGGGTTGATGGGATGTCACCTCGGCCGTACTCCACCATCCACGTATTTGGCACCCATTCTACAGCCTTTGCCTCGCTAGGCCTGTGCACAACTGTCTCCCCTGGATAGAAAACCTCACTTTTGGTGGTGCCCTCTCTCCACTGGTAGAAGGTGCCAGAGATGATGGTGTCAGAAATCTCAGCCCAATAGCGCCCCGAGTGGCCGCTGGAGCCCAGGGCAGTGCCGCAGAGCAGCATGTACTCGGACAGCGAGGCGTGCAGAAGGCACATGGCACCCATCCAGCTGCCTGTGTTCACAAACACCCACTGCAGCTCCTCGTCGGGCAGCACGTGGCCTGGGTGCAGCCACCACAGCTCCACAATCAGTCAGGAGAAGGCCAGCTCCTGATCCAGACCAGCATACTGCCACGCCAACTGCACGATCTCTTCGGGCTGGAAGACGAAGCTCTGTGTACCCAGCCAGAGCCAAAGGACTTGGATCAGCACCACCGTGGCAACCAGAAACAGCGCGGCCCACGCCCACTGCCGACCCACTGCCCACTGCATCCCAGCAGCTGGCCTGGCACTGCTCTGTACAGCCAAACACAACACACCGCAGGAGGGAGTCCATAGGAAAGTAATTTTAAAGAAAGAGAATGTGAAGAGAGAATCAAAGAAAAAATACTGGAATGCAAATGCACAAAACACAAAAAATTTATCAAAAAAGACCCCAGAAAAACAAAAATAAACCAATAAAACAAGCAAATAAAAATGGAAAACAACAACAACAACAACAAACGATGTCTCAGAAATGAAAAATAGAAAATAAATAAGTTTTAAAAGTGTGAAAGAAAAAATGATGTCTTCCTTGTTTGGATGGGCTTTCTCCAGTCTCTGGTTTCCTTGAGATGGTCTGCAGACTATTTTCTTGCTGCTTGGCTGGCTGACTTGCTTTCAGTTTGCAGGGGGTGGATCTGCTTTGACCCTCCTCCCTGTTAGTGATATCCTGGGCCTCTATCATTCACACAGCTTGCAGGTAGGACTTGGGTGTCCTCTGTTGATGGGGGACGTGAACAGTCTTAGGAACCGTAGATCCTCCATTCTGCTGTGGGGTCGCTGCCTTTAACGCCTGGCTTTGAATAGGCTGTGGACTCAGTAGTGTGGGGCACCTCTGGCTTGGTTTACCTGCCTGAGAGTCCCTTGCCTGGGGGAGGTTCGTCCCTCGTGGGTGGGGTGGCCAACTGGGCAGGGCAGCCTCCTGGGTGGAGCTGGCTATGGAAATCAGCTCCACATACAGCTGGGAATTGGGCTTCCTCTGTGATGGGACCATTTATCTATTTCAGCACCTGTTTATTCTCCAGTGTGGTTGTTCTGTGCCACAGGTAGCTGCTCGCTGCTTTTGGTTTTAATTTAGAAATTCCAGTGGGCAGGGTGGGGTACCTTTGGCTGAGTTCACTTGAGTGTGTGAGCAGTGGCCCGGGACTAGCCTCCCGCCTGGGCAGGTGTCATTCTCCTGGGCGAAGGTGGCTCTCACTGGTCGGTCCCTCTTGCCCTTTTCAAACATAGTCTCCTTGTCCTCAATTTCTCCAGGCCCGCTTTAGTTCCAGTCTGGTTTGACCCTATGCCAGGAGTCAAAGATGGCGCTTTGCCCTGGCAGTGGGGGAAGGGCTAGCTTCCAGAAGCTGCTCTGTGGGTGCAAGTGAGAATGTCTTTTGTGGGGTACTCAAGCTTTCTCTGCGATTTCAGCCCATCTGTGCTCAAATGTCTAGTGTGCCGGTGCCGGCACTGGCGTGGTGGCAGGATTCCGCCCAGAGCTCAAATCTGTGTTTTCAGACCAGCAAAGTCGGTTTTTCCTTGCTGGCCAGAATCCCTGTACTGTTATAACTTACTTGGGCTGTCTTTCTAGGAGTAAAAGTTTCTCTGGAGTGGTAAAACTAGGATGTCAGAGGGAGCTTAGCTAGGGCTCTGCTGCTCCTCTGCTGTCTTCCCGGAAGTCCTCCAAAAAGGAGAATTAATGATTTTCTTGACACAAAGTTTCTTCTAGAGAAACACACACACACACACACACACACACACACACACACACACACACATCCAGAAAACATATTTCTGAATTTCTTTCTGCTGGGTGAAAAGGTTTGTTGTAACTAGCAAATGTGCCCATTGAGCTTAAGCAGATTTCAATGTGACATATGTGCAAAGTTGGGGTGCTGAGCATAATCTGCCACCTGAGAATGTAAAAAATGACTGTCCTGGTGTGAGAGGCTCAACTTTTAAAATTCACCTATTGATGTTTTCATAATAAAATCATAACCATCATTAAACGTTAACATTAAATGTGACTTTAAGTTTATTCTTGTCTTGCATGATTCTCTTCATTTCAGGACAGTCATTGTCAGCAGACTGTCACTTTTAACAACTGATCATTCTCCATCAGACCCAGAATTATATTTGATGTAATTACAGTACACAATCATAGTTATCTTTAAAATATCATGCATGATTATACCCCTTTGTGTTTTTTTTCCATTTCAGTAGTTCTTATGTTTTTTCTGTTTGGCCCCTTTATTCCTTTCCTTAAAACAGTTACTATTTATTTACTTCAAGCTGGGCACTGGTGGCTCATGCCTAGAGTGCTACCTAGTAAAGAGGCCGAGATATGAGGATTGTGGTTGAAAGCCAGCACCAGCAAACAAATGGGACAGACTTGTGTCTCCAATCAACCAACCAAAAGGCATAAAAGGAAGTGTGGCTCGAGTGGTTGAATGCCAGCTTTGAGCAAGAAAGTCAAGTGCAAGTGTGAAGTTCTGAGTTCAAGCCTCAGTACTCTCTCTCTCTCTGCCGCTTCTCTCTTTCTCTCTCACACACACATTTTACCTATTTATTTGTATAAGGGACTGTTTTTCTCTTTTACTTGACTCCTAATTCAGTAAAACAGATATTTTTGTGGTTTTGTTCCTAAAGATTTTTTTTTTCATTTTTGGTATACATAGATTTGAACTCAGGACCACACAGTTGCTAAGTAGGAGTTCTACCTCTGGAGCCACGCCCTAGCATTGTCTTTCTTTCTTTCTTTAGTTTCTCAGTTAGTGTGTGGGTTTTTCTTTGCCTAGAACTGGCCTGAGCTAAGGTCCTTCATAACTTGTATGACAAATGTGAACCACCATTACCAGCCTATTAATTGAGGTAACTTGTTAACTTTTACTGGGGCTGGCATCAAATTGCAATCCTTTTGCTCTCTGATTCCTGAGGACCTGGGGATTATAAGTGTGAGCTGCCATGCACAGTCCCTTTGTGCCTAAAATTTAAACAGGGCTTCATTTAAAGTTGTCACTCTGCATTTATTGGATGATTGCATACATGTATCAATGCATTTATTTTCATGTTCACTTAGAATATACTCAGCGTTTTAGGTACAAATAAAAACTGAACATGGTAAGCATTCAAGAAATGCTCATGCAGTGTTGTTTCCAGTGATTCAACCTGTAAAGGAAGTGTTCCACCAGTTCTACAATTACAGATTAAAAGGATCCCACTTGCAATTCCCCAGATGTGCATTTATCTATAGACTATGTAAACATTAATAAAGGCATTGAATCTGTAATCACTTTAATTCTTATCCCAACCATTGTCCCTTTCATTACATTGGAACCACACGAGCCCTACTTCCTTCAGAAAACCTCATTTATATCCCTTCTGAGCAAGTATATGCCATCGTCTGCTAATGTGGCTAAGTAGCCTGATCAATCACCTTCCCTATGAAGGTAGTGGCTCCCTTAGGGCACACAGAGGACTGCTTTGCTTTTGCTCCTCTGGTGTTGTAAGAGGTAACTTAAAGGCTGTTTTGCTGGGCCTGTGAATTGAATACAAGCAGGAAAAAGTGCTCCCTACCATTAAATATGTGCCTTCTGAATTTTGTTCGCTCCTGAAGTCATAGTGCAATCATCTTGAGGAAGAACAAGATTTCCCTCTAAGAATCTTGTGACGCAGTCTAGCAAAATGAAAGCTGGTACATGAGGGGTGTGTGGGAGATGGAGGTTAAGGAGAAGGGGGTAGAGAAATGAAGAGAAGAAGAGGAAGGAGAAGCAGTCATAATATTCACTGTATATCCTAAGAAATGAGGAAAATCGAAGGGATGGGTTGAATTGGGAGGGATGAGGGAGGACATGAGAGGTGTGATTGTCGATTAAGATGCATTGTACCCAGAAACTTACATGTTGACTTGTAACCCCTTTGTACAACCACTTAATGATAATAAAAATATAAGTTGTGTTTTTTTAAAATCTTGTGATAAAAGGCAAATTTCCTTTTAGACAGACAATAATCATCTTCTTATGATCCTGTGGCCCAAGGTAATACCGGCTGAGCACTGATGGCTCATGCCTATAATCCTAGCAACTCAGGAGGCAGAAATCTGAGGCTCAATGAGGTTTAAAGGCAGTCCAGGCAGTAAGGTTTGTGAGTCTGTTGTCTCCAATAAACTAACAAAAAGCCAGAAGTGGATCTGTGGCTCAAGTGATGGAGTACCAGCCTTGAGAACAAAAGCTCAAGGATAACACCCTGTCCCTGAGTTTAGGCTCAAGATTGGCATATACACAGACTCACAGACAGGCACACACACACACACACACACACACACACACACACACACACACACACCACTAAACCTACTCCAAAAAAATAGAAAATCTTAAAGCTCTATCAGGAAGTGACTGGCTCCTGGGACCCCTCTAGATAAATACGGAAATAATTCTCAGCTCATCCACCTGGTACAAGAGATTGTTTTAGCTATTTATGCTACCCTTCCAGCTGTCCTGATTTTACCTAGGTGAATATTTGCAGCCCTGAACATGACTAACTGAAGGTGTGTTGAATTACTGTCTTCCCATGGTTCCCACAGAGTTTCTCTCTCTCTCTCTCTCTCTCTCTCTCTCTCTCTCTCTCTCTCTCTCTCTCTCTCTCCCTCTCTCTCTGTCTTTTCTTCTCTTCACTGGGATAAGTGACCAGCTTTGACAGGTAAGAATTCCAGAGTTTGGCCCAGCACTAAGCAGGTTAACATGCCATGTACACAAATAAAGGAAGAATTCAAGGTGGGCTTCAAGAATTGATGCTGAGTTTATTTTCTCTTACTCATTTTAGTCCATTGACTATCTTTGTGATGAGCAGAGTGATTCATTTAGCCAGGGCATCTAAGTCTTCAAGAAGCTGATGTTCTGACAATTTCTAGAAACATGGAAAGAGAGACTTCAAAATCTCCAGACATCAGAGGAATGTGTGCATTCTGACAAGGTGATTTACTTCATCAGCCTCTTTTTTTTTGGAACCAGTATAGTTTGATTATATATAGCTACTAGCCCTGTCTTAAAATATAATAATATCTCCTGGGCACTGGGGGTTCATGCCTGTAATCCAGCTTCTCAGAAGGCTGTGATCTGAGAATCGTGGTTCAAAGTCAACCTGGGACAGGAAAGTCTGTGAGACTCTTATCTCCAATTAACCACTAGAAAAACTGAAAGTGGAGTTGTGGTTCAAAGTAGTAGAGCATTGGACTTGAGCAAAAGAGCTTAGGGACAGTGCCCAGGCTCTGAGTTCAAGCCCCATGACTGACAAATAACAACAACAATAATAATAACAACAACAAATAAATACAATTTCCATAGCTAACTAAAGTGTATAAGCCAAAAGCTCACTAAGCACCTGAGGGAGTAATAAAGAGGCATAGATGCACTCTTGGTGTGTTCTCTTTCATGACTGGATATGGGGAACATGGAAGTAAAGTTTCTCATCTACAATCAGAACCATTAGCTGTGAGAATTTACTCACTATGATTCAGAACAAAGATGAAGTCTTTTTCCCACTATCTTTTTTTTGGTAGTGGTGTCTAGGATTTGAACTCAGGACTGCATCTAAATGCTCTATCACTTGTGGTATGCTATAAGCCCTTGTTGTTTTTTGGTTATTTTTCAGATAGTTTCTCACCTTTTGCTGGGTTTGATATCAATCCTCCTACCTACAGCCTTCCAAGTAGATGATATCTGATATTCCTGGAGATAGGGTCTTCACCTAGCTTTCTGCCTAGGTTGGCCTTGAATAAAGGTCCTAACTACTGAGTAGCCGAGTAGCTCACAATACTGAGGCATGCCACCTGGCTCAGATTTTCACTGCCTTCATTTCAATTCTTTACAGCCCAATGTTTGTTAAAGAAGGATTTGCTCTTTTATTCACGAGTAAACTTTATTTATTTATTTATTTATTTATTGGCCAGTTCTGGGGCTTGGACTCAGGGCCTGAGCACTGTCCCTGGCTTCTTTATGCTCAAGGCTAGCACTCTGCCACTTCAGCCACAGTGCCACTTCTGGCCATTTTCTGCATATGTGGTGCTGGGGAATTGAACCCAGGGCCTCATGTATACAAGGCAAGCACTCTTGCCACTAGGCCATATCCCCAGCCCACGAGTAAACTTTTTTAACCTCTATGAAAGACACTATAATTTGGACCAGTGGTTAGATATGTGAACTCCAGGGTCAGATTGCTCAAGTTCAGATCTCAATCCATCTCTACATTCTTTGCCCGAATATAAGTAATTTAATTCTGTACTTCAGGGTCCTGGCCTGTAAACTGGATTTAACAAAAGCCCTGATGAGTAAAATGAGGATTAAAAATATAAGTCACCAAAAGTACCAAAATAGTGTTTGGAACATAGTAAAAGAGATCCCTAAATGTCAGCTATCATGGCATAGCTCCGAGAAGCTCCCACAGGGCGTGCCCTATGATTTCTAAGAGGAAATAAACAAGGCACCGGTCCTATCCCAGATCCCAGTTTAAAGATGGAGATCTCAGATAAGAAAATTAGCCAGTAATTTATTCATCATCATAGCTCACATAGGGGCTCAAAAAGCAGCAACCAGGGCACCAGAGTCTTTCATGGTGGAGAGACTTTTCTGAGAGAATCAGCCACTTGGCTGCTGCAGGATATGAGTGCAATCCTTGTGGGGGCCTGAGGGAGGGAGGGGATTACTGAGGACGAATTGGCTTTGTGGAAGATTCAGCAAGTGGCTCTGCCCTTAGAATCTTCCATCACCTTTCTTCAGTGAGTCTCTACTGTAATCCCTCATTTGTTGAAAGAATTTAGTGATCCTTTATTAACCTTGCTGACATTTCTCACATACTGGCAAGAAAATATTTACAGCAATAACAGGGTGATGGGTCTTGTAAAATAAAGAAGAGATTTAGGAATTACATAGTTCTGAGTTCAAAAATAGGAGTTCTATGTGTGTGTGCATTTTCTTCTTTTTTCCTCCCTCCCTCCTTCCCTCCCCCCTCCCTCCCTCCCTCCCTCCCTCCCTCCCTCCCTCCCTCCCTCCCTCCTCCTTCTCTCTTTCTCTTCCCTCCCTTTCCCTTTCCCTTTCTCCCTTCTTTGCTTGCTTTCTTTTGAATTAAGGTCTCACTGTGCAGCCCCAGTTTGCTTAAGCTTGTTTATAGCACAGACTGGCTTCAAATTTATGATCCTCCCTCCTCAGCTTCCCCAATGCTTGGAAATACAGGTCTATACCACTACCCCCACATCCCATGTTTGAATTTGAACTAATTGTCTAGCTTCTAGGACATCATTCTCCATGAAGCAGATACAACATACCTGCCTTAGTAAAAGCTCCACTGGGAGAAGGTCTAGCACACTGCAACAGCACTAATATCTTTGGCCCTTTCTGTCTCTACTGAGAGCTTTCTAATGATTTGTTTAAATGCAAAATAGTTATATATATATATATATATTACCAGTCTTGGGGCTTGAACTCAGAGCCTGGGCACTGTCCCTGAGCTTCTTTCTTCTCAAGGCTAGTGCTTTACCACTTGAGCCACAGTGCCATTTCTGGCTTTTCTGTTTCTGTTTCTGTTTCTGTTTATGAAGACTCAAACCCTGGCTTCATGCATGCTAGACAAACACTCTACCACTAAGCCACATTCCCAGCTTTATCAATATTGTTTGTCAATATTAGCATGTATCTCATTTTTTGATACCTACTTGAAAAGATAGTTCCCAGAGATCTTCTTTTCTATTTTAATGACAGATTAGGATTTAATAGGAGAGAAATTAAAAGAAATAGGAATGGGATGGAAAATAGGAAAAGAAGAGGTAATTGGAGGAAGGGGAAAAGATAAGACAGGAGTATTATACATCATATGGTGGGCTGAGAATGTGGCCTAGTGGTAGAATGCTTGCCTAGCATGCTTGAAGCCCTTGGTTTGATTCCTCAGTAGCACATAAACAGAAAAATCTACAAGTGGTGCTGTGGCTCAAGTAGTATAGTGCTAGTCTTGAGCAAAAAAGAAGGCAGGGACAGTACCCAGGCTCTGAGTTCAAGCCCTAGGACTAACAGAAATAACCAGTACAGCTTGCTTACCTGGTGGTTAACTTCTGATATTTGAGTACACTATGATCATATTATAAATAATTTTCAGTTTGGAAGGTTCTTCCAAAACCACATAGATTTATTCAAGATAGATTCATCTCTTTACATTTAAAGAGCTTCCAAGGAAAGCATCTGACAGAAGCCAGTTCAGGGCTCTAACAAATACACATTTCCCTTAAAAGGAAAACCCTACACAACCCAAACACTACTTAGCACATTCCACTTCATTCTCCTGCCCTGCCCTATTTTCTAGCTTCCTAAATATTCAGGGTCTGCCCTGGATTTCTGGGACATTGAGGCAGGGCCCAACTTCCTGTGCCCTTGAATTCAAGTGCAATATCATTTCCATATAATAAAGTTAATTGCTGAAATGGAAGTGGTAGACAGCCCAGCTGTGACCTGTAATTTCACTGAAGGAAGCCAGTTTCCAGAATATCTCCAATGGCTTAAGCATTTTATTTTTTTTCTCCCCTTCTGTCCTGTCCACACACAATTGTTATGCCAATGATGCCAAGAGCCACTGGTATCACAAGGCTGTAAGAACTTGCTCTCATATCTTTCAGATTTACCAAGGTAGTGACTTAGCAACCCCCCTCTTTTTTTTTCCTGGTAGTAGATGGCACATTCCAAGTATTGGGCTTAGTTAAAAATAATTGCAGGATGAGCTACAGTGAAGCAAGTAGAAGGTGTGATTTTCACTCACAGAATTCTTCCAGGAATTATCAAAACTTGTATCCATTCATTAATGCAGTAATCTTGCTCTCAAAGGTGATGATAATAATAACAGGAATAATAGGATTTTCTTTAAAAAGGGAGGGGGGTGCTCTGGCTCAAACCTTCTTTGGAATTTCCCTTCTTGAGGGAGATTTGTCATTTTTTCAGTGTTCTGAACATTTGTTCAGTTTCATTTGTCAGTGTTCTGAATAGTCTTATCTCAGAAAATTAGCCAAACGTACTTCCTGTTCCAGCAATTAGCACAAACTGCATCCTATTCCTGGGGTGGGGGATGGGGCTGGGATAGTGCTGTGGTAGATGGAAAAATGTTTATGTGAGTGAATAGCTTCCAAGGCAGTTTCTTGTTGTATAAGGCTCCTGGAACTTCAGAATAGTCAAACAAAGGCTATTCCATTTCTTTCTTAATTAATGACTTGATGATAAATAATTTTACTCTTTAGCTCCTAGCAAGATCAAGCACCTCCCCCTCACTCCTGTGTCTTTTTACTTCCTCACACTGCTGCAAGAAACATCATAGCCAGCCTTTTTGTAACCCTCCTTTTGATTTATTAACTTAAGATGAATGGCTTTGCTATCATAACCTGTCAGTAGTATGCAATGAAAAGGAAATCAGTGGTGGCAAGTGTGTGCAAAGCAGCTTGGTGTAGCTAGCCTTCCACTCTGTAGTTAGACCTCCAGTCACTCTTCCTAAGGAGAGCAGTGCAGCAGCACGTTTCCCATTCATTAACTTTCTACAGACATCTGTCTTTGCACCATCTCCCATTCAGCTGCATGTGATGCATGGAATCCTGCCCACCTCACGCTCAGAGAGCAAGGAACAAAGTCGAGCTTGGTGGACAGCAACAGCCTGCATGAAAACTTCTGCAAACTCCACTAGCAACTCACACAGATTCAAGGGAAAGATGTTCTGTCTCTCGGGTTTTCAGTTTTCTTCACATTTGTCTTGAGCAGGAGTTAGTTACTTCCCCAGGGAGCCAAAGAGGCACCATTATTAGCAATAATAAAAATTAAGTCCTCCCCCAATATGACAAACATGCCTGTTCTTCAAATAACAAATGTTTTACGTCAAAACCACATCCTCTTCTGTCATAAACTTGGGACACATTTATATACTGTGACTCAATAATACATGTGCCATTTTCCTTTTCAATTTGGCAACAATAATAACTCAAAGCCAGTCAAGCACATAGGCAAAAATAGATGCTTTCATTGGGATTCTTATTCATTTGTGTAGATGATGGTGTAAACCTATGACATCTTGTGCAACATTTATAATGACATTTATAGAAATACAATCTCAAATAGTTGGTAGGTAAAGATACTTTCACTGACTGTGCAATGTGGGCCCTGTTCTTGTCTGGTTTGGAATTGGAGATCATGAAATTTCTCCTTCCTTCCTTCTGTCCTTCTTCTTTTAATAAAAGTGTTCCTTCAGAAAGAATAAGATTCTTTTCTCTGACTTCAAACACCTGCAGTGTTTGAAGTCCTTACAGAAGGTTTGCCAGAGGTTTGAGCTTCCCCAAAGGTAAGGTGTTAAGGACGCACACATGTCTCCTCTTTCTTGTTTTTCAGGGAAATGACCACCATTGTCAGGCAATGCCTTTGCAGTGCTTGACAGAGTGCGTATGGCCATCTATCTTCCTCTCTGGTAGTTTCCAAAACCTGTCACCAACATGATCCAGATGGTGAGCTCCAGGAAGTGCCATGGACAGGAATCAGCTTGCTTCAGTCTTACAGATGGTGGAAAGCAGCACTGTTTTCCTGCCTTGGTTCTAAGGAAGCACAGTCAGCAAAAAGGATTCATGTTATATGGCTTATGTCTCTGGAGGTGTCCTAAATTTTCTTAATGTTGGTTGGCCATTAATTTGAGGTGAGATTTTAATGCTGAGACAATCTGTCTTTGATACCTTATAATGTTATCTACACATAGGAAGGAAAATCCCAACCAGCTTAATAGCATGACTGGACCAGGATGTAACCCATTGATTGGTGCTTCCATAATGGGCAGGTGATTAAAGTAGAAAAAAATCCTATCAGTAATAACTTGCTTTTATTTTTTAATCTTATTAGTAATATGATATGTGGTGAGTTATTTAACTCCTCTCAGGTCCAGTTTTGTAAATGAATCACTGTATGCAAAGCTGTTTTGAAAGACATACAATGTTTGGTAAATAGCAGGTATACTAGATGTTTATTTGAGAAAAAAATTTAATGAATGCATTCCTGAAAATTAAGCTCCCCACAATACTGATTAACATGCTAGAACTATTCTAATGATTATCTCAGGTTAAGAGTGTGGCCTTTGGAGTTAGATTGTGTGGATTCAAATCCTGTCTCCTTTATTTCACCTGGATGACCTTGAACAATTTTCTTAACCTCTCTGCATGTCAGTCTTCTGAGCTGTAAAGCATGCTAATTAAAATGCCCATCTGGAAAGGCAGTTTAGAGGATTTAATAAGAATAAGTGCCTACTGAATGTTATTATTATCATTGTTGTCATCAGAGGTGACACTTAAAGTATGAAAGGAAGGGTTAAGGCTGTATTTGGAGAGCAAGGAGTTCATGCTCTGAAATTCATTCCTGTATGCCTTGCAGTTCAATCCTACACACTTTCTGAAAACAGGGAAGCAGAGTATATTATTACATTCTTACATTACACATTATTACACTTACTAATATTAGCAGGTATCACATCTCAGGCTTAGACTTGAATGTTGCCAGCGACAACATAACGCCAGAATGCTTTTTTCTTTCATTTATGCAAGTCTCTGTTTAAAACAAATTAATTTAAATAGGAGCTTTCTGCAATCTGTGCTCCCTAGTCAAATTCTATAGTTCACAAGGTCTAATCTAGAAATAATTTAGGCTGTGGAATCCTTACTTCTGTCTTCAGACTTAAATTTCAAAAGCCCTGTAGGTTCTTTTGGCATTAAAATCTTAGCAATATTCAGTAAATATAACCCTTGAATAATTATTATGGGATATATTTCAATTACTATAATTATCCAATTTGGGAATAATTTAGAAATTTCTTTTAGTCTAAGCCGAACTTAAAGTAACCCAAAGTACAAGTGTCATGTTGCCATATTTGATGAAAAATATATGTTGGATAAGCCAATATATACTAACCTCACTGTGACATATGATCTGATATATAGTTATTCTTCCTGTGGTACACGAATAAGACAGAACAGAGAAAGATAGAAATCTACACTGATTTTGAAGATTATACATAGTTCTACCATAACACAGCAAGCAAAATAGCCTTGAACTATTACAGAAAAGCATTTGCATAGAAAATGTTCTTTTGACACATTAAAATGAGAGGACTACACAATGAGTTATAGAGTTGAGATTGTTTTTCACAGATTTTCTTACATATGACAAGACTTTGAAGATTCCCTGAGATGAATTACCATTACTATTACCATTCCTTATCAATGAATTACCATTATATATGAATTACCATTATAGATAGCAAATTGACATATGACTGCAGCAGTAAAATACATGTTCAGGGTTTGTTTAGAAAAGGAGACAAGTAAATAAACAATACATAAAAATCTCATATTTCTAATCCTAACTGCCCAATTCTTTGGGTAACTGATGAAAAATACTATGTGGCATAAGCATGCTCTAACCCTGCTCTGACATTAACAATTTGGTTTGAATTAGATTTTCTGATTAACCAGGTTCTTACTTCAAAGTATTCTAAAGAAATGGCTCGTAAGGGAAAAAAAGAAAAAGAAAGAAAGAAAACTTCACAGGAAGAAAACCAGTTCTGAAAAGATCAGGTTGTGTCAAAGTATGGTGATTGAGAAAAATGCTATTTGAGTTTTGGGAGGTAGTTTTCTGGAATTACATGAATACAAAACTGGAAAAAGTTTAAAGGAGGAAGTAGACTGTTGTAGAAGAGAATGCAGTTAGAGGCAGAAAACAATCATCAGAGAGTGACTTAACCTACCTTAGTCTTGCATGCTTTATTCTTTATCTCTTGATCCTACTATTGTGCACTGCTGAGACCCACAGTCTTGACTCTCCAGCCTAGGAGTTCTCTCTCCCTCTATGTGTCTCTCTCTCTGTCCCTGCCTCTCTGTCTCTGTCTCTTTCTAGCTCTACCTTATGCTTTCTCTCCCATGCACTGAGTCTCCATGTATCACACATGTTCTTAGCCAGCAGAAACATTATCTCACATCCTCATTATCTCTTGCCCCTGAGTGTTACAAAGTTTCAGATAATAGAAATTCTTAGCCACCATGGAGGGATTGCATACCCGGAAGAGAGCTGTGATAACAGTGATTTGAGGTGCAAGAAGGAGAAAGTCAAATTTGTCCCTTCACTCACTTGATTGGCTGAGACCTACTATACAATATGGTGCCTAGAGAGAAGAAAGAATATAAAGCAGGCAAGCATGGTTGCTTTTGGCAAAGTGGAATGAGCTCCCAGAAGACAGATTCTGGCATAGATAAAATGTGGACAAAAATACAAAATTAAGAGAATGGTGAAAGGGATGACATTCACCAAGATCATTGCATTCATAAACTACTTTGTTGAATGGTAACTCCTTTGCACAACTACTTAAAGGTAATAGAAAAACATGTTTCCAAAAACATAAAATAAAACAGAAATAGATGAAAAGTAAACAAAGACAATGACTTCTGCAGTGGAGAGAAAAGTTCAAGAGGGACAGCATAAGAGGGACTCCACTGCTTTTGTTTCAAGGCGATCTGAAGCCACCATATGGTGACAAGAGCATGCTGAAATTCCAGTGAATCTACATCTTTCTCACTTGTGTGAAAGAGTCCAGAGGAGCTCCAGCTGCAGATGAATGAGGGAAGGCTCTTCATAGAGAAAGACATAGGTCTGCATGGAAAATTTAAAAGCCCATGAGAGAAGCTAGGTCTTATGTGAGAGAGAAGAGTAGTTAACAGAGCAGCAAAAGGAAGAAAGTAAAGAGAAGAATGGAAACGTGAGCTACCAGCCCTTCAGGGAAGGAGTTAGGAGTTAGAGGGAAACATGTTGTAGCTTTTCTCTTCCCATCTGGAAAGACAGGAAAGTCTGCATCTTCTCCCCCCAAAGTGAAGGGTCTGAGCAAAGCAGTGCCAAGGCCTGTGGTGTGGCAGGCAGTCTCAGGGGACACAGAGCTCCTCACCTCCCAGCTGAATGTCTTCTTGTGTGGTGACCTTTCTCATCCTCCACCCCTTCCCCTGTACAGGTGAAGAATCAGGAAAATGCAGAGCAAAGAGAGAGGCAGAGGTGGGTAGACACATAATCCTTGTATTAGGTATATAAGGAAGAATACCTTTTCTCAGGACCAGTAACCAATCTTGGGCTACCTTGCTGATACCAGGTCCAAGAAGGCCATGGTGAGGCCATTGAGAGATGGGGGCAGAAGAGATGGGGGCATGATGACATCATTTTGTGATATACTATGTCCCTGAAATAAGCCAGGCCTCACCAGCTATAAGAGACCTCAGTACAGGATCCGCTAAGAAAAAAAAAAAAGACTTTTAGAGCTTTTTGTTCTCCTGCCTGCCCACCGAATTTATACAGAGCAGGGGAAGAAAGGGCAAAAAGAAAGACACAGGAAAAAGTGAACAGTCTCTTCTTCATAAAAGTTCTTCATTCTCCCCAGAACTCATTCTTTCTCTCAATGAACAATTTAGGATCCACACAAAATATGAAAATACAAAGAGAAGCCCAACCAAGTAACACAGGGAGCTAGACAACATAAGAGAAGTTCCTTTCTATGCCCTACTACGATCAGATGGCTTATTCATTTCACATATATAGTCTCATTGAAAGACAGCTAGGAAGTAAGTACTAATTTTAGATACATATTTGCCTACAAGGCAACTTAAAAATCAGAAGTGGTGCTAGATATTTTTTCTTACCTTTTCCAAAGGCCTTGCCTTATGAGTTGTGTTTCTTTACAAAGATCAGCTTCTGATGTAGAAACTGGAAATATCAAAATCTCAAATGTTCTTTTGTCCCATAGTCCTTAATACCTGTGACAGACTCTGGAAGATTCTTGGATAGGCTCACCCAGCTAGTGCCTATGATATTATCCAAGGTGGTTCCAGGATTCAAGAAGAAGTCCTGGTCATAGAAAGGAAAACCTTGTATACATAGTACAGGCAGGAAGCTGCAGCTACCACATCGATGAGTTTTTTTTGCGGGGGAAGGCAGATAATAAGATAATATTAGAATATTTTTCTTTCAATATTCAATGATCGTGATGGAATTTCAAAACAAAGGAGTCAGCGAAAGAGAAAGTCATAATAAAAAGACCTAAGGATATGAGGTTGTGCAGTGTGATCATCAGTGAAGAGGAGAAGTAGGACAGGTTAGGGGGTACAATGTACAATTCCACTAGTTTGACTCCACACAACCCCACACCCATCATTTACTGCAGGCTCCAGCCCAGCCCAGTCCCCATCCCAGCCCTGCCTTCAGCCTCTAGTTATGGGCAGTTATGGTAATGATGTCTGTCTACAAAATGTCTGTCTTTTTCATTGGCTCTGATAGTCCCAACTAAAGAATTTCCCTAACACCTTAAATGATGCAATTTTATCTATAAAGTAGCTGCAATTAAAACAAATGATCTCTCTATTCATAGCTTCATTCACAGAGCACAATTGATGGATTCTTGTAAGGTACTTACTGTTAGTGGTCTTTTCTTATTTCCAGATGAATTTATTTAGCAAATTCTGGTGCTGGATGGTGCCATGCTGGTGTGGTCCCCAGTAGCTCCTCCAGCACCAATTCAGAGGAGGCTAAGTGTTGATTGTGTAGAACTAAATTGGCCAGAAACCTACCATGATCTCAGTGGTTTTTCAGTTGATTTTTAGATACCTGTTTCCAATCACATGTGTATAAAGACACTTGCAGAAATGTGCACAAATGTATGTGCATGCAGAGCTTGATTTACAAAGCAAAGCACCAGACAGCTGTTTTAGGACATTCCACATTAGAATGAGGCAAGACATTGAGGCCTTTGCTATCATACTCCCCATAGTTGGATCATTCAACAGCTGCCTTGAAATAAAATGAATTACTTTTGGAAAAATATCTTTTCACATTTCTCTTCTCTTTTTGTAGTAGGCTGCTTTCTTATATGTATCATACTCAAGCTACATGTAGCAGCACAAATCTCCATCTTTTGCTCACTCTCTCTCACACACACGTACACACACACATACACAAACACATTGAAAAGAAACATTCCTTTAGGTCACAAATAAGATTAAGGGTAGTTATAACTATATTGTCCAGTGAGTCTTGAATTTTCCACTTGGCAAGTCAAAGGAAAGATGGCAATGCCTCTGTCTTTGATGAGACTTTTCACCAAATGGTCTTTCCACTTTTCTAAAGACTACACATGAGATCTCTCTAGCCAAAGTCTTCCAATCACCACGTGAGTAAACATTACCCTGAGACTCAGGAATGTTCTGGCAATTGAAGATTTCCACCTTCAAAGAATAAATTGTGCATCCATACATGTGATGTACTAGCTGAAGTAGGACATGCCAAGGCTACAGGGAGTAATGCAGATACGTATCAGTGGCAGAATTTTAAGAAGAAAAGCAGGTGCAGAGTAACACTGAGTGTGTAAAGTATTAAAAACATGAACTATAATGTATTCCCTCTGTGGTACATCCACATGCAGCAAAAATATAAATTACTCATGAGGATGATAAAGGCAAATATGTGGATATTCTTTGCCTAGTAAGAAAAGGAAATTGAATCACAAGGTTGTAAGATTTGGATCCAATGTGAAATATTTTGTTCTTTAAATTGAAGAGGAGCGTCCATAAGTGTTCATGTGCCTGAAACACTTTGGTGCCTACTATAATTGTAAAACCCAACCAAACATTAGCAAAACAAAATGAAAACACAGCTAATATTTGTGCTGACATGTTCAGGCAGTTGAAGATTGTGTTGGTGGATGATGAAAAAATATGCCAGGACTAGTGGGCAGTGGTCTTCTGAAGACAAATTGAAGTCTTGGAAATTTCCAAGAGGCCATTTAAAAGTGAGTGGCATCTTCTCCATGGGAGAAGGTTCTCAGGAGTATCAAACTTTAGCAGAAAGAAAGAGTTTACTTCTCTTTCTCTTAGAAGCAAGACTTCCTTCTATATTGAAAAATCATCTTGGTCTTGTAAAGCTTTATACCTTACTAGTCACCAATTACTGTTTCTTCAGTGTGTGTCTCTTGCTCTTTTCAGCCCTATTAGTTCAGCTTTACATGACCATCTGGAAGCACCTTGGCTACCTGGTTTGGGTGTCTCTTCTGTGTGTTATTGTCCTTCCTGGTGCCAGCTACAAGGAGATGCCAGCACACTCGTTAGGTTCCAATAGAATTCAGATCTTTTGTAATAAGCAGATAGTCAGGGTTAGTCTTAGAAAATGGATTCTAATAGTTGCTTGGTATGTTGGTATGAGTATCTCTTCTACATTCATCCAGTCAAGGAACTTTGCTCAGCTTGTCTTTTGCAAAGCTATCTTCCTGTCTCCATTGCTGAAAATGGAGAGGCAAGCAGAAAAGGACCATATTTTCGGTCAATAACGAGGCAGGCAGGCAGACTGTGGATGGCAGCTCTATCACTTGGAATCCTGTTGCCAAAAAAAAAAAAAAAAAAAAAAAAAGCTGCAAAAGTCACAGAAATAATGTGCAGAAAATGGTGAAATTCAGACTCACAGCGTCTCACCACAGAGAGATTGTAGAGGTCATCTGATTCAAGTATATCATTTTACAGATGAGGAAACAAAAGCCTGAAGAGGGTTAGGGGCTAATGATTGCAGAATCTAGTCTCAGGTGCACGTTCCCTTTCCAACCTTGAAGGTTATGCTCCCGAAAAGCCCCAGGTAAGGACAAATTACCTTAGAGGAACTTGTGACCTTAAGTGAAAAAGCAGAGTTTGGGAAGCCAGACAGTAAGTGAATCTGAGCAAATGATCATCTGAGCTCTGTTTACTAACATAAAATAATGCAGCACATTATTTTGTGCTGATTGAATTTTTCTACATACACATTTTTCAACATTTTCTTACATAACGTATTTTATTCTCTAGACACTGGTGAAAATGAACTGTACAATTAGTGGGTGGGAACAGGAGGAAAAACTAGGAGAGAGCAAAGGAAGGACATTGTCTAAAAAGAAATGTACTAATTACCTGACTTATGTAACCGTAACCTTTCTGTACATCACTTTATAATAACAATTAAAACAAATAAAAATTAAAAAAAAATGTTTTGAGGACCCAGCAGCTCAAACTTGTGATCCTATTTATATAGGAAGCTGAGATCTGAGGATCTTGGTTTAAACCAGCCCAGGCAGGAAAGTCTGAAAGAGAGAGAGAGAGAGAGAGAGAGAGAGAGAGAGAAAGAGAGAGAGAGAGAGAGAGAAGAAAGCCAGAAACAGAGGTATAGCTCACGTGTTAGAGTGTCAGCTTGTATGGAAAAGCTAAGAGGCAATGCCTAGGTCTTGAGTTATACAGGACATACATACATGCACACACACAAAGTCTTGTTTCTTTTTTGTTACAGTAGATAGATATATTTGGTTGTCTCTATCTCCTTGGGTGTCTCCCATTTTCATTCTCTTGTAATTCTTAAGTTGTATAATCAAGTCTTTCTTCTGATTCTTCTCCCATTTTCTAACTGTTCCTTCTGTCTATTCTGACATTGTAATTCCTCTCCAAGATGATGCCCTATGCATTTCCCCCTCCCTGCATTGGTTACTCTCCTATGTAATTTTCACAATTTGATAACTAGGTCTTGTCAAACAAATCTTACTGTGTTTCTAATCTGTGCTTTCCTGTCCTTGAGCCACTGCCTCAATGTTAGAGATCACCAACTCTCTCTAATAGTCTCCCTGATGATCCATGTTTCTCACCAATTTTGGGGCCCTTAAATCCATTCCAGTAGGGCCTTCACATCTGGGGTTCTCAGGGAAGGGGCTCAACCACATGAGTCAAAATTATCTATTCTCTTCTCAACTTCTATCAACTTTTATAATTGCTCTAAGTCGGGTAATGTAAGAACTATTTATATCATATGTGTACTGTGTTGGGTTAAATAATCTGGAGATGATCTAAGATAGGACTGAGGATGTAGCTCATAAGTATGGTGGTCACCTAGCATATCTAAAGCCTTAGGATCCATTTTCTGCCCAGAAAAATATATTACTTTAGAAACTAAAATTAACATGCATGGGAGGAAGTGCACAGGTCATACATAAAACTATACATTTTTATAAAAGAGATTTAAGCACCTGTAGATTTTGGCATTTCCAGAGATCCCGGAACAAATCCCACAGGAATATGAGGGATGGCTGCATTTTTATTATGTTCTGTTATGTCCTCACAATCCTAATATGCTAAAGACCCAGTCCCCAAAGTAACACTTTTTTTTGGGGGGGGATGGGACCCATAAGAGGGTATTTACATTAGGGGTTTATTCTTGCAGGGATTGTCGGACTCCTGCCTCTTCTTCCTCTTTCTTTGTTCCCTAGTCCAGTGTGGGGGAGAGAGCATCTCTGCTCTAGCTCCTGCTCCCATCATGACCTACTGCTTAGCCACATGCCTGAAAGCAATAAGACCAATTAAAGGTAGACTGGAATTTCTGAAACTATGCCCTAATAAACTGTATCTATTTATAGTGGGATTATCTAGGCATTTGTCATAGTAACAGGAAACTGGCTGACACATGGTCTGAGTAGTATTTTTTTCTTATGGCTTTTCACTCTTTCCAGTGGGTTTATATTCCTCTTTAGAGCATTATCTAACATTGCATTGCATGCCAGATCCTCAATCCTAGCTCTCACACTTTTTGCTCTGGCTAGAACAATGTGAATCCATTTAATCTCTTTAATGTTGCCTGATCTCAAAAATGAGTGGGATCTCTGCCTTTGTCATCTGATTTTTCTTCATCAAAGATGGCACTATTCCATTTGCTTAGCACTTCCCACTCCCCCCCTCCCTTGAGTCACCACAGCCTGGCAAACAACTCTTCTTTGTAGCACCCGGACTCTGTGTTCAGCTCACACTTCATTGAGAACAAGAAAAGAGATCTTTTTACTCAAAATTCTTCCTGCTTGCTTCCCTATCACTGGGTTCCCCTACAGTCAAAGGCTCACCCATCAGTTCATGGACTTTACTGTGTTGTTTGTCTCATTCTTCCATCTTCGGCGATGTTCCTGTGTGTGTGTGTGTGTGTGTGTGTGTGTGTGTGTTGATACTGGGGCTTGAACACGGACCTCAAGTTCTTACTTTGCTTTTTCACACAAAACTGGCGAGTTACCACTGGAGCTACACCTCTATTCCTGGCTTTTGGTTAGTTGATCAGGGATAAGAGTCTCTATGGTCTCCCTCATAGGGAATAATTAGCACAGGTTTAGGCTAGTCACTATGAACGCATAAGATGATGCTAAGTGAAATGAACTCCATGTTATGGAAACAACTGTTATATCACTGTTGTAATTACTTTCAACATGCCATGTGGAACTGTAGCTTCTATTGTTGATGATCCTCTTGTATCCCTTTCCTATAGTTGTACCTGCACTATCGCTGTATCTTATCTGAGTACACTGGATACTGTATATACTGGTATTAGAACTAGGGAAGTGAAAGGGGATATCAAAGTCAAGAGACAAAGGATAAAAAGACAAATGACTCCAAAAGCAATACATGCAAAACCATTTGGTGTAAACCAACTGAACAACTCATGGAGGGAGAGGAAAAGGGGGAGGAAAGAGGGGGAATGAGGGAGGAGGTAACAAACAGTACAAGAAATATACCCGGAGGTTCCAGAGGAAGACGGCGGAGGAGAGGCAGAGCCCTTGCAGAGCTCCCTCCGATATCGTAGTTTTCTCACCCCATAGAAACTGTTACTCCTAGAAAGACAGCCAAGGTAAGTTCTAACAGTACAGGGATTCTGAACAGGAAGGAAAAATCGACTTTGCTGGTCTGAAAACACAGATTTGAGCTCCGGGCGGCGTCCCGCCGCCACGCCAGTGCTGGCTCCGGCACAGTGCCCGGCACAGCCCCCCCCCCCCCCGCACTCCGCACAGCTAAGGCGTTAAATACTCCAGATGGCGGCTGAGCACGGAGGACCTGACATTGCAGAGACAGCGTGAGTACCCCACAAGTTATTCTCACTTGTGCCCACAGTCCAGCTTCTGGAAGGCATCCCTGTCCCCACCCCCAGAGCAAAGCGCCATCTTTGCCACTGGCATAGGGTCAGACTAGACTGGAACTGAAGCGGGCCTGGGGAAAGCGAGGTCAAAAAAGCCATCTTTGAAAAGGGCAGGAGGGGCGGAATCAGTGAGAACCAGCTCCGCCCAGAAGAACGCCCCCTGCCCTGGTGGGAGGCGAGTCTGGGGCTTAGCCAGAGGTGCCCCGCCCTGCCCGCCGGAATTTCTAAACTTAAAGCAAAAGCTGCAAGCAGCTACCAGGGGCACGGAAACACCAGAGGGAGGAACAGACAGAGGGAACAAACAGTTCCTGGGACAGCTAAACGGTCCTGTCACAGAGGAAGCTAATTCCCAGCCCAAAACGGAGCTGCATTCCATACCCACCTATGCCAAGGAGGCTGCCTCCCTCAGGCAAGCAACTCTCAGCAGAGCAAAAAGGCCAGAGGCGCCCCGCCCTGCTGAGTTCACAGCCTAGTCAAGACCAGGCATCAAAGGCGGCGGCCCCACAGCAGACAGAGGAGCCACAGTTCCTGAGACTGCTCATGTCCCCATCGACAGAGGACGCCCAAGGCCTGCCTGCAAGCTTTGTGAACCTCAGAGACCCACGATTGCACCAACAGGGGAGAAGGGTCAGAACAGACCAACCCCATGCCAACTGAAATCAAGTAAAACCAGCCAATCAGGAAAATAGACTGCAGTCCATTGCAGGGAAACCAGAGACTGGGGAGAAACCACCCAAACAAGGAGGACTCCTTTTTTTTTTTCTTTCTTTCTTTTTCTTTTTCTTTCAAACATTTTTTTTTTAATTTTCTTTTTACTTTTTTCACATCTGAAACATCATTGGTTTTTTTTTTTTTGGTTTGTTTGTTTTTTGTTTGTTTGTTTTCCATTTTTACCGGTTTGTTTTATCAAGTTTTCTTTTTGTGTTTGTTTATTTGTTTGGGTTGTTCCTTTTCTGTTATTTTCCTTTTTATTTACTTATTCTTCCTTTTTAAATAATTTTTCTCTGTTTTGTGTATCTGTCTTCCAGTATTTTTACTTTATTTCTCTTGTTGCGTCCTCTTCCTTTAAAAGTTACTTTCCTATAAATAACACCTCCACCCTTTTCTGCTAACTCTCCAGTGACTGTCATTTTAACATTGTTCTTTCTACTGATTCTACTCTTCACATTTCCACGTCACTGAAACTAAACCAAAATCACCCCCCCCCCCCAATACATTTTACTCTATTCTCTTTACTACCTCCAACTTACCCTCCTGACTTACTGCCTGGACCTCCAGGTTCCATTGACTCCTGGTTATTGGATAGAGGGTATCCCAGCTTAATACGAGTTAATCAAAGGGGTTCATAGAGAAAGCCAGTGCGAAAAGAACTTAATATAAAAACAAGAACTGCGTATAGGGTTGTAACAGTAAATAAGTAACTACTGAATACAGGGCCCAGGATCAGTTGTTATATTGAAATTGTATTCTTTAGGAACACCAAATCTAACTTTATAGACAGGTATACAAGTTATCTTTATATAATTGTGAAATTGTAAGATCTACACAACAGTGCTTGGTAAGGGCTGCTTTGGCTCTTAAATGGTGCTCACAGGTGCTGGTAGACTGGCATTCCCAATTCAAATGGGCAGAAGAAACACAAGAAAGATGACAAACAATGAAGTCTTATCCCCCACTCAAAACAAGCAGGAAGCAGAGCAGTCAATCAAAAACATAGAAGGAAACCCCCAAAATGCTCTACAAAGTCTACTGATAAACATGATAAATGAAAAGTTTGAATCTCTTCAGTCAATTATGTTAGAGCGTGAGGAGGCAAAGCAAAAATTAATGGAGAACTTCATGACATCCACAAATAGAAAGATAAATGAGCTTCAAGAGTCAAATGAAAAGATAGCTACCCAGCTTAAAGATTTGAGAGACAGCACTCAAAACCAAAGTAATGAAGTTAATGAAGTAAAGAAGTCCATACAGGACCTAAGAAATGACATGGAAATCAACAGGAAAGACCAGTCAGAAGGAAAAGAGATTCAAAATCAAGTAGCTAGCCTACAGTCCCGACTAACTGAAGCAGAGGATCGAATATCAGGAGCTGAAGATTCCTTAGATTCTATGGAGAAAGATCAAAAATCAATACAAATCCAGTCCAAGCAACAAAACAGATCACTACAGGAGATTCAAGACACGATCAGGAAGCCCAATTTAAGGATAATAGGTATTGAGGAAAACTTGGAGAAAGAGGTTAATGGGATAGGCAACCTATTTAACAGAATATTAGCTGAGAACTTCCCAAACATCCAGAAGGAAAGGCCTATACAGATACAAGAAGCATTTAGAACCCCAAATCGACCAGACCAGAATAGGACATCCCACCAACACATTGTGATCAAAACAGCTTCAGCAGAGTGCAAGGAAAAAATACTGAAAGCTGTCCGGGCAAAGAAAACAATCACATATAAAGGAAAAGCAATCAGAATTACCCCAGACTTCTCAGCAGAGACCATGAAAGCAAGGAGAGCCTGGAATGAAGTATACCAAACTCTAAATAAAAATAACTACCAACCAAGAGTTCTGTACCCAGCAAAACTCTCCTTCGTAGCCGAAGGTCAAATAAAAGTCTTCCACAGTAAGGAAAAACTGAAACAATATATCTCCACCAAACCAGCTTTACACAAAATCCTTAAAGATGTACTATACAGGGAAAATAATCAAGATCCCAACACAGACAGAGAAATGAACCCTAATTAGTAAACACTAGATCAAGAAATGGGAAGACACAGCTTTAAACAAGATAGTGATAATGAAAGGAACAAACGATCACCTCTAAATCCTAACTGTCAACATTAATGGACTTAATTCTCCAATCAAACGACATAGGCTCATAAGTTGGATCAAAAATCAAGATCCATCTTTCTGCTGCCTCCAAGAGACACATCTATCTAGCAAAAGTAAACATCTTCTAAAAGTGAAAGGCTGGAAACAAATCTATCAAGCAAATGGCCCCCATAAGCAGGCTGGAGTTGCAATCCTAGTATCAGACAAAATTGATTTCAAATTAAAAAAGGTAAGAAGAGACAAAGAAGGTTACTACATACTAGTAAAAGGATCTCTCCAACAGGAAGAAATAACCATCCTAAATATCTACACACCAAATGCAGGAGTACCCAACTTCATCAAACAAACACTATTGGCTCTAAAAACATTCATAGACCCAAACACAATGATAGTGGAGGACTTTAACACTCAACTGTCACCTCTGGACAGATCAACACGCCAAAAACTGAACAAAGAAACCACAGAATTAACAATTGCATAGACCAACTAGACTTAATTGACATCTACAGAATATTCCACCCAGCAAGGACAGAATACACATTCTTTTCGGCAGCACATGGAACATTCTCCAAAATAGATCACATCTTAGGGCACAAAGAAAATCTGTACAAATTCAGAAGTATCAAAACCATTCCCTGCATTCTCTCCGACCACAATGGAATAAAATTAGAGCTCAACTCATTCAGCCACCACAGAAAATCACACAATTCATGGAGACTAAAGAACACACTGCTGAACCATCAGTGGATCATTGAAGAAATTAAAACGGAAATTCAAATGTTTATGGACTTCAACCAAGTTGAGGACACAAAGTACCAGCTCCTTTGGGACACAGCAAAGGCAGTACTCAGAGGAAAATTTATATCTCTGAGTACATATATCAACAAACTGGAGAAACAGCAACTCAGTAATTTAAGGAAGCACCTTAATTTTCTGGAGAGAGAACAGCAAGCCAAACCCCAAGTCAATAGACGGAAGCAAATAATTAAAATCAAATCAGAATTAAATCAATTAGAGACGAAAAAAACCATCGAAAGAATCAACAAAACAAAGAGTTGGTTCTTTGAAAAAATCAACAAGATAGACAGACCCCTGGCAAACCTGACCAAAAAACGAAGGCAGCACACTCAAATAAACAAGATAAGAGATGAAACAGGTAACATCACCACAGAAATAACCAAAATTCAGAAAATAATAAGGGAGCTGGTTTAATATACGCAAGTCAATTAATGTAATCCACCACATCAAACGGAGCAAGGTAAAGAACCACCTGGTTTTATCGCTGGATGCGGAAAAAGCGTTCGATAAAATCCAGCACCCATTTATGCTAAAAGCCCTGGAAAAACTGGGATTCCAGGGAACATTCCTGAATATAATCAAGGCAGTTTATGACAAACCAACAGCAAGCATAACTCTAAATGGTGAAAAACTAAAGCCATTTCCTTTAAAATCAAGAACAAGGCAGGGATGTCCACTCTCTCCCCTGCTCTTCAACATAGTACTAGAATTCCTAGCCAGAGCAATTAGGCAAGAAGAAAATATAAAGGGAATCCAAATAGGAAAAGATGAAGTTAAACTTTCTCTCTTCGCAGATGACATGATCCCATACCTAAAGAATCCCATAGACTCTACCCCCAAGCTACTAGAGCTGATCCAAAACTTTGGCAAAGTTGCAGGATATAAAATAAACCTTCAAAAATCAATGGCCTTTCTCTATGCTAACAACCCAAAGACCGAGGCTGAAATCAGGAAAGCAACTCCTTTTGCAATAGCCCCAAAAACATAAAATACCTAGGAATAACCTTAACCAAAGAAGTGAAAGACCTCTTTGATGAGAACTTTAAAAGCTTGAAAAATGAAATTAAGTCAGAACTAAGGAAATGGAAAAACCTCCCATGCTCCTGGATTGGGAGGATTAATATAATCAAAATGGCAATAATGCCAAAGGCTATCTACAAATTCAATGCAATACCCATTAATATCCCAACACCATTCTTTAATGAAATAGAGGAAGCAATCCAGAAATTCATATGGAACAATAAAAGACCTAGAATAGCAAAAACACTCCTAAGCAGAAAGAACAGTGCTGGAGGAATTACAATACCCAACTTCAAGCTGTACTATAAAGCTATAGTATTAAAAACAGCTTGCTATTGGCACCGGAACAGGCCTGAAGACCAATGGAACAGAATTGAAGACCCAGAATTGAACCTACAGAACTACGCCTACTTAATCTTTGATAAAGGAGCTAAAAGAATAGTATGGAAGAAAGATAGCCTCTTTAACAAGTGGTGCTGGCAAAACTGGCTCAACACATGCAACAAACTAAAACTAGATCCTTATATATCACCCTGCACCAAAATCAATTCCAAATGGATTAAAGACCTTGAAATCAAAACAGACACCCTGAAAACACTAAAGGAAGGAGTAGGAGAAACACTTGGGCTCCTTGGCGCAGGACGGAACTTTCTTAATAAAGACCCAGAAAGGCTACAAATCAAAGAAAGGTTGGACAAATGGGACTGCATCAAACTGCAGAGCTTCTGCACGGCAAAGGACATAGCTCGCAAGATAAACAGAAAGCCCACAGACTGGGAGAAGATCTTTACCGGACATTCAACAGACAAAGGCCTCATCTCTAAAATATATGCAGAACTAAAAAAATTACCTTCTTCCAAAACAAAACCGCAAAGAACCAATAGCCCCCTCATCAAGTGGGCTAAAGACTTACAAAGAAACTTCTCTGATGAGGAAATGAGAATGGCCAAGAGACATATGAAAAAATGCTCTACATCACTGGCCATAAAGGAAATGCAAATCAAAACAACATTGAGATTCCATCTCACCCCAGCAAGAATGTCATATATCAAGAAAACTAATAATAACAACTGTTGGAGGGGATGTGGCCAAAAGGGAACCCTACTTCATTGTTGGTGGGAATGTAAACTGGTTCAGCCACTCTGGCAAGCAGTATGGAGATTCCTCAGAAGGCTCAATATAGAACTCCCCTATGACCCAGCAGCCCCACTTTTGGGTATCTATCCAAAAGCCCACAAACAAAATCACAGTAATGCCACCAGCACAACAATGTTCATCGCAGCACAATTTGTCATAGCGAGAATCTGGAACCAACCCAGATGCCCCTCCATAGACGAATGGATCAGGAAAATGTGGTACATATACACAATGGAATTTTATGCCTCTATCAGAAAGAATGACATTGTTCCATTTGTAAGGAAATGGAAGGACTTGGAAAATGTTATACTAAGTGAAGTGAGCCAGACCCAAAGAAACATGGACTCTATGGCCTCCCGTATTGGGAATAATTAGTACAGGTTTAGACAAGCCATAGCAGAGCATCACAAGGCCCAATAGCTATACCCTTATGAACACATAAGATGATGCTAAGTGAAATGAACTCCATGTTATGGAAACAATTGTTATATCACAGTTGTAACTACTTTCAACGTCCTATGTGTATGTGTAGTTTCTATTATTGATGATGTTCTTGTATCACCTTCCTGTGGTTGTACCTACACTATCTCTGTAATCTTATCTGAGTATATTGGAAACCGTGTTTACTGGTATTGGAAGTAGGAAATTCAAAGGGAATACCAAATGTGAGAGACACAGGGTAAAAAAAGAGAAACAACTACAAAAGCAATACTTGCAAAACTGTTTGGTGTAAGTGAACTGAAAACCTGGGGGGGGAGGGAAAGGGGGGGAGGGTGGGGGGCATGAGGGACAAGGTAACAAACAGTACAAGAAATGTATCCAATGCCTAACATATGAAACTGTAACCTCTCTGTACATCAGTTTGATAATAAAAATTTGAAAAAAAAGAAAAGAAATATACCCAAGGCCTAATGTATGAAACTGTAACCTCTCTGTACATCACTTTGACAATTAAAAAAAAAAAAACAAAAAAAGGAGTCCCTTGGGGGAAAAAATAAGGTCTCTTGGATTTGTCTGCCTGGACTGCTTACCAACCATGACCTTGAGATCTCAATCTCTTGAATAGCTAGGATTACAGGTGTAAGCCACAGACTCCTGGCCCCATTACACTTTCTTGGGTGTGTTATTCTCATCACCAGATGAATACAACCTAAGATTACAATCCTAGGAAAAAATACTCTGTATTGATCCATCATCTCTCTCTAGCTGTCATCTCTTTATTCTCCTTCCACAATAAAACCTCATGAGATAGTTAATGTGAGGAACTATTGCAATTCTTTCCAACTGGTAGCCATCCTCACAACCCACCTGTCACTAGTGACCCCCTACATGGCTCCAATCTTATTTTTTATCTCATTTGACTTTTACTCATGGATTAGTTTGCTTACGGCATCATGTTTTCCTGGATCACATAACTCCGTATTTACCTGTATCCCTTTTCTCTAGGTGTTCCTTTAAGCTTCCTTTGCATCTTTTCTCCCTCTGTCAGGAATACTACAGCATTTCAGTTCCTTGGTATGATGATCTGAGCCCTAAATCTTAGTTTCCACAAACAATTTTACCCATCCTTTTGGCTTACAGTATCTTACGCATACCTGTGATTTCTACATGTATGTCTTCAGTTCTACCTTCTCCCCTGAACTCTTGACCACTCACCTGTATACACACACACACACACACAACACATACACACACACACTATGGTATCTCACGAAGATACATTCAAAACTGAAGCTTTACTTCACTCTGACATACTAGATTGAGGTTTTACTCTGCCCTGGAAACCTGAACATTTTTCTCTCTTCTTTTCATTATCATCCTCTTCTACCTTGTTACTCAAACCTGAAACCTGGAAGTTCCCCATGATTCCTCCTTCTCCTTTTTCTCTACAGGACTGTATCACTGAGCTAGCCCATCTCTTAAATGTATCTCATCATGAAGATCTTCTTTGGCCCTCACTGCCATTCTCTACTCTGAGTCTCCATGCTTTCAAATTTAGCCACCACTGTGTCTCCCAATGGATCTCCATGCACACAGAGAACAGCTACTCCCACAGACATTGCCAATCCCACAGACGTTGCCACTTCCACAGACATTGCCAATCCCACAGACGTTGCCAATCCCACAAACAGACATTGCCACTCCCACAGACATTGCCACTCCCACAGGCATTGCCACTCCCACAGACAGACATTGCCACTCCCACAGACATTGCCACTTCCACAGACATTGCCAATGACCCAGACATTGCGACTCCTACAGACAGACATTGCCACTCCTACAGACGTTGCCAATCCCAGCATAGCCCCGGCTGACACCGCAGCTCTTTGAAGTCAAGGCACCTGCGTCTGTCTCCAGGCCGTGGTTGGTGACACCCTGCCCAGCTCACTGTGCTTTTCATACACAAAACCTTCCTTCTCCTACCAAGTTCCAGGCACAGTGATTCTTGCGTGCTTCTCTAGCAAGCTGATTTTCTTCACATGTGAGTCCTTCACCCATGCTACCTTTGTGTCTAGACTCTATCCTCCTTGATAGTCTCTGTAATGACTCCTAGGATCCGTGTTTGTCCCAGAGGCTTGTTGATGTTATTTTAGTCCATCTCACGTTCTTCCTATGTTCCCATGTAATTATTGTATGTATTGTTTACCTTGTGGATGGTTTTTCTTGACATTTCTTCTATTTCACTCTGTGGAGGGTTCTGAGTACTTGATCACAATGTATAGTGTTTGTTAGAGGTTTTCTACCTACTAGCACTAAGTAATTATTTGTTGAATTGCTTAATGATTGTTGCAGTCATGTGTTTTCTTGAGTGATTGAACATAGATTGCCTGGGGTGACATGAGGCGTGAGAGATAGCAACTTGTGTGGGGGTACAGTTTTCTACTTGCAAGGTGGCAATTCCTCAAGAAACGTGTTTAGGATTTCTGAGACAATTACTCTATCATCTTCTACAGCATACTTAGCACCTGAAGTTATTTCCTTACTGGCCTTTTAAAATAAGAATAAAATAGAGAGTGACTTGGAACTATAATATCTGCACTTTGACATTTTAAAATTTTACCCTTAGAAGAAATGATATCCTAGTTATCTTTGTGCTGAAAGATTGATGTTGTCTTAATATTCTATTATTTTTCAATAGGTGCTAGGTGAATACCCAGACTCTAACGGATTCATAGAGTTTAAAATGAAGAACTATAAAAAAGGTAACAGGCAGGTGTTTATATATTTCAAAACCATCTCTCCTGCTGTCCTTCCCATGCCCTTTAGGAAATTAAGTTTATTGGAGTTTCAAAAATTCTTGTAGTTCTATTTAGGAAAAATAAAGCAAAGAGAAAAAAAGTGTTTTATGTTATCCTCCTTAGTTACTCAGAAGATGAGAGAAGGTGGCAAAAGATTTGTACCTGAGAACTTTCACTTAAGTGATCTGACTTTTCTCTATTAGCACAGAGAATAGATACATTCTTTTCCACAGTGCATAATATTCTAATTTGTGATATTTACCAGTATTTGATGCATATTTCCAATCCTTTGTTGCTAATAAATACAAGGAGAAGAAAAACAATATTTCCAGAAGCAAATTGATAAACCAAGACATTTCTGAATTTTGATGAATATTGTCAGGACGGTATGACAGTGCCATTTGTTCCTCATAGCCTTTACAACAAAATGTGTCACTACATTTTTGGATTTTTTCCTATTTCAACACACAAAACATGGTATTTGATGTGGTTTTATTTGAATCTATTGTGAGTATGGTTGTATAACAATGTTTATTCATTTGTGAAGTATTTATATTTCTGCTCATTTAAAAAGTTTTTAGAACTCTGGGTTATTATTCTTCCATGTAAGCTTCATATTTAGATTATCAGGTTACACAAGCACACAAAAAACCCACAGGTTATTTTGATGTGATTGTGTTGAATATATCAATTAACTCAGGATGAATAGGCATTTCATGATAATGCTGCGTTTTCCTGTTCTGGGACTGAGTGGTTTTACTCTGTTCTATATTGCAGCTCAAGTGAGTGTTATGGTGCTCTTCATGTCAGTTATCTCTATTTCCAGTCTGGCATTTTGTGGGTGAACATGAGATGGAGTATGGAGGGCTTTTCTGACTGGGATGGCTTCAAACTTTGACCCTCCAGGTCTCAGCCTCCTGAGTAACTAGGGTTATAAGCATGAGTCACCTTGCTCTACTCTCCATTTTTGAAATGACTTTTGGCATAGTCGTCTGTTCTTTGAATTCTGTGAGTGCTGCTCTTTTGCCTCTTCTAATTTTTTTGGCATTTCAGGTCTAGGTAGAACTTCCTAATTTTTATTTCTAATTTGTGACATTCTTTCATACTAGCAATTGTTTTAGTATTATTTTTATATTTGGATATAGTTTTCATCTTTTTGTTTTCTGGGGGGATAGTGGTTATCCCTCATTGAATTTTTTTTTGCTTGGAGGAGAGCTTTCTAATTCTCTCTCTCTTGCCCGCACACTCTCTCTCGCTCTCTCTCGCACACACACACATACACACATTGTTTTTAGTATCTCTGTTGTATTGTGTTCATTCTTGGCTGTATACTCATATTGAGTGAATACTCAATGTCCACTTGTGTTGGGGACATAAGAGAAGAGGCAACCTGTCCCTTATACCCTGAGGCAGGCCAAAGATAGCACTGTTGGTTTTTTTTTTTACTACCATGATAGGTATTTTCCTTTGAGTCTGACTTCTCTTTCTTTTAGAACCCAACTTAATTCAGGAGGACTGATTCAGCCAGCCATGCCCTTGTCTGGTTCCTTGACTAGGTGCTGCCTTCCAATGTTATCTGTTTATCCACTTACTATTTGTTTGGTTTTCCCACAGCATTCCAAGATGTCTGCCTGACCACTTTCCTTCCTGCTCTGTATTAACATGCTTTTTCACCTCAGCATCTCTCCCAGCAGTGCTTGTTCAGAAAGTTCTCTCTGTCTGATTCTTTAGTTGTTTTTTTTTTTGTTTTTTTTTTTGTCGATCATGAGACCTGAACTCTGGGCCTGGACGCAGTCCCCATGCTCTACAGCTCAAGGCTAGCACTCTACCACTTGAGCCACAGTGCCACTTCCAGTTTCATGGTAGTTAGTTGGAGATAAGAGTCTCACGGACTCTTGGTTAGCTTTGAACCACAATCCTCAGATCTCAGCCTCCTAAATAGCTAGGATTACAGGCATTAGCCACACCCACTCAGCTTAACTTTAGTCTTTTTTTCTGGGAATTTCTAAATTGTGCATCCACTCGACCTTCCCTTCTCTCCATGCTTCCCAGGCAGCCTTGCCGTTGGTCTTTCTGATGTATGGGGACACTAGCAAGCTCCATTGCATTCGGTTACTTTAAGAAATCATTGATATGTTTTGTTTTTCATTGTTCCTGTGAAAACAGAATTTGTGGCTATTTTTGTACATTATCTTGTTAGTCAGTTTGTCTTCCTGGAGGAGGCATGGAGACACTCAGAACTAAGGCAGAAAACCCTCTGGGAAGTGTTCCTTGTTGCCCTCCTTCTATCTCAGGCATTTGTGGTTCCAGGAACAGAAATGTCAATCAGAAGGCCAAACTATTTACGTGTTAGAAATCAAGCAACACATTGTTATATGAAACATCTTTGATTCTACCCCCTGGACAGACACATCTTCATTATAACCTGAATGGACACATTCAGATATATGTTTTCTTTTTTTTTTTTTGCCAGTCCTGGGCTTTGGACTCAGGGCCTGAGCACTGTCGGGGCTTCTTTTTGCTCAAGGCTAGTACTCACAAGCCACAGTGCAACTTCTGGCTGTTTTCTATGTATGTGGTGCTGGGGAATCGAACCCAGGGCTTCATGTATGTGAGGCAAGCACTCTTGCCACTAAGCCATATTTCCATCCCCTCCAGATATATGTTTTGTTAATAGTAGCAGAGGCCTATGCAACTCTGCCTGCTGCTGAGTCACCCCTATTTGCTCACCATCTAAATGGGCCCCATTTAGTGAAGGGCCTTATGAGTCACCAGGAACATTCCAGCAGGCTGGAATCAGTTACCCCTATCTGCTTAGGCCCAGGAAGATGGCCTTGGTATGGGACATCAGAGAGATATGGGACACACAAGGGAGGGTTTGTAGTTCTGACTCTCCATTGCTTGTTTGACAAGTCAGCTGGGTCTCTTCTCCTGGTCATGAGAGCTCTTCCATAGAGAAGAAGATAGACTAAAGGAGATAATTTTTCCAGTGCAATTTGAATTTTTATTTGTTGAAACGACATAATTTAAGCCATGTGGCATTGGTTCACACCTGTAATCTTAGCTACTCAGGATGCTGAGATCCAAAGATTGTGGTTTGAAGCCAGCCTTGGCAGGAAAGTCTGTGAGAATCTTACCTACTCTTATCTCCAAAAAGCCAGACATGAAGCTGTGGCTCAAATGGTACAACTCCAATCTTAAGCAAAAATGCTCAGGGACAGTACCCAGGCTTCGAGTTCAAGCACTAGGACCGGCACATACACACACACACACACACACACACACACACTCATTTTTTCTCTCTCATATGCACATACTCTCTCACACACATATACACACACACACAGGAAAGGAAAGAAGGAAGGAAGGAAGGAGAAAGAAAGGCTTAATTTAAAGAGAGAGGACTTTTAAATGAATTAATGCATTTTTGTTCATTTTAAGAATATTTTGTAGTTTTTCTATAGCAAGTTTAAAATTTAAGTATATGGAGAGTAGGATTTCTGATCATTAATTTTATTTGGTCTTTCTTGTAGGATATGGACTTTTCTAACTTAAAATGTAGGCTATTTGATACTCATATACATGTTAAAAAGGGTTGTTAATTGGGCACAGAGGGCTAACAGAGAGAGTGGATGTGGATGGATATGAACCAAGTAGTTTACTTGTGTGAAAATAAGACAAGGAAACCAGTTGTGATTGTTTTAGAAAGAAGAGAGGATGATGCGAATACACACACACACTATATATATATATATGTATATATATATACACATATATACACACACACACATGCATGCATACATACATACATACATACATGAGAGTCTCTTCAACTTTTCTAAACTGATCTGGCTTTGAACCAGGATCCTAAGATCTGAACCTCCTGATTAGTTAGGATTACAGGTGTGAGCCACCAGAGCTCCTGGCTTATATCTATTTTTATCTACTTAGCTTAACAATAGGACTCTAGTTGGATTCAAATTGTCTGTTTCTCAATTTCCTGAATTCACCATTTCTTTCTTTCTTTCTTTCTTGTTGTTTGATTTTGTTTTTGTTGCCAGTCCTGGGGCTTGAACTCAGGGCCTGAGCACTATCCCTGGCTTCTTTTTGCTCAAGGCCAGCACTCTACCACTTGAGCCACAGTGCCACTTCTGGCTTTTTCTATATATATGGTGCTGAGGAATCGAACCCAGGGCTTCATGTATACAAAGCAAGGACTTTTACCACTAGGCCATATTCCCAGCCACTCTTTCTTTCTTTCTTTCCTTCTTTCTTTCTTTCTTTCTTTCTTTCTTTCTTTCTTTCTTTCTTTCTTTCTTTCTTTCTTTCCTTCCTTCCTTCCTTCCTTCCTTCCTTCCTTCCTTCCTTCCTTCCTTCCTTTCTTTCTTTCTTTCTTTCTTTCTTTCTTTCTTTCTTTCTTATTCTCTCTCCCTCCCTCCCTCTCTCCCTCTCTCCCTCTCTCTTTCTTTCTATCTCTCTCTCCCTCTCTCTCTCTTTCTTTCTTGGGTGCCTCTATTTAAGTCAGGCACATTGAGATTCATATGGATGGAGCTACCGAATTATCTCCAAGCTAGCTTCTAATGAAGGGGTCCTGTCGCTCTTCTGAGAGTTCCAACCACATTGTAACCATTGTTCCCAGGGCAACTTGCAGCTTTCTGCCACCAACTCCAAGATCACAGACTCTGTGTTTTCTCTCCCTCTTACAGGTGTGGGGCATCTGCTAGGCCAACTGCTCTGCAAAACATCTTGAAAGTGTTTTTTGCCATTTTAGCATGTTTTGCATGTGGCTATCTCTTGATTTTTCTTTGTTTTCCTATGAGTAGTTTTTAAAAATGGATCATGAATCCTTACATTCTAGTTGGGATTTCCATATGTTTTTAAATGCCTATGCTATGAAAATCCAGAAAGTTGTCGAAGCAAAATTGAATAAGCAAATGCTACAAAAGACAAAGAAAGAAACCATTAGCAATTCCACTAAGATAATCTGCATTTGTTACCATCCTTATGATTAATGCTTAATGGGAAATGTTTGCCTTCTTTATTCCTGTGCCCTGTCACACACACAATGGAAGCTTCTCCAAGGATAATCCTCTTCAGGAGCAATTACTGTAGTGTCTCATTTCTAAATATAGGATCTAGAATCTGAAAATTTACTAAATGCAAAGATGACATCACCCAGATCGACACCCAAACCTCGCAGGCTGTATGCACACAGCAAGAGGGTGTTTCTGTGTATGGAGATGGGTGTGTGCGTGTGTGGGTTGGCGGGGTCCTTTGCTTGTCTCTTCTTTGCCGTTTTGCCTAAATTTTATTTCTTCTTCCTACATGATCCAGTCAGCCATACTGCCTGTGTAAATACCACTAGCACTCTGTTCTTTTTGATAGCCAGAAATCCATCTTCAACATTTTTTTGATCAGCATGCAGTGCATTTAATACTACAGCAGATGGTGCTTTCTGATGATGTCTTTCTACATGGAGCAACATTTTGTCTTGCATGCTGCATTATCAAAAAAAAAATCAAACATGTAATTATGCAAATATGTATGCCTTTATAATAATCAAGTTTTATTGTAAATGGTTGATGCACATCAATTTGGTCCTGTAGTGCTGTTTTAAGTGAGGTTTAAGTGGCTTTTCAGTGTACCCAGAGGTAACACAAACATCTCTGGAATATTAATAAAATCCTGAATCTTTGAGACCCCAACTGGAATCTCATTGCTTGTACTGATTGAAACGAAATGCTAATCCTTTTTTTTAAAAAAAAATCCCCTTTGTTATTTAAAACACTGATATTAGTATGATATGAAGGGCCATTTTATTTTAAATTGTATTTTAATGTAGTTGTTAAAATAATGCCTAATCATTCTATATTCAGTCTTCACAATGTAAATTTGATGAGACACGAATCCAATCATTTTTGCAACAATGAATGCAGTCATGTATTTTACCCAGTCCGGTTTTTACTAATTCCATAAATTTCCACTGCCAGGGGCTGTGGCTGCTTTTGCTTTTGGATGCATTAGCTGTTCTTTGTGGGGACATGGATGGTGAATATTCATTCCAGAAACAATTGACTTCAACAACAACAACAAAACAATTCAAAAGAAGAAAGAGGAATCCTTTAAGTTGAATTCCTAGGCGCATTTTTAAGCAGGATTGCAACACAGTGGAATGTTTTACTGAGCAGAATCTGGGTTTTCTGCCTTGGATCATTTCATTGGAGCCTCTTAGTGCCCAGCCTCTCTCTCTCCAGTACAAACACTTGCATGTTCTGTTGTGTTGAAACTAAACAGATGGACAAGGATACTGATCACCTATGATGGTGAATTATTTTTGCTTGTTTGTTCCTCTCAAAGGGAAATAAAAGGATGAGAAAAGTAACGAAGAAATGAAAGTACAGTGTAGCTTTAAAGGGAGAAAAGAACCATGTAATTTCCTTTTTCTATTTCCAGTCTTCTTTTTGTCATATGTATTTTTGCTTATTGGATTTACTGTAATTATGGGTTGCATTTCTAATGGGTGCCACTCCCTCCCAAGATGAAATGCATCCTTCTCCCCAACCCCCACCCCTCAGTTTGGTCTTATGCCTGGTTCCCTGTAGTACCCTTCATTTGCCGTGGAGCATTTCTTTCTCTCAAATATGTGGATTCATTTGATTGTTTTCTTTCTTTTTTGCCTCTTGTTCACATGCTGCTGTTAAGTCTCTGACTCTTCTTTATTTGCCTTTACAAGGCATTCTTGTTCATGTACATTGTGTCCCTCGGAAAGGTCACTTGTTTGCTGTTGTATCTATGGTATGCACTCTTTTGTTGGAAATTAAATATTTTTGTGTCCTTCAAATTTTTTGCATCTCACTCATTTCTCTGACTTATGGAAATTAGGATGTACAGATAGTTAAAGGATAAAAAGATGATAATAGATGTATGATGGATAGATGATAGCTAGATAGATAATAGATGATGGGTAAATAGGTAAATAAACAATGGATAGACAATAGAAGATTGATGGATAGATAGAAGGATAGGTAGATGGGTAAGCAAGCAGATAAATGGTAGGTAGATAAGATGATCAGTAGGTATATAAGCAATAATCGGTAGATAGGTGATAGATAGATAGATAGTTTTTATTTTGGCGAGAATGATGAATTGGAGTCTTATTACTTAGGTAAACTATCCATAGATGCAGGTTGAAAGAAAAACCTCAAAGGCTCAGTCTGAATATTTTAAAGCACTGTAACTCTCTAAGAACCTTTAAAAGATTGATTCAAGCGCATATTGTTCGTACAGTTTTCAATTATCCAGGTCCATTTTGCTTCCTCCAAGCAAAATGTGCTAGTCCTTGATGGTTGAAACTTGGCTGTGTGGCTAAGTCATTAAAAATGCCGTGAGTTTTGATATTTGTTACTGAAATGGCATTTTCAGTATAAAAATGGGACAATCTCAGTGCCATTTAAATTGCATGCCCCGCCCCACCCCCCCCCCCCCCCCCGAGCTTTCCACACTAATGTAGTTGTTAGGTAATGTTATTGGCCGTTTGTAAAGTTCAAGGCAAGCTCTGGATGGATTCCAGATTCCAATATATGTGGTTTCATCATCAGTCTATAATCAGAGCCATAGGGAGGGCTCTGGAATCTAGAGGAACTGGGGCCTGAATTTGTGTGCTACTAGGGCTGGATTTTTGCTAATTATCATGTTACAAGTACATTAGAGTGGACGTCAAGATTTCTAAACAAACTCATATCCTCTGATGATGATGTTCAAATAAAAATTTCCTTTATTTTCACTTTAAAATCTTACCCATACATTTTTTTTTGGTGGTGGTGATATCTTTTTTTTTTTTTCAAATTTTTATTGTCAAACTGATGTACAGAGAGGTTACAGTTTCATACGTTAGGCATTGGATACATTTCTTGTACTGTTTGTTACCTCGTCCCTCATTCCCCCCTCGCCCCCGTTCCCTTTCCCCCCATGAGTTGTTCAGTTCATTTACACCAAACAGTTTTGCAAGTATTGCTTTTGTGGTTGTTTGTATGTTTTTACCCTATATACCACTGTTTACCAGTATACATGGTTTCCAATATACTCAGGTAAGATACAGAGATAGTGTAGGTACAACCACAGGAAGGGGATACAAGAGGATCATCAATAATAGAAGCTACAGTTACACATAGCACGTTGACAGTAGTTACAACAGTGATATAACAGTCGTTTCCATAACATGGAGTTCATTTCACTCAGCATCATCTTATGTGTTCATAAGTTACCCATACATTTCTAAGGGGCCATAAACAAGGACCAATGCCTTTGTATTTTCCAATCACCACCTTGTTTTTGCCAGGTGGATTCAAGTGTGATGTGCAGCCTGATGTTCACTGTGCTGATACTTCAATGAGTCATCATCTTTATCAGGATCAACAGTATCCCTGGCTTTTTGATTACTTTTTAAATATGCAAATATAAAGTAATTCTTTTCAGCTCTGCATTTAACTTCAGATGACATGACATTTCAAGCTCAGTTTAGGGATTAAAACCCCCAACAGCAGCATACAGAACTGTAGCAGGTATTTTAATAAAGGAACAGGAGAGGCAGCCGCATACTCTGCATAAGTTTCGCCTGCACAAATTGCTTCTGCCTCAGAGCCTGTTACAAATAATTCACTAAGGTCTTATGGGTGACAAAGCTTTAATTAGCATCACATTGTTTCCTAATGTGATTCTTGCACTTGTGAAAACAGGATTAGGAATCAAAATATACTTTTATAAATGCCAATTTTAATTGCATTACTGAATAGCGTGCAGGTTGTTAAGGCACCCCACACAGTTTTTCACATAATACCTCTCTATTTGGAGGATTAAGTGTGAAACATAAAGAAAAGATGGCATATATTGTCTCACAAAACCACTTTAAAATCAGAAGAGAAAAATTATAGTCTCTTAGAGGATACAGTTCAACACTGGCCCTAAGTCAGTGCCTTACAACACAGCACGCACTGCCCATCAGAGAGATGGTGATTAGTAATGTCTGTCATATGACTCCATGTCAGAAAATCAAGGACGGCAGTACCCAATAGGTGTGCACAGTGGAGAGCAAGACTCAAGATCTACAACTTCTCTGATTTTTTATTTCACTGTCTTTCCTCCCACCCCAGTTTAGCTTTTGTGTTTGTTATTGTGAAGTATGACTTTTCCTTTCTTTCTTTCTTTTTTTTTTTTGGCCAGTTTTGGGGCTTGGACTCAGGGCCTGAGCACTGTCCCTGGCTTCTTTTTGCTCAAGGCTAGCACTCTGCCACTTGAGCCACAGCGCCACTTCTGGCCATTTTCTGCATATATGTGTTGCTGAGGAATTGAACCCAGGGCCTCATGCGTACGAGGCAAGCACTCTTGCCACTAGGCCATATCCCCAGCCCCTTTTCCTTTCTTTTTTAAAAACTAGATTCTCTTCCTTCCTTCCTTCCTCCTTCCTTCCTTCTTTCCTTCCTTCCCTCCCTCCCTCCTTCCTCCTTCCTTCCTTCCTTCCTTCAGTCTCTTTCCTTCTTTCCTTCCTTCCTTCCTTCCTTCCTTCCTTCCTTCCTTCCTTCCTTCCTTCCTTCCTTTCTTTCTTTCTTTCTTTCTAATTTTGTTTTATATTAGTTCCTTCTTTTGCTCAAGGAACTTTTCTAGAAGATCAGGATCAGTGGGTTTGATCCTTGAAGATTTGATATTTTTTTAAAAACATTATTTTATCATTATAACTTATCTCTTTTCTGGGTGTTTGACTCACTGTCCCAGACACCTACTGTAGATGAGCAACAACATCTCTTTGCCTTTTCAACAGGCCAGTGACACAAGGGACTAAGCAATTTATCAGAGGTTAGCCAGTATTTCAATTGGAAAAAGTCAGACCCAAGCATGTACTTCTAGTTCCCAGTTTGAAGCTATAATTACTAGACTTGAGAAAGATAAAAAAAACAACTGGGTTATCATCATGCAAAGTGTTCTTGTTTAAAAAAATCCTGTATTTGTTTGGCATCTGTAGACAAAGTAAAGAAGTAAAGTGTCTAAGCTTTGGTTATTTGGAGGGTTTTGGAACTGAAGTAACTTGAGTTGAAAGTGACTTTTAATTTTGAAATGCCTCAGTGTTGCAAATGAGATGATTGCTTAGAAAACTGACTCCTATTCAATTGCAATTCTTTATAGTCACAGCAATCTCCATAAACTATGGTTGTATCTTTTCAGCTATTAACTTAAATCAGTGGGAGGAGAAGATACTTTATATCTCAGTATAAATGCAACTATGCCCTGTGTGGTTTGGATTTCACAATTCCAAGTTCTTTATGTCTCTACTGTGTTATTTTTTCCTTAACTATTTTTTTTTGAAAAAACTCCAGCCCGTAGGAAGAATGCAAGATCTACACGATAAGTTTGATCATTTTCAATTCTTGTTTTTCCTGAGAGGAAAAAGCCCTCAAACCCAGGCCAATGTAAATTTTGAAGGTTCTTTTATTTTTCATTTCCCTTTAATTGCTTCTTAATTTCTTATTGATCTACTAACTGGAGGATTATTGTTTGATGCACCAAGTGAGCTGGTGAAATTGTCTGGGTGAAATTGAATCAGTTGACCTAGACTCCTTTGCTAGCATTTGAGTTCTGCAATCCTAACAGCCGTATACACACCACAAGGCAAGGCAGGATGAGACAGCACAGCTAGGAAGCTCCATAATGCACCTCATATTCCACAACATGCTTTTGCCAAACTTACTCCGTGGAGAGAACATGTAGATCAAAGCCAGGTTTGCAAGAGAAATGCAATGCTGCCCAATTCCTCTGAGATCTTATTTTGGTCTTAAATCATAATATGGAGATGAGATTAAAAAGACTTGCCATTAAACAGCTTCATCTATCCTGTACAATTTTAAAGCATACATTTTAGTATCAATTTTGGGTTTTGTCTCTGGTACCTCATTTTTTCTGTCCCCACCTTTTTTTTAGTCTTATTTTCTAGATTATTTTTCTCACTTGTATTTCATTCAACTAATGCAGTAATATCTATTATTTTCCTGCCTCCTTGGAGATGTTGACATTTTAGCTCAAGTCCTACGGCCACCTGGGAAGTTCATTCTGAAATGACCAGCACAGTAATTGTTCCCTTATATAACTCTGCTGCTGCTCACATGTCATTTTGTGCCATGAAATGTTTTACAAAGCCTATCTCTGATCCAGATGCTTGATATATGTCTTCATCATATATATGGTCTTGGTCATATTGTTTATGCTTCTATCTCTAACTAATTTCTTATTTCCAGTTAACCAGCAAAGCGCTGGAGGTAGAGGTGTGGTATAGAGCTCCAGTCTTGAGTGGAAAAAGCCAAGTGAAAGTGTGATGCCCTGAATTCAAGCCCTTGAGCCAGCACCAAAATAAAAATAAAATAATTACAACCATAAAAATGATCATAGTTAACATTATCTGAGCACTTTTTAAGTTGTGAAATATCCTGGGATCTCTTAAGTCATTTAATCCTGAAGCAATCCTATTATTAAGGCTGTCAATTATCTCTATCACTAGATCAATTTCTTGAGGACCAGAGACCCAAAAATCATGGACTGAGAACACATAGGCAGAGGTTATTATTATTATTATTATTATTATTAGGAATTCAGGCAGCATAAGACTAGCATCCCTGTGTTCTCATAATCATTTGGCTTTTCATTGTCCTGTTCTTTGTCCCAAGAGAAAGCACACCTGTGCTAATGTTTCCAGAGGAGGTGAAAGTTTCACACATGCTGCATAATCATGACTTACTAGTGGGCTATCTGTGAGCATTACCAGTCTGTTGGTAAAATTGTCATCCTTCGCTATGCATACTGACTCTGCATGTAGATTCTGGTGCTCTAAGAATGCCACTCTAGTTGAAATTCGAGAGAACAAACCCTCACAATCAACAGGGACACAGAACAGTCCCCACATCAAAGAAGTGAAGTTAGTCATAAGTGACAATCCAGTGTTAAATAATTAAATTGTTTTAGCTGTTAACTGTAAGTGAATGCTGTTTTTAATTGCACTTTAATAATGTCATGCCCTTTATAACCAAAATTAATGTTTTCTGTCGTTCTGTTTTTGAAGTATGCATCAGTTTAATTAAACTATTAATGGTAGACAGATTTTTAAGTACTCTATATTCTTCATTAAATTTTATCTGTTCAACAAGCATAAACAGGAAAATGGAGTTGGTGAGGAGACCCACATTGGGCTCCATCAGTTGCTCAACATCAGACACAACATCAGACACAGGGTACCTCATTCTTGTTTGGGTGTTTGCTTCCTGTGATAAACAGATGTACTTTCACATTATAGCATTTGTCTACCTGATTTAAAAATAAAAGCAGCATCTTCTTTGAAATAATGGGGAGTGAAAGAACGGATGGAGCTGTTGTGAAACAACCAAAATTAAAGAACAACTGAGATGGCCGTGGCATCAGTTTATTTGTAATCATGGCCCCTTGCTGTCTCTTCCCTCTGACAATTTGGGGCAGAGAGTCATCAAGAGAGTCTGGATCTCTCCTTCATGATCCTTTCTGCATAGCTTAATTACAGCCAGTGCCCCATACAACACATGACACCAAACTAACACAAAATCGTCGTTTGTTGTTATTGCCAGAAATGACCACTGATAAAAGTAAACACGGCACAACCTAAGCCTCCCCTGGAATCAGTTCAAGAGCATCGATTGGGCCTTCGTTAAATATCAGGAGTGGCCAGGGCAAGATCATTTCTTTTTTCTTTGACCCACTGATGATATATGCAAATACAAAGGGGGACCCGTTGGGGCAAACATTTAAGGAAAATGTGGGATGGTATTGAAATTACATTTCACTAGAAGGAAGAATTTCTGGACTACATCTGAGCTGCATATAGTCAAAGATGCAATGTGTTTTAATAGAGACAAGTGTGTCTTTCCTTTGTGTGGCAGACCAATCAATAGCTTTTCATGTGATCTTGTTCACTATTATGTTAGTAATGAAACCCTCGTGTGATGTGACAACTGTGGGATAACATTTGGTGGCAAAGCTGGTGTTAACAAGCACAACTGGACCTGGTAATTAGACTGATTTCTGGTCTCTCCCTTCATGAATTGTCGATAAGTGCAGTAAACAGGATGGTGATGCCTTTCTGAACAGCTACATTAAGCTCATATTCTTGATAATGTTATCTAATAGGCTGGTTTGTGGGAATGAAGCCATTAAAGAGAAAGAATAGGTAGTTCTTTTTCTGTTTTGGCCAGCCTGTTCCTATGTCAATCCATTTATGTATATATATATATATATATATATATATATATATATATATATATGCATGCATGTGTATATGTATGTATCATCCATCTTTCTGTTATCTATCATCTATCCATCTACTCATTTCTACTCTATATACTTAAATTTTAATTAACTAGATACCAAACACAGAAAAAAAATACCTGGGAGTAACCTAGGAGAAAGAATCCATATAGCATAGAAATGGAATTCTTTATAAAAATAGAAAGGAGAACATCACAATAACTCTCTCTTCTAAACTTTTGTATAAAAGAATCTCCTTAAACTAACAATAAGAAATGTTGGAGGGGATGTGCCCAAAAAGGAACCCTACTTCTTCATTGTTGGTGGGAATATAAACTTGTTCAGTCACTCTGGAAAGCGGTATGGAGATTCCTCAGAAGACTAAATATAGAGCTCCCCTATGACCCAGCAACCCCACTTTTGTGCACCTACCCAAAATATTACAAACAAGAACATATAAAGCCACCAGCACAACAATGTTCATCACAGCACTATTTGCCATTGCTAAACTATGGAACCAACCTAGATGCCCCTCAGTAGGTGAATGGACCAGGAAAATGTGGTACATATATGGAATTTTATGCCTCTATGAGAAAGAATGACATTGCCCTATTCATAAGGAAGTGGAAGGACTTGGAAAAAATTATACTAACTGAAGTGAGCCAGACCCAAAGAAACATGGACTCTATGGTTTCCCTCAAAGGGAATAATTAGCACAGGTTTAGGCTAATCACAGGAGAGGAGCCCAAAAGCTATATCCTTATGAATACATAAGATGATGCTAAGTGATATGAACTCCATGTTATGGAAACAAGTGTTATATCACTGTTGTAATTACTTTCAACATGCCATGTGAAACCATAGCTTCTTTTGTTGATGATCCTCTTGTATCCCCTTCCTGTGGTTGTACACGCACTATCACTGTATCTCATCTGAATACCCTGGATACTGTATATACTGGTATTAAAACTAGGAAAGTGAAAGGGAATATAAAAATAGAGAGACAATGGATAAAAAGACAAATAACTTCAAAAGCAATACTTGCAAAACCATTTGGTGTAAACCAACTGAACAACTCATGGGGGATAGGGAAAGGGGGAGGGAGGAGGGGGGAATTAAGGAGGAGGTAACAAATAGTAATGAAACGTACCCATGGCCTTACTTACAGTATGAAACTGTTACCACTCTGTACATCACTTTGACAATAAATAAGCAATTATTTTTTTAAAAAGGAAAAAAAAGAATCTCCTTTTGAGATAGAATTCATTATATGCACAGACCTAGAAGCACATTTTAATATATGTTATATGTTTGTTATTATCCAGAGTGCCTGGACAGGTCTATGAAGATAGACATCTCCTTCATGGTGATGCCAACTTAAACTCCAAGAAGGCCTAACACATTTTCAGCTAGACAGGAAGCAGTTGCCTTCAAGTCAGTCCCTATTGTACAACATCTGGAAGCATTTGGAAACCCCTGCTCAGAATGGGTCCTCAACAAGACTCTGCTGGTGCCTTCCCTGTGTCCAGCCCTTCTTCTAGCCCCAGACCTTTGGTTGCTGCTTGATTTGCCAAGGATGAAGGACAAAATAACACATTTTTGTCCTGTCAAATTTTGATTTTGTGCCCTCTCCACAGGACTTAGAATTTCATTCTCTGGCAGTTTTATAAGATATCATTTTTATTGTTGCTGTCTTAGTGGATTTTGAAACATTTCAACACACAGTGTCATCTTCTATTCACTAGTAGGATTCCTGTTTTAATCCTTCCTCCTGGTTTCTCACCTCTGAAACAATGGTTCCAGGACTAGAGTCCCATCAATGGTTATAAATACCAGAGGCTGAACAGGCTTCCTGGCAATCAAGCTCACACTTAGTCCTTGTGAATACCATTGGCTGCCTAAGTGTGCTCCTAAGGTTTTGTTACTCATATGTGTTTTCCCCTAGGCTTACACAAAAATACTTCAAATGGTAATTACTGTGTGTTCAGTTACCAGGCAATGAAGAGTTTAAAGGTGACAAGACCCAGACCCAGAAGCCAGACATAATGGCTCATACCTGTAATCTCAGAGATGTGGGGGGCATTTTCAAGTGGATGAAGCAGGCCTGAGCAAAAATACAAGGTGTTAAAAGTAGCTAAAGCAAAAATGATGTTTGGGGGTATGGTTCATATGTTATAGTGCTTGCCTAGGAAACAAGGCCCTGAGTTTAAATCTTAGTGCCATCAAAAGAAAACTTAAAAAATAATGAATGAATCAGGTGCTACAATCCTAACTACTCAGGAGGTTAAGATATAGAAAAACAGTAAGCTCAAAGTCAGCCTGGGCAGAAAATTCCCTGAAATTCTATCTCTGATTAAGCAGCAGAAAGTTGGGCTGGAGGTATGGCTAAAGTAGTAGACTTGCCAGCAGTGAGCAAGAAAGTAGAAAAAATGAGAGATGCTGAGTTCAAGCCCTGGGACTAGCATGAAAAAGAGGTGGGGGAGGGAGGAAGGAGAGGGAGGGAGGAAGGAAGGCAGGAAGGAAGGAAGGAAGGAAGGAAGGAAGGAAGGAAGGAAGGAAGGAAGGAAGGAAGGAAGGAAGGAAGGAAGGAAGGAAGGAAAGAAAAGTCAGTCTGACAACGAAGTCTAAGTATTCATTTAAACACTAAGATTTTCGAAGCCTCCTAAGATATAATCACACATGGTGACTCTCAGAAATCACAAAACCAAGGTCAGCCACAACAGTTTACCTTCCAATGTGTCATCCTTGAAGGACGAGTAATCAATTGGCACAGCTTAGGTGTTAAGAGAACTCAGAACTTGGCCTTGCTCAAGCCATTGTAGATGTAACCCCAACTTGTAGGTGCTACATGAAGATGTGGGAATAGCCAAATGTGGGTGGCCAGCAGTCAGTATGTCCTCACATAAAAGCTAAACCTTAGCATACAGGCAACTGCAAATCCCTAACTCTTGAACACACAAGAATAAGACAAAATTCCACCCATCTGCTGCCTGCATGATAGGTGAATCTAGAGATCATTTATGAATCTGTTCCATGTTGGAAATCTGACTTTGAGGATTCCGTGTGGTAGAGTTGGAACTTCACGTTTGAAACCTTTTGTCCACATCCTTCATACTTCTTTACCTATAGCTGGCTCTCCCAGGATGCTACAGTGTAAACTACTTAATGCCAGGCATTGTTTTTAATTATCTCATGTATGGCTGATAACTACATTAGGGATTTATTCTTTTTCCTAAATTACTTTATTGTTGTTTTAAAATTGACACACAGTGGGGTTACCTTTATATACATCAGGCAGTAAGTACATTTTCTATTGCATAGTATCATCTGTTCCTTCATTCTCACCTATTCCCGCCTTCCCCTCTCCACCCACAGATTGTATGATTCACTTCAATGACCTGGGAAGCCAGTGTGCTCCATTGCTGCACTTTTTCAGCATTTTTCTTTTGGTCTTATTAAAGGGGAAGCTGAACCTAAGAAAGATTGCTGCAAGTCATGTTGCTTTATATTTTGGAGCCAGAGTTCAAATTAGCCCTAATCAGGGGCCTGGGAATATGGCAGGAGTGCTTGCCTCGTATACATGAAGCCCTGGGTTCGATTCCCCAGCACCACATATATAGAAAACAGCCAGAAGTGCCGCTGTGGCTCAAGTGGTAGAGTGCTAGCCTTGAGCAAAAAGAAGCCAGGGACAGTGCTCAAGCCCTGAGTCCAAGGCCCAGGACTGGAAAAAAAAAAAAAAAAAAAAAAAGGAAAGTAATCAAATTAGCCCTAATCAGCTCTTCTAGTTCTAGTTCTTTCTCACCTTCTTAAGGATGAGAATTCCAATGAGGAATGATGGGTGGTATCCTAGGATAGTTTCCAGAAATATCCCCATTTCTTTGATGCTCTTCAGTGTTTATTCTTATTTGTTCTTTGATCTCTGCCCTTGAATGTGTATACTTGCTCTTAGAATCTGGTAACCACATAGGCTTCCTCCATTTTACATTTTCATTTGTTTTCTTTTTCCTCAATTTAATTTAATTTTATTGTAAACGTGATGTACAGAAGGGTTATAGTTACATAAGTGAGACGAGTATATTTCTTGTTGAACATTGTTACCTTCTCCCTCATTATCTCCCTCATTCCCTCCTCCATGATGCCCTTTCCACACAAGTTGTAAAGTTCATTTCCAACACAGTGTCTTGTGAGTATCACTATTTTTTTTAATGTATTGTTTGAGGTTATTTTTTCCGTTTGGTGTATCCCCTGTTGACACTGTTTGTTTGTTTGTTTGTTTGATTTTGGTAGCCCGAGTCGTGTGTTTGTGTGTGTGTGTTTATCTCATTTTGGGAAAGGATGGGAACAACTAACTAGTGAGTCAAAGGACAAAGACTAGCATAGAAGAATGGTGATAAGACAGAGAAAGTCGGTGAGTGAGCCTGGGAATGAAGTTTAGGGAGGCAGCCATGGAGGGAGAGAGACCAATTAGAAGAATATTACTATAATGTGAATGAAGGAATGATCTTAGCATGTTCATGGAAGTTCCAGTAGAGGGTAGTGTCTTGGAAAATAGAGTTTGGAGTCATTTAACCCAGGTCTAATTCCCAGCTTTGTGTGGGCCTTGAGCAAATTGCCTACCTACTCTGTGTCTTGATTCCTACCCTTGAGAAATTGAGTTACTATATGATAGAACCTGCTTCTAAGATTCTGGATATTAATATGTATTTGAGTGGCTGCTGGAAATAGGGAAATAATGGTGTTAACTATTCCTAAGTGCACTGGAAAGGGAGCAGAGGCAAAATGGAAAGTGGTAAAAAAAAAAAAAATAGTTGACATTTCGTTGGTTTGCTCTGGCGGAAAAATAAGCCAGGCGTCTAGAATGGGTCCTATGGATTGCTTTCTAAACCTTTAGTCCCAACAAATGGAATCTTGGAAGCAGGGAAGGTATGGCTGTAGAGCCACAAGGTGTGGCACATTGCTTAACAGCATACTCTCCATATTTAAGGTGTCCATGTGTTCACGTCTGAGGTTTTAATTGAAACCTCAAGTGTTAAACCTATAGATTCTCTGTATTTGCATTGTCATATTCCTTTCATCCCTGAGTTAGCTGGCACTAAAAGAAGGACTTGTCAAGTTAACACACAGCAGATTGAAGAGACATGGTTTCTACAGCATGTGTTCACTCTGACCTTCAACCCCACAAAGCACTGAGTGATACCCAGATAGAAGGAGAGGGCTCATGATTGCTAATAAAGTAGAGACCAGAGGTGGGACTACAAGATGATAGGTGGTAGAGGGAACTGCTATTTAGAGTGTTCATTTTAGTGGAGATTACAACATGAGAGAATTTACTTGGTACTGTGAAACTCTAGGCATTTGGTAATTTGTTTTACCCATATTCTTATGCAGGTATTGCATTTATGAGACATACTTGTGAGAATAATTCTATTCTTAGGAAGATTTGTAGCATCTTCTCTTTGACAGTTAGTTTGGCTTGTTTAACTATATAATATTTAACTTGAAATACCACCTAGTAGTAAGATTGTTCCCCCTCCCCCAAGCATGTAATAGAAAAATAGAAAAGCCATAGTTGTATTTATTCAAGGAAATAAAATTATTTTATGTAAGAATCCATAAAACTATGGTGCAAAAAAGATAGAAAACATCAAAAACACAAGGCAAATCTATCTACTTACTGGGGAAAACAATTCCTTATTAAATAGTGTTAAGAATGTTTTATTCATTAGCCACATTCCTCTAGGCAATCATTTGTTATCCTCTTACCAGATTGTTTTACCTTGAAAAATCTATCTGCTATTCTATAGGTATTTGCCGTGTTTATACAAATAGATGATGCCTTCATTTATTCAGTAAGTGGATACTACCATATTCCAGGCAGTACTCTGTAGAATGGGTGCCAGTAGTGAGCAAAATGAAATACCTGCTCTCATTCAGCCTTGCTTAAAGAGTAAAAACTTTTAAAAAATAATATAATCACTCAATATTTTATTTTGCAGAAAAGATGGAAAATTTGGATGATTCTCTCGTAGTTGTTCCATAATTTTTTATCTTTTTTAATGTCACATATAAAAGATTATGACAAACTTATTTTTCTCCACAAGCCTTGGTTAACCATTCTTCTGAGTCATGAAGTGGATTTCCAATATTTTATTATTATAAAACAAAAAACAAGCCCAATAATACATATTAATAGCTCATGTTCTCACTTAAAAATTCTCCTAGAAATGAACTCCTGAAAATCCTCTGCTATTTATTGTTAATCATTTTCTAAAAACATTATACCTGGGCTGTTTTAAACATAGAAATTATTTTACATTCTTAGAAATGAATACTAGTCTTGTTCTTTGTTAATATCAAGAGAAAAAGCACAATTTTACCCTATTTCTGTGCTTTTTTGATTGTATGGAGTCTGATTTTTCTTCTAAATTTCTTAGTTAATTTCATTTTGTTTGTTTAGTTTTTGAAGTATTTGAATTACACTGAATAAGGATTGGTACATTAAAGACTAATCCTTTGTCCTATTTATTATTATAAGTATTTGATTAAGAACCTCCAAATATTGTTCTTACAAGGTATATGAATAGCATATATTTGTGTTTCAATAACAATTTTCATCAAAATGCTGAGTTTCTTCAGTCAACAGTATTTGGCACTCTTATTTTTTGTTGCCTGCTCATTGATCTTTTAGACCTAGAACTCAAGCCTGAGAAACTTCTTATTGTCTATCCTCAGACTGAGACATTGTTTGGAAATGTGTTATTAAGTACAAAATATCTTCTGCTTGCTTCGGTCCATACCTCAGCAGTGTGATCTTGGTGAAATTAGAACATCTTTACTCACCTGCTTTATCATTGGAGACAAATTTGAAAGGGAATGTGCAAGGCAGTTCACTCTTTCTTTTCATTAATTGTTGCTGTGTAGCTGTCTCCTTCATTCTCACTTTAAAATCCCATTCTCAACTTTCTGTTAACTGATCCTGTAGTAAAGGATGTGTTCTTGTGGAACTGATATACTTTCTTAAACTATCAACATTTCAGCGAGAAATACCCCCCTCTTAAAATACATATAATTACATTTCAGAAGAAGGTTATAATTCTACATATATCAGTCAGCATTTGCTAAGTCATGCTTTAGTGACAACCCTCAATTGCAGGGATTTTTTTTTTAAATTCTCTAGTACAATCTATTTTCAATTAGAAAGTGAACGAAAACAATTCTAACAATAAAGTAGTCATTTTTTAGTAAAACCTACTCTATTCAAACAGACTCCTATTTATTGTTCTTTTCCTGAGGCTTTCTTTGTATGATTTCTTTTGAATACAACCTATTAGTTAGCTTATTGTCTGTGTCACTGAAAAAAGAATGGTACATGTGGACAGAATTGTTGTCTGCCAGTTCACTGATGAATTTCAGAGTCAATAACAGTGCCTGGCGTGGAGGAGCCACTTGAGCAATTATAGTTATGTAAGTGGGGAAAATTTTTCAGTGGAATACAACAGTACAAGGTTTCTCTGCTCAGGTCTTCCAAGAATTTGAAGCACTCAGCTCCATGGCCTTCACATTCTGACACCAAGCAAATACTACCACCACCAACAAGAACAAGAACAAGAACAAGAACAAGATAGTAGAATCCTGGAAACACTGGCCTTATTGCAGAGGAAAGTATGGTGAGGTCATGCAGCACTTGCCCTGCAACTGAAGGCACAAATCATCTTCAATGACATGGCCTTTGATTTAGGCAGCTAACTTGGCCAGTGTATCAATGGCCAATCAATGATACAATCAATGTATTAATGTATAATCCCTCATGGAGATGGACCATTGATACTCAAGCACTTACTCTTCTACCACACTAGTGCTCTCCTTATCCTTTGTTTATAACACAAGGTGAAAATGTTACCTCCAACCAACCAAAATTGTTCATGGTGTATTTATATGCTCTTGAAAGACTGACTACTGTGCAAAGGGAGCGATAATGAAATGTAATCTTTAGTTTGGGGGTAACTAGCTGAGAATAATTGCACTAAAATAGATCACAATTAGAAGCAAATTTAAGTTCTTCTAGTTATGCATTCCCATATGCCTCTTCTCCTTTTTTTCTTCTTGCTATTATTAAACAGTCCATTCAAAGGTAGAAACTCTTTGAACATGCAATAGCTGTTATAGTTCCTGCTTTCAATACTAAGCAAATTCTCAATGCAATATTCAAAATGAAAATTGGTTAAATATGCAACCATTCTATGAGTTTTAAAAACACCCCGAGCCAAACATAATCTAAAACTTAAATGAGAAAAAAAAACAGACTTTTTAAATGACAAAAAAAACTCTATAAACCTCTATGCAATTTCTGGGCCTTTACTCAAAAATTTATTAATTTGGAATATAAACAAAGAATTTGTGACATAATAAAATCCTCCAAAGTGTTGTAATTAACTTATTAGGCATTAAGGAGAAGGGCAAAGGCTCAGATAAAACCCAAAGCACAAAGAGCAAACCACTCAATTTATTTGTGGCCAATTGATTTTGAAATTATTATATGAACAGACAAGTACATTCACATTAACTATTTATCTTTCGTTTTTTACCCTCTCCCCCTTTGGTGTTGGTCTTGGGACCTGGGGCACTGTGCCTAAATTTTTGCACTCAAGGCAAGGGCTCTACTGCTTGAATCACAGCTCCACTTTTGGCTTTTTGGGTGGTTAATTAGAAATGAGAGTTTCACAGACTTTTCTGCCTGGGCAGTCTTTGAACTGTAATCCTCAGATCTCAGCCTTCTGAGTAGTTAAGATTTCAAGCATGAGCCACTGGCAACTGGCTATAATGTCCTTCCTATAAATTTATTCCATGACAATATCTTTCATTTTTTTACAGTATTTTTCCTCTTCTTCTTTCCTTAAAATTCATTATTATATACTAGAATTCATGCTAGGTGCTAAGACATTGGGTAGCTATGAGTAGTTACAATACTCCAGAACAAATAAATCATCAATGGAAATAGCCAAAGCCTTAACATATAGCTTAGCAAAGAAGATACACAGACTGCAAGTGAATACGGAAAAAAAAATATTCTGCATCATATGTTACCAGTGAAATGCACATTCAAACCCTAAGAACTACTCTGCACCAATAGGTGTTCTGGAAATGTCCCGAACACAGATAACACTGAATGTTGCTGAAGGTGAGGAACATAGGGTTTTTTAATTCTTTGCTGATAGTATTTTAAAAAAATCTCATAGCTACTTTGGAAGACAAATTGGCAGCTTCTTAGAAAACTAAACACATGCTTACCATACCATCAGGAAACTCAGCCGCTTGCTATTTACTCAGAGGAGTTGGAAATTTTTGACTGCACAGAAAACTACACACAGATGTTTACAGCAACCTGATTCATAATTACCAACACTGAGTGGTAACCAGGGTGTCCTTCATTCAGTGAACACATGGGTGATTCAGGGTTGCCCAGCACTAATGAAATGAGTTATCCTTTCATGAAAAGGTGCAAAGACGTCACCATGTGAAGATTACTAAGGCAAAGGAAGCCAATCCAAGAAGGTGGCATGACTTCTAACCCATGGCATTCTGGAAAAATCAGAAGTGTAGACGTGGTGATCCGTGAAAAGGTAGGAGTTGGTGGAGCAGGAAGAATTGCAGGAAGGTGTAAGCACTCTATGCGATGCTATAATGATGGACATATGGGTCTGCACAATTGTCCAAACCCATAGAATGCAGAGCACCACTAGTGAACCCTAACTTGAACTACAAATGTTAGGCTCCTCACTTGCTGCAAATGAACATTCATGGAAAAGCCCATGGTGGGAGAAATGAAAGAAATCTGGGGAAAGGAAATCCACAAGATCACTATACTTTCCACTCAATGAGTCTATGAACTGAACATCTCTGCCATTGGATGTCTAGTTCTATCTTGGAATCTTGGGACTCTACCCTTATCATAGGCTTGCTGTTTATTTAGGTTAAGAATTTCTGATGATTATAGTATCTGTAATGGATTAAATTGGTGATCTGCTTGGAATTCCCTAGATTAGTTGAATTGCTTTGTAAAGTTTTAGCCAAATAGTGACAGTATTGATCTCTGGTGACATGAATTAAAGCTATAATTGGGCTCAGTAGACTCTACTTTAGTAAAATTGTATTTTTAAATTGTCTCTTCTACCTTGTGGGGGAAAATGATTTTTTCCTTACCAGAAATAAATCAAAATAACAACAACAAAATAAAACATCTGTTTTAAGAAAAATTATGTTAGTGCCCCATGATAATCAAACCACTGCCTGTCTCCTAAAGAAGGCTGCCATCCTTTCCCTGGGCGGGTCCTGGTGCATAGTGAATGCACAAATGAATTGCTTACTTTTATAGAAAAGTAAGAACAAAAAAACATCCTAATTACAACAGAATATTGAATCAATCCCAGTTGGACCACTCAAACCCCAAGTGGTTTTGGCAATAAGGCAATGCACTTGACAGTTTTCATGACAAATAAATCTACATTAGGTTATTGCACTCAAGAATTATCCTGTGGTGGTTATACAGCTCAGAGAGCAGGCATTATTATATTTAATTATATACAGAGCTAATAAATGATTAACAGTGAAAACACTCCCTTAGTGGAGTCTGTTTTCTGGTTTTGGTTATGACAAACAGTGAAAGGCTGGCCCATTTAAGATTTTCCATGCCTGCAATTTGTATATCATCTAGTTCTCTCTGCCTCATCCCCTCCTTCCTTTTTGTCATGGTGCAACTCTGGACCATGTAAGACAATACACACACACACACACATATATATATATATACATATATATGTATAGGTATAGATGTATATGTATACATTATAGCTGTATGTACTATATAGATAGATATATATCTTGATATATATGATATGTATGCCATCTTGTTGATATGTAACTTATATATCTTGATATAGATGTATATGATACATAAGAATAGGTAGCTATACATTTTATGTATAATTTAAATTAGTAGTTTCCCTGTATCATTTTTCTTTCCCAGTATAAAAAAAATTCTGCTTGCTAAATCTTGTATTGGAATTGGTTAAATTTACCCCCAGTTGTTTGTGGTTTGCCGATTAGTTTTGCTAATGAATTAACTAGTGCAACCAACCACTTGCAGAGTGATTCTCAGTATAATGAATGTAATTATTTTGCAGTAAACCAGGACAGCATCTTTCTTTCTCTGTGACAAGCATAATTCTTTCTTCTCCCATTAGCCAGGTGCCCTAGTCTCTGTAAACTAGTTATTGACCTGCTCATTTAAGTAGCTTCACTCTAAATGCTTCTTTCCTTATTTAACTCAAGCAAGCTCCTATAATTTCTCCTCCTCATACAAGGGTAGCATGGAAAAGGTTCATTGTTCATTTATTGTGGGTAAAGCAAGGCGTCAGGAAGCTATTCTTAGATAGATGCTCAGACTCCTGAGCCCTGCTTACTTGTCCCTGGTTATAATGGATACAAAACCGTATGGGGCTGAGCGAGCATCATGTAAGCTCCATAGGAAATCTGAGGCAATGAATCATGGAACTGGACTCCCGCTGAGGACTGTGTGTCTGAACAGACTACAAATAGACAGGAAAGCAGCTTAAGCAAGTAGCTTTCACACAACAAGAATGCATATATTAGACCAAAGAGGAGACTATTTGGATAAAAATGTTTATATATAAAAGATGGTAATAATTCTGCCAGCCAGACTCTGAGAATGTAAACTGTTAGTGAAGAACCGTGCTCCTTTAGTTCCTCATTGACATATTTCAGACGTATCTTTTGCCACAATTTCATATCCTTTTAAAAAGAAGTCACACGATACAGATCACCTTGGCCATGATGAATTGTATCTGGGCTCATGCAATGTGACATGCAGTGAGATGTGACTGCTGAAGACTACAGTAAAGATTAGATGTCACAAATTAGAGCAAAAGCCACTTCCCTCATCGAATGTCTTTTCAAAACTGGTGGGAAATTAAGAGAGTTTGAAATTACAGACAAAAGAAAGTTCTGTATTTAACAATGAACAGATAGTGTTTTCTTCCCCTCCCATTTTCTTTAAATTGCTGTATTAGATCTCTATACACAGAAATGCAATTGTTCTGTTAAAAAAATAAAAGGTAAGCAATAAACACACACGTACTCACCTTAGGGAAACCTAGTTAACATTTTTATTAAATTTTTATGTTTGAATAATGATACTGTAATATATCTTTCTCTTGACTGCAATTCCCAGAGTCCTTTTAAAAGTAACTTGGTCTGACAGCATAGGAATTTTTAGATAAAGGGAAGACAAATTAAGGCCAGGTCTACACGGGGTAACAGGTTATAGTGAAAAGTTTAGCATATGGAGAACGTAGGAACAATTTTTTTTTCTATGAAGGGTGCCTGTGCAAGTGGGGGGGGCAGGGATAAGTGCAAATATTTCTATAAACATAGACATAAATATGTTATGGTCTGTTCCTTGGACATACCCTCTTGACTTTTTAAGATAAGCATACATGAGAGGGAGGATAAGCAGTTTCTCTCAGAATAAGAAAAAAAATCAAGCCAAAAATTCTTGCACTGAAGTGAACTGTTCATTAAGAATACTACCAAGGAAGATAATAAGCTTGCCAAAAATAAATAAATAAATAAATAAATAAATAAATAAATAAATAAATAAATAAAATGATAGACTTATAGCAAATTACATTGGAAGTAGTTTTGAATCTTTTGATGGATCTATTCTGGTAGTAGTTTTGTGAACATGTGGCATTTCCAGGCATTCAAGGGAGGATCTTATGACATTCTCATGTCTCAAACTAAACTTCAAAAGCACAGGAACCTGCCAGGCAATGGTGACTCATGCCGGTAAAGCTTGCTATTCAGAAGGCTGAGATCTGATGATGACCATTTGAAGCCAGCCCAGACAGGAAAGTCCATAAGACTTTTATCTCCACTAAAACTACCAAAAAAGTGGAAGTGGAGCTATGGCTCAAGTAATAGAGCATTATCCTTGAGGACAAAACTCAGAGACAGTGCCCTAGCCCCAAGTTCAAGCCCAAGGACACACACACACACACACACACACACAAACACACACACACACACACACTTACTTTAATGAAAACTAAGAAGAATATGCCAAAAGAATCAAATAATAATTGTGGAAGTTAGATGATCATTTTTTCCCCTGTTTCCAGTATCATATGTACAATTTATTCCCCTTAATGGTGTTTTCTTTGAAGTCCATTAAGACCTTTTCCTGTATTTTCTTCTTTTTTTAATGGTATATTTCACATTTAGATCTTCAGTCCACTTGGAATTAGTTTCTCTACAATAAGCAAAGTAGGAATATCATTAATGCACAAACAATTGTCCTAATAGTTACATTGTTTGCTTATTCCTTTCTATTATACCATACCACTTCTGGAAGATAGTAACTTGCAATTAATTTATTATTATTGTGGTAAGTTTTGGGATTTTTGTCCTTAAGGAACCTGTTCTGTTTCAAAAATATTTCTATACTAAGATGAAAATGGTTGATCATTATAGTTTTTTGGTCATTCTAAAAGCAAATCCTCTAGCCAGTACTTCCTAAAAGTTGGCTTGGTTATTATTGGCCTTGACCATATGAATTTCAGGATTAACCAGTCAAATTCCATGAGAAGTTATCTCTTGAAAATTAAATTTGCATTTGATAAATTAATTGTGGTAGAAACTTAATATTTTAGAATGTTGAGTCTTTTTATAGCATGAATGAATTGAATTGCTTCATTTGTTTAGTCTTCACCATATCTTTTGGCATGGCTTTGCTTTATTGTTAGGTGACATTGAGCATCTTTTTTGAAATATGTTCTTACATTCACATCAACTTCTGTCCTTTTAAATCACACATATTGACTTTTGATTTTCTAATTCATGTTTACACTGAATTATGTACAAAATACTTCTTTAATGATCTTAGTGATCTGAAAGTTTTCCTCTGAAAACAGAGTGATTTCTCCTTTTATCACCTTACATATTTTCGTTTATTCCCTATTCCTTTGTGCTAGCAAGACCCTTGCTGTAGTATATTGCAGATTACAAGCCTCTCACTTTGAAACTTTAAAAAATAGTCTCTAATGATTCACCATTATATATGATGTTTGTTGTAGTTTCACTTCACTAGGTTTATGAGTAATCCTTCCATATTATATTTGTTATTATTTCTTAAGCTCTATCTCCAACTGGTATTTCATTTTATTTATTGATTTGTTTATTTATTTGTTTGTTTGTTTTACACTATTAAGAACCTTTTACTTTCACTTGCTAAGCAGGCGCTGTACCTTGAGCCACATCTCCAGCCCATTTTGCTTTCATTATTTTTCAAATAAAGTTCACATTTTGCTCAGATTCCTACCATCATTTTATATGGGCTGGTTTTGAATCTCCATCCTACTTATCTCCGCTTACCAAATACCTAGGATTATAGGCCAGAGCCAGCAGGTCTGATTGGTATATAACTTTTAAATACATTTTACAAAATCTCTGTCATTTATCATTCCAAATGTTACTTGGAATAGATGCAATATTTTAAGCACGTGATTTTATTTTATAAAAATATTTTTGAAATTTCTATCTGTAGTTTGTGATTACAAATGTTCTTTTTCTTCACCTTTAATGTAATCAATTATATGAATCTTATCCTATAGTCATAATATTTTGGACTTTTTAATCTTATTTTCTTCCTATAGAGCTAAGCTTACTCTGACTCTTCCTCTAGTTTCATTGTTCCTACCTCAGTAGTTTAATTGCTATCTTTATCAATCTCTTTATATTCTTATTTGGCTTAACTTATTTTGTTCAGTGTTTCAAGTTGCTAAATAAAATTTTTCTGGAATTAAAAGGTCAGCATATTTCTTTCTGTTTATTATTTTTTCAAAATTGTACAAAGGAATTTCCACTTAATAAAGAAGTTTATAAAGATTATATATCTTGATCATTGTCATTCCTCTGAACATCTTCACCCATCCCTCCCCTTCCTCCCTGTCTTCACTTTTTAATTTTGTAGTGTATACATTGGATTCTTGATTTCATTCTCACCCTCTTCTCTTATTTGTCTACTTCTCTCCCTTTGGCACCACGCCACCCCTTTCAAATACTCACTTCCTGGAGTTTTCTTTTCTGAACTTAGATTTTGCCTTTCTAAGGAATAACATGATATGAAATCTCCCTCAAATCTACCATATTTCAGTTAATACATTTTTGTACACTTACATACTACCTAACATATTTGCTTATGAGTTTGCAAGGTAAATCTAGCTTCCACGTAGAAGGAAAACATGTATTCTTTGTCTCTCTGGATCTGACTTATATAATTTTTTCTGGGTTTTTCCATTTCTTTACAAATGGCAGAATATCATTCTTTCTAATAGTACAATATCATTCTTTCTATTGGATGAGAAAAATTCCATTCTGTAGATACACCACATCTTCTTGATCCATTTGTCCATTAAGGGGCATCTGGGCTGATTCCATACCTTGGCTATGGTGAATAGTGATGCACTGAGCATGGTTGTACTGGTTGCTTTACTGTATTCTTGTTTGTAATCTTTTCAGTAAATTCAGCAGATATTTTTTAAAGTAATATTTTAAAACAAATCAATTTTGAAAAAAAATGCTTTTTTATTTTGATGTCTCCTTGATAGAAATACTAAGATCAATTTTTGCTTTGAGGGGCAAATTGAGAACAATATTTTGTAAAATCTTCAAAATCTGTGATTTACATTTCAGGTTCAACCACACATTCTGAAATTTCAGCTTTCTTCCAAAAGAGTCTTAATTTAAGTTTGAGGACTAATTTTTTTCAGTGAATGAAATGCCTATTAAATATAGTTTCCCTCTTACAGAACTAACACTATCCTCATAAGCACAGGTCACTAGTTTTAGAAATAATAATCTAAAACAGATCTAGTAGCTCATGAATTGAATACAAATTAGATGAATGAAATACAATATTTACTGAAACTCGATTCAGTCCCTGAGCTTTTTAAGCTTATTTTTTCCTGCTATTTTGTTCTTTTTTCCTAATAAAAGTATTAGCAAGTTGATTGTTATCCAAGTAGATATTAAGGGAAAAGTGATAATAATCATATAATTTTCTACTCTTATTAAGTTATTACCATGGCCAGATATTGTGGTTAATATACCATACATACTATCTAATTCAATCCTTAGAATAATCCTGTAATATTAGTATAACTTCAGTTTATTAGGTAAGAAAACTAAAGCTTTGTAAAGACTTACTAAGGTCACATTGCAGTAAGCAGCAAATCTGTGATTTGAATACAGCTCCATCTGGGCTCTTTAGCCTCTGGAAATCATATAACCTACTTAGGAAAGACACACCAACTAATATTAATAATTTGTAGTCAATATTTAATAGTGCATGGACTTTGTCCTTGGGTTATGGGAAGTATACTCTAACTCATTGTAATGCCCATCCTAGGAACATGGTTTTACAAAAGTGTGTACACAATAGGACTTTAGGTAGAAGTGGTCCAATATATATATAGGATGAAGTTGAGAAGGGTAGAAAGCCCAACAATGTGATTTTACAACACATGCTTTCATAACAGAATATCAGTTGACGTGGACACATAGATTATATAGCCTTCTTATCTCAAATTATTTCAGAGATAGGGCTTTACTTTTTGCCGAGGCCAGCATAGACCATAATCCTCCTACAGACATCATGTTTATGTGATGGAGGCCAATTGAAAATATTAGATACGATATAGGTAAGGGAAACTGGAGGACTGACACCCTTCTTGCACATGGTCACCAATGTCAGGGAAGTGATCACTGGGAACTCTGTGTTTGGTTCTTTTCCTTTTCTTTCCTTGGCTGATTTTGATATGAATTTTTTCCTCAATAATTAACCATAATGAACAAAGTGGTTTGGTTTCAGTGAGTTTGAAGAAGGAATCTGAGAGGTTGGTCATTTCTATGAGTCAATCTGGTGAATTAGTGAAATTGAAGGTGGTTTGGGGACCCAGAAGGGTTGCATTTGGTGTTAGTAGTGAGTGAAATGTGTTCTTGTAACAGAGTTGCTGGACAGATCCCAGGAAATAGAGAATCAGAGAACGTGAGCTGTGAAATTACAGAGAAGTGCAAAAAGGTCAGTGCTGAAAAGGCCCTTGGCCCCATGGTAAAGAAAAGTTATTCTAAAGTGCTAAAACAGAGAATCAGGAAGCAAATACTGAAAAATAATGTAGATTTTGAAATTCAGCATCTGTGGTCATTGAGATGGTATTAGTACATCTCTTTTCTTTCATTTTACTGACATATGAGAAAGTTATTTTCCATAATCCTCTGTGTACTTCCAAAAATGTAAGTGAATTTAATTTTTATTAATAATATCTAGGCTTTGATCTGCTTGAAGGCTGATTAATGCTAGAAATGTGAACATTATATGAAATAAATATTGGCAGTTAAAGAAGTTTTGTGTATATGTTGCTTATATGGACAATGTTCCTAGTCCATCTCTCTTTTTTGTCTGCCCATTTATTTATTTTTATTAAGTAGTTTTACAAAGGGGTTTCAATTCTAGAAGTCAGATTATCAGTCCAGTGTATCATGATTAATGTCATCCCTTCCACCATTCTCACACATCTTTTACCATCCCATCCTTACCCTGTAAGTTGTGTAGTTCAATTTTTACCTAGTGTACATTGAATAAAATGACTGCACTGTAGTCACCTTTCCTTCCGCCATTTCTGTGCCACCCACTGACCTTATCACCCCATAGAATATGTTTCAGCTTCCTGGTATTCATTTCATTAAACAGTTCATTAGTTGTTCAGGGGAGTTACACCACTGAACTCCTCCCTAAATATACCATCCTTAAGTCAATTTGTTTGTGTGTAACCACATATAGCTCTGTATATGCTCATGTATGTTTGTATTTTAGGAAGTAAACACTTTTATTTGTAATCAAGCACATAATAACTAAGCACTACCAACCAACCAATAAGTAAAACAAAGCTATCAATTAAACCACGATATACCATGAATTATAATACAGAGACCCTTGTTAGATATGTTTGAAGTATAATAAAATCAGTTGTGATACCAAGCTGACTACTTAGGAACTATTAGGCCATGATAAAATAAGCATGACTAATACATGGGTATTTCAAGGCCAGCAGTAAGAGGGAAAATATTGAGGGGAGTCATTGAAAAGGGAAAGTGATGGAGAAGTAACTAAGAGTCAGACTGCAAATTTGAGGCAGTATATCTGTTCCCTTGATAAGAACTTCACATAAAGTATAACAACCATCAGAATGACTCAAAATTTTATCTGTGGAGAAATTGAGGATCAAGGGAGCTGCAAAACTTCCCAAGACCAGAGATCTATTCATTTGGGAGGCAAAGAGATGAAAAGTAGGTTTTCATTATTCTAAAATTCACTTCCCCTATATCAGAGGCCCTACCAAGGGAACTGGCTTGGTAGTGCTTCTCCTGAGGTCCTAAAGACTAGTGGAATGGCCGGACCTGCTGGTTTATGCTCATAAACTATGAGAAGATGGCAGTTTGTATCAGGATAAGAAGATCTATGAAAGCAATGAGAATGACTCTGAAGTTCCTACACTAGAAATTCATGATACTTGGGGGAAAGAGAACATAAAAGAATTCAAACATATTTCAAGCATCAAGTACTTTCTGGCTACCTGAGTTGAGCTGTTCAGTGTTTATGATGGCACTAATAAATACATATTTACGTGTCATGTACATGTACAGGTTAAGAGACATCCATGTAAATGAAATCATTCAGAATCAGAGAAAATGATTAAGTTCAGATCTCTGAAAAGCTCTAAAATTGAAAGCTAACTAAAGGAAACAACTAGAATTGTCAGCAGAGAAGCAGGGAGATAAATTTTCCTGGTAGGGATTTAGGAAAAGGGAAGTCTATACCAATAGTGCTTTTGAGAAGTGATCTGTGGAGAAAATTGTAATGAGGTCATTACAAGTGACCCTAGCAGTCATTACTTAGTGATCATAATTATTAAGACCAAAATTACCTTATAGTGAATATATATAGAGAAAAAGGGAAGTAGCTGTTAAATGTTGGTGTGCTTCAACACATCAATTGGATCAGAGGGAGCTTCTGCATGTTGTGTTTTGTTAGTCAGTTTAATAGTCAGCCACTGTCAGCTGGGGTGATAGCAGTAGCTTGGTCATGTGACCCTCCTGCCCCCCCACCCCCCGAAGGCTGGCCTCATCTTGTTCATGTGGCAACATGGCAGGGCTAAGACAGTCATTACAGAGTGCAAGAACACTTGGATGTGCCATCTGCACATCAGCAGCATTGTCTCACTCAATTGGACAAAAACTGGGAGAAAGCAATGGAAGGGGTGACACTGTTCAAAAAGAAATGTACTAATTACCTGACTTAGGTAACTGTAAACTCTCTGTACATTACTTTTACAACAACGATAATATATATAGAGAGATTTATAGATATATAGATACAAACCAAACAAAAACAACCTAAAAACAATAAAAGCCAATGCTAAAGGTAGCCTGAGTGAAAGGAAGGGAAATGGACTTCATCTTTTGATGGGAGAAATAGTAAACACACTCTAAATGGATGTGGAATGCATAAAGAATTGTGGTTGGCTTTGACCCCTACCATAGAGTGTATGGTAAGAAGGGAAAACAGAAACTGCTGCCTGCCATCAGTGAAAACCATCCACGGAAGCAAGGTGTTGGCAGGCCTCTAGCAGCACAAACAGAATAAAGTTCAGCTTTGTGGTTCTTACATCCCCAACTTGTTCACACCACACATCTCCATGTGTAAATGCAGGCCATCCACACCCATTCTTCTTTTATCACAAGTTATCACAAACATGACCCATCCTCAGGTCTGCAACTAAACTTATGATTGACTTGAACTTTAATGACTTGAAGACATAAACAACAAAAAGGCATTTTATCTGATCTGCTAAGATTTGTTTCTGTCAAATTCCATTTGCCAATTAGTTACCAGAGTAATCTTTCTAAATTGCCATTTCCACTGTGTTGTCTCAGATCCTTAGAGAAGCAGATACCAAAACAAAATTAGAAGTGCAAAAATTATCAGGGAAACACTCACCTAGGATTTCCAGCATATAATTTAATTAATGATCACAGGTGCATACATGATGATTTATCCACCTCCAGCAATATTTCTATTTGATTGGTGCAGACACATGAAATACCTGATTGGCACCCAAATCGTCGGCATCAAGTCTTGCATATTGAGAACTAGAACTGTGGGAACTGGTTAGGGATACAACCTAGAAATCTGCACACAGCAAAAACCCAGCTCTCCCTCCCTTCAGACTGCTAGTTAGTATTCAAGTATAGGCCTTGTTTATGAGGTCATTATAAAGCAACATTGTCTTGTAAGACAATTTAATGAGACTTGTTGGAAAACAAATTTAATGATACTTACTGAGAGCTGAAATAATCTGTATCACCCAAAAGCGAGACAATCTCACACAGGCCAACACCAGGAAGCCACAAAATAACTAATAATGGCAGCAATAGTCATAATAATGCCAGAAAGAATAAATAGGGGCAAAGCGCTTTCACAGAATGTGATGTGTTTACCTTCACTACCCCTCAAGGATAAGGGGGCGTTGGTGTCAGTGTCTTGTAAGACAATAGTTAATTTTTAATAGTGTTAATGTTTATTAGTGACAGATGATTCACTTTAAGTGTTCAATGAATAATAAATACACTAGGTGGGTATCTGGTCTCTGTCACACGTGTGTACACAAGATGGATGGGGACGCTTTTTGTCTGGCATCTGAGATCCCTGTGCACTTAGGCAGCTGCAGAATGCAACTCTCACACATTTTAGCATGAAACACAGTGGGAGAATACCTGGAACCTTCTCGAGCCTCTGAGAATCTAGAGAAGTCCTAAGACGAGGGAAAGTTGATCTTCAATGTTTTAGCAAATAGAAAAAAAACAGCTGGAAAATGTCCCTCTTGTTGCCTGGCCCTGTTGAATTCATAACACTTAAACACCTGTGTCCATCAAACAGAACACACAGGATCACAGTGAGAGCGGCTCTTGACTTTGCAATTTCATTGACTGACAGTTTAATATCTATTTATTTTCACATCTGACACCAGTAAAGACAGGCTGGCATCATGAATGTCAAGACATTATGCTGACAACTGTATTTTTTTTCTTCTTCTTCATCATTTGGGTACGGTGGGGGTGAAGGTGGGACTGGAGGAAGCTTTAACATTATATCAAGGAAAACATTTTTTCCAGCAGCAGAGTTCCAATAAAGACCAAATTATAGTTCAGATATAATTGGCAGTAACTATTGATAGGTTACCTGTACATATTTATACAGGAATCAGTATATTCAATTTGAGATTTACTAGGAAACTCACTGTTACTGTAATATTCCAGAATGAAATGTGAAATGTAATTATACTATTTAAATCACTAAAGCAGCTTCCATTACTGGGGACAGTGTAAACAGTGTTTTTCCATGCTCAAACTGAATATTTAGGAGAATTTTTCAGCAGCTCTTACTTAATTTCTGAAATACAAATAAGAGAGCTAGTTCCATCCAGGGGTCCAAAATATCAGAACAACCATCTAGATAAGAAATGGTCACACAGCAAACGTGAGATGGATTTTCTTTTAAAACCTTAAGCAAGATCTTAATGATCCACAAAATTAATCACAAAGGTAAGACATGCAATATGCACATAATAAAATATTCACAAGACATTGAGTTTTCAATACAGGAGCAGGAGCAGGTGAAAGGTCCTTTGTCTCTCCCATTTATGTTCACTATCTAAACAGAAAATCATTCAGTTTTACGATTCTTCTAGGTTTGGCTAGGGAAATATTATCATGAGAACTTTTCTGTCTGCTGTCTTGTGAATTTTCTCATGGCTACAGGTAAGGTCTAATAATTCACAAAAACAGTTTTGCTGTTCAACAATTAAGGAACTGCCTTATAATCAGGCAAGGTTGAATGGACAGACTTTAATGCCTTTCCAGTTTTGGATTGAAGTATGAATGACGTCTTACAATCCTCTCCCCAATGTCATTTTGCCAAATATTTGAAGAACGAAATACGTTCTCTAAATGAGATTTTTTTTTTGTTCTAAGTGCATTCATTTGCAGAAATTAAGCCTGAGATTGATTGTGGATTTCCAAAAAAAAAATCACATTAATTTCAGTTCTTGGCAATTACAGCATAATTAGTGTTATTGATGTAGCAGCCTTATAAATAAATATTTTGTAGCCATAGAAGTGTGCTTGTTTGCTATGTTGCTTTATTTGTTTAAGCTTCATTGATGGCTGGAATTAGACCTATGTGCCTCTATGCTGACTACAGAGGACTCACACAGGGAGAGCCGAGAGGAAGCGGGAAATCCAGTCCGTTTCTTCTAAACTATGGGACTTTCTTGATAGTAAGTTCCTTGGACCTGCATCTTGACACTCCCATTTCGAGTTCTCCATTTCTCATATCTCTTTACACATTTTTCTATTGCCATCAATCTTTCTAATTGGTCCCTGAAAAAAAGAAGAGCTAAGATGAAATATTCTTAGGGCCTTTTCTACAGTTCAGCTAGTGTGTGTGTGTGTGCGCGTGCGCGTGCACATGCGTGTGTGCACACACACATGCACTTGTGCATACTAGTATGGGAGCTTGAATTAAGGGCTTCTCTCAGCCTTTTCCACTCAAAGCTAGTGCTCTACCACTTGAGCCACAGCCTCCTCTTCTGTGGGACCTGGCTTTGAACAGTTTGCAATCCTCAGATCTCAGCTTCTGGAGTAGCTAGGATTGTAGGTGTTATCCATGAGCACCCACTTCCTGCTCTTGTTCTCCATCAGTTCTTCATATTTTACATATACCTTGACTTGAAGGATGTACTGGATTTTGAATTTAAATACTTGAGAGCTTGAATCCATGTACTGCCACTAATTCATTTGTTCTTGAGCAGCTATTCCTTTCTGAAATGAAGACAATATGAATTTATCATTCATCAAATGTTTACTGAGCACCCACAATAGGCCAGATATTGTTATAACTAGGGAGAAAGTAATGAATAAAAGAAAATTAACATATTCTTTAAAAAATATTTATTATCAAAGTAATGTACAGAGGGCTTGCAGTTTCACACCTAAGGCAGTGAGTACATTTCTTATCAAACTTGTTACCTCCTCTCTTCCCAGTCCAGTTCCCACCCAACTCACCCCTCAGTTGTACAGTTGGTTTATAGCATATCGTCTTGTAAGTATTGTTGTTGCATTGGATAACCTCTTACCCTTTGTCTCTCCATTTTGTTAACCAGATTATTTCCAATTAACCAGCCATAAAGTGAGAATGGAGGTATTGTTCAGTGGTAAAGCACTATCCTTGAATGAAAAGTCAAGAGAGATTATAGGTGTGAGTTGAATCCCTAGTACCAGCATAAAACGATACATAATGAGAAAAAATAGTATGTTACAGAAATAAGGAAATTTAAGTCCACTTGAGTTCTTTATACCTTTATGGAGTGGGCAAAACAGGCTTCTACCATTGTGGTCTCCTCTCCTACATTTCCTACTGCCTACCCTGCTATGTCCCACATCTACGACCTCAGGCCCCTCAATGAGGTCTCTGGCAGCCTTGAGCTCAGTCTGATCCTGTCACCCAATCAGCCTCACTCCTACAGAGAATGCTCACATAGACCTGGGAGACAGATGAGACAGTCACGTGATCATAATGTCATTGTTTATGTCCCCATAAAAAGAATAGAGTTTTAAGGGCTAATATAATTTCCCATTATAATGTCATCCTTAATAAGAATGCTATTTTGCTGAAGTGAGATAAGCAAACAGAATGGTGAATGAGGCGAAACCATGAAGCAGGAACTCCACTCTGATGCTCTAGCAGTATCTACTAAATTGCAAGAACTTAGAAGGGTAACATCTTCAAATGTGAGCTTATAGGGTTTCCCACATAATTTCCCCCTACCACAACCAGTGTCAATATGTGTCTTTTTTAAGAGCCTAAACAAAAAACATAGCATTGAAAGAACAACCTTAGTTTGTGTTCAGTAACCAGCATCTTTTTCTGTCATTTCTCATCTGAGTTTCTTTCTGATTTTTAATTATCTGTAACATTTAAAAAAAAATCTTTCAAAATGAGTGCAATCTAATCAGGTATCTCTTTCTCTCTCTCCAACATAGTGTCCCTTAAGAAGAAGGCACAAGAGAGGATCCAACTAGTAAAGATAAAAGAGTACAGGCCTCAGCCAGTCATTTAAAGTGTCCTTCCTGAATGCAAACAAACATTTCCATAAAGAGACTAATCCATCCACTAATCCCAATCAACCACCCACTGCAAAAGGATGGAGATTAAATGACAGGTATTTAATGCCACTAAAATGCCTTAATCCCACAGTGTCTTGTTGGGTAATGCTCTGTTCAAAGTGATTCTGATTGTGGCTGTTGTTATTATGCTGTTAATATTACTAAATTTAATATCAAACCTGCAAAGAGGCAATGCTTATTTTTCATGGAAACACCATGGTTCCAATTTATACCAATTGGATATTAAGCAACTCACAAAAATAACTCCCAATAAAGGCAGGAAGAAGTAATTTATGTATCATAAATTGCATAATACATTGCCAGGAAAGCTAAAAGCAACCAGATATGTTTAATATTTATGGAGGAAAGCTGTCTTTGAAATTAACTGGTTTGACTAAATTCAGCCTAAATTTAAAAAAAAACCAACAACACACAGGTAAAAATGAGTGGATGAGAAAACTAAAAAAAATTTCTAGTTGTCTGTTTCCAAATAAAAGAAATTTGGCTCAAGTATCTCTTTTAAAGCTCTTGTTTTATATCTGAAAATAATCTTCCCTTTAAGGAGACCTCCATGGATAGATGTTCCATAGGAAGCCCTGGGGGCAAAAAGGAAACTTACTTATGTGAAAATCTAGTCTGAGAATTGCCTTCAGGAAAAGGGTATTGTATACTTCCTTCCCATCTTTTACATAAGCAATAGTAGAGCTTCCCACAGGTACATAGCAGACTGGAATTTGGCTCTGAGTAGACTTACTATAGGGAAATCTTCAGTAGTTTGGCTTACTCTGCACCAATGTCAGTAAGTTGTTCTTTCCATGATTAGCAACAGGAATTCTCTCGGTGTCTCTCTTTTGTCTGTCTGTCTGTCTGTCTGTGTCTTTGTCTGTCTGTCTCTCTCTGTCTCTGTATCTCTCTCTGTCTCTCTCTCACACATACATACATACATACACACACACACACACACACACACACACACACACACACACAGATTCCAGAGGCTTTATTATCAAAGACCATGCTTGTTAGCTCAGATCTCATACTTAATACTAAAATAGAGTATCCTCTGGTATACCAAAATCCATTTAGATTTAGAATCTGGATTTTTTTCTTACATATCCTTTTAATCTTAAATCAATTTGCTTTTTTTCTATTTCTGAAGATCCATGAGAGAGAACATTCAGTTACAACTGTCTAATGTCCTAATATCACATTTTAAAATATCTTGCAAGATTATATTGCTAAGATTGCAACCTGTGGGCTCTAAAAATGATTTTTGGGGGGTGGGGGTAGTTGAAGCTAGCTCAATCCTTGCCACTCTAAGGGGGGTGGGGAGGGGCAGAGCTGCAACTACTTTTGCCTCAGTTCACCACTAGTGTTCACCTGCTGTATCCTATGGTTTTTGTCTTGAGAAATAATGGAATCCCAAATGAAGAATGAGTGTGCAAGTAAACTCAAATGGAACTCTAGCTGAGCCATAGGGTCCCAAGAGAGGGCTGCTGCTGAAGTATCTATAGCTAGGGGTTTTGATGAGTATAATTTCATGTATTGATTAACCTCAATGACAGTTAGGTGCTTGGAAACTGACATCAGCTCACTGACTAGTCTTGTAATGTGTGTGTGTGCATCCATACTGAGATGTGAACTCAGGGCCTCACATTTTCACTTGGCTTTTTCCCCTTTTTCCCTTAAGGCTTGTGCTCTACCAACGGAACCACATCTCCATGTCTACCTTTTGCTGTTAATTGGAGATACGGGTCTTACAGAACTTGCCTTCCATTTTGTGTCTAGTTGTAAACACTTGTGCAAGTCTTGGAGCCTGTCACCCATAGCCCACCAGAAATAAGACAGATGATTTGTGTTGCACCATTGTTCCCTTCCAGACTGGCTTTTGGCTCTGCTGCCCTTTTTTTGAATCCTTAACTATTCTCAGAGCCATTGTCCTGTCTGCCTAGACTACTTATTCAGTAAGCAAAAAAGGAATATACTTCCAATTAAATTTCACTTTATAAAAAGGATTATCCATTTCAAGTTCCACAACACCAAAGACGTAAAATTTTCCTGGCTTTCTTTGATGTAATTAGAGCCACAAAACGTCCAGTGCACATTTATTTATGTCAAATCCAGGCAGATATCCAAGGCAATAAGTTGTGTTTAATGTGCTTCATAGGACTTAGGAGAAAGGCAGCGGGGTAAGTGAGAAGGCAGGTTGGGATCTTATGCAGAAAAGAGACACTATCTGTAGAACAATAAGCTGGCAGATCCACAGCTCTGCTTCATGGGATAGCCAAGGTTTCCAGCCAGGTAACTCTGAGGCTTGCTTCCCACCATTTCCCAAATTATCAGGACAACACAGAGAAGCAATTCCCACTATAAAACAATGCTGTGCACATAAAATGTCAGTCTGCTGCCCCATTACCTCATAGGGTACAGGTGTAAATCTTGAAAAGATCATGAAGTTCAACTTGCCTTCAGCAGGGAAAAAGAAGCAATTACTTAGCTGTTCGGGGAAAATCCTAATGTCATTATCAGATGACCCTAAATAGCTACCTGATCTCCAGATATTATTGTAAATGGATTTAAAATACATTATAAAATCTCAAATTCAAATCATATGGAAATAACATAAGTTATCATAAAGGTGTTCTCCGATAATTCTAAATGTCAATTTAGCATATTTTCATATATTGGTTTTCTAAAGCGAATGAATAGCTTCTTTTAAGAGGTAAATGTCATTTGGTCAAATGAAAAGGACAATCATATTTAAAGGTCAGTTAATATAGCGAGGTAGTTGTAGTTACTAGTGTTAAAATCTCACTATATTATCTTTAAACAAGAGAACCTTACCATTTTGGGTAAATTATGTACAACAATGAGGCTGCTTATCTCCTTTGTTCTTATATTTGCTGCAGTGTTGATTTTCTAGTATTTCTTTTTGATACCTAAAATGATTTTTTCCAATGACTGTGGCTAGATGATTACCAGGGTGTAATATATATATATATATATATATATATATATATATATATATATATATTACTTACAGGGTCTAATGATCTACTACATAGATTTCAGTAAAAGACTTACGTTTGCTTTTCCTGTTGTTATTTCCTAGAAAGAGAATGTACTTAAGAGTCAGAGGACTAAGTCTTCTTAAAAAAAACATGAACTTTTAGTCATGTGTACTCATTCTTAGGATCTTATTTCTCAAGGTTTGCTCTGATTATTATGTACTGTGACTGATAATCACTAACAACCATTCAAACTAAGAAAAGTTTCTTGTTTATGAAACAAGGCATCAATGTAGGAGAACCCGCTTGTCTTTTCTTCCCTGGTCTACCTTTCATGGGGGTACACACATGATTCTGTGTCACTCACATAGCACTTTGACTAGGTTATGTTTTAAAAATTGTTATTATTATTATGCTGACACTGGGGCTTGAATTCAAGGCCAGCTGTTCTACTCTCCATTAACTTTTTGCTCAAGGCATTTGAGCTCTGCCATTTGAGCTACAGCTCTACTTCTAGCTTTTTGCTGGTTAATTACAGGTCAGAGTCAAATGGACTTGATTGTCTGACCTAGCTTCAAACCTCCACTCTCAGATCTCAGCCTCCTGAGTATCTGACTTTGTTACTTTTAATTGACTACAAAAAATTATAGGTATATAGATTTTGTTTCTTTTTGAAAATATATGCTTTAATAATTTTAATTTTTGGACTAAAAGTAAAAATTACTATTTGCAACTACTTTTACCACTAAAACCATGAAGATACAGATAGTCACTGGAAACTTATTTAGAACTCTCCCTGATGAAAACTTTGTCTTTAATTTAACCGATTAACAGACAAGTTAATATAATACATTGAATGGTTTCAGCACAGTAGCTATATGTGTAAGGGACTTTACTAGTCCATTTTTTTCTGTTCATCTTTGCTTTAATATTATGTCATCTTAGTTACTGGACTGTACTCAAAGTTTATAAAATTCCCATATTTTAGTATCAGGTCAGAAAGAATAAACAAGTAACAAAATATCGTAGAAGAGTGTAATGTTTATGCTGATTTCAGGTGAAAAATAAAAACATATAGTGACAATCAGCTTTCATTACATTTTGGTTATCCTGGCCACCTATAAATATATATGTACATATGAATATATAAATTCACAAACAAAACGACAGTTAAAAGAACTGATATAACTGCAAACAAGATGGAACCTTGAAAACAGGATGCTAAGATGAAAGAAGTTATTAAAAAAACTTTATCACATGATTCCATTTCCATAAAAATTCCATATGAACTCATTGTTTTTGAGGCACCCAGAGGAGAGAAGACTAAATTGACAGAAACATGAAGTAGATATGTGGTTAACAGGGGTTGGAGTCCAAGGAATGAAAGGGAGACAATTATTTCCTTTTCTAAAATTGCTTGTAGTGTTGGTTGTATGTCTCTTAATATACCAAATGTCACTGAACTGTATTCTCTAAATGGATAAATTGTATATGGTATGCAAACTATATCTCAATAAAGCTCTTGAAAGTAGTTCATACCAGACATTGAGGTACACCGTTCTCAGCTTCCTTTCCCATCCTTATGAAGGCGATCGCCCAGTAAAAACCTTGTGTCAACAACGTTCTTCCTTACACAGCCTTAGTCAATGACTCTTATTTTTATTAAGGCCTGCAAATCCAAAATGCCAGCAAATCCTAAATGAAAATTTCCATCAAGCAAAGTGCTACTTCATTTCAGTAGACCCAGCACAGCCTTCTTTTGTTTTGTTGTAACAAAATTTTATATATACATATTCATATATTATTATATATAATACCACATGATGCATTAGAACATGGACACACTGAAGAAGGCTTAATCAACCATCAATAGCTAATCAATTTAATTGACCATTAATAAATGAATGGATAAAGAAAATGTAGTATAGATTTATTCAATGGAAGACTTTTCAGTCCTTAAAAATGCAGTAATCACTGTGTGTCAGTGGCTCATGCCTGTAATATTAGCTACTTCAAGGGCTGAGAGTGGAGGGTTGTGGTTCAAAGCTAGCTTACAAGAAAAGTCCGTGAGAATTTTTATTTCCAATTAACAACCAAAAAGCCAGATGTAGAGGTGTGGCTCAAGTAGCAGAGTGCCAGCACTGAACAACAAAAAAATCTAAGTGATAGCACTCAGGCCCTGAGTTCAAGCCCCAGTACTGGCATCTGGAATAAAAAAAGTAGGTAATGCTGTGATCTGTAACAACACAAGCATAGCAAGAGGGGATTGTGAATTAAGAAATAAATCTGTCATCCCATTTTCCCATTCACCTGCCAAGGTAAATTGAAATAACTCAGATTTAAAGCTCAACTGAAACAAAGGACCCATAGCTGGTCACATGCTACAAGTTTCCATTTATTTTCTTTTTTCCATTAAAAAAATGAAGCATGTTTGATTATGTAAAAAAAGTTATTCTACTTTAACAAAAGAGATTCTAACCTCTGTCTTGTTCTCAGAACAGAAAATGTCTTCTGGGACAATTACTTTTGGATTTAAAAAGGTATATACTTTGAGGGTTGTTCCAGTCAATCTTTCTTCTGTATACCCACAACATTACCTATTCCAGTGAGAATCTAAGCTGAAAAGTAGCTTAAAAAACAGGATAGATTTGTTTATAGCACTTTTACAGTCTTTATCATTTACCGATTATGATGCTACATGCATAAAAACACAAAATACAGGGAGTATTATCATAGTGAAGGGCCACAAACGTCATAGAATTTAAAAGATACAATGATCCTCAAACATTTTCTTCCTTGTGTTTGTTTCCTGAATATATTCAAGGCGTGTAAAGACTTATAAACAGCCCTGTGAGATAAAGCTTTGCAGGATGGAGAAAATCTCTCAGTGAAGATTCATTCATTTCAGAGCATAAATGGAGTTAGTGCCATTAGACTTTGAAAAGGGGTGAGAGACTTTGAAAGACCTGAGAAGTTTTGGGTTCTCTTAATCTCTTTATATTGTTTTGCTTTGGTTTAGTTCCTTAGTTCTAAAATTCAGAATTTCCATCCCAGGGTAGAAATTCCTGATACTACTTTGAGGCTTATCTTTGTGCAATTGTTAGTTTGTTTATGCCAGCCAGTACTGGAGCTTGAACTCAAGCTCTTGGCACGGTCTCCTAGCCTCTTCGCTCAAGGCAGGCACTCTATTGCTTGAGCCACTCCTCTACTTCCAGGTGCTGGTAAATTAGAGGTAAGTCTCAAAGACTTTTCTACCCATGCTTGCTTAGAACCTTTTCCCTCGAATCTGTCTCTTGAATAGTTAGGCTTACAGGCTTGAGCCATCAGTTCCCAACTGGATTTATCTTTATAAAAGAGTGTTTGGGTAATCAGTACTGGATGGTACTGAGGTCTCACATTCATTTGCAGGAAACTGGGATTGCACACATCAACATGGGCAAACTACGTTTCTTTTGTGATGTTGAAAGACATTAAAATAGATTTTAATTCCACAATTCATTGTATCCTCTCCTCTGGAATCAATTCTTCAGTATAAGATTACAACATTTGAAAGGGGTAAATAATTATAGCCACTTCCTGCTTAGTGACACAATAGTAACCATTTGTGATTTTATTATTCTTTTAATCTGAAGACCTAACTTAAATCAACACTTCTCAGTAGTTTTCCAGATTTGTTTTTCTTTGTTTTCAGCTGTTGGATAAGAAGAGGGGAGAATGAGGTAGTTTAGAATCACATTGAGAGCCTGACTAGGAGCCTCTTTGGTCAATCAAAAAGGAACAGAAGTGCCTGCACATCCCCATGGGGTTACAGGAGAGGACTGGGAGGTCAGTCACCAATCTCAGATGTTACCTTCTTTCCTCAGAGGGGAGGGATAAGAGCCAAGAAAAAGACAGAAACTTCCTTCTCTGTTTATTGTCTAGCCCTAATGCATGTTGGGTCTGCCTTTCAATTCTCAATGCTATTTCCCCTAGGCAAGGGCAGAATGGTTTAAAGAAGTTCCATTAGCTTTATGCTGACAATCACATAGTTTTAAAAGAGAGAGAGAGAAAAAAGAGAGAAGACAAGAGCTTCATCACTCACTCTTACCTTGAAGTACCAAACCGATTAAAGAGTGAGAATTCATCTAATGAATTATACAGTGCAAATAACTTCTGATTAACCTAATTCTAATTCATTCTGTAGAATATCCTTAATAGTTAAAAGGAAGCTTTAGAGTGGACTAAGACTCCACCCATTGTTATCTGCCATAAAGGAAATAACGATGGGCAGAGCTAGGCTTGGAGATGAGATATTATTTAAAGAAAAAGCTAACTCGAAGCCTCAAGCATCCATCAGGGTTGTGGCCTCTTGGCCTAGCACAAGGGGAACAGAACTCAGACTCATCTATGGTCCTTTTCCTATCGCCATCATTCCTCACTTTTCAAAATGGCTCCACAGAAAATAGGCTGAAGAAGACAGCTGAAGCATTCATTGGTAAGTTATTGTCTTCATATAATATACATTTAAAGGGAGCTACAAATGTAAAGGCAGATGTGTAATATATGGTTGGCACCGGTTTTTATTTTCTTATACATCTTGCTGTCTGAGGGCAATGCTCTAGCGACTACTGAAATATAATAGCTGCTTTCTCTCTCAGTACACAATCTGACAGCATTTATTCTTTCCTTCAGTGAACATAATTACTTCACATATGGAACCTGTGATAGCCTACAGGCATCCGAAAGAAACCAGAATCATGCAATCTGTCCCCTTTGCAAGCTTAATTTACATTCACAAGTGTCATTTTATTAGGGCTGGCATCATGTAGGATAAAAATCACAGGTCAGCTATGGCATGTCACTAAGAAGTGTGCTTAAGTCAATAATGTCGTGTGGTTACATTTGGGATAATTGTACAAGGGAGATCTCACAGGAGGAATCTGACACTTATTTCTTAGTTTCCAGCTTTACTACAATCTGAAGGTAACTCATTTAAAAATAAGGATTTGCAACAAATAGTTTAACTTGCTATAAATCTTTGTGCTATATGTCATATCCTTCCATTTAACTTCATAATGACATCTACAATCTTAATGGACATGGAATAGTTCCCTTGTTAGCTATTGAATGTGGGCATGTTCCATTTTGTCCTAGTCAGGAATGGAGCTTAAAAAGCTTGTGCTACTGGCCCTGTCTGTGATGAGCTAACATTGTTGGTTTGATGGCCATTCTCTGAAATGAGAGATGAGGCAAGTTGTTTGTAATTACAACAATTAATGATTGTTACTCTTGAAATAGTTACCAGACTTCCAAGTCTATTGATGGCAATTTTAACATGAGGAGTTAGATTTAGTCAGTAAAATCTAACCACGATACCTTCATGCCACAAATATTTCCTCATGGACCATCAATATGGATGAAGAGGTATAGTGAATTATTATTAAAATTTAGATATAGAGGCAAAAGCAGAATATTTGAGGTCAGCAGAAAAAGAGATGAATAAATTGTGAAAAAGTACAAGAGCTATGCACATAGTAATAACTATTGGGGAGAGAGGTTGTTTATAGCAATATGGTTTTTGTTTGTTTGACTATACAAAGGCTTGACCTAAAGGACTCACACACTTGTTGGGCTTTTTCATTCAAGGCTGGTGTTCTACCACTTGAGCCACACCTTCACTTCTGGCTTTTGGGTGTGGGGGGGCGGAATTGAAGATAAGAGTCTCATAGACTTTTTTCCTTAGGCTGGCCTTGAACCTTGATCCTGAGATCTCAGCCCCCTGAGTAGCTAGGATTATAGGCAGAAGGCACTGATACTCAGTATAATTTTTTTTTTTTGAGGAATGAGTTAGGTCTCACTGAATATTTTGAACTGCTTTGCTTTAAATTGATGGCATTTAAAATTGTTATTTTTTAAAACCAAATTTTTATACAAACATGGCTAGAAAATCCAATAGAAGACAAGTTAGTCTGAGAAGCTATCCTTGCAATTCATCATATAGTTCAGAAACAACATTTAACTCTTAGACTGAGTTCTTACTTTCATATCCAACTTACTTAAATTCATGCTTATGTTAATATGTTTTGTTAAACTGGGTAATTATCTGTTATCTTACAGTTTTGAATGTTATTATTTGTAATTTGTATCTGGAAATAAAATACTATTTGTGATCTTTATGCTAATTAAAAATGTCATGAATCACAAGAAAGGAAAATCATTTATCAGATAAGACTACATAGCTCTTCTTATGGTAATAGTTTGAGCTTTGTAATAAGTGTGCATTTGAGTCTGCAAAATAGAAAAGAACTGTCAGATTTTTTCTCTTACTTTTTCACCCAATGTACAGACTATATGTACTAATCATACTAAAATTTCTCCAGTTGATAATGAGCTTACAGTTTTGCATCTCTTGTAGTGCATGTTGGTTACAATAACCTCCCTCCTTCCAGATATTTTTTTCAAAAACATGAGCAAATAAATTCTCTCGAGCATTTCAACCCATTTGATTTGAGACCTTTGTTATGTTCAACTAAAGGCATCTTAACGGATCCAATCAATTGAGAAGCCTTTTGAGTCCCCTAAAAGGAGTCTAATTGAATTGGTCTGATTTCTATCATGGTCACAAACACCTGAGATAACTCATGAAAAGGAAATTGTTATTTTGGAGTGCAGTTTTGGAGTTTTCAGTCTGTGACTGAGTACACTTACTGCTTTGCACCTGTGTCAAGGTCGACCATCACAGCAAAAGCCTGGAAGGCAGTAGCTTGCTTTCCAGTAGGTTCCACCTTTTAAAGGTTGCAGCACTTCCCAAATGTAGCACAGCCTAGCCCCAACCTTGTCATGAATGAACCTTGGGATACATCCTAGATCTAAAGTACAGAACATGTACTCCTCACAACATGTAAGTTAGGTAAATCCTCTCAAGGAGAAGGTTCACACAATGACAAAGATATTCTAAGAGTAAAGAGGAAAACAAATACATCATTATTTCCTAGGGGCAGGGGAAGGATTTTTCCCTCAATGGGACCTTGTCAGTTTGTAAATTAAGAAACTTATCATCTTCATCAGAAGAACTGATAATCTCTTCCGAGTAGTTTCAAAACTTTTCATCAATGTGCACACACACCTGAATTATTTCCCTTGATTCATTTGGGTTATTACTATATATAAAATGTTTTTTCTGGTTTCAGGTATTGTTTCTGGAAGTTTTACTTTATGTACCAAGATGAGATGATTTTTAATTTTTGAAACAATTAAAATTTTAAAGTTTAAAATACTGCTTACATAATGAACAAATATGTCTATATGTGGAAAACAAATACACGATTGAGAAGAATCTACATAATCCTATAGATCCTATAATATGTAATGCTTATTCATTCTTTTTTTCATTTAATTAATATTATTTTATAAGATGGGAGGCACATAGGCATTGTACCTTTGTGTTCTTCCCTGAAGAGTATCCTCCCATATTCCTTTTACTTATTTATTTTTCTTTTGGTTCTTTGTGGGGCTTAAACTCAGAGCCTGGACTACTATCCCTCAGTTTTTCTGCTCAAGGCTTCCACTCTACCACTTTGAGCCACAGATCCATTTCTGATTTTTGAGTGGTTAGTTGGAGGTAAAAGTCTCAAGAAGACTTTTCTTCCTGGGCTAGCTCTGAACCATAGTCCTCAGAGCTCAGCCTCCTGAGAAATTAGGATTACAGGTATGAGCCACTGGTGCCTGACTCCTATATTCATTCTTAGTAATGACTATATTAAGTAAGTGTGGCTGCAGAAAAATTACCTTAACATTTAGTCACTTAAAATAATAAACATCTATCATGCCATCATTTCTAGGAATCATATTTCTGACAAAACTAAGCTGTACGGTTTTGCATGTAGATCACAGGCATCTAAGTCTCAAACACAACACAAGGTGACTGTCAGATGTCTGGGGTTTAATGAATGTTGTCTGAAGACATCATTTTCTTACCATGTGGGCCTCCTATAAATTATCTTTCAAGACGGCAGCAAAGTTCTTTTACAGTGAGTAAACTGGAAAGTAGAAATAGGTCTCCCAAGAGAGATTACCCAGTCATTGTCTAACCTACTCATAAGACTTCTGTCCCATGCTATTCATTATAAAACAAGCTACTATATTGAGCCCACACTCAAGAAGCAGAGATTACAAAAGGACTGCTGTATCAGGAGATGAGGAATTGTCATAGGTCTTCCTTGAGGCCATTCACCACATTAGCCCTTCATAGTTCCAAATGAGTTTTTTCTTCAGTAGTACAAGTCATAAACTTCATTACTGAAAATTTACAAAATAATTGGCAGAGGAAGAAGGGGAAAAATCTATATTCCTACCATCTAAGAAAAGCCAGTTAACATTAAGGCACAGCATACTTCTTTATAACCACAGTTGCATAAAGCTGGAAGAATAGCATTCACATTTGTCTTCAATGGTCATATTTTCAAAAATAGTATGCATGTGATTGCAATAGGTATAGTATTTATTATTCATTTCTATGTATTGAATGCTTAAAACTGTTTTTGCTACTACAAGTAATGCGACTTACCTTTTCTAAGACCAGAGTCAATGCACAATTCTCAAATGAATAAGTACAACATGAAAATGTGGGTGCTAGAAAGAAGGAAATACTTTCACAAATGGGGACAGAAAATTACAGCAATCATGACAGAAGAAAAATATACCTTGTGAAATTCTTATATACTATACTTCAGTATCTCTACCCTATCTATCTCTTTAAGGATTTCATTTGACTCTATGAAGGAAATCTTTGGCTTATAGCTTTATTCAAATTGACTTCAGAAGTAAGAAAAACCATTGCTGAAAGGTCATACTCCACACAGAGACAGAATACCTTTGTTATAATTATTGGTTTATTTTACATTTCTTTTTTCCTTTCCCTCCCTCCCTCCCTCCCTCCCTCCCTCCCTCGCTCCCTTCCTTCCCTCCTTCCTTCCTTCCTTCCTTCCTTCCTTCCTTCCTTCCTTCCTTCCTTCCTTCCTTCCTTTCTTCTTTTTTTGTATAGATAATTCTAGTTATTGAACTCAGGACTTCACATTGCTAGGCAAGTACTTTGCCATTTGAGCTGTTATAATTTCTGTTTAGTGTTCTATGTTTTAAAGGAGATAAAACAGGTATTTATCATCACCTACATATTCTAGAATCTGAAAAGCTTATAGTATTCTACCCCAGGTCATTTAGCCATTAAGTAATGTAATGTATAAATCCTATAATTGGATTATATCATGCAAATTAAATATACACGAGAGACACCTATATCTTTAATTTAACTTACAAATGAAGACTTCAAGTTTATGTAAGTCTCTATTTAATAAAATAAAAACTAGAGGGAAGGAGGAAGATGGCGCCATCACAATAAGGAGGCACCCCTACTTGCTCCAACTGAATAGTGAGCTGGGAACTCCAACACCCAACAACCTATCAAGAGACCAGCAAACCCAACAACCAGAAGCAACAGAGAAACACAGGAAACGAAAAAGAACAAAAAAAGAAGAGCCTATAACCTGCATGGAACTGGAAAACCTCTGGGGTGCCCCCCGCCCCCCCCCTCCCACCGCCGACCCCAGCCTGAACAGGGCCACTCTGGGAAAGGGGACCCGGCGCCGGTAAATGGGACCGCAGACTGTCAGTGACCAGAGAAGCAACAGCCAAAAAGTCATGCCAGGAGTGCAGAGTCCAGACAGCAGGAGCTCCACAGGCCCCAGACGGAGCGCAGACTGACCAAGACAGACAGCAGTGTGGGACCAGAGGCGCTGGACAAAATGACCAGGAACAGACAACAACAGCAGGAGAACCGGGCGATGCAGACAGGAAGAGCCGACAGGGAGAGCCAACTGGGAGAGCCGGGACCACCACCACCAAACGACCGATCACCACACCCAGCTCCCCAGCCCCGAAAAGCCCACAGCAGCATAGGACACACACACAATCCAGGACCAGTAAGTTCCCCATTGCCCCCCCCCCAATTCGAGACCAGCTCTAGCAGAGACCCAAACCCTACAAAGAAACTAGAGCTCCCTTCCTCCCGCTCCCTACCCCAAGGGAACAAAGGAGCCCCATATCTGGCGGCTCTAGAAGCCTACAGTCTCTTGGAGGACATGGGAACTAGCAGAGGCAGAGCAGCGCCCAACAAAGTGACCAGGAAACACCTTAGACAGGCATCTCCCAAAACCCCAGCTGGGGAGCCTGAGCCTGTCCACACCAACCCCCCCCCCCCAGCAGGGGCCCGGGGACTGGTAGGCCTTGGAACGCCACCTGAGGCGCCCTGGTCTGCGCACACTTTTTGAACAACAGTCACAGGCTTGCTGGTGTGCAATGCCAGCCCAGCAGGGACACATGGGCCGAACACACGCCCCCCTCACAGTGGAGGTGCAGAGTCTGTGAACACCATCCTGTGCCCAGACACTTGAACCTGCTGGGGTCCACGCATACCACCCCCCACAGCAGACTAGCGAGAGGGCACAAGCACCTTCCAACAACTCAGGGCAGCACGCCCCCCAAAGGAAACACTAGAATGCACACACACGCGCCTCTTGCAGGGCCAGCATGGGTCACCGTGCTAGCTCTCCAGCAGGAGGATCTTCTGCCAACCCCCCGCGGAAGCACACAAATGGGCAACCTGCCCCCTCAGCAGCAACACCCACTCTGATAGGTGCACTCCGCACAGGTGGGCGGGCCACCCATCAGCAGCAACACCTGCTCCAACAAGAGCACTCAGCACAGGTGGGTGAGCCGCGTCTCAGTGGCAATTCTCAATCTGAGAGGTGAGCTCTTTTGACCATGGTACCTAGAGGGAAAAGAATCAAAGAAGAGAAAAGTCTCCACACCACACTGAATCAGCGACCCGCAAACCCCCATCAGGGGCACACTACGGTCAGCACAAAACAGCAGCAGGGCACAGTCCTACAGAGAAAGACACAGAACCTACCCACCCCCAAGTGCAGTGAGGGTGACCACCTTGGCATCAACCGAGACGGTCACGCTCACCCATTGGGCAGTAAGGTTCAACAGCCAAACTCAAACCCAGAGCCAGGACACAAACAAGTCTCCACTGATGGACCAGCAGGAACTAGCACAAAGCCAAGCCAAGGTCGCCACCTACAGATCTCCAGATGTGCAAATCTCAAAGAAATATTACAAATTTCATGAAAGTTCAAGCCAACTCACAAGCTCCAAAAAGTAGTATGACTGAAGAGGAGATGGAGAATAAAAAAAAAAATGAGAACAAGATAGAAGAAATGATCAAAAGTCTCAGGACTGAATTCAGAAAACATATACAGGAGCTTAGAATGGAAGTCTCAAAAAATCTACAGGAAATCAATAAAGAAATGGAAGCAAAAATGGATACAGTGCACTTCTCCGTTAAAGAAGACCTTAACATCCTGAGAAATGAAATGCATGAAAAATAGATTCAAAATACAACTCTTTAAAAGAAGAAATCACCATGATGAGAGCTGATCTGGCAACCATAAGCAGCTCGCTGTCAACCATAAACACCACACTCGAAGCCACATCACAAAGAATTGATCATATCGAATCCCGAATCTCCCTTTAGGACGACGATGCAGCTGATAAGGACCAGAAAATTACCACACTCCAAGAAACGGTTAAACTCCAGGGAAGACTAATCCAGGAGCTATGAACAAAGACAAGAGATATAATCTGCGTATAATTGGAATAGATGAAGAAGCAAGTTACCAGAGCAGAGGGCTACAACATATTTTCAATGGAGTTATTGCAGAAAGCTTCCCCAATCTCACAAGGGACCTCACCCAAATAACGAAAGCCCATAGGATGCCTGGCAGACCAGACCCTGGAAAATTCTCGCCCAGGCACATAATAATCAAGACTTCAGATCTCAAGAATAAAGAGCAAATTTTGAATACAGCCAAAACAAAGAAAGAGCTATATTACGATGGAAAATAGATCAGAATCACAGCAAACCTATCCACACAAACCTACAATGCACGAAGAGCTTGGAAGAACACAATCCAAATCCTCCAGGCCAACAATTTCCAACCCAGAATTAGATATCCAGCAAAATTAGAATTCACCTTCGAGGGATAAACCAGATCTTTCCATAGCAAAGAGGATCTAAAGGAGTATGTGAATAAAAAACCAGCCTTACAGTGAATTCTAAGAGGGGAACCCCAACCCAACAGAAAACGTACAGGACCCCCATACAGAAACAGAAAGAAACTACAATAGCCAGAGCCCAACAGGAAGAGCAGCTCAATAAAGACAAAAAAAAAGGGAGAGGAAAAACAGCCTAACAGGAAAATGGAAGGAAAAAAAACACTCTAATCCATGATCTCTTTGAATATAAACGGTATAAATTCTCTGATAAAGAGGAGTAGACTAACAGAGTGGATCCGTAAACAAAAAGTTGCTATCTGTTGTCTTCAAGAGACCCATCTTACAGCAAGGGACAAAAACAGGCTCTGAATGATAGGATGGAGCAAGATCTTCCAAGCAAATGCAACTACCAAAACGGCAGGAATAGCCATCCTGATTTCAGACAAGCTGGACTTCTCATTAAAATCAACTAAAAAAGACAAAGAAGAGGCTGGGAATATGGCCTAGTGGCAAGAGTGCTTGCCTCCTACACATGAAGCTCTCGGTTCCATTCCCCAGCACCACATATATGGAAAACGGTCAGAAGGGGCGCTGTGGCTCAGGTGGCAGAGTGCTAGCCTTGAGCGGGAAGAAGCCAGGGACAGTGCTCAGGCCCTGAGTCCAAGGCCCAGGACTGGCCAAAAAAAAAGACAAAGAAGGGCACTACCTTTTAATACAAGGAAAAATCCAGAATCAAGACATCACGGTGATAAATTTATACTCACCGAACAAAAGAGACGCTAAATATGTCAAGCAAATTCTCCCAGAAATACAGAACAAGATAGACCCAGCCATAATCATAGAGGGAGACTTTAATACTCCACTTTCTCAAAGAGACAGATACAACACCCACAGGATTAGCAAGGTAGCTGAGGACCTAAGTAACACCATATCCCAAATGGATCTGATAGATCTGTACAGAGTCTTTCACCCTACAGATACCCAATACACATTCTTCTCAGCAGCCCATGGAACATACTTCAAAATAGGTCATGTCATAGCCCACACAAAGAACCTCAGCAAATACAAAATTATTGACGTCATTCCATGTATTATATCTGACCACAGTGGAATCAAGGAAACCCTCAATAACAAAGGATACCACAGAGGCTATACAAATACTTGGTGACTAAACCACTCACTGTTTTCTAACACTTGGGTCACAGACCAAATTAAGGATGAAATTAACGAATTCATAAGCCACAACGACAATGAAAATACATCACAAAGAAACCTATGGGATACAGCTAAGGCAGTGCGGAGGGGCAAGATCATTGCCCTCAGTACTCACATTAAAAGAATGGAAACAGAGCAGGTGAATAACCTCACGATGAAACTAAAACATCTGGAGAATCAAGAAATAATCGAATCTAAAATGACTAGGAGGAGAGAGATAAATACTAAAGAAGAGCTAAATCTGTTTGAAAATAGAAAGACCATTCAACAAATAAATAAAACTAAAAGCTGGTTCTTTGAGAAAATAAATGAAATTGACAGACCCCAACACAAGACTTAAAAAAAAAAAAGAAAAGAAACTCATATCTGTAAAATCAGGGACTCCACCGGAAAAATTGCAACAAATACACACGATATTCAAACAATCATAAGGAACTATTTCCAGAACCTCTACTCACTAAAAAAACATAATTTTATAGAAATGGATCAATTCTTAGAGAAGTATAAACTGCCCAAACTGAATCAAGAAGAAATGAATCAACTAAATGAACCAATAACTTACAGCAAGATACAGGGGGTAATCAAGAGCCTCTCAACAAAGAAAAGCCCAGGCCAAGATGGATTCACCAATGAATTCTATAAAACCTTTAGTGAGGAGTTAATACCAATACTCCTCAAACTCTTCCGTGAAATAGAAACAGAGGGAGAAATCCCAAACTCATTCTATGAAGCTAATATTATGCTCATCCCCAAACCAGGCAAAGACCCAACAAAAAAAAAAAAGAACTACAGACCAATATCACTAATGAACACAGACGCAAAGCTCCTCAACAAAATATTAGCTAACAGGATCCAGAAACTGATCAAGAAAATTATACATCATGACCAAGTAGGCTTCATGCCACAGACACAAGGATGGTTCAACATCCGTAATCTATTAATGTAATCCACCACATAATCAGAACTGAAATCAAGAATCACATTGGTATCTTAGTCGATTCCCAAAAAGCCTTTGACAAAATACAACATCCATACTTATTAAAAGCTCTGGAGAGAACAGGAATGGATGGAAAATTCCTTAAAACAATAAAAGCCATATACAACTGACCAACTGATAATATCGTATTAAATGGGGACAAACTAAAATCATTCCCCCTAAACTCAGGAATAAGACAAGGATGCCCACTCTCCCCACTTCTTTTCAACATAGTGCTGGAATCCCTAGCCATAGCAATAAGGCAAGAGGAGGACATCAAAGGGATCCACATAGGCAAAGAAGAAGTTAAACTATTCCTATTCACAGATGACATGATCTTCTATCTGAAGGACCCAAAATCTCAGTCCCCAAAATCCTACACCTAATAAACCATTTTGGCAAAGTAGCAGGATACAAAATCAATCCACAAAAGTCAGCAGCTTTTCTGTAGCCCAGCAATGTACAAGCAGAAAAAAAAAACTATGGAAATAATACCATTTACAATAGCTAAGAAAAGAATAAATTATCTAGGGATCAACCTAACCAAAGACGTGAATGACCTATTTAATAAGAACTATAAAAATCTAAAAAGGGAAATCAAAGAGGACACAAGGAGATGGAAAGACTTCCCATGCTCATGGGTAGGCAGAATCAATATAGTGAAAATGGCCATATTGCCCAAATTGTTATACAAATTCAATGCAATCCCCATCAAGATCCCAGCTACATTCTTCACTGAAATAGGGAAAGCAACCCATAAATTCATATGGAACACAAAAGACCTAAAATGGCCAAAGCAATTCTAGGCAAAAAAAAGCAGTGCAGGAGGTATCACAATACCAGATTTCAAGCTCCATTATAGAGCCATCATAACAAAAACAGCCTCGTATTGGTATAACAACAGACCTGTAGACCAGTGGAATAGAATTGAAGACCCAGAAATAAAATCACACTCTTACAATCAGCTGATATTTGACAAAGGAGCTAAAAACATTCAATGGGAAAATCATAGCCTCTTCAGCTACTGGTGCTGGGAAAACTGGGCAGCAACATCTAGAAAACTCAAAGTAGACCCTAGCCTATCACCATGCACCAAAAGCAACTCAAAATGGATCAAGGACCTCAACATCAGACCTGAATCCTTGAAACTACTGAAGGACAGAGTAGGAAAGATGCTAGAACTTATAGGCACAGGAAGGAAATTCCTGAATAGAGTCCCAGAGGTGCAACAGATAGGGGAGAGACTCGACAAATGAGACTACTACAAAATAAAAAGTTTCTGCACAGCTAAAGACATAGCCACCAAACTAGAATGACAGCCAACCAAATGGGAGAGGATCTTTACCAGCACAGCAACAGACAAAGGCCTAATATCTGTCATCTACAGAGAACTCAAAAAACTAAGCCCCTCCAAGCCCAGTAAACCAATTAGGAAATGGGCAAAGGAGCTAAAGAGAGACTTCACAAGAGAAGAGATAAAAATGGCAAAGAAACATATGAGGAAGTGTTTAACATCCCTGGCAGTAAAGGAAATGCAAATAAAAACAACTCTGAGATACCACCTCACTCTAGTTAGAATGGCCTATACTCTAAACTCAGGCAACAACAAATGCTGGAGGGGATACGGGGAAAGAGGAACCCTCCTCCATTGTTGGTGGGAGTGTAAATTAGTACAACCACTTTGGAGAACAGTATGGAGGTTCCTCAAAAAGCTCAACATAGTCCTACCCTATGACCCAGCCATACCACTCCTAGGCATCTATCCTGAACAACAGGTCTCAAGTTATCAAAAAGACATCTGCACTTCCGTGTTTATCACTGCACAATTCACAATAGCCAAAATATGGAAACAACCCAGATGCCCCTCCACAGATGAATGGACCCAAAAAATATGGTACCTATACACAATGGAATACTACATAGCGATTAGAAATGGTGAAATATTGGTATTCACAGGGAAATGGTCAGAACTTGAACAAATAATGTGGAGTGAGACAAGCCTAGAACACAGAAAGCAAAGGGGCATGATCTCCTTGATATATGAAAGTGGAGGAAGGGGGAGACAGTTGAGACCAGGTCTGTGAAACCAAAAACTTCTTGTCAAATGGTATTTCCCACAGGTTTGGGTCAGTGACTCTACATTATGTAACTAAAACCAAACAACTACTCAACATATAAAGGTAAAAAAATAGACCTCTCAGTGGATCACAATAACTCAAAAGCTATGTATGCATGTTCATATAAGACAAGGATGAGAAAACTCTATTGTTGACATTGCATTTAAAGTCCTAGGTGAATTTCCTTTGGTGTAGGCCATGTGGCTACTGTATATGTTTTTGGTACATTGTGTATTGTATGTGTGTCTACCTTATCTAGGGAAGGGAAAGATAAACCGGGTGTAAGATATCAGAAGAAATATACACACTGCCCTATTATAGAACTGTACCCCTTTTGTACAACATCTTGTCAAAAAATTTTTAATTAATAAATATATTTAAAAAATAAAAACTAATATACTAATCTATATCTTTAAATCAGAGTTTCAGTTCACTTGGAAGCTAATGAACATGCTGAATTACAATTTCAGGATTATGTAATTTTCAGTTATATTTTAGTTTTATATATTTCTTTCAAGATTTACAGACAGAAACTGGGGGATTCATCTTTAGGTTAGAAAGGTAAATTTATTTAGTTACATACTATATAAAATAAAAATTATATGGCATACATGACTTTAATCCCAGTACTTGAGAGGCTAAGGCAAGAGAATCATAAGTTCAAGGCTTTCTGAAGCTACATAGCAGAACCCTGTCTAAAAACAAACAGGCAGTTTTATATGTTGACTCATTCTTTAGTTCATAACAAAATATAAATAAAACATATTTATAATATATAAAAGATATATGTTAAACCACTGTATTGTATTAAAATACATATTATAATATTGCCCAGAAAGACTAAACTTAGGAACAATATTTTCCAACCTACCAAAAAGTAAAAGTAGGAAGATATACGGTGGTCTAGACACTTTTTTTCTACATGCAAGTCTTTGTTTTATCTTTCGAGACAACATTGGCTTGTAGACTAGCTAAAGTTCATTCACCTGAACTCAAAAAAAAAAAGGTGATTTTTTTCTTGCACCTGTATTAGTTGAACAGATTGTTTAAAACATTTTTAGCTTGAAATAGCTTCAGAATTATTTTATTTTATTTTATTGGGGGAGTGGAAATACTGGCTATTGAATTTAGCGCCTTGTGCTTGTGTTCCGTCATGTGAACCATGACACAAATACTTAGGCTTTTAGTCTATTTTTCTGATGGAGTTCTCCACTTTTTCCCCAGCTAGCCTCAGACTACGAGCCTTCCATGCCTCATGTATTTGGCATTACAAGTGTCTGCCACCAAGCCTTGTACAAAATACCTTTACAGTTTGAAATTATTTTAGAAGTGGTCAAGATAATACAAAGAAATCTTGCCTATCTCTTTTTCCTAATCATTATGTCTTATGTAACTGTGACACAATATCAACATCCATAATCTAACACTCGTATAATGTGCACACATTTTTGAATGCCATTTGGTCACATATGTAGATTCTAATATACAGAACTGTTTCACCATGACAATGACATAGCTCTTGCTGCTCTACATCAACCTAGCCCTTTCTTTCTGACTGTCCTTACTCTTTGGCTAATTTGTTCTCTATATCTAGAGTTGTTTGTTTGCCTTATTCCAATAACTTTAGACCAATAAAATCATAGGATATGGTCTCTTACATTGGCTTTTCCTCACACCCAGTGTAATGCCCCAGAGGTCGACTTGAGCTGATTGTAGCAACAAATTGTTCATTGCTGAGTAGTACTGAATGATATACATGCACATGTCTGTAGATCATTCTGGGTGAACATTTTTAACTAAGGATCACATCTGGACCAGAAATGACCACAAGAAGAGTCCTGTGTATCTCTCAGGCATTCTTCTAGTACTGAGTTTTGTTTCCTTTACTTTTGTTTCTTTGCTTGTTTGCTTATTGAAGGAGGAAATTGAAAAAGGGGAAAGATGAAAGCTAAGCATACTTGATGCAGTTTTCAGGTTGAACAAAAGAAGTACTGTAGAAAACAGATTTCTGGAAAGAAATTGATTAGGTCCAGTTTTTCTGACTGAAAATTGTTTTCCTAGAAGTCAAATTTTATACAAGTAACATCTGAAGAACCACCTAAGTATAAAAACAAAGTAAGAATTAACTTGAAGACACAAAGCTAAATCTACTTGAAAGAGCATGGTAATACATCATGATAGGTGTGTGTGTGTGTGTGTGTGTGTGTGTGTGTGTGTGTTTTAATAAAGCTATCAGAATAATATAGTTTTAATCTAGACTTTCTAGACTTATGTAGTCTTGTTCAGAAGTCTGAATGAGAATTAAAATTAATTTCAACTTTACACACCCTGCTAGTCCCATTGTGCTTATTTTCCATCATGCTGTCATTATCTCCCCAGTATTTTATGAGATACTGTGAAACCAAAAAAAAAAAAAAAGAAAAGGTAAAAAAAAAGCAAAAGAAAAAAAAAAACCAAAACCCAACAACCAACCAAATTAACTACCTATCTATTACGTTTCTAATGAAGTACTAGCTTGTCCTCTGTTTTGAATTCTGATTACTACCACATTTATGAAGTTAATTATCCATTTAGTGCTATTTGTTTGTAACTTAAAACACTAGTAGTAAAATCTGAGTGGAATAATTAAGACCTACTTCTTCATGAGGATTGTGAAGTACATTTTATTTACAAATTAAGTTTCCTCCCTCTATAATCTATTTCATTTATTTATTTTTTCTTATTTATTGTCAAAGTGATGTACAGAGAGGTTACAGTTTCATACGTTAGGCCTTGGGTGCATTTCTTGTACTGTTTGTTACCTCCTCCATCATTTCCCCTTACCCCTCTCTCCCTTTCCCTATCCCCCCATGAGTTGGTCAGTTGGTTTACACCAAACAGTTTTGCAAGTATTGCTTTTGGAGTCGTTTGTCATTTTATCCCTTGTCTCTCAATTTTGATATTCCCTTTCACTTCCTTAGTTCTAATACCAGTATATACAGTATCCAATGTACTCAGATAAGATACAGTGATAGTGCTGGTACAACTACAGGAAGAGAATATAAAAGGATCATCAACAAAAGAAGCTATGGTTTCATATGGCATGTTGAAAGTAATTACAACAGTGATATAACAGTTGTTTCCATAACATGGAGTTCATTTCACTTAGCATTATCTTATGCATTCATAAGGGCAGAGCTATTAGGCTCTTGTGAGCCTCTGCTGTGACTAGCCTAAACCTGTGCTAATTATTCACTGTGAGGGAGACCATAGAGTCCATGTTTCTTTGGGTCTGGCTCACTTCACTTAGTATCATTTTTAGTTTTACTACTTAGTCCTGGTTGGATTCAAATACACTGTCTAGCTAGATTATGCTGCATCCACAAAAGGTAGAAAGGCAATTTTGTGATTCCTTGATTATTTTGTGGTGCTGTGGTTCAAACCCAGGGCCTCACTGAAAGGATGCTAGACTACCAGCACCATTTTTGTGATTCTAAGCAAATATTGACTTATAAAAGGCTTACATTAAGGCTTGCTGCCCCTATCATTTAAAGCATGCTTAGAAATCACTCACTTTACACATGCAGAAATCAAATGGCTAAGGTGTTTTACCTTCAAGGTATCAGTTAAGCATTAAGGCAATATGCTACTTTCTGGAGAGTTTCTTTTGTTTGTGTTGGACTTTTTAGTTATTATATGTAGTGTTCAAAAGTATTGAGAATAAAGTTGAAAAGAGATTTACTAATAAATGAAAATTGTCAAAGTTTGCAAGCCCTTTACCCTACACTAGGAAGGGTATGGATATTCTAGGACAGAAAATTGAAATGACCACAGACTCAAAGGTTGGTTAAATAAATGCATGCTCATTTGTTTTTGTTAATTCCTATGTGTGTCAATGGAGTAGCAAATCCCAAGGTGGAATACCACTACCTGTGAAGGAGTTATGTGATTTCCTGAGAAGCCAGTGGACTCATGGACAACTTCAGAACTTGAACAGCCACAGTCAGAAGATGGAGGAGGGTTCTGATGACAGGAAATAGTCTTTTCAGCTACTTCCTACCAACCACTTATCCTCAGAATTGAGCAGAGTATTGAGGGTGGTTGCAAAGACTGAGCAGAAACTTCCAGAGGCTCTGGGACAGAGGTTCTCCAAAGGTTATTTCCTCAGGTAGAGATGAATGCAACTAGCGTTCAGGAAGCTGCATGGAGATATCTGGCCTGGGGTTTCCCTAAATGGGCCCAGTAACACTAGAAGTCACCTTCCCAGCCTCACTAGCTGCCAAGGACAGAATTCCTTTGCTGGCATCATGGCATTGGAAAAAGAGGCCAACAAAGATACTAAGGACTTCTGGAACAATCTGGAAGGTGTTCCGGCACTGAGAATACAGTTGCTTGTCACTGGTTTAGGCCATGGAATGGCATGGCAACTTTTCTAGAAGCCGAGAGTTTTCCTTGTTGAATCTGCCCCAGGTTTCATGCTGTATGGGTGTCCTTGAAAGAAACCAGACATTCCAATGCAAGCCCAGAATACCTCTGTCCCCCTATTTTTGAAGAAAAATTTGGTCCTGAGTAAATTTGCTGCTCTTGTTGTTTAGGAATCAAGAAATAAACCTGTGAAGAACTCTGAATCATAAAGAAATGAGCATATACTTTAAATAATCAGAAGAAAAACATTTTGATTGTGTTCTTTTAGCATTCCTATATTAAAATTATTTTAAAAATTCTATTCAAGTAATTTGTCTAGCTCTAGTTTTTTTTTTGTTTACTTATTTAACTGTGCTGGTCCTGGTTTCTGGATTCAGAGTCCCTGAGATTCTTATCTTCAATTAAACACCAATAAATTTTGTTAATGCCAGACATGTTCTGAAGGATATATAATTACTTTATTAAAAAAGTTTTTAGAATGTATTTTAAGAAAAAAATAATTCATATAGCACTTTTTTCAGTTGGGGTACCATATGAATGCTTCTTTGTGATATTATTTCAAGCTAATTATTCATCATTACATAAAGATAAACAGACTCAGAAGATGACATGCTAAAATCTCAGCATCTGGGCTATTTTAGGCTTTTTTATTTTCAAAATTATTGTTCTTATTTGTATTGTTTAAAACTATACAGTTGTGCATTGCTATCATCATCAGTACTAAAAAAGAAACAAAATAAGAGGCCTTTAAAAGGTTTCAGAGAAAGATGTACCATTTCTCCTGGTAAATTTGACAAGTTTTCAAAGACAAGAATCCAGAAACTCACATTGAATATTATGAGACCTTATAAAAGGAGCAACTTCATTTAGCTTTAGGAAAATAACATTGCTGATGCGAGAGTGGTGACTGGAAACATAATGACTCATCTTCATTATGTATTCATTACTTCAAGCTCAAATTCCAAGAGTTAGAGGATAATAAATCCCTGTGGGTCTCAGCCTTCTTTTCCCAATAAGGACCAACTTCTGTCTCTTGTTGATACTCTATACTCTGAGAGGCCCCTCTGGCAGACCCTCTTCAGTCACTTGGGACTTTGACTTAATTGATATCCTGACTGACCCTTTGCAAAGCACCTGGGAAAATATTTATCTGTTGCTTCTCCAACAAACATGGGAATTCCCAATCTCTTAACTTTTACTCTCTGGTGATTCAGGCTTGTGTTTGTTCTGTTTTCCAAAGGATCTTATAATATCCAGAAGTAAAAAGGCAAAATAGAAGGGAGCTTTTCCTATACAGTGTCCCTGAGCCTAATTGCTACAAGTTTCTGCAAAAATACTCTACACATTCAAGAAGTGAGTTTTAAAAACCATCATTGTCATCATCATCATCATCATCATCATCATCATCATCATCAAGTATTTTTAGCCCTACTGGGGACTGAACACAGGACTTCCTGCTTGCTGAGCAAGTGGTAAGCTACCACTTAAGCTATGTCCCCAGCCCTTCCGGGTTTTTTTATGAGTTAAGATTGGCTTCAAGTTGCAATTTTCCTCTGTCTACTTCCTGAATAACTGGTTCTGTAGGGGTGTGCCACCACTCCCAGCCCATTTACATTTGGTTACATTTGTATCATTTTTTAATCTCTCAATACATCTGTGCAAATTGTGCCATCCCATTGATCTCAAACTGTTCTTAGTTCCCAAATATTTCTGTGTACTTTCACCCCCTTACACATCTGTTTATGCCAACAATCATCTACTGAAATTATCTTACTATTGTTCAATCTATTTCGCATATCATTTTATCTCTGGGGGAGCTTATTGTTCTCCCAAAGGAATATGTCTGTTTCATTTTTAAAATTCTCCACAGCATGTCATTCAGGGTCTTTTTACCTAGTAGATATTCCAAAGATATTTAATGAATGAATACAGCTTGGTAATCTGATCCTAGAGATATGATTTGGGGTTTAATCATTGTTTGCAGCCGGGATTGATGAGTAATGTCTGAATTCTAAGATATTTTTTTAAAAAGAACTGCAGGTCTTTTACCTTTTCTTGTTACCTTTTGCCTGAGTCCCTCTGCCGTCCAAGCCTGTTCTGCCCAGCATGCTACACCAGCCTTTCTTGACTGAACCTCTGATAGCGTTACCACCACCATTCATGCAACTCATATGAGAATGGAGCTAAAGATGCAATTTAGTCTGTAAAATATGAATAGTCCTTCCTCCCACTCCTTCCTTCCCTCCCTCTTTCTGCCCTCCCATACATAATACTTCCTTGAAAACAGCATTAGAAGCAATGCTTCTTGTTTATTAGTTGATGACCTCTTTATCTTTTTGTATGTGTATGCTAGAATTGGAACTTGGACTTGGGGCTCTCATAGAAGGCACTCTACCATTTGAGCCATGCATCCAGTTCCAACTTTTTTCTGGTTAATTGAAAATAAAAGTCTGAAGCATTTTTCTGCCTGGACTAGTTCTGAGCCTCAATTGTCAGACCTCAGCCTACTGAGTAGTTAGACTTACAGGTGAACATTATGATTTCTTTTTCTTTTTTTTTTGCTGAGGCTTCAGATATGCAACCTAACTGGAGAACAAACATTGTCCTCAATCAGACTCCTGCGGAAAATTGATATCCTTATTTCCATAAATCCAGGCTTCCTGGCTCCTCTTTCCTAAAGGTTGTTAGTTCTTGTCTCCTCAGCCCTCTGTGTTCATCAATGGGTTCCTGGCATGCTGACTTTGACAGATGGGGAGGCATCTCCATCAAGGTCCTGCTATCAGAGCTGAACACAAGAAATACCATTCCACAGAAAAATCTAAACCTTTTATTTCAGCTCCATCTTTTGGCCTCTCTTTGGTTTTAGATTTTGACTTCACTTCTTTAGGTTTTCCTAATACTCATGAATGATTTTGTACATATATATATGTATGTATATATTCACACAGATACACACCTATATATTTGTGCCAGTACTGTGGCTTGAGCTCACATCTCAAGGCTGGTGATCTACCACTTGAGCCATACCTCCACTTTTTAGTAGCTAATTAGGGATAAGAGTCTCACCAAGTTTTCCTTGCTGGGCTGGCTTTGAATTATGATCCTCAGTTCTCAACTTCCTGAGTAGCTAGGACTACAAGCATGAGCCACTACTCATCTGATGGTAATTGTTCCATGCAGTAATTTCACATTATTCAATTCCAATAAATATTTTGTTGAGAGAGTGAGTGAGAGAGAGAGAGAGAGAGAGAGAGAGAGACTATTTGAGGAATAGATATGGATATCAATAACCGAGTCTGCTCCTTTCATTTTAAAGTTAACTGATGATTTACCCACCTGATAATCAAATGTGAATTTTACTAGTTGTTTGCTATGTCACAATATTCTGTTTTGACTAGTTAATTTATTTTCAGTGTAGAACAACGTCCCATTACACCCAATCAGCTTTATTCTTGTCCTACTTAAAAACAAATCACAGCAGAATAGACCCCAACTAGAAATGTGTGCCTTTGCCAGTCTGCCTGGGCTGGAGCATCAGAGTCCAGCAGGATGTGGCAAAAACATATGGACACATCAGATGACTGAGGGAGTAAATAAATGCATCTCTCATTCATTCCAGTTTTGCTGGAGCACAGTGCGATATGGTTTACTCAGTCTTCACCCACTCTTCTGCTTTAGGCTGATCTCTAATTAACTAAATTCTACAGACAGACTAGCCACACATCTCTTCTTCCTTATATATGCTGTGTGGGTACCTGTACCCACCCATTCTTGGAAGTATCTCTGTTAAGGGGCTGCTCTTCTTTTCCCCTGCCATCAATGATGTGTCTCATCACTTCCTCTACCTCACAGCTTGAGTTTTGTGGCCATTTACTGCTTTGGCCATAACTCCTAACTCTTTTCCTTTGGATTCCAACTATAAATGTCCTCCTGGAAATGATATATTTCCTCAGACAGCCACACACATGACGTAAGCCTGAGGCCTATCTTTTCTTATCCAAAGCCTCCAGCCAGTTTCACCCTCAGAGGCTAAAAGATGGAGGCTATAGAGTGTGGTGTCCCCACTGGAATCTCCCGCAGCAATGGAAACATGAAGGTTCTCTGTTGCTGCCAAGAAACTTGACTGCCTTAAAATGCATGTGACAGTATCACAGCACTTTCTTAATTTATCTTTGTTGTTTTCCAGATTTACCTGAATATGTAACTTCTCCAAGCTCCTGCAAGTCTAGCACGAGCAGGGTTAATTTCAATTTGATTAAGGAATTAAGCATGCAAGCGAGAGGGTACTCGTGCTGAAATTATTGACTTACTTCTTGGTAAAGAATTCCTGAATTCCTTGGAACCAAAACACAAGAATTCTTTGTATGTGTTTTCTAGATGTAGTTGGGGAAGGAAGAGGTTTCTTCCCTAAATATCTTGAAGTACCATTTTACTAACATATTTGGGATTCACGGAGCTAAGTTCTGATGTTGTCGTATCTCTCGGATCAAATCTTCACAGCTGTCCCTGAGCGTAGCATTTACAACTGGAAATCCCACAGTGTCCTGTTTATATATGTCTAATGGCACTTATCACGTTGTATCTTGAATTGCATTTGTTTTCATTTATTTTATCTTGATGGCATTTCAGGGCAAACCAGTAGCACCTGTCAGAGAAATGTGAGGGTAATGAAGCTGAAAATCAGGGGAGGGTCAGGAATTGGATGCTGGAGAATTTCATTATCAAAATGCAAAACTGCATGTATGCCTCTCTGGCAGAAGCAGGGTAGAAGATGTGGCTAATGGAACAAGAAACATTAAGTCCACATGGGGCACAGGGGAGCATCTAAGTCCATGGGGAAACCAGAGGTCGAGGTGAGAAGAAGCTAATAAAAAGACAAACATGGGAAATAATGGTAACATCCACTTGTTCTGTCCAGATTTATTTTCCTGGATGGACTCTCCTTACCATTTTCAAGACTCTTTCGAAGGCCTAGAGACTTTCATATCTTAGTCTTAAAGAAGGAGATGAGGGCTGAGGATGTAGCTCAGTAGTAGAGCACTTGCACAGCATGCACAAGGCCCTGAGATTGGTTCCCAGGAACACGTGTTCATGTGTGTGTGTGCAACACACACACACACACACACACACACACACACACACACACACCACAACCAGCTTTTTTCATATGGGAAATAATTCTATTTCCTAGTTCTTGCTCTTTATATCACTTAACACACATATCAAATGGTAACTAAAATGCCAGTGTACATACATCTTATTACCTTTTTTTGTGTTCTAGATTTAAGACTTAGGGCTTTAACTCAGGGCCTGGGCACTGTCTCTGAGCTTTCTATGCTCAAGGCAGCACTCCTCTGCACTGCTCCCAGTTTTTAGGTAGTTAATTGCAGATAAGAGCCTCAAAATCTTTCCTGCCTGGAATGGCTTCAAGTTTCCATCCTCAGATCTCTGCCTCCTGAGTAGATAGGATTTACAAGCATGATTCTCAAGTAGTCTGCTACATTTTATCACTTAAAGGTCAAGGAAAATATTTAACGAATAACCTCTTATATAAGGTGTTTCATACAGGTATACTTTTCTATGGTTGAAGTAGTAAGTTCTCTAATTATACTTCCTGTGGTCTCATTAGTCTTCATCTATTAGCAAGTAAATTTTCCTAAGGGGATAGTATTTAGAATCTTTATAGTAATGGTCATTTATAATAAACAGAAAAGATTCCAGGAAACACATACGTCGAGTTCTAACATATTGTTTAATTCTACTCCATCTGCAAGTGTTTATTTTCTTTTATTAACTGCATTAGAAGAGGCTAATTTGTATAGCATTTACATGTTGTTTCCCCCTGTGAGGTGTCTGCTGTCATGCTTCTGTGGCTCTATTATGCTAGAAAATGATACCACGTTGCTTTCTATTGCTTTAACAAAAAAATCAATAAAATGAATTATATGGGTAAGCTCCTTATATCAGGAAATGTATAATAAACAGGAATAAGAGCAAGACAAAGGAAAATCTTAGACACACTGGATCAAACATTTCTTTTTTCCTTTACCTGTCTTCTGAAAAGCAGTCCCCTCCAGTATTTCTCAGCCGCACAGCTGTATTATCATCTGCAGGGGTCACTGGGCAATGGTGATTTCGCACAGTACAGGGAGGAAAAGAGAGCCATCAGAGACTGTCTACAGCATAATTAAGAAACACTCTGCTCAGCCTTCCGCTCTCCATTATCTTTTCTTCGCACCTTGCTCTATGTTTTTCTTCTTCGTGAAATGGTAGTAGTTTTCAGTCTTGGTGAGAAAATAACAATTCAGCTAACACCAAATAATAGGAAAGCTTGTACACTGAGTCACAGGTATGTGTTCCTCTCCCCCTAAAAGGATCTAGCCTAGTCATTTTTCAGGCTACATTTGATACGTATAAAAGAAAAATACACAGATGACACAGGTCGGAAATTGCTAAGTTGATTTGTTAAAGAATCTGGATGCTATGGATTAAGTTGGAGGCTTTTTAGTACAAAAGAATTTTTTGTGTGTGTTATCAGAGATTTTTGTCTTTTTAACCCAATTCCTTGGTAAAGCATTAGGAGTAGATTTTTTTTCAAATTTTTATTATCAAACTGGTGTACAGAGAGGTTACAGTTTCATACGTTAGGCATTGGATTCATTTCTTATACTGTTTGTTACCTTGTCCCTCATACCCCCCTGTCCCCTCCCCCTTTCTCTTCCCCCCCCCCCCAGGTGTTCAGTTCACTTACACCAAACAGTTTTGCAAGTATTGCTTTTGTAGTTGTCTTTTTTTTTAACCCTGTGTCTCTCAATTTTGGTATTCCCTTTCAATTTCCTAGTTCCAATAGTAGATTTTTTTTAAAGCAATAAATACAGCACCTGTACCCAACCAGTATGCGTCAGAGTGAGAACCGATATCATTCAAGCCCACTTTCCCATCAAGTTTGGAACCGGGAGATCAGTCAGATTTTCCACCAAAGGGCAAGTATTTCTTCACATAGATAGACAGATGGGCAGTTACACAGAGGATAGACAGAAGTACAGTTACATAGAGGTACAGACAGACAAGCAGACAGACAAGCAGCTAGGTGATAGGAAGAGAACTAGATAGGTGCAACTAATCTGAAAAATTGCTTCAATATTATGGTTCCATGTTACAGACATTTCTTGTAATTGAATCTCAAGCATGTATAACACACCAAATTACTTTTCTGTCCAGACTCCAAAATAGTACCATCAATGCTTACTTTGTGTATACCTGTGGATAGATAAATATACACACAGAGATTAAGGCTAATGAGGTTTGATTGCTAAAGAGAAAATGTTTTGACATAAAATCAGGTATAGGAAATAAAATTATAAGCTAATGTATAGAGAATATAAATTAATAATGAAATATTTTGAAGTTTAGCGTGGGGCAGTATTTTCTTCTCTTTTTCTGTCTTACTTTAAGGTATAGTATTTTCTTCCCTTTTTCTGTCTGATTTTAAGGGTAAAATCCATGTTTATTAAAGAGAAAATCAAGTTAGCTAAATTTTTTTTTTAAAAGAGGTGGGGGAGGAAGCTTATACTGAGAGCCCTGGGGAGTCATTCGTGTGGGTGGTGGCCATTTACTTTTCAATAAAACATGACTTCTTACCATAGCAACCGGAGCCCCTCACCACACATGTGCTGCATGAGACACAGTACTTTAATAAAGAAATACTCTCAGTGAATAATGAGCAAACATGCAGCCACATTTTTACAATCTCATAATAGGAAACAATATCTTTTTCCAAAGCATTTATATTTTTCCTGTTTTTAATACCCAGCTACTGTGTGATAATCAATACAAAATGCTACAAGCCATTTGTCTTCCTTTGTGACTGGCTTGCCTTTGAAAGAGATGATTTTTATTTGGATGCTTTTTTTCTTATTTTTTAAACGGGATGAATGTTGCATTTTTGAAGGCACAAAGCTGTGATAGGGAGAAGGTAGTCACAGCTTTTCTAAAAAAGAGAAGACAGAAAAAAGAAATCAAATGGCCAGTTCAGGGAGAGCACAAGTCCAGATGGGCATCTGAGGGCAGCGTAGGTGTGTGGAGTGTGTATTGTCTGATTTCTTTAGTATTTCACCCAAAGGAGGGATTAATGAGGCTACTGAATAGATGAGTGAAATCATCCTGGTCTGAGGCCCCTGATCACCCTTTCTGGTACACATTAGATTCCCCATGCTTTTCTCTAAGCTATTGTATAGATTTTGACACCAAGTTTAAAGTTTACAACATAGCACTTTTCATCAGAGAGTCTTGAATGATCTTGTTATAACATGTCTCCTTATGAGTGGTTTTAGAATTTTATAATAATATTTATTTTGTGTGTGAGAGGATTAGTCATGTACAATTACTACAAGTAGTTATATTCCATATGTTATAAAAGTTAAATTTTTACTTGGAAATCATAGCTAAGGAATACTTATTTTTTCTCCAATGAAAGTAATTTAAATTGAAGTAAGACCTTCTAATACCACCATCTGTACAAGTAAATTACTTTCAGAGTAATTAAATATGCATATCTGAGCCATGTACTGTACAGATGAACCAACTTTTATTGAAGCAATATGCTTATAAATCCCCTAGGTATTAAAGATGCAAAATCAAGGGCATTTTATATTCATGCAGATATAAATAAGCACAAAGAAAGGTATTTGAGAAATTTCATATATATATTTTCAACTTTTCCTGCTAATTAATAATTTTAACCAAATGCTGTGATTGTTATTTTTATTGGTCTAACATTGTGCATTGACTCAAAGCTTCAGCAGCTATTTTCATGTTGTACATATGTTTGGGTTTATGATAAGAAGCCACTTACTAATCTTTCTCAGGCACCCAGGGAGCAGGGAAAATGCAGTGAAAACTGAAATCATTAAGTTGTCTGAATTCCTAACAGTTGGACTTACCCCTCCATGAAATAGTACTGCACAGCCAAATGGAATTCATGGCCACAGCCCTTTATTTCATCATCATGGTTTATAGTCCAAAACAAATACAAATATAGAAAGGAGCCATAACAATGTGATCTGTCTAACCTACCCAGCCCACTTCTTTGCATGTTGACTGTGTCAAACACTTGCTGGAGTGACCCCTTGCAAGATCTGACCTCAAGTTCCTAGTTCATACTCTTGGCCTTCCCATCACCACAGTAGGCAGCCCCTCTCCTGGGAAAGGCAGTCATTTCGAGGTCTCCCAGAAACAAGGCTTAGCATGCATTTGTTGATGTCAGTGTAGAAGTGGCTTCCCACTGTGCTGAGATACCCCAGTTGCTTTTAGAAAACATTAGTGTCTTCCTTACTGCACCTGACAAGCGAGTTGGGTCCTAGAAATGGTCTGGTAAATTGAAGGCTATGAAAGGCAGGCTTGTTAGGGGGACTTTTCATCCCGAATCTGGAGAAAGGCCATGTGTTTCTCTTAGATTGCTCATAATCCCAGGGAATTTGGTAATCAATGTGTATTTCCTTCACATTAATAATTCCCATTAAAGTCAAATTAAGTGCTTATTAGAAAGTATTAGGGTTTTCTTTTATTTCTAGTATTCTCTCATCTTTTTTTTTTTTCAAGACAGTGCTCTGCCACTTGAGCCACAGCGCCCCTTCTGGTCATTTTCTGTATACGTGGTGCTGGGGAATCGAACCTAGGGCTTCATGTATGGGAGGCAAGCTCTCTTGCCACTAGGCCATATCCCCAGCCCCAGTATTCTCTCATCTTTGAAACCATAGTCAGAGTGAATAAAACTTCCAAGAACGTTTGCTTTTATAATTTATGCTTGCCTTCCCTTTAATGAACAAATCAAGGAAGTAAATGAATACTTTTTTTTTTTAGTAAATACTTTCTTAAACAAAGAAAACTCCAAATTTATTTTGGAATAGAGACAGCAAGGAATTCACTGCATACCTTACCATATTGTCTTTTTCTATGGGGGCTTTTAACTTTAAAATGTTTAAACTTTGTTTACAACAAGTTAAAAGGGAAACAAAATGTAATATCATTAACATTGAAATGTAATATTGAAAATGCATGTTACAGTATGATGCATGAAAGCCAGAATGTCTTTTCTGCATGCAAACTAGACTTCTTCTGTTTTGGAGCAAACTAAAGTTAAACAACCTTAACAGATGTGTCCTCATTGAGTAAAGTTACCTTCAAAGAATGGCTTCCCATTTCTAGTTCTTGACTTACCTCACTCCCAAATATTTATCTTTCTGTCCCCAAAAAAGAAGAATAAGAACAATGCAATATGATGGTCATAAAGTTGAATTTTTAAAAAAAATCTCTCCTTAGCTACTAGTTAAGAATTTGTGTAAACTGCACCAAGTACCTAATTGAATTTCAATCCAAGACACCCACTGATAGGCTTAAAACAAGAGCCAGTTAAGTCTTCTCATCTTCACACCTTAAAATACAGATGGAATAATAGTAACAAAATGAATGCATCAAAATCCTTTGATAGAAATGAGAATGGCCAAGAGACATATGAAAAAGTGCTCTACATCACTGGCCATAAAAGAAATGCAAATCAAAACAACATTGAGATTCCATCTCACCCCAGTAAGAATGTCATATATCAAGAAAACTAACAATAACAATTGTTGGAGGGGATGTGGCCAAAAGGGAACCCTACTTCATTGTTGGTGGGAATGTAAACTGGTTCAGCCACTCTGGCAAGCAGTATGGAGATTCCTCAGAAGGCTAAATATAGAACTCCCCTATGACCCAGCAGCCCCACTTTTGGGTATCTATCCAAAAGACCACAAACAAAATCACAGTAATGCCACCAGCACAACAATGTTCATCACAGCACAATTTGTCATAGCTAGAATCTGGAACCAACCCAGATGCCCCTCAGTAGACGAATTATCAGGAAAATGTGGTACATATACACAATGGAATTTTATGCCTCTATCAGAAAGAATGACATTGCCCCATTTGTAAGGAAATGGAAGGACTTGGAAAAAATTATACTAAGTGAAGTGAGCCAGACCCAAAGAAACATGGACTCTATGGTCTCCCTTATTGGGAATAATTATTACAGGTTTAGGCAAGTCATAGCAGAGCATCACAAGAGCCCAATAGCTATCCCTTATGAACACATAAGATGATGCTAAGTGAAATGAACTCCATGTTATGGAAACGATTGTTATATCACAGTTGTAATGACTTTCAACGTCCCATCTGTATCTGTAGCTTCTATTATTGATGATGTTCTTGTATCACCTTCCAGTGGTTGTACCTACACTATCTCTGTAATCTTATCTGAGTATATTTGAAACCATGTATACTGGTATCGGAACTAGGAAATTGAAAGGGAATACCAAAATTGAGAGACACAGGGTAAAAAAAGACAAACAACTACAAAAGCAATACTTGCAAAACTGTTTGGTAAAAGTAAACTGAATACCTCAGGGGGGGAAAGGGAAAGGGGGATGAGGGAGGGGGGATGAGGGACAGGGTCACAAACAGTACAAGAAATGTATCCAATGCCTAACGTATGAAACTGTAACCTCTCTGTATATCAGTTTGATAATAAAAATTTGAAAAAAAAAGAAGGTAAAATTTTAAAAAATCCTTTGATAAAAAGTACTTACTTTCTAGAACTTTTGGGGGTGGGGGAAGGAGAGGCAGAGATTGAAGGGAAGTTCCAGATAAAAAATTCTCAGAATAGCCCCTGACATACTATAAAAAACACCCTGTTCGTTCTGGGGATGATGGATGTGTCATTCCTGTGTATGTTGTTTTAAAATGGTCAAGTTAGGCATGCGTATACAATGTATAGTACTAATCACATTATAGATTTCTATTAATTTCTGTATTCATATCAATGCCCACACTACAAAGTGACAAGGAAAGGGAGTCACCAATTGTGGCCTCAGATTTTACAACAGTACCTGATGGGAAAATAGACTTTCAATAAGTATTTTCAAATCAATACATTTTTACTTCACATACTTATTTGCAAACTATAGAAACTTTTTATGAATCTTCATGTATGTATATATAAGGCATTAGGAATGGATTTAAGATCGTGCTCTATTGCTTATGCCACACCCAAATTCATTATTTGCTCTAGTTTTTTGTTTGTAAGGCTTTATGCGCCTGTGCTGGCTAGCCTCAGACATCAAGCCTCCTATTTCTGCCTCCAGAGTTCTACTGTTACAGCTACATATAATTGCATCTGGCTTCAATACCCATTGTTTTGAGAGATTTCCTGCAGGAAGTTTAAAAAGTTTCGGAGATTAAATTCATCCTGTTAGGAGCTTCCACTACATCCAAAGGAAAACCATATTACAATTATACTTTCTGATCACAGGGTTTATTTTTCCCCAAATTTAAATCCTGTTGGCTACACAAAGTATCCATTATTGTCATTGTAAAGATGTCTCCATACTCCAAGTAATTTTCTAACAAAGTTGAATAGGGGTCTTTGCATATCAACTGAAATTTGTTATGCAAAACTGTTAATAGATTCCAAATTCAAAACATTACAAAGAGTTGAATCCAACATAGCTTATAAAATGTTGGTCATACAGTCTTATGAAATCATATATAGAATTGTGTACTCTCATCTAATGTTGATAAATGTTTCCCCTCTCTCAGACATTGACTTTCAACTACAAAACTGTTCTCTGGTTGATTACAGGGATCATATATGGTTTTCTTGGGAATTTCCAATGAGTTTTCAAGTTCCCTTGATCAGTGAAACTCTGAAGTCTCTTCTCACAGCTCCATTCAGCGATTGTACATTTCAGAGATTCACAAAAATTCTAAGAGACTCCATGAAAAAAATAACTGAGCAGGGAGTTGTTGGTGTGCTATCTGCCTTAAATTATTATTTCTTAATTGATCAGACTGAACGGGAAGACATGACGGGATTTTCGTTTTCACCATTTCCCTCCCCCCAAAGATTGCATATGGCCTGGTTTTTTGTTTTTGTTTTGTTTTGTTTTTTTAGGTCCAAACAATTCATGGTTTTAAAAATAGTTGACCAATGAGGGAAACCATGGAATCTGCTTTTCTAGGTCTTGATCACTTCACTTAATATGATTTTTTCCAAGTCTTTCCATTTCCTTATCAATGGGGCAATGTAATTCATTCTGATGGAAGCATAAATGCTTCTGTGTATATGTACCACATTTTCTATTTTTTTGTTTAGTATTCCTTTTTACTTTTTTAATAATTATTTATAGACAAAGTTATGTACAGAGGGGTTACAGTTTCATACATTAGGCCAAGGGTACATTTCTTGTACTATTTGTTACCTTCTCCCTCGTTCCCCCGTTCACCCTCCCCATTTCCCTCTCCCCCCATGAGTTGTTCAGTTGGTTTACACCAAATGGTTTGCAAGTATTGCTTGTGGAGTTGTTTGTCTTTTTATCCTTTGTCTCCTGATTTCGATATTCCCTTTCACACCCTAGTTCTAATACCAGTATATACAGTACCCAGGGTACTCAGATGAGATACAGTGATAGCCCAGGGACAAACACAGGAAGGGAATACAAGAGAATCATCAACAAAAGAGGCTAATGTTTCACATGGAATGTTGAAAGTAATTACAAGAGTGATATAAGAGTCGTTTCCATAACATGGAGTTCATTACACTTAGCATCATCTTCTGTGTTTATAAGGGCATAGCTGTTGGGCTCTTGTTATCCTCTACTGTGACTAGCCTAAACCTGTGCTAATTATTCCATATGAGGGCTCACTTCACTTAGTATAATTTTTTCCAAGGTCTTCCATTCATAGGAATGAATGAGGCTATGCCATTCATTCCGATAGAGGCATAAAATTCCATTGTGTATATGTACCACATTTCTAGATCCATTCATCTACTGAGGGGCATCTGGGTTGGTTCCATATTTTAACAATGACAAATTTGTGCTGTGATGAACACTGTTGTGCCAGTGGCTTAAGTGTGTTCTTGTTTGTAGTCTTTTGGGTGGATGCCCAAAAGTGGGGCTGCTGTGTTATAGTGGAACTCTATATTTAGCTTTCTAGGAATCTCCATACCGCTTTCCAGAGTGGCTGAACCAGTTTACAATCCCACCAACAATGAAGTAGGGTTCCCTTTGGCCACATCACCTCCAACATTTGTTATTGTTAAGTTTTCCTGATAAAGGACATTCTCACCAGGGTGAGGTGGAATCTCAATGTTGTTTTGATTTGCATTTCTTTTATGGCCAGTGATGCAGAACACTTTTTGATATGTGTCTTGGCCATTCTCATTTCCTCATCAGAGAAGTCTCTTTTTAAGTCATTAGCCCACTTGCTGAGGGGGCTGTTGGTTCTTTGCGGTTTTGTTTTGGAGGAATTTAATTTTTTTAGTTCTTCATATATTTTAGATATGAAGCCTTTGTCCATTGTATGGCCAGTAAAGATCTTTTCCCAATCTGTGGGTTTTTTGTTTATCTTGCAAGCTATGGCCTTTGCCCTGCAGAAGCTCTTCTGTTTGATGCAGTCTCATTTGTCCAACCTTTCTTTGATTTGTTGCAATTCTGGGCCTTTATTAAGAAAGTTTCATCCTGGGCCAAGGAGCCCAAGTGTTTCTCCTACTCTTCCTTGTAGTGTATTCAGGGTATCTGTTGTTTTTTTGAGGTCTTTCATCCATTTGGAATTGATTTTGGTGCAGGGTGACATATAAGGATCTAGTTTTAGTTTGTTGCAGGTGTTGGACCAGTTATACCAGCACCATTTGTTATAGAGGCTATCTTTCTTCCATCCTATTTTAGCCCCTTTATCAAAGATTAAATAGGCATAGTTATGTGGGTTTATTTCTGGGTCTTCAATTCTGTTCCATTGGTCTTCAGGCCTGTTCCTGTGCCAATACCAAGCAGTTTTTATTACTGTAGCTTTATAATACAGCTTGAAGTTGGGTATTGTAATTCCTCCAGCACTGTTCTTTCTGCTTAAAATTGTTTTTTCTATTTGTGGTCTTTTATTGTTCCATATGATTTTCTGGATTGCTTCCTCTATTTCATTAAAAAATGGTATTGGGTATTAATGGGTATTGCATTGAATTTGTAGATTGCCTTTGGCAATATTGCCATTTTGATTATATTAATCCTCCATATCCAGGAGCACGGGAGTTTTTTCCATTTCCTTAATTCTGCCTTCATTTTGTTTTTCATGTTTTTAAAGTTCTCATCATAGAGGTCTTTCACTTCTTTGGTTAAGTTTATTCTTAGGTATTTTACGTTTTTTGAGGTTGTTGCAAAAGGAGTTGCTTTCCTGATTTCAGCGCCAGTCTTCGGGTCATTGGCATATAGAAAAGCCATTGATTTTTTAGGGTTTATTTTATATCCTGCTACTTTGCCAAAGTTTTGGATCAGCTCTAGTATCTTGGGAGTAGAGTCTTTGGGGTTCTTTAGCTATAGGATCATGTCATCTGCGAAGAAAGAAAGTTTAACTTCATCTTTTCCTATTTGGATCCCCTTTATGTTTTCTTCTTGCCTAATTGCTCTGGCTAGGAATTCTAGTACTATGCTGAAGAAGAGAGGACAGAGCAGACATCCCTGTCTTGCTCCTGATTTTAAAGGGAATGGATTTAGCTTTTCACCGTTTAGAATTATGCTTGCTGTGGTTTGTCATAGACTGCCTTTATTATATTCAGGAGGGTTCCCTGGAACCCCAGTTTTTCAAGGGCTTTTATCATAAATGGGTGCTGGATTTTATCAAATGCCTTTTCCTCATCTATTGATATAACCATGTGATTCTTTACCTTGCTCCAGTTGACGTGTTGGATTACATTAAGTGACTTGCATATATTGCATCCCTTTGCATCCCTTGGATGAATCCAGTTTTATCATGGTATATGATTTTTTTGATGACCTGTTGAAGTCAATTTGCCAGAATATTGTTGAGAATTTTTTACTTAATGTTCATCAGGGTAATCATTCTATAGTTCCCTTTCCTTGATGAGTCCCTGCCTGGTTTGGTGATGAGGGTTATACTGGATTCATAGAATGTGTTTGGTAGCAAACTTTCTCTTTCAATTTCATTGAAGAGTTTGAGAAATAGTGGTGTGAGTTCTGTTTTGAAGGCCTTGTAGAATTCTGTCGTGAATCCATCTGAATGGATTTTCTTGGATGGGAGATCTCTTATTGCAGTTTCTATTTCAATGCTGGATATGGGTCTGTTTAGAAGGTTTAAATCTTCATGGTTGAGTTTGGGGATATCAATTTTTGCTAGGAAATCATCCATTTCTTCCAGGTTCCCAAATTTGTTGGCGTAAAGGTTTGCAAAATAGTCCCTTATTGTGTTCTGAATTTTGGTTGTTTCTGTGGTGATTTTACCTGTTTCATCTCTGATCTTGTTTATTTGGGTGTGCTGCCTTCATTTTTTGGTCAGATCTGCCAGGGGTCTATCTTGGTAATTTTTTTCAAAGAACCAACTCTTCATTTTGTTGATTCTTTAGATGGTCTTTTTTTTTTTTACTCTAAATCATTTAATTTTGATTTGATTTTAATTATTTGCTTCCATCTATTGGCTTGGGGTTTGGCTTGTTGTTCTCTTTTGAGGTGATTAAGGTACTTCCCTAAGTTGTTGACTGGCTGTTTCTCCAGTTTGTTGGTGTAGGCACTCAGAGTTATAAATTTTCCTCTGAGTACTGCCTTTGCTGTGTCCCAAAGGAGCTGGTACTTGTGTGCTTCATCTTGATTTATTTCCATAAACATTTGAATTTCTGTTCTAATTTCTTCAATGACCCACTGATGATTCAGCAATGTGTTGTTTAGTCTCCATGAATTGTAGGATTTTCTGTGGTGGCTGTTTGAGTTGAGCTTTAATTTTATTCCATTGTGGTCTCAGAGAATGCAGGGAATGATTTCAATACCTCTGAATTTGTACAGATTTTCTTTGTGCCCTAAGATGTGATCTATTTTGGAGAAAGTTCTGTACCACATTTTCTTGATCTATTCATCTACTGTGGGGTATCTGGGCTGATTCCATACCTTAGCAATGGTAAATAATGCTGCAATGAACATGGTTGTGCTAGTAGCTTTAGTATATGTCTAGGATATATCCTAGTAGAGGATCACAATAACTCAGTAGCTATGCACGTATGATCATATAAGATGATCCTAATTAAAATGAACTCCAAGCTATGAAAACATAGTTTTCATAGTTGTACTTATTTTTAATGTACTATGTGAAATTATTTTTTTTCTTTGATTTGTCCTTCCTATGTTTTTCCCCTGTGTCACTTTATTTGATTTTGGTGCCTTGGGTATTGTATTATGTTTATGTAAATTAGGGAAGGGAGAAGGAACATAAAAATGCTGAGATAAAGAGCAAAAGGCAAACCCATGCAACAGCGCTACTCATTGTACAATTGGGGAGTGGGGGTGGGAGAAAGAGAAAGTGAGAGAAAAATGAGGGAGGGGGCAACAAGTTTGACAAGAAGTATACTTATTATCTTATGTATGTAATGGTAACCCCTCTGTACATCTTCTTGACAATAAAAGTAAATTTTAAAAAACAAATAAAAGGAGAAAAAAGAAGACAAAATGGCTTTGGGCTGATTCTGGCATGGTTTTAGAACTCTTAGGTTCACCATTATACAAATGATCAACCCTACCTGACCCTCCTAACAACCTAATACAATCACAGTGGCAATCATTTTAATTACACAGTGAGTGGGGTCTCACACAGAGTTGATGCAGTGTGCTGTCCAGTGGCCCAGAACAGGAAGGATTAACAGGGAACGGGTGAGGGGATTGGGAGGAAGTATCTGCAAGAAGAGATTAAAAGCCAAACTATTACAGAAGAGTCAAAGTAGTTGAAAGAAGCTTCAGATAAGCGGCTCTCTTCAAAATGTTTGCTTTCTCAAGGCATTTCAACCATATATGAAAGCAGCTCATACTACCTTTAGTCCCTAAATATAGAGAAATAACAGAACGAACCTATCTCTAGTTTGCACATTTTTTTTGCCATCGAGTTTTAAAATACCTCTGAGTGAAAAATCTGAGCAGTAAAAACTTTACCTGCAAACTTGGCTCTCAAGAAAGTACATATTTTCTTATCATGAATTTCAAATACATGGTTTTGAATACCTTTTGAAGCAATCTTCAGATTCTTTGTGCTACTCTGAATGAAGGACCCTCCATCTTAATGTACTTTTGGATATTCACAAGTATAAGCCTACTGGTTTGGAACACTTCTTTCCTTTACCATAGGCAGAGCTATAAAAAAAATCAGTAGTGATAAACATTATTATAAAACAAAGAAGTTACTAGGAGAGAAAAGGAAATGTATCATTTAATATAGAAATGATTTCAAACTTCTGCATAGCTTTACTTTTCAGTTTTTTTATGCATGCTTTGTTTCCTTGTTTTTGTTATTCTTGTGTGCTATGTTTTCATTTTGGTGATGATGATAGTGATGATAAAATGACTGCTTTTGTGGAAATTTTTCTGGATCATGGCTGACTGTAACCAAAGAGATATAAGAGCCTGAGTCCAAATGAATTTGTGCCCTTTAAAGAAAGTGTACTTACAGAATTATATCTAAGAAGCATCCATCAGCATTTTCTTTCTTTTTTCAACACAAGTCAGTTTCATCACTTCATTTTCAAATGTTTTTGATTGAATTTATATGTTTTCTATTTTGTTTCATTCTAGGAAATGAACCATTATTTGTAGCTTTTTAGAGTGTTCATCTTTACAAGAAGATAAGTTGTAAAGGAGTGTGAACACTATTTTTTGGTATCAAAATGGGTATGTTTGTATTTATTCATGACCTCTGAAAATAAAACTATGTACACTTTCTAAAATTATTTTAAGACTCAAAGTAAAGTAGGTTACAAAAGGATTACTTTCTAAATGCCAAGGGAAATAACAGAATCTTCCTGTTATGTTTATAGTTCTTCCTCAACTGTTCTATAGATAGAATTTTAAGATAGATTTTTTTTTTCCACAAAAGGTAGTAGTCATTTAAATTGGACTAGCAGGAGATTATGCCACAAGATGTTGTCTTCTATTTAAAATAGCTCTTTTGTCTCTCTGGATGTTTGAAATAGTTATACTAAATGAGAGTTTCAATTGGATTGAAACTCCAGATTTTTTTTTACATAGACATCTGCAAAGCAAAGAAAACTTAACACAGTGTGGGGAATTTTAGAGCCAGACTCTCCTTAGATACTGAAATTCCACTTGCTACTTCAACTCCAGTACAAGCTGTAGAGTTGTGATAGTGTTTGTTTTCACAACTCCAGGGGAATTCAATGAAAGCCAGATGTAAAATATTTTCTCACTTAATTCTAAATTTCTCTCCCTCTAGAAACTAAGAAATAGAGTAAAAAATTAATTATATGACAATATACACATATTCCGTTGAAAGTAAGGCTGGACAATCTGCTAACTATGGCCCAATTAACAATACTTTGCTTTTCTTGAGAAAGACTTTCTTTGATTTAATGACTCAAAAAAATCTCAAAACACAAAACTGAAAAAACAAAGCATGATGGGAAAACTATCCCAGGTATTCCTCTACTTGTAACCATAAAGGAGATTTCCTATCATAATTAATGAGAATATGGAACATAATATATAAAATGACTTGGAATGGGGGGTGCCAGTACTAGGGATTGACCTTAGTGTCTTGTGGTCCTCTTTTCATTCAGTGCTGTAGCTCTACCACTTGAGCCACACCTTCACTTCCAGCATTTTGCTAGCTAACTGGAGATAAGTATCTCACAGACTTCCGTGTCCTGGCTGTTTTTGAACCTTGATACTCAGATCTCAACTGCTTGAGTAGCTAGGATTCTAGGAAAGAACCATCAGCATTCAGCTAAAATAACACTTTTTCAAAAGAGGGGGAGCGGAAACCTTTATTACTGGACTATGCTTCTTGGGAAGGAATGAAGTAAAATGAGTTTTATTATGGTTCCAGGTTTCTTCCAGGAGGCAGTTTGTAGAGAAGTATACAGGAGGGAGGGAGTGATGGAGGGAGGGAGAGAGAGAGAGAAAGAGAGAGAGAGAGACAGAGACAGAGACAGAGACAGAGACAGAGAGACAGAGAGACAGAGAGGTATAACTGCAGAAGTCTCACCGAAATTGGAAGAAAAAGTTCAGCTTTCCAGGGAGCCAGAAATGTCAAGGTAGAATACAAAAATGGGAGGAGGATACACATAAAGAGCTACAGAAGGTGCATGAAGTCTTCTTCAGTTTTTCTAGACAAAAAGAAACAAACAAATTTAACAACAAAACAAATCCGGAAAAGAATCTCAGTATCTATGAGATATTATCCAGCAATCTAACATATGTTGTTTAAAAAGACCTTAAAGTAGAAGAAAGATGATGTGAGACACACACACACACACACACACACACACACACACACACACACATACACACACACACGCATGCACAAAATAGTCAAAGATATAGGAACTATGGTTTTATATTTAACTTATATATTTTTATATTTAATGAATCTACAGATCCAACAATCCTATCACACTTTAAGGAAGATGAGCACCCATCAAAACTACATGTAATCATAGTACTGGTAACCATCAGCAAGGGAAAAAAATGCTCAAACGTTTTTGACAGAGGAGCAAAGATAAAAACAACAATAGATTTATTACCTGATTCTCAGCAATCCAGAACACAAGAGGGTGATGTGACTAAAGTGCTGAAGAAAAATACTCTTCTGTTGATCTAATATTCAATATTCACTTAAGTGTTTCAAAAATAAACAAGCAAAAAGTTTTTTTTTTATTTCCCAAGAAAGCAAAAGCTGAGAAAATTTATTGCCAGAGAAGTGTCACTTCAAGAATGGTTACAGGTTGTTTTTCAAATGGGGAAAAAATAAGAGAATCTTGGAACTACACAGCAGAGTGAAGTAAGCCAGAAATGGCAGACAAGTGGACATGCTGAGCAAATGCTTCTCATGAAAAACTTTTCTAAGGACAATTGGTTATTTAAAGCCAAAGCAGTGTCTTTTCTGGGATGTATAACACATAGAAGAAAATTCATGAAAATAGCCATTTAAAATAAATGCTGTGTTAAACTTGTAAGATTTCATGTCTCATAAAGTCCACTATAATATTATTTGAAGGTGAGTTAAAGTAAAGTAAACATAGATCTGTTACATTCCAGAGCAAGCAGTGAAAATGTAAATCAAAGGCAGGTAGCTAATAAACCAACAGCAGAACCAAGAGATCTTTTATAATACTCACAACAAAACAAAATACAGGAAAGGATTAAAAAATTAGCTAAAGCAAGAAGAAATAGAATCAAAAGATTAAAGATTTAAACCCAACTCTATTTATCAGATTTTCACTAAATGTAGAAGGCCAAAATATTTAATTAAAAGAAGAGATTGTCTGACTGTCTGAAAAGAAAATACAATTCAAATATGCATATCTGTAAGAAACTCACTGTTTATCCATATAAATACAGACATAAGACATAGATGCAAAAATATTCTATGTAAGCCCTCATCACAACAAAACTAAGGTGACTAGCAGTATGAGACAATGAGAAATAGCATTAGGGATAAGAGAGATAGTTCACAATAACAGAAAAGATAGAACAGTACATATTTATGCAGCAACAAACAGAGCCTCAAATGCCTGAAGAATAGCTTTGTTTGTTTGTTTGTTTGTTTGCCAGTCCTGGGCCTTGAACTCAGGGCCTGAGTTCTGGCTTCTTCCCACTCAAGGATAGCACTTTGCCACTTGAGCCACAGTGCCACTTCTGGCCGTTTTCTGTATATGTGGTGCTAGGGAATTGAACCCAGGGCCTCATGTACACAAGGCAAACACTCTTGCCACTAGGCCATATCCCCAGCCTCCTGAAGAATAGCTTGACAAAACTAAAAGAAGGAATAAAAACAACCACAATTGTACTTGGACATTTCAACAAATCTCTTTTAATAATTAATTGATTCAATAAATATAATTTTAAAAAATAATGAAAATATAAATAAGTTAAAACATTATCCACCATCTTACCTGAAAGAAAACATTGTTAATAAATGGAAAACACTGATTCACTTTGGATACACCTGGAATATGCCCCAAAATGGACATTGCTGCACTATAATACAAGCCTCAGAGGAGAAAGCAATAAGAGAAATGGAACATTTTCTCTTATCATCATTTAATTTAGAATTCAGTAATATATACTACAATTAAGACATTGTCTGGAAATCTTGGTTTGTGCAACAAAAGAAGAGAAATAGGGTATATATGTGTAGTAGAGAGAAGAAAGAAAATTGTCATTATTTGTAAATAATATGTGTACGTGTAATTTTAGATAAGGTAACTATTGACTAATCTGGAAGTTTATTGAGATCACTGCATGTAAGTTTCATATACAAAATTCAAAATATTCCTCAGCAGTCATGAGCAATAAAAAATTATGGGCAATAAAAGGCTTCATTTTCATCATAGCAAAAATTATGAGGTAGAAGTGATTATAACAAATGATATAAATAAATATTATTATATTGAAGAATGTAATAAGCTGGAAAAAACAGAAATGTGTTAAGTTTTTTTACTAGATGATCCAAGATAGGAAAGATGTTAATTTACTAAAAATGTTTGTAAAAAGAAGAAAAAGGAGGGGATAGGAAAAAAAAAGAGAATAGAAAGGAAATTAACAATGCTTTGCAAATCAATTTCTGATCTGAGAATATTATAGAATTTGACAAACTGATAGCAATAGCAATGCAGCATGAATATCTTTTAAGATATAACTCTGAGGGAGAACAAATTATGAGTTTTACAAGTAAAAGCTCTTATACCTCTACAATAATTAAGAAAGGATAATACTGATGCAGAGAGACACAAATATATAAAATTAAAATGACAGGCTACTCAGAAAAAACAACATATGCCAGTGCAAAAAATGTATGCCTACCCAGTGATATTTCAAGTAAATTACAAAAGAATAACTTATTAAATAAATTATATGGGCAAAATTGGGCAAGGGTCCAAAAATAAATGTGTCTTGGACTTATTTTTGAGCAGAAATAATTTTCAATATATCTGAATGGATAGAATATTCATATCTAGAGAAAAGATAAAATTGGGTAGAATTCCTTCAACATGATGACAACTGGCTCTTCATGGCTCATGCCCGAAATTCTAACTACCAAGGAGGCTGAGACCTGGAGGATGGAAGTTTAAAGCAAGCCTGGGTATATAAGCTCTTCTACATAACAATAGTTCTGGACTTGAAGTGTGGTTCAAGTGGTAGGGCTCCAGCTACAAGTGGAAAGCTAAGTAAACCTCTAAGGCCCTGAGCTCAAACCACAGTACTGGCAAAACAACAACATATATATATATATATATATATATATATATATATATATATATGTGTGTGTGTGTGTGTATGTATGTATATATATTATAATATATAACATGTATTATATATGCTTATATCACATTATCTCAAAATACTTGTAATAGAAATATATAATTTAAAAATAATTTGACCAACAAAATAAAGCAATGTCGAATTAAAGTACAATACAAACGTTTGTGATTCCTTACAGATAGAATCCAATGACTGAATAAATAAATAATGTAGGAAAACTAACAAATCTCTTCTGCAAAAGAATTCCAAAGGAGCTTGATCATAATTGAAGTTCGGACTGCCTATAATGAAATCTTTCCAAAGAGAAGCATATTGAAGGGGAAGAAAAATTAGTTGCTTTACAGTGGAGAAATCTGACAAACACTACCTCAATTGTGATAAGTCATGTTGACATTCTGTTACCTCTCACATGATGTGAGCAGAATGATACATTTCATTTGTGGTTTTCTTCCCCCAGTTTCACTATGAGAAAATACCGCATGAAATTTCCATAGAAAGGCTTGCTACAAGTTATTTGACCAATTCACCTCACAGTTTTTAAAGACACCAAAAATAAACACATAAACAGAAAAGTATAAGAGCTGTCACAGCTAAGAGGAGCTGAAGAGACATGAAAACTCAGTGTGATGTGGCAGCCGAGGTAAGATCTGCTAACAGAAAAGGAGCATTAGGCTTTAAAACACACACAATTAATAAAAGTGTGTATCAAGGGGGTAAGGACTGTAAAATAATAATAATAAAAACTACTGATGTGGGCTGGGAATATGGCCTAGTGGCAAGAGTGCTTGCCTCGTGTACATGAAGCCCAGGGTTCAATTCCCAGCACCACATATATAGAAAACGGCCAGAAGTGGCTCTGTGGCTCAAGTGACAGTGCTCAGGCCCTGAGTCCAAGGCCCAGGACTGGCAAAAAAAGAAAAAACAAAAAACAAAACTACTGATGTGATATGTAGGAATGCTTTTCTCTATCACTTTAGTCTGTTCATGCTATTGTAACAAGATACTTCTGATTGGGTGGTGTATAAACAGAAATTTTGCCCAATACCAGTGGTTCCCGCCTGTAATCCTAGCTACTCAGGAAAGTCTGCAAGACTTTCTTACCTCCAAGACAGCCAGAAGTAAACTGTAGCTCAAGTGGTATGGTCCTATCCTTGAGCAAAAACCTCAGCAATAGTTGTACCCAGGCGCTGATTTCAAGGTCTAGGATCAGTACCCCTCACCCCCACCTTCCATGCCTGGTGAAGGCATGTCCTGGTTCACAGATAGCTTCCTAGAGCCACATAATTTTGTATTTCACCAGTGCCACTCATGAGGACCGTCTTTATGACTGACTCAATACCCAAAGGCTCCCAATGCCATGACATTGGTGGCAGATCAATGTGTGAAAGAAGGGGCCTCAACCGTTCAAACCACACCAACTCATTTTGCATTTTTAAAAATCTACAACTGTAATATCAAAGTTTTCCTTTAGAAGAGAAGGCAAATATATTCTGGGAGGAAATTTTCACAGTATATGTAACAAATGATAGTAGCCAGGATAAAATAAAACATTACAAGAGCCAGGAGCAGGTGGCACGCCTGTAATCCTAGCTACTCAGGAGGCTGGGATCTAAGAATCATGGTTCAAAGCCAGCCTGGGCAGGAAAGTCCGTGAGACTCTTATCTCCATTTGACCACCAGAGAACCAGAAGTAGTGCTGTGGCTTGAGTGATAGAGTGCTAGCTTTGAGCTGAAGACGTCAGGGACAGCACCCAGGCCCTGAGTTCAAACCCTACAATTGACAGAAAAAGTACATAAATAAATACATAGCAACAAACCAATGAGTTAAGAGCATATTATCCCAAAGAAAATGTGGTAAGGAATATGAACCATCAATTAACAATACATCACTCTAGTATCCAGATACATTTGAAACGTTTCCACTTCACGATTCATGAGGAGAATATATGAATTTATTTTGATGTGGTAAAATATCCCATGAACCATATCATTTAAAGTTTCAAAATACAGAATAACAGTAATTCCCATTCTGTAATTGTAGAGTGAAAAGTGGGTCAACCATCCTGTAAAGAAACTTAATACTTAATAGAGTTGAGATGCTCCATAATGTGGACCCAAGAAATTTCACCTAAGAGTAATTTTAAGAAAGTAACATAATTTCTTCTTTCTGGTGTATTTCTCTAAATGAGGTGATAGATACTGTGATATTCTGGATATAAACAGGCAAGGTTTTAAGACAATTATCTTTTAGATGTTCAACTTCTGTGATCATCTTTTCTTTTATTATTAGAATCATTGAAGACAAATTGGCTAGTTTTCTTTTCTTATTTATTCTCAACTTCACAGTAATACTTTTGAAAAAGAAAGAACATCCCCTCCCTCCTTTGAACCTTAATATGATGGATTGCCCTAGGTTTAAAAAACAAAATATTCTCTGGGTACCAAAAATACCTTTCAAGAATGCATAGCTCTTGAAAGGGTCCCAAGACTTTGTGTGCTAAGCTTAGTTAAGAAATGCTGCAGGAGGCAGAGCTTTGCTATCCTGTATACCAAAAACAAAATAAAGTCCCATGTCTTTATCTATCTTTGTATCTACCTACTTTCTTTCTTTCTTTCTTTCTTTCTTTCTTTCTTTCTTTCTTTTTCTTTCTTTCTTTCTTTTCTCAGAAATAGCATTCAAAAGTGAGATGGTTGTCATGGAGATGAGCATGAAAATGCATTTATTTGAATTCAAAAATGAAGTCATATATTTTTGACAGAAAATAAGTCTGATGGCTCTTTGTTTTGACAATGAAGACTAGCGTTGACATTTAAGTTAAATGATAGACATTTTTCACAAATCAGATTAGCCAAATCTACTCCAAGGGTTGTGACCAAAATATATTTGAAGCATGAATACAGTATATGATATGCCGAGACATGTGTTCATAATTTTAAGTTTGAATTTTAGAAACTAGATGTTAAGTTAAAATGTCCAGGGTGAGACATAGTTTTCAAATAAAGTAAATGCTTCTCAAAAGAATACTAGATTGGGAAATTTTTGTATATTCATACAATGTAATAATATATGTCATCAGTTAAAATGGATGAATAGATTTGCATGTATATTCAAGAGCCTCAAAAGTGTTGGGTTGAAGACACAAATCAAACTGTGGGATATATTTTTAAAAATGCATTAGTATTTATTGAGCAGGCATTATGTAGTAATTATGCTTTATGTAAATGCTTGGGAAATTCTAATCAACATCACAAAACCCTCTGCTCCTAGGAGGCTTACATTCTTTTGGAGAAGAAGGACAAACATTCAAACAACAAACCAACAAAATAAATGATTCTGGGGGTGCTGGTCATATGGTAGGGAGGGGAAAAGGATAACTGGATATTGCCATCACAGTGAAACAAGGCAGCATTGGAGTTACAAAGGGGAAAAATGAAGAAAGATCTAGAACACATGGGCTTGTGAGCCATTGAGTTACTGGCAAAGGGACTTAAATGAAAATGAAAATGCCAGAAGGCCATTACAGGAACTGCATGCCTCAAAGAATGAGCAGGGACATGATCAAGGAATTTACAGGCATAGCAGCTTATAGATGATGAATGAACTAAGAATCAGGAAAGGGTCAGGACATTATCTAATTCCAGTTAGTTGGGTTCACTAATGCAAACATCTTGAAAATCTATAGAAGGAGGGGGTAAAAGAGTGCAATAGTATGATTAAAATATCCTTAGGATATAATGTTGCACAAAATGCTTCTTATGCTCAAAATTCACTTCTGTTCACTGGTTTTCACTAATCTAGAGAGAAAAACCCAGACGAGAGTGTGAAGATGTGTCAACTCTATCAACATTGAAGTTTGCAGTCTCACCAGCTCCCCTAGGCATGCGTGTGGCCAGGAGAGACAAGAGAAGACAGAATTTTGTTTGTATAAAGGTAATGTATAGAGGGGTTACAGTTACACAAGTCAGATAAGGAGTACATTTCTTTTTTTGACAGTGTCACTCCTTCGAAGACAGATTTTTAAAGACTAATAAATAGTCTAGCCTTTCACAAACTGTATCAGAAACCCAAAAATATTCCCAGGTCAATTTTACAAAATCAGATCACCTTGAAAATAGACTCTGACAATACTACAAGAACAGAAAGTGCAGGCCAATTTTCTAATAAACATACTTGGAAAATCTTAAGCAAATTGAATCCAGTGAGATATAAAAAAGGATCATATAGCACAGTCAAAGTTATGAATGGAGAGTTAATATTTTAAAAAATCTCTAAATATAATTTGCTGTATTAAAAGACAAGAAAGATCAAAACTATGAATGTCTACTAATATATGTAAAAGAAATATTTGGTAAAGTTTATATCTATTTTTGGTCAAAAGCAGTAGCTTTATAACTTTACAGAATGGCCTTTTCTTAATTTAATAAATCATATGTCTTTAAAAAGCTACAAGAAACATGCTTAAGTTTTTTTTTAAACTCTTACATTGAGAATAATCATAAAACAAAATTAATTGAGACATAAGCATATAGGTTCGGTACTTTTCTGGAAACATAAATGCTTATACATGTTTAAGAAAAAATCATATTCTTAAGGAGACTGAAAAAAATTACAGAAAACTGAGTTTTCTATTTTAATGTGACGTTAATTCATTAAAACTTTTTATAAAATTAAGCAAATTTTCATGGCAGACTTCCAAATTCAAAACTCACTGGGAAGAAAGTAATGGATAACAAAAGCCAAGGCATACCCAAGTCCTTATTATTATTAATGAGTAAAGCTCAGAATATTGAGTTCAGACCAACCTGCTCCAAGCTAACTTCCTGGCTGTGAATTTCTAGCCATTGTTTGTTTGGTTGCTTTTTGTTTGTTTGTTTGTTTGTTGCTAGCCCTGACACAATACTATGCACTTGGGGTCTTAGAGCACAGAAGTGCCTCTTTTTTTCTAGTCCTGGGGACTGGAGACCCAACACCAAATTGTCAGTAGAGTTCCTCTCTTCTGATGCCTTGTCTTCTTGGCTTGCTCTTGGCTGCCTTTCATGTCCTGATGGACTTCCCTGCATCAGTGACAATCCTCGTTGTCTCTCTGTGCTCAATGTTTCCCTTCTTGTGAGGACATCAGTCAGATTGGATGAGTGAGCATTAGGAAGGCTTCATATTCAATTTATTTGCTTAATTAAGTCTTCAAAAATTATCTTTAGGTATTTGTACAAAGGTTTGCACAAAGTTGTACAGTTTAGGAATATCATCCATCTTGATCAATGTCATCCCTTCATCTTTCTCCTACATTTCTCCCATCATATACATGTGCTTAATCATTCCTTTAGAGATCCCATTTCCAAAGTCAGTCACATTCTGATCTACTAAGAATTTCAGTTTCTGTATCTGAAGTTTTGGAATGGGAGCCCAGTAACACCCCATCAAAGGTGTATAATAACCAGTAGGGGGAATAGAAAGAACTGTGGTAGCATGCTTTATATTCTATTAAGTTGGGTACGTGGGTAACTGACACTGTGGGACTTCTCTCTGATTGTATAAAGAAAAAAAATACAGACAAGTATTCTCCAACTCCTCTTAAAAATGAGTTTACCACTAGACTGATTCTATGAAGACTAAAACCATCAAAGGCCAGCAGTGACTATTGGACTAAGGGACTACTGGAAGAGCTTCTTCAGAGAAAATATCTTCAATAGTTCTCAAAATTTTTGTGTTACTTATGTTACTTAATTCAAGAAAATTGTGATTTTTCTATCCCTATGATTAATCTGTAGGATAGTGATTGACCAGCTCTTTGACACATAAGAGAAATTAAGAGTAGCATCTACTTCTAGAAACTGTATTGCAGGGAACATAGAGATCTGACCAAATCATCTTAGATGAGACCATAACATTTCCCCAGAAGCTCTTATACCCTCTTCTTTACCATCTCCCTGTCCTTTCCCTTTATTTCTGTTCCTTTGCCCTCTCTGTCTGTCAATTTCCCTTGTCTTCTCTTTGTGTTCCTTGACAGGAACACAGGGTTGGCCTTCCTGTGTGTGTATTTCTTTCTTCCCTGTTTCCCTTCCTTTCTCATCTTTTTTACTTACCTTGCTCACTTTTGGGGGCATCTCTTTTACTTCATTTTTCCCCATAATCTGCAGCTGTTCTCACTGAAATCAGTCAACATGTAGAAATCTAGTGGATTTGAAAAAAAAAACAACAATACTTCATTTGTTCAATGAAATTGATTACTTTTTAAGACATATCTAAATATCATTCCGAAGTTCCCTGGAAATGTAAAAGACCAAACATATGTAGATCAGCGAAAAGGGTCACTAAGCCATTCCTATGCAGGCAGTGGGATCTGAGGTAAATTCTATAAATTTTAAAGACTTCTAGCTGTGATCTCATCTTTAAACTACAGTGTATTTCTCCTTTCTCCATTTTCCTGTATGTAGCCTTTTGAAGTCCTGAAAAATATTTTCCCACACAGCCCTAAACACCATAGGTAAGAAATGTGGGCTGTTACTATCATGCGCTTCTTTTACTTACAGTTCAGTGCCAAATAGTGTTTGCTATTCCCATGCTGCAATGTGTATTATTTTTCCCCCTAAAAGGGTAAAACACCGGTAAATGAAGATAAATTGTTGGCTTTGTTCCAAAACAAGCTTGTTGTTCTAGGACCCCAAACTGCCTGGAACATCATTAAGAAGCAGCAGGCCACCCAAGGTTGTGCATCAATTAGCAATTAGGTCACACATTGGGTGGTTGGGGCACTCAGCCTTTGGCCTTGCTCCTCGCTGCACACCCAAGTGGGGCACGGGTATCCAAACAATGCCCACCCTGATATATCTTGTTTCTTAATTGGGATAACTTAGTGATGATAATGTGTACAGGCAGACTCTTTCACTCCAATTAGGCCTCATTAGTGGCTCTGCCAGTGGTGACCATGCAAAGTGGTATTTGTTCTTGGGAAGGCTTTGTGAGGTGCTGAGAATTGCATGCAGGAATAAATTCACATCCTCGCCCACAGCCATCGCCTCCCTCAGTTAGCCCAGCACTGCAAGAGTCTAGCATTCCTTCAAATTACTTGTGAGTACACCATGATTGCTGCTACCTGGCATGGTGAAGTCGACATCCTTACAAATACCACGTGTAGAGGACTGACTTGTCACCAATCCTCCTTGGCCTTCGACCCCAATTTCACTTGAAGTAAGGAAAATGTGCTTAAAAACAAGTCTAATGGGAAACTGGTTACTGGACTAGTCAGATGGTAGATAGAGGCACACAAACACTCTAATGATTTTTCTATAGCCTTGAGGGTCCTGGTATACTGAGTTTAAAAGGAGACACAATAGGAAGAAGCATTAAGATTCCCACAGTTCCATCCAATGACCAAGAATTCCCAATGTTACCCATATTCTTTGAAGAAAATGCTCCCTTAGTTAGGCCAGGATGACTGGACAGTATTTTCTCCCTTTGGGTTGTGGAAGACTGTGATTAGGACTTCCTGATGTGATTCCATTGGTTTAGTCAAAAGTCATTAAAGTCTGGGTTCCCCTGGCTCCCTGCTATAATCTTAGTTACTCAGGAGGCAGAGATCTGAGGATCAAGGCTTGAAGCCTTGGTACAGGAAAGTTTGTGACACTTTCCAGTTAACCACTAAAGAGCCAGAAGTAGGGGTGTGGCTCACACCTTGAACAAAAAAGCTGAGGGATAGCACCAAGGCCCTGAGTTCAAGCTCCAGTACCCCCTCCACACACACATATCATGCATATCATTATTATTCTTGCCTTAATGTTTTCAATTTTTTAAAGTTTAGGATGGAAGAGAGTGAAATAAACACTTTTTGGATATTGGAGACAAATCGAGTGATTGATAATAGCAGACATTTGAAAATTATAGAACAGTGTGCCATTTGATTATAACTAATTGGTTTTAGAAATAGTCTCTCTCTTTTTTCAAACTTTCCATATTCCAGCAGCTGTCCAACTACCTGCACTGTGGTATGCCTCAAGATATTTGCCATCCAAAAGATCATCAGGAGAGAATAGTTGGGTGGGCCTTCCTCCTGCCATTTCTAGCATAAGATTTCTTACCAGTTCCTTGCATCCTTCTCCACGCCCCTTGGACTTGTATGAGTGGTTTGCTGTAGAGATGGCAGGATGTCAATGCCCCCCAAATTGAACCTGTGATTTGTTTTTCTTTGATTTATGTGCTTGTAGTCGATAAACTTTATAAAGGAAAGTATCAGACTGAACAATCAATCAAAGATAAACAGATTCCTGTCCTTTAAAAGCATTTCAGCCAGTAGGTGAGTGTCTCATTCATCTTTTGCAGGCACGCTTTCGGCCTTTCCACTGAGACACAACTGACTTCTCACCACAGGCAGCTTTTCTACAAAAGGGCTGCCACAGCCAAACTGAGATTTATCAATTTTGTGGCACCAGTGGTGCTGACATGGGATCATTTTTAGCATCTAAATGGTTAAGCATGCTCTTTGCATGCTATGATCTGGAATTTCCATCTACCTATAAAAGGGAGAGAAGGGCCATTTTTAGATTTTCTAAGTCCTATACAAATTCATACTGTGCACTTTTTTTTGTATTTGGAACAGCTGAATCCCTTCCCTGCAAAAAGAGAATTCCCTCTTCGTTGTATTAGTGGCTTCCGAATCTTCCTTCGAACAAGGCAAATGTCATCCTGCATGTTTTGCCTTCTGCCGTGCAGATGGTGTGCATATGCAGATTGGTGATTTTCTAATCAATACAGGGGCACTTGGGAATATCTGTAAGTATTGTAATAATGCATTAGTCAGAAGTGATGTTGTAACACACTGAGATCATACACATAAATCTAAGACACCGTGTCTAGACACCCCAGGGAAGATGGGATGGCATGGGTTAGAGCAGGCATTAAGGGAGGGCAATATTTCAAATATGATGGGGAAATAATGCAATTTACAGACTTTAATAAAACCACTTGGGAATTAATTTCAGTAGGGGTACATTCTCTCCTCCAAACATCCATGTTCTTATGTTTGCTTCATGGACACTTGTAATGAGATACTTTCTACCTGTTATCTCAGGCATAAACAGAGAATGGGATCTGTGAATTGAGCTAGATTTTTAATGTGCTGAATATGAAAATAATCCCTTTTTAGGGAGTGCTTTAGCTGTACAAAAGTACATTATGCAAACAACACACAGACAGAATAAACCTCAGAGATTCAGCGTTAGAAGAGCTTATAAATTAATCTCCTAAGCACACCTTGAGCATGCTTAGAGAATGCACTCAATCATAAAACTTGACCAACTGAACCTGCAAAGTTTTAATAGGGACCAGTTCGATGATGAAAAATGAAAATGATGTTAAATAGATGCCCATTTTAACACTACCCCAAAGCTGCAGGCTGCTCTCACCCTTAGCTACCTTCGAATGCTCTTCCCTGCAAACCTTTCATTTTAATGAACCTGACTTTGTTTAAATTCTGCAGGCTGATAACTGTCCCAAAGTCAGATAGTCATTCTGCTGCAAATGGTTTGATAAAAGTGGTAAATTAAATGTAGTCAGAACCAATGTTTTCTTAGCAGAAAACAGAACGTATGGATACCTCCGCTACCCAGTTTTCCCCCTGAAGACTAAGAAGTAACTCAGCAGGCTGCTTAGTCTCCCTTCCAGCCATCATTCGGGCCATCACTATCTAAGTGAAGTCTCCTCAAGTCAGGCTAGTTTCCAACACTCGGGAGGCTTTTCAATAAAATGCAAGAGAAGCCAGGGCTAGATGGAATCAACCCAATTATCTCAGTAGTCATAGAAATGCACGTGATAAATGAACTCCAGCTTTTTCCTTTCTGATGACAATGTGGGCTCTGAATAGTGGTGTGATATTTTCCCCTTCCTGGTAAGTGTGAGGGTGAATGTTGGTTTCTGTAGGAGAGAGTGGAATGCCACCACCGGCTTGGCAGAATATCTCAAGGCAGTACCTGTATAATTCGGTTCCATGAGTCTCAGGATTTTTTTTCTCATAATGTTGTCCAGAGAAAAAAATATATGACAGTATTTCATTTGTACAAGCATTTCTTTGCAACTTCAGTCATTCATCTGCTGATTACTTTGATATTTTGATTTTTAATTGTTTTTTATTGTTTTATTACATGCATGTTTACCTTGTGAGGATTTGACTTAACACTCTTGAGTCAAACACTCTTTGAGTCAACACTCTTTCCCTTGAACGATGCCATGCCACTCTTTCTGTGCTTAAAAAAAAACCCAATAAACCTTACTTTTTGCTCAGGCCAGCCTTGACTTTTATCTTCCTATTTCTTATTTATACTTTCTGTGTAGCTGGGATGGCAGTGATTTGTCGAGGCCTCCGGCTTTTAACAGGTTGAGATGGGGTCTTTTGAACTTTCTGTTTTGCTCTGGCTGACCACAATCACTGATCATCCCTACTGCATGACCCCCCAAATTACTGCTATCACAGGTATGAGCCACCACACTCCTGTTTTCTACAGAAGATCAATTTAATCTCAGATGTTACTGATTGAACCAATTTCAGACTAAGGGATATATGCACTGATTCCTCTAAAGACAGGGTCTGCCAGGTCAAAAATCTATCTCCTCTTTTTCCCTTCCTTCTCATCTCCTTCCCTTCCTTTAAACAATTGTGAAGATAAGAATATTTATTTAGGACACTGTTGAAATTAATTCAAATGATTCATTAAATAATATTTCTCTATACTGACTTTATGTTTCACTATGGATAAAGGAGTATTTTCTCCTTTACTTTTTTCTAATGCTATTGAGAAGAATGATTGTGTGCTATTCTATACAGATACTGCCATGCAACAATGAAATGCCATTTTATCTGCTTTAAGCAGACAGCCGAGGAACCAAAACAGAGCCAAGATAAACTGCTGTAGTTTAGTAAGTCTTGCCATCTTTGTATTACTTGACTGTTTTGTATGGAGTTGACTATTCACAGCAATAGAGTGATTCCAACTGAACTAGTTTCTAATGGTTTCCTAAACTGTTAAGGATTGTGATTCCAGTTCTGACTGCAGAAAACTTTATTGTCTGGAGGCATCTGCCATAGTTAAGAAAGGGAAAGAAGCAAGATTTGGATCAGAGTCAGCTGCCGGAATCAGATAACCTCAAGATATTCCTCCTGGATCTGGGATCTGTAATTACATACACATCAAAATGCAAATTATCAACCATTTTAAATTCTGAAAAAAAAACCTGCAAAGTATCAAAACTTCATATATTTAGAGTAAAACAAATTCTTAGTAATGAGATCTGGTAAGCTGCATTAAGATGGCCTGTGATACATCCTTAATTTCCTTAATGCATTTTTGATATCGTTAAGTTTGATTCCATTATTTAAAAACAACCTATCAACCTTCAGTGCTTAGTAACAATAAAAACCCCCACAAGATTCATTTTTCTTTGGTAATGCTAATGGTGTTTTCATAAAATAATTCCATATGAAATAAATTTAAATAATTAAAAGAGTTGTAGAATTGAAGTGAAAGTTTGATTTTGGATGAATTTTCATATGAGCCATAATCACTTCCCCTAACTCCCCAAAATCCACAGTATTTGTCAGGAATTGTGAGTCACTGTGTGACTTTCACTTGACGCCAGCACATTCAATATGAAAGACCCATTGTGTGGTTGGCATTAAATTAGACAATCCCATGCATCATGCCATATCTCAAGTTGAGAATAACTTTGTTTGTGGAACTTAATTATTGTCTCTCTGTAAAAGACAAAAAAAACCCAAAGGCCTTTTTCTTTTCTTAATTGACAATATACTCTGTAAATAATGTTGTTCACTATATACACCGAGAAACATTTAAATTCTTCATTATCTCACTTCATTAGCCAAATGTCCTGCTTAAGTAAACTCTGAATACAAAGCACATTATAATGATAAAAATAATATTAAGAAACAGCATTGAGCTGAAAAGAAAAATCCAGCAAAGTGGGACTCAGTGTAGATGATATATAGGTATGAATGTATAAATATATGTGTGTATGTACGTATGTATGCATGCATTTATACATGCATGTATGCATGTATGGTGTTCCACACACCTTCAGAATTTAGTACTATTATGATTGACCTGAGTCCAATTTTCACAGGTACTAAATAAACAATGAGTCTCTGAGGCAGACAAAAGAGTAGAGGAAGTTAGCAACTCACTTTTCAAGGAGGAGTTTGGATGTAGGTGAGACCTTGAATGAAGTGAGGATGGCTTTGTTTGAGAACAAAGAATATTCTGTATACACCAACCAGCCTGCACCTCTATATTCACATTTGCCTTCCTCCATGCGGGAAAAAAGTCCTCTGAAATATAGTGAAATAAAGACAAACAATGCTTTTACAAGAAAAACAAAAACAGTTATGGAAGAGGAACTGCTAACATGTGTGAAGGAGAAAAATCAGTCCCAAAGAAGTGTGCGGGAGGTCCTAAACAGGTAAATGGAGACACCTTTGATTGTCAGTCTCTGCCTGAAAAATACCTTCTGCTCACATTTTCTCTGTGACTACTCATTCTCCAGTAGCATGGGCCATGCCCTAAAGTAACAGGACCTCCTTTATGAAATTATCCCAATGAAAACAACCCCTCCTTGTTAACTGGAACAGAGCTATAGGAACTGCAGTTCCCCTGAAAGTTTGGACAATGAGATTGCCCTTGTTGGAGGCTGTCTGCTCCAGCTTCAAATCCAAGTTGTTTCTCCTTTCCTGCCACTACCATCCCTTCCAATTTGTTCATGTGCTATTAACCTTAAGGATTTATACCTGCCATTCATTTCCAGATATCTTTGTATCTTCAGCAGTTGGTAATTGAAACTATTTTTTTTTTTTTTTGCCAGTCCTGGGTTTGGACTCAGGGCCTGAGCACTTTCTCTGGCTTCTTTTTGCACAAGGCTAGCACTCTGCCACTTGAACCACAGTGCCACTTCTGGCCATTTTCTATATATGTGGTGCTGGGGAATCAAACCCAGGGCTTCATGTATATGAGGCGAGCACTCTTGCCACTAGGCCATATTCCCAGCCCAAAACTTTCTTTATCTTTAGCCACAATGTGTGTTTTGATTCAATTTAATTAATGCCATTTATAATATATATTTTTTGCCTGGTGCTGATGGTTTCACACCTTAATTCTAGCTATTTGGGAGGCTGAGATCTGAGGATCAAGGTTCTAAATCAGCCTGGGCAGGAAGTCCATGGGATTATTATCTCCAATTAACCTCTGAAAAACTGACAGTGGAGGTGTGTTTCAAGTGGTAAAGAACCAGCCTTGGGGAGGAAAAGGGTAAGGGTCAGCACCCAGTTCCTGAATTCAAGCACAGTACAGGCACAAAGAAACAAACAAACAAAAAACCCAAATTATGATTAGTTCCTTAGGTAATATACCATATTTTCTTCATGAATGTATTATTTGAAATAAAATACACTCTCCTATGTACTCACTAACAGTGGATTTATATAAAGAGAGAGTTGACAGAAAGAAAAAGAGAAAAGAAGAAAGGAGGGAGAGACAATGGAAAGAAAAGAAGGAAGGGAGGAAGGGAGGGAGGGAGGGAGGGAGGGGAAGGGAAGGGCCAGGCAGGAGGGCAGGCAAGCAGGAAGACCAGGCCTTGGGCACAGAAATGATGATCCCAACCATCTTTTAAGTAGATGGAATAAATAATTTTAACTAAAATGATATTTATTATGCCACAATGCTAAATCATCACCCAAAGTAAAACCAAGCTGAGGCAGATATGATAGGCCACCAAAGTCCTATAGTCTCAGATCTATTTTTTTTAATTTTATTAATTAAATTTTGTTGACAAGGTGTTGTGCAAAAGGGGGTACAGTTACATAATAAGGCAGTGAGTAGATTTCTTGTGATATCTTACAACCTCATTTTTCTTTCCCTTCCTTAGATCAGGTAGGCATATATACAATATCCAGTGTACCAAAATCATATACAGTAACCATGTAGGGTACGCCAAAGGAAATCCACCTAGAACATTAACGTAATGACAACAATAGAATCCTCCTGTGTCCTTCTCTTGGAGTTTTTTGGCTTATCCTCATCTTATATGATCATGTGTACATAGCTGTTGAGCTACTGTGATCCACTGATGGGTCTATTCTAGACCTTTTTATGTTTAGTAGTTGTTTGGTTTTAGATACATAATGTAAGGTCACTGACCCAAACCTGTGGAAATACCATTTGAAAAGAAGTGTGTTGTTTTGCAGACCTGGTATCTACTGACCGCCCCCCCCCCGCCCCCACTGCCAACAGTCATATATCAAGGAGCTGATGCCCTTGTTCTCTGTGTTCTAGGCTTGTCTTGCTCAATATTATTTGTTCAAGTTCTGACCATTTCCCTGAGAATACCAATATTTTATCATTTCTAATCACTATGTAGTATTCCATTGTGTATAGGTATCACATTTTTTGGATCCATTTATCTGTAGTAGGGCATCTGGGTTATTTCCATGTTTTGGCTATTGTGAATTGTGCAGCGATAAACATGGATGTGCAGATGTCTTTATGATATCCTGAGACCTGTTGTTCAGGATAGATGCCTAGGAGTGGTATGGCTGGGTCATAGGGTAGGACTATGTTGAGCTTTTTGAGGAACCTCCATACTGTTCTCCAAAGTGGTTGTACTAATTTGCACTCCCACCAACAGTGGAGAAGAATTCCTCTTTCCCAGTATCCCCTCCAGCATTTGTTGTTGCCTGAGTTCAGAGTATAGGCCATTCTAACTAGAGTGAGGTGGTATCTCAGGGTTGTTTTTATTTGCATTTCCTTTACTGCCAGGGATGTTGAACATTTCCTCATATGTTTCTTTGCCATTTTTATCTCTTCTCCTGTGAAGTATATCTTTAGCTCCTTTGCCCATTTAATAATTGGTTTACTGGGTTTGGAGGGGGTTCGTTTTTTGAGTTCTTTGTAGATGACAGATATTATTAGGCCTTTGTCTGTTGCTGTGTTGATAAAGATCCTTTCCCATACGGTTGGCTGTCGTTCTAGTTTGGTGGCTATGTCTTTAACTGTGCAGAAACTTTTTATTTTGTAGTAGTCCCATTTGTCGACTCTCTCCCCTATCTGTTGTGCCCCTGGGACTATGTTCAGGAAGTTCTTACCTGTGCCTGTAAGTTCTAGCATGTCTCCTACTCTGTCCTTCAGTAGTTCCAAGGATTCAGGTCTGATGTTAAGGTCCTTGATCCATTTTGAGTTGCTCTTGGTGCATGGTGATAGGCTAGGGTCTACTTTGAGTTTTCTACATGTGGCTGCCCAGTTTTCCCAGCACCAGTAGTTGAAGAGGCTATGTTTTTCCCATTGAATGTTTCTAGCTCCTTTGTCAAATATCAGCTGATTGTAAGAATGCAGCTTTATTTCTGGGTTTTCTATTCTATTCCACTGGTCTTCAGGTCTGTTTTTATACCAATACGAGGCTGTTTTTGTTATGATCGCTCTATAATAGAGCTTGAAGTCTGGTATTGTGATTCCTCTGTGCTGCTGAGAACAGGGGGAAGATGAAACACAATCCCAATTCATTTGTCACTCAGTGACAAACACAATCAAATTCTCATTCCTATACCTGGCAAAATAAGGAAATGCTATGAAGCTGGGCATTGGGGCACCGGGGCTAACATTTCAGATCCAGTAACTCCAGACTCTGAAACAGAAGGATTGATTGAGCACTTTGCCTGAACACCAGCCAAGGCAACACAGCCAGACCCTGCCTTCCAGTATAATTTCTACTCATTAAAAATAAAGTCTAAAATACAAGTCAAATTAAATCCCCTACCGACCTTAAAGGTAAGTCATAGCTAACAAACAAAAAACCTATTTCAATTCAGAACAGTAAATGTTCTTTATCCAAGTGGATTTGTAAAGATCTAGGAATCTGAAGACCACCACAAAAGTAAGGAAACTAGAGAAAAGCTCAAAAAAAAGTTCATGGTGTTCTTGACCAAACTAAATAAAATCCCATTGTAATTTTCAGCATTAAAAAAAAAAGATCGGGGCTGGGGATATGGCCTAGTGGCAAGAGTGCCTGCTTGATATACATGAGGCCCTGGGTTCGATTCCCCAGCACCACATATACAGAAAATGGCCAGAAGTGGCGCTGTGACTCAAGTGGCAGAGTGCTAGCCTTGAGCAAAAAGAAGCCAGGGACAGTGCTCAGGCCTTGAGTCCAAGCCCCAGGACTGGCCAAAAAAAAAAAAAAGATCATGTCATCTGCGAATAGGGATAGTTTTATTTCTTCTTTGTCAATGCTGATCCCTTTGATGTCCTCCGATTACCTTATTGCTATGGCTAGGGAATCCAGAACTATGTTGAATAGAAGCAGGGAGAGTGGGCATCCTTGTCTTATTCCTGAGATTAGGGGAAATGGTTTTAGTTTCTCCCCATTTAATATGATATTAGCGGTTGGTCTATTGTATATGGCTTTTATTGTTTTAAAGAATGTTTCCTCTATTCCTGTTCTCTCTAGGGCTTTTAACATGTATGGGTATTGTATTTTGTCAAAGGCTTTTTGGGCATCGGCTGAGATGATGATGTGGTTCTTGGTCTTAGCTCTGTTGATGTGGTTCATTATGTTTATTGATTTGTGGATGTTGAACCATCCTTGCATTTGTGGGATTAAGCCTAATTGATAGCGATGTATAATTTTCTTGATCATTTTTCTGGATCCTGTTAGCTGATATTTAGTTGAGGAGCTTTGCGTCTGTGTTCATTAGTGATATTGGTCTGTAATTCTCTTTTTCTGTTGGGTCTTTGCCTGGTTTGGGGATGAGTATAATATTAGCTTCATAGAATGAGTTTGGGATTTCTCCCTGTTTCTATTTCACAGAGGAGTTTGAGGAGTATTAGTATTATCTCCTCACTGAAATTTTTATAGAATTCACTGGTGAATCCATCTGGGCCTGGGCTTTTCTTTGTTGGGAGGCTCTTGATACCTCCTGTAAGTTATTGGTTTATTTAGTTGATTTATTTCTTCTTGATTCAGTTTGGGCAGTTGATACTCCTCTAAGAATTGACCCATTTCTGTAAAATTTTCATTCTTTAGTGAGTAAAGGTTCTGGAAGTAGCTTCTTATAATTGTTTGAATATCCTGTATATTTGTTGTAATTTTTCCGGTGGGTCCGTGATCTTATGGATATGAGTCTCTTCTTTTTTTTGTAAGTCTTGCAAAGGGTCTATCGATTTTATTTATTTTCTCAAAGAACCAGCTTTTAGTTTTATTTATTTGTTGAATGATCTTTCTATTCTCAATCAGATTTATCTCTTCTTTAATCTTTGTGATCTCTCTCCTCCTAGTCATTTTAGATTCAATCTTTTCTTGTTTCTCCCATCATTTTAAGTGCATCATGAGGTTATTTACCTGTTCTGATTCCAGTCTTTTAATGTGTGTGCTGAGGGCAATGATCTTACCACTCAGCACTGCCTTTTCTGTGTCCTACAGGTTTCTTTGTGATGTATTTTCATTGTCATTGTGCTTATGAACTCGTTAATTTCATCCTTAATTTGCTCTGTGAATCAATTGTTAGATAACAGTGAGGGGTTTAGCCTCCAAGTATTTGTGCAGTTTCTGTGGTATCCTTTGTTATTAAGGGCTACCTTGATTCCACTGTGATCAGATAGAATACATGGGATAATGTCAATACTCTTGTATTTGCTGAGGTTCTTTGTGTGGACTATGACATGATCTATTTTGGAGTATGTTCCATGGGTTGCTGAGAAGAATGTGTATTGGGTCTCTGTAGGGTGAAACACTCTGTACAGATCTGTCAGATCCATGTGGGATATGGTGTTACTTAGGTCTTCGACTCACTTGCTAATCCACTGTGTGTTGGATCTGTCTCTTGGGGAGCGTGGAATATTAAAATCTCCCACTATGATTGTATTTGGGTCTATCTTGTTTTGTAGTTCTGAAAGAATTTGCTTGACATATTTAGGGCCTCTTTTGTTCGGTGAGTATAAATTTATTAGGGTGATATCTTGTTTCTGGATTTTTGCTTGTATTAAAATGTAGTGTCCTTCTTTATCTTTTTGAACTGATTTTAATGAGAAGTCTAGTTTGTCTGAAATCAGGATGGCTACCCCTGCCATTTTGGTAGGTGCATTTGCTTGGAAGATCTTGCTCCATCCTTTCATTCAGAGCCTGTTTTTGTCCCTTGCTGTCAGATCTTTTTGTTTCACTACCCTGCTCTTAAGGGGTTAGATTGAAGTCTAATAAGTCAAAGAGAGAAAGATAGAAAAGGATAGGAAGAAAGAAAAGAAGTGGCTATGGGTAAATAATCTTGGATATATAGTGGTCTGGCATCATTTCTGGAGTAGTGGAAAGTCCTTTCACAGTCTAACATGCCCTCTTGGTCACCTTGAGCATGTGCCACAATTGTTCTCTTCTTGACAGTGAGCAGAAAGCATATGGTGGCATAATCTGTTACTGCACAGTGGTTGTTATCATTGTAAAATGGGTTGTTGTAACAAGCATACATGAAAAGGAACAAGGTATTAAGATTATCACAAATAAGGGGATTATGAAGGTTAATACATGTGCACCGTTATTTCTTTACAAGCTATCACTAAAATTCATCTTTGAACTAGAAATCAAAGAGGATAATCATCCCAGGAATTTGAGATGGCAAATGTCAAGTTTCTATATTTACCTATTTGCATGAATGTGTGCTTGTGCATTAGACTGTATACTTTATGGCACTTTGCATTTCAACTAAAATAGAAACTCAGAGGCAGCAACACTGCCATTATTATTTTGCTGATGCCAGGCTTCTGACTCAGGAACTCATGGTTACTTGGTTTTGTTGCTTGCCTGGTGCTCTACCACTTGAGCCAAGCCTTCAGTTCAACTTTTGACTGAATCATTTGCAGATGGAGTTTCAGGCACTTTTCTGCCCCAACTAGCCTTGAACTGTGATCCTCTACATCTTAGCCTACTGAGTATCTAGGGTTACAGGCATGAACTACCAGTGTGTTGCTAACTATCATCATTCCTTACCTATGTGGATAGGGCTGATACATATATTACGCATAACTTACAATTGAGTATATGAATGGACCTACAGTTCAGAACACAGGAAAGCATTTTCATTTGAAGTGTCAAGATGTATACTTACCCCATGTACTCTTACCCCATCCCCACTGTACAATCATGGTTATGTTACCCATCCTGGCTAGATTCAGTGTCAGTCTGGAAGAGGTGCATGCTTGCCTAAATACTCTCCAAGTTTCTTTCCTGGGCTGAAATTTTCATCTCTGTTTAGACTGTGGATTTGGCTAATAAGGACTGCTGGCCTATGTTTTCATAGATAATTCTGCTTGATACCTAGAGATCTCCTGGCAGAAGATTCATAAATAGAACAAACAACTTCAGTGGGACAATTTAGACATTGTTTTCTTAAAGGCTGACAGTAAGTCAAAATATCCAGTACAGTCACAGATGGTTTTGCAACATTTCTTGGTTTTTTTTTTTCTCTTACATATAGGGTAATAGTTTATCATGGCATGAAAGTTCTACACCCACTGGAAGACTCAGAAATGCTTGGAGACAGTTTAGGTAGCCACAATGGAGCAGGGGATACTGGTGACTTCTCATGAGGCAAAGACTGATAATTCTGTCCATTGTCCTACAATGCAGCACTCCTCTCACTAACAAAGAATAACCCCCAAATACCAGGGGCCTGAGCTTTTGGAATCACTTCTCCTTTTTACCTCTCCTAGGCCTGTTACAATCAGCCCTGTAAAAATCATAGCCTTTTGATAGGTGCTCTGTACACATACCCACTCTCAGAACCTTCCTTCCTTGCCAGGTGGAATGACAAAGTATACAATGTCATAATTTGGGGTCTGGCATGTTTCACAGAAGCCCATGGAATTGACCTTAAAGGCCCATGTATAAAGGCTTAACCCTCTTCTTGTTGCTAATAGGAGGTGGTAAAAAGTCTTCTAGTCATTGTCATCATGCCCTTTGAAGGGGAGAATGGATTTCCTGTCTCCTTCTCTCTCAAGAAGAGTAACTTTTCTCTACAAACGCCCCTGTCATGAGGTATCATGCCAGTCCCAAAGCAATGGGACCAAACAGCCATGCAGTAACTCTGTGAGCCCAAACAACCCTTTTCTGCTTTATCAGTTGGCTATCTCAGGTATTTTTACAGTAATGGAAAGTTGACAACACACATCATATATATATATATATATATATATATATATATATATATATATATATGCATATATATTCTGATTTCTGGAGATACTAAGAAAGAATTGAGAACTTTTTAGAGTATTGGAAAGTTGACAACACACATCATAATATACAATATTATATATATAACATATATAATTATGTGTAAAAAGTTCTTTCTCTATATATACATATATATGTATATATTCCAATTTCTGGAGATACTAAGAAAGAAAGAATTGAGAACTTTACTTGCAAGAAGACCTTAGATTTCTGTTTAAACTTACAACATGATGAATTCTGTCAAATGGAGTCTGGAATCAGCAAAGTGATAGCCTTTGCTTTCCAACTCCTACTTTGTGTGTTTGTTTGTTTTTTTAAGTAGGTTATTTTGGTCCATACAACTAAAGCCTAAAGTAGAACCTAGTACATTTATTTGGAAATCACAATGTAAAGTTATTGGCATGGTTTTTCAAAATTAACTCTTTGAAACAAAGTTTGTAAGAATTGGTTATCAAAGCCAGATGCTGGTGGCTTAGTGTCTATAATTCTAGCTACTTGGGAGGCTGAGATCTGCAAGGATCGTAGTTCAAAGCCAACCTGAGCAGGAAAGTCTGTGAGACTCTTATCTCCTATTAGCAACCAGAAAACTGGAAGTAGAGATGTGGCTCACAGTAGTAAAGCATTAGCTTTGAGCAGAAAAGCCCAGGGACAGCATCCAGGCCCTGAGTTTGAGCCCCACAATGGACAAAATAAATTAATTAATTAATTGAGCTCATAGGGGCTACATGCATTCATATATTTTAGAACAATCACTTTAACTTATTCTGAAAGCTTACATACATTTGGAATGAATGCTTGTTTATGTACTTCTCCCTCTTCTGCTCCTAATTCTCAGCTTTTGCAAATTTGACGTATAATGATACTAACTGGAATCCCAGAGCAGTGAGCTTGGGCTGGTGATAAGGCAGTCTGCCTCACCTGGCTCCATTCTGCTTCTTCCTTCTTCCCTTTCTGTTATTTGTTAGTATTTTGCCCTTTTCGAGCTATGTTTTCCATGTAGACTTGACGATATTGGTGAATCAGTCTGGAGAAAGCAAAGTATTTCAAGAACAGCATGAGAGTTATGTATTCCTGAATTTTAATTTTAAGTATTTTAACAATTGGTATAGAATGGAGATTTATTTATTGAATTTAAAAAACTGATTCCTTTCAGCCTCAAGTGTATTTTTCTCTGTCTGCCCTTGGGTGTGTACATATTTGTGCTTTCTTTATTTTCCCCCTTTTTAATATTTTACCAGGTGAGGCTGGCCAGAGGCTGATGAGACTATCTTACACCTAGAGGTCGCACAAAACAAGGCTGCATTCGTAAGTGAAAAAAACAACTTTGACAGTTACTTTAATAACTGCCTTTGGTAGAAGTTGTCTCTCATTCTTTAAAAACTCTAGGTCAGGCTATTTCCTTGATGTTCAGTTCCCTTCAGTTGCCAAATCCCAGTCCCCATACACACACACACACACACACACACACACACACACACACACACACACACATACACACACACACACCTTTCCCTCAGTGTTGCTTAGTTTTCCAACCTAGAATATCTTTGGTTAGAGTGGAAGTTCTACACCTAAGCTATGTCAGTTTTTTGATGCCAGAAGTTGGCAGACATTTGAATAATTCTAGAATGTGTTGCTAGTCTGCTTCATTTGCTTTTAAAAAGCACTTGAAATACTCTAGAATTTTATTTTCTGTATTTAAATTTTTTTACTGGCATATTGTAGATTTTACATAGTAGAGGCTTTTATCGTAGTATTTTCATTATGTACATAAAGTTCTTGGATCATATCTACTCTATAATTCTGGATTTTTAACCTTTTTTGTTCCATATTCATCTTTCACTGTCAAAAATATTTCTGTTCTTTCTTCAGTAATAAACAAAGGAGAGAAGGTGCTACCTAATTATCTTTGATATAGAAAGTGGTAAAAGAATAATTTATATGAAAGATGATCATTTTATTTTATTTTGGAGAAATAATAAGGAAATCTTAAACTTTCCTCATATGTCTAATTTCAGATTTGGAACCAAACTATCATTTTTTTCCTCATTTCATTTTATAACTAAATCTGAATTTGGGCTTGCAAAAGTGTCATTGTAGATGAAGCCCAGAAAAATGCATCTTATATAGGAAGTAGACAGCCAGCATTCACTTTTCCTTGTCAAGAGAATGCCCATAAGAATTGTGGGTAGGCGTCCAAATGTGGAGGTAAGTAATAAGCAGGTATTGACTCCTGTTGAGATCAATATCAAGATTTGTTGACCCAAAGAGGTTAAAATTGACTGAAGAGTGAGACAATAAATCTTGTTATTGACTAGAAAGCAGAAGTCAATATATGTATTATTATAAACATTTTTCTTTTGATGATATGGGTGGAGTCATTTTTAAGAGTCTAAGTGTAGATAGTCACATGCTTCTATTATGGCAGTGGCCAATATAGATTTCTTGGCTTACTAAAAATGTGGCCACTCACATGATACCAATGATGTACCTAGTTCATCACTAGAAGTGTCACCCATTGCTTTCTAGACACTGTAGGCTCTTTTATCCTAATTTCTTTGAAATTAAATCCAAAATCCTGAATGCATGTGCTTGAAGAGTAAAATTTTGTTTGGAAGAGGTAAAAGCAGAAAAGATGGATTTTTTTTCCTCTACAATATGGTTCACACGAAAACTCATACCACCAGTGTGTCCTATTTATCCTCTCCACGGTGCTAAATTTTTATTCATAGGAGAATTTGTTCTAGGCTACCCAACCTTAAAAAAAACTGACTCAAATAAACTAATATAGTCACTAGATAATCTGAACAGAATATTAAGAATAAGATCCTTTTGAAGTGTATTAAAATGTGTATATAAATGAAGGCTTAAGGAAAAAAGGAACCCTTGGAATATATGCAAAGTGGGCATGCCTAGATTACTCCTGAGATCTTTTTCTATTTACCACCAACCACCTACTCACACAAAGCCAAATAGAGATTTTATTTTTCCATAGTGGAGAAAAATAGAAAATGGAAAACAATTTTCCATTATTTCAAATGGCTGTCATGTGGATAAGAAATCAAACTCTGTACATCCAAGCTGAACAAAGCATGCTAGGTTATGCCAAGTCTCTGTCCTGCAGTTTTGTCTGAACTGGGGTCTACACTGTCATCACGAATACAGGAAGTCCTAAAAGAATATTCTGCCATTCTACTGATGTTTCCCACTACTGGCCCAAAATTCTCCACACAATATGAATCCACTTTCCTATCTCTATACTCCACCTCATGGTAATAATGAGGAAACTCCCCAGAAATTTCTTCTTTTCTAACCACCTCCCCAAAGATGACACTTTATGAGGAAAATTCAGTGCTGTAAATGCAGGGAAATCTGCAAGTTAGGGATGAAACATGAGCGATGCCTTGAATGCTTCACAGTATGGGGTGTCTCCAATTCCTTAATACACCCCATTGCGCCTCACGGCTGGAGGAGGCACTGCACAACCCATTTCCTCCTTTAACTGTGAATTTCTTTGCCTCTATGGGTTTAGATTTTAATGGTTGAATTACATTTACATCTACTTGTGCATTTGCCAGTAGCAGCCACATTCCAGCCTAAAGCCTTTACTAACTTGAAGAACAACTTTCTCATAAACAACCTCATTTACTTTATCTCTATAAATCCACAGAACAACTTTTAACTCTAAAAAAGACAAAGAAAAGAAAAGAAAAAAACAACCACACCTCCAGAGATATCTCTGAGTACTAAATGGCAGGTCTTTCTGGCTGTCTACTGAGTTTATATACTTTACGATGCATCAAGGCTCAAGACAAATTGGTAATTAGGCTGCTATGATTCCAAGGCTCTTGGAAATGTGGCAACATGTGGGTTAGCTAGAGGCAATGTTCAGTTGAATTACGTTTTAGAATATATAGTCTTTAGTGAAGAAGAAAAAAGTTCTATAATGAGAGACACCCACATGGTACCTAAAAGCCATCTGATCATAGTACTATATGTTCGTTATATAGAAATACATCTATAATCAAACAAAACTTCTGAATTTTCACCGCAAACACAAGGAAGTACTACAAGTAAAGGGGTGGCATGGGTCAAAATGCACTCTATACATAAACTGATTTGCTGAATGGTAACTCCTTTGTACAACTATTTAAGGATAATAAAAGTGCAAACTCTATTTCAATAAAAAACAAATGGAAAAATCTAATGTAATTAAAAGAAAAGAATCAAAGGTATAGTTAGATACTATCTCTGGGTTATGATTGTTATACAAAAAAAGTTTCTCACTTTATAACCCTGTCACCTGTCTATCATCTATCTATCCTATCATCTATCTACTATCTCTCTATCATCTCTAGTCTATTTCCATATATAGATGAAAAGCTTCAAATTTAAGAAATTTTAGTTTGGTTCTTTATTAATTTTAATTACTGCCATTGTATATAACCTTTGCCTTCTCATAGTCTCTCTATAAAGGCAAATAAAAGAGATAACACAAGCCCATTGTGTTCTTATAATAATTAATTTGTTTATTTTGCTTTCTGCCATACTCATGAGCACCTCCTGATGGATTTCCACCATTGCACAGATCACAGTTGGAAGACTGGGACCATGGCCACGTGTGTGAAATTGTCTTTCAGAAAGGAGAGGGCCAAATCTCTGACAAGAAGGACTGTTTAGAAGCCCAGTAGTCAGATCCCTTTCCCAGCCTCACAGAGTTGGTCTTCTGCTCCTCTCTTAGGAATATGAAAGACTAAGGTTTTATTCCCTGGAGATGATAAACAGGGTCATCACACAGGGTATGCTGAGAAATGGAGACCATATGTGAGTATCTGCATATGCTCATTGAAATCTCAGACCCAATTTCATAACCAGGACTCCACTTGAGGGAGAGAATAGGGGCAACCAGTTCTGAGAATAAGATTTCCCCAAAATAAAACTAATATTTGTGACATTTCTCCTGTTCTGCTGGATTCCTTGTGGTACGTGCCTGGGTTTACTAATCTGCACCATGAACTTCGAGTATGTCTTTTTAATCCTTTAAAAATATGGATCTTCAATGATCATGTGATAGAAAATGTAGGAAAAGATAGTGTTTGAGACAAATGAAACTGAAAAGTACTTGAAAGAAATAGAGTCAATGAAAGCAGAGAAGAACTGGAGGGAAATATTCATTATGATCAGCCACTGTTAGCACTATTAGGAAACTAATTCCATGAAACAAAACAGAGATCACTCCCCACACAAACCTCACTGCACACACTCCCACAGGGCACCAGGAATCAAACTTGCCCATGCTAGACAAGTGACATGTCACTGAGATATATCCCAACCTAGCCATGTTGCCTCAGCCGCCATAGTGTTGGGATTACAGGTATGTAACACCATGCACAGCCACAGACCTTTGTAAAACGCACATTCATAAAGGGAACTTATAAGAACAAATTGTAAAGTTAATTATAAAGTAAAATTATAAGCATAAATTTAAAATCCAGTAGAAAGAGTGAAAGATAAAGATGAAAAAAAATCTCTGAGAAAAAATTTTAAAGAGAAACAAAATTAAAAAAAAATAAGCGATAAATGTAAAAAACCAGCCCCAAATGCTCAGTGCGCACACAGGAGGTGGTACAGAAAATGCCTGCATAAACAACAGAGACAGAAGAAAGGAAGGCAGAGTGGAAGGAAAAGAATGTGAAAAGAAGGAAGGAAAGAAAAGTTAGAGAAGGAAGGAGGAAGAGATGAAAGGGGGAAGACAGAAAGAAAAGGAAGGGAGGGAGGAAAGAAGGAATAGAGGAAGGAGGGAATCTAATTTTTCTCAGCTACACTATTCACTGGCCAATTTCTATGACAGCACAAGTACTTACTCCTTAGAGTTCTGGCTGGCCTAGAGCTAGCAATGAATTAGCCCTTCATAAGCTGAGAATCCTTCAGCAGAAAAACTGAATTTATCTACTGAGATGCCAGTGTGGATTGAAATTTATGACTATCATGAAATAGCACTGTAGCTTACATAATAGTTGTTTTTTAAAACAATTCTAATGTTTTGTTCATAGATTTATCATTATTCGATTGTTTTCCTTAAAAAATTATATTAAAATATAAATGAAAAGTAATCAGTTGCATATATTAATTTTAATATATAGAGTGCCCTAAAAATGGATAATTTGATCCATTCGCGATATATATGAGTATATGAGTGTGTGTGTATCAATACATATATACACACATATATACATGCATACACACAAACATCCATACACACACATACACACACACACACACACACACACACACACACACCTGGGAATTATCACAGGACTAACACATCTATCACCTCCCAAGTTTCCTTGTGTCATACTATAGTCTCTTAATTATCCCCTCCTTGATTATGGCAAAAGACTGTGTGTGTGTGTGTGTGTGTGTGTGTGTGTGTGTGTGTGTCGGAGAGAGAGCGAGCGAGAGAGAGAGATCTTCTGGTTCCTCTCCTTTTACTTTTAAACTACTAATATTCATTCTCAGGCTCCATTCTGATATTATCTTCTAATTACACCTCAAAAGCTTACCTGTGAACACCATATTCAGATTAAGTTCCACCTTCTTAGCATCTTACACAGAGACAAATCAGAGCACATGAAGAACAAACTCTCTCCACGTGGTCCCCCCATTCAACCTGAATTTCTCAATAATCTGGCATGATATTCAGTGCTCATCTATGTGCCCAGGACTGCTATGACTCAGCCATCATGAACGAGTGAGATTAAATCTGAACATAAAGCCCAACAATGAAGCCAGGAGAATCTGAGCTGCTGATCTTGTTGACTTAACCCATCTTGGAATGTCTTATGTACAAGCTATTTGTTATCTAGGAAATAATAACAAATAAAGTTAATTGTCCCAGTAATCATCATCTGATAGCAAAGAGTGTGCCTATAATCCTCTAAATTTTAATGGAAATATTAAATTCTCTTTCTAATTTTACCATTCTTTTGGGGACCTAGTCACCTGACTCTTCTCATTCTAGTCTCTGCCAATCTGCTGTATTCAGTGCTTGCTTTTCTTACCTCCCTTTAGGGCTGGGCTCCTCCAACTCCTTTGCTAGACTCTGACCACAGGATTGTAGCTGATCAGTGTTACCACAATCTATCCTGCAGAGGAGGAACCCTAGGACACCATAGAAAGACAAGCTGCATACTTTTCCTTCCTGGAGAGCCTCCAACCAGCAGTTTAGAGCCACTTCTCATTTACCATTATTCCTAGCTAGGTTTTTGTTTGCTTATTGTTATTGTTGCCAGAAGTACAGATTGAACACAGGGCTTGCTGTGTTCTTGCTTTCACCTGGCTTTTCCCACACAACACTGGCATTTGATCACTGAAACCACAGTTCCACTTAATTGGAAATAACAGTCTCTTGTCTTATGGCTTTGAATAATCATACTCAATGCTCAGTTGTCCCGAGTAGCAAGGATTACAGGCAGGAGCCACCACTGCCCTTCTTAGCTGTTATCTCTTGATGTCTATCAACTGTCAAACATGGCCTGTGAATACTTTTTCAAGCAATGTATGTGCATGTAGTACATGCACTATAAATGAGACACTTAATGACACATACACTATTTTGTTACCATGAATAAAACTTGGATTACTTTAGGAGGAAACTTGTTCAGATTCCTTTGGCCAAAATTAAATCATCTTAGCATTTTTTCATTGTGCAATAAGTACAACCAGGAGGACCTGTGGTACTATTAGATGTAATCGTAGGCTATGAGTATATATTGTGTACCAGAGGCTAGGGTGTCAGTTTTTACTTATTTAATTATCAGAGCTGGGAATTGAACTAGAGACTTCATGCATAGATCTTGGCATACATCCTGAGGCTGCAGTTGGGGTACATCGTCAACTCTGGGATATGAGTTTTATGTAAGCTATTTCACCAAATATCCACTGCCTTAAATGGAGCCTGTTAACTAGATGGTGTGAATGGCTGTGGTCCATCTCCAGAAAAAGACCTGAGTGGATTGGCTTTTGTTTTAACAGACAGGAAAAATTATTATGTCATTCAGGATTTTGTCAAGGTGAAAAATCTATAGACCTAGATGAAAAGATATCTGAACCACTTCAGATTAAAAAGCTGCTCAAATGAAGGAATAATTTAAGCGATGTGAGATCAAGTGGACCAAGATTAAATTTGATTATGAGCCTAAACTTCTCAAATTTGGGGTCTGTAATAGAGTGCCTATGAACACGGGCCTATACTCTGAGAAGCAGCCTATATGTCTTGAAATTCACTCATCTTTCTTTGCTTAATTTTGCTTTCTGTTTTACTTTGTTTTGTTTCTGGGATAAGGACTCATCATATAGCCCCAGTTTCCCCGGAGTTCATGATTTTCCTGCCTTAGCCTCTTGTGTGCTGGGATTATTGATATGTACCACTAGGTCTAGCTAATATTCTTGACTATCTAAAAAAATCCCTCAATTGTAATTGGGATACTCGAATTGATTCCTTTGTAGATTTTTAAGATTAAAAACATTTTCTTAGAATTTCTAAAAATTTTAGTGTGTATAGATTCTATCAAGAGGTTTTGCCATGGTATCTCAAATATTTGTACTTGATTTTTTTTCTCAGAATAACCCTCTATATATTCATTCCTCTATCCTGATTCAAGCCTAAACAAATAATTAACTTGAGCTTGTGGATTTAAGTGAAGCTTTTATTTAGTTTATATAATAATCATAGTAGATTTATGGAGTATTAAAACATTTAAGAGAACTTAAGCTGCACAGTATTTGTAGGTATAATTTATTAGAGGCAAGAGTGATATTTTAAATATTTTGAAAAGATTTGCTTTTAAATCATGCATTTGAAGTATCTAAAAAAGAAATCAAATATACTTAAATTATAAATTTAGTAGAAAATGTTTAAAGTCATTTAATTAACTTAGTTTGTAAATGGAACTAAACATTAATCAAAGGCCTCATAAAATTGATTGCTAAATTTGCCAGACTTATAAATGCAAGATTATGAGAGAGCTAAGCTTTCAAATTTTAAGACTAATAATTCAAAAATATTTTAGCTACATTAAACCTTTGCATAATCTCACATGCACACAAAATTGGTCTTGAAAGACACAGATACTGACAAACTACACTAACAGGAAAGCAGAAAATCAGGAAGCACTAAATCACTGTGAGAGTAAACACTTCCTACATTTATAAAATACAACAAATGTCTTCAAATACTGTCAACTTCAGGCAAGTTTCATGTTATTAGCACCAAGAAGCAAACAGCACAATTATGATAGATTCAGGCATCAGATCCAGGTACCTTGGTGTTCCAAAGATGTGAGACTCTGAGTGCCAAACTTTCTAAGGGTTACTGTTCTTATTTTTAAAAGCCAGGGATATTAATAATATATTTCTGAGATTTATTTATTTCTGAGATTTGAATCAAATAATGCTCATGAAGTGCTCAGCAGATTAACTGGTACCAAAGTAAGATCTTAATAAATGTTAATTAGAGTAATTAGGAAGTGGACTCTTTTACTCAAGCAATTCTCGGTATACTTTTCACATAAATGTTCTTAGAAGCAAGCATGAACATTACGAACATAGCGCCATTTTTTTCCTGGACACTTGGCAGCTGCTGGTGGACAAGGAGAGGGTAGAATAGGTTTGAGTTCTGTTGACAAGAAATTTCAAAAATCGGGCATGATAAAGTCTCCAAAGATTCTCATATTTGTCTTCTAATGAAACTCCAAATGATATATAGTTTATGTATCAGGGCATTCTCCCAAAAATAAAAATAAAAATAGTGGGCAGTACTGGGGTTTGAATTCCGGGTCTTGAATTTGCAAAGCTTGCCCCCAACCCTATAAAATTTATGGGCATTATTTAGCTTAAATAAAGTTCAAGCTTATGATTATAAAATGGACTAAAACAAGGAATCGTTATAATTTCAAATAGTACATTAAAAATAACAACAACATTGAAAAATCTTACTTTCTTGAATTTTTCTTCCCTATGGCTTAGCCTCTTTTGTCACTGTATTTGATTTTGGTTCCCTGGGTATTGTATATATGTTTATATGAACTTGGGAAGGGAAACATCAAATTGGTGAGACAAAGGATAAAAGGTGAACAAATTCAGCAGTGACACTTATAAGACAATATGTTGGAAATTAATGGTACAAGGGGGGAATGTAGAGGAATTGAGGAGGTGGGAAGGTGGGAGAAAAATGAGAGAGGAGGGAGCCAGTTTGACAAGAAATGTACTCACTACCTTACATATATAGCTGTAATACCTTTGTATATCACCTTGACAATAAAATTAAATTAAAAAGAATCATTATATCAGAAGGTAAAATTAAATATTGTAGAATATTTAATATTTTGTTTGTATTTATAGAAAAATGAAAACAACTTATATTTATGAGAACTGATTTTTAAATGGATAGCCATAAACCTACAGAAGAGTAAATTATTCAGTTATTAGAATTAATTATGATCATTTTTATATTATCAGGAAAATCATCTAATATACTGAGGGATAAATTTCACCAAGTTTCAAATATATATATGTGTATATACACACACATATATACACATATATATACAAATGAATTTTTCGGTAAAAGAAAGAAGATGATAAGTTTCTGTTTTACTTAAGTGTACCATATTCACCCAAATTATTATATGTGGTTATATGTAATATTAGCAGAAATTTTAATATGCACACCAATGAGTCGTGAAGAAATTCCTTATGTAATGTGTATATGTGTATGTATATATACATATATTCACAAACACACACATACATACACACAGAGACAGAGATAGATAGAGGAGAGAGAGAGAGAGAGAGCAGTAGGGATTGAACCCTATGGCTGAGCCAAATTCCAAGCTACATAGCATACATTGTTGGTTAAAGCAACTATTGCAACCAGAATAAAAGTAATATAACAGTTTCTATTGAAATGCTAAATAATAAATGTCTTTTGATTTTAAAATAATAAATTAATACTCATAAATACAGAGATAGGTAGGTAGAGAGAGAGAAATACTTCTCAGCTTATATTGATGTTACACCCTAGAGTTGTATTATAAATTGAAAATCCATTTAATGCATCTTCTCCACTACTTCACAACATAGTACACTGTGGAAAATTATTTAACTTTGTGATCACATAACTGACTAGATCATATCCCTACACATTTTGTGAGTACTGTACAATATCATTAGCCAGGAAAATAATGAAAATCTAAAGTGGTTTCTATTGAATACATCTTGCTTTTGCACCACCATTAAAACTCACAAGAAATGCTCGAATTCTATGGCCATAAAAGAAATGCAAATCAAAACAATACTGACATTCCACCTCACACCAGTTAGAATGGCCATTATAAAATAATGGAATAACAACACACCGGTGGGACTATAGCCAAAGGGGGAAGGCTACTACACCATTGGTGGGAGTGCAAACTTGTTTAGCCACTCTGGAGAGCAGCATGGAGGTTCCTCAAAAGATCTTCCCTATGATCCAGCAATCCCACTTCTGGGCAGTTGTCCAAATGACCACAAACAAGACCACACTAAAGTTATCAGCACAACCATGTTCGCTGCAGCATTATTTATCATAACTAAGATATGGTACCAATCCAGATGCCTCTCAGTAGATGAATGGATGGATATATACATATATGTAAAGAATGATATCACACCATTCATAAGAAAATAGAAAGACAGGAAAAAATCATACTAAGTGAAATAAGCCAGACCCAAAGAAACATAGATTCCATAGTTTCCCTCAATTGTAATAATTATTTGTCTTAGTCCTAGCAAAGGATCACAATAGCTCAAAAGCTATGTACATATGATCATATGATGCTAACCAAAATGAACTCCAAGATATGGAAACAAGAGATTTTTCTTTATTGCTGTGGTTCTTAATGTACTATGTGAAGTTACTTATTTTTTCTTTAGTCTCTTTTTTCCTACGTTTTATGCCATTATCACTGAATTTGATTTTGGTACCCTGGGTATTGTATATATGTTTATCTGAATTAGGGAAGGGGAACAACAAAATGGTAAGACAAAGGACAATGGGCAAACCAATGCAACAGGGATATTCACACAATAATATGTTGGAAAGGAACTGTACAACTTGGGGGAAGGTGCCTGGGAGGAAATAAAAGTGGGAGGAAAATGAGGGAAGGGGTAACAAGTTTGACAAGAAATGTACTCACTGCCTTTAATATGTAACTGTAACCCCTCTCTACATCATCTGGATAACAAAAAAAGTAAAAATAAAAAAATAAATAAAACTACCAATCAACCTTTGGGGGAAAAAAAACCTCACAAGCCATTGAAGTAGATGTTTTAGCCCTATTTTGAAGGAGGAATCATTGATGTATGTGCTATCATTAACCAAAAGTGAGACAAGTTGCTATGTTGTCAGGATGTTTACCCATTCCTTTTTGTTGTTGTTATTGGTCATGGCACTTGAACTCAGGGCCTGGGTGCTGTCCATAATATCTTTTTCTCATGGCTGGTGCTCTACCACTTGAGCCATAGCACCACTTCTGGTTTTCTTATGTTTTTTTCAGATAAGAATTTCATGGACTTTTCTACCCAGGCTGGCTTTGAATGGTGGTCCTCAGATCTCAGCCTCTTGAGTGGCTAAGATTACAGAGTGAGCCACCGGTGCCCAGCATCAAGCATTTCTCTGTAGAGACTAACATGTCAAAGCATAAAGCCCTCTTTCCAGCAGCCTACCAAGAGTTGAGAACTCAGCTAGCAGCCAGGAGACTGTGCCATCTTTGGAGCAGATCCTTGGGCACCAGTCCAGCCTTCAGACAACTGCAGCCCCAGCCACTGCCTGGTGGTAAATAACCTCATAAAAGACTCCACTAAGCTTCTCCCAGGCTCTTGATGCTTAGGAAGTGTAAGATAATATCTGTTGTCTTAAACCATTACAAAAATTGTGTACACACAAGTATACACTGCTAATGAAAACAATGATTTCAATAGATACATTCACCTTTCTATTTATATATGTAAATTTAACTATAATGGCATGCAGGATGTAAGTACAGAATCATGTATAAGTTATGACTAAAAATTTTGTTTAAAAAATCCAAAATTATAAATTGTTTATATAATTTGGTTTAAATGCAAGAACATGCCTGATGACTCCAATCAAGCAGCTGGTGCTTTGTGTCTCCCTTGTGTGTCAAATGGAAGATGTTAAACTTTTTACAATGAACAAACCTCTGATCCTGGCACTAGGCAAATTGACACCTTACTATTCTATGCACCTTAGAAAAAAGGATGTGTTACTTTCATAACTTTTATGTACTTTTTATAACTTAAAGAAAATATAGAAGAGTAAAGAAAAATTGTGGGGAGGGGGAAGAGGCACTAATTTGGCATTTGTTGATTTTTTTATTTTTTCTTTCTTTAAGCCCCCAAATGAAATTTGATAATTCCATTTAAACCATGTTTAAACACATTTTAAATGCATAAAGTCATCTAGAGAAAAAGATGGGGAATCATATGCACAACTGCTCACAGCCATGATATTGTGGGGGTAAAGGGCCTATATACTGTATTAATGGAGGCCCAAGGCCTTGGTGGAACTCTTTGGCAGGGTTGCTGAACTTGATTGGCTAGCCAGGCTCTTTAATGTGCTCACATAACAAGCCACATGGTCAAGTTCTGTGGGTCACTGTTTCTATTTCATTTCTGTCCTGTCAAAATTAGATTCCTCAGGTCTACTCAATGCATCAAGGAGAACGTGAATAGGTAGGATTGTTTCTAGGACAGTGGGAGAGAATGGGCCACCCAGATCATCTTTTCAGAGACAAGGTGTCTGCTCTTAGCTGAAGCCATCAAACTGAGGGAAAAGGCAGAAACAAAAGGAAACCAACAGCTCTTGACCCCATTATAAAATTTTTCTCTAAGTGTGATGTCTCTAATAGATAAATACATACTCTTTTCTTATTTTATGGTACTTTTGTTTATTTTTATTACCTTCAGTTGTGCCAAGGGTTTTCATCTACCATGTCAGTTTATGATTAGAGCACATCTTTAGTAAAATTTTGTAATCTATTATTTTCTGAAGAGATAGAAGAAAATAAGCATCTCATTTTTCCCATTTAAATGGTTTACTCCTGGAATTGATTCAAACTCAGATTCACCCTAGATTTCCATTGATGATGTCATACAAGATTTAGATGACAGATCACTTCTATCTTCGTGATCTGTTTGATTCTCACAACCACCTTTTAAGGTCAGTATCTTCCCTCTTTAACAGAAACATGGAGCTCAAGTGCAAGAAAAGGGAATGATTAATTCATGGTCATTCAGTGGTGCAGCAGGACTCCAAGTGAGAGCCTGTGTCTGAAGTCTGTACCCTTTCTTCTTCCCACATCCAGTTCTCTGCTTCATTTAAATGCTTTCTTAAGAATATGTTAGTTCCAACTTCACCTCGAGAAACATTACCCCCAAAGCCTCAAGTGGAAAAGCAAACACATCAGAATTAGTGATTCAAATAAATGTTGAGCGATGGTACCAATTATCGGCAAACTGCCCACACCTTTGAGATGTGAGCGATTATTCACTCTATACCCATGACCTACGAGAGAGGCTCTGGGGAGGTTGGTGACTCATTTCATGACAAGTCTGGGCAAATAGAAAGACCCAGGAGGCACCTGCATATAATAATCAGGTGGTATTGACTTCTTACTGAGGTCAGGAGCAAGATTTATTAACCTAAGAGATAAATATTGACTGAAAATTTGGACAGTTCCTCTTTTTCTTCTCAGAGACCTGGTAAATTACTCCGTCTGCCACTCAGACACTTGGAAACTTAGAATTTGCCTCCAATTTTATGTCCATTTTTAGTTATAGACCTCCTGGGGGGTGGAATCTTTGTACTATATTTTAGAAGGATATTTCAAATCCTGTTAATTATTGCTTCATTTTCCCCCCAAGAAAATCTATTCTAATGCTCACTGGCCAGAAGCCTTTTAGTAACCAGTAATAGGTTTTCACATCCTTGGGCTTTTTTTTTCCCCCTATGGTCTTCAGTGTCTGGCTGTGACTGCTGATTTTGATTCATCTCATGCAATAGCTTCTATTCTTTCCCCCTCCACTTGTCTCTCGTCCTTAAGAAGTGGTTTACCTCCTGTGGAAACCCCTTCCGGGCCTGCAAATTGTGCAAGTAGAACCTTGGGAAAATTGTAATCCAAAGCTCCTTGTTGTGACATGCTTACCACTAAGTCATAGTAAACCCTTTCCCTTCAGATAAGTCATTTTCAGGTGTCTCAATCTAGCCAGCCCTGGGATGCTCAGGCATCTAGCTCCCTGCTCCACTAACCCTATGGCTAGAAGTGGTTTGAATTTGTCTCCAGATGTTGGGCTAGATATCTTTCTCCTTCTGGATGCCCTGAACCAAGCACCTCAGATAACCTGCTTTCCTCAAAAATCAGCCTCATCATTGCATAGTATTTCTATTCTTGGAGCTCATCTCATTTCTATCAAGTTGGAGATATATCCCCACATCACACTAACAGTTCCACAATGGTAAGCCTGTGAGGTTTCAAAAAATATATACTCTCTTCATTTCATTTAAATACTCCTTTTTCATCAGAAAAATCAACAACTTCCATAGCTTTTTCTTGGTAAGAATAAGTATGTGGCTCTTATCTCTTTGATTCCAGCAAATTACTAAAAGAACTCATTCTGGTTACTTTGGAATATCTTAGAAATATTTCTAGCATTAACATGGTGTATTGCAGCTTTTGAAGTTTTATTACTGTGTTCTCAGTTCTCTTTTACTGTGTATTCAAATACAAATTTTCTTTCTTTTCTGGAGATGATCATGCCTGTGTAGAAATGTGCTTCTCTCTGTAATCATTTTGCTCCCCCAGATTCACTTTTTTGAAGGCTGTTATGAATTTATGATTGCAGGCATTACTACTGTATTTCCAATTCTTTCTGGGAGGTGTCCTCATACTTGGACATGAGTGGAGCAACTATAAGTCCTTGAGATCAGCATAGCACCTAGGGAACAGGTGGGAAATCTTGGTAGAAAATGTTTATCTGTGATTTGCACTAGACCTACTTCCTAGTATAGCACATGTTCTTAACAAGTAATATTTGGGCATGTGACAGATACCCATTTTGCCTAACTAGTTTATGGGTTTCTGTTAATCTGTGAAGCATTCCTTCATGCTTCAATACTTTCCATTGTGCCATTGGTCAGCAAGGTTGGGAATTGAAGCTAATGTATGTGTTATGGTAGTGGTCATTGGATATTATGTTCTTCTTCTGTCAAGAAAACTGTGAGTGGAGGAAATTGTTCCGAAGGGAAAGAGACTGGTTTTCAGGGCTGAGTGCATGTAAGAAATCTTGCCTTCGTAAAGAACTGGAGACATAATCAACAGTCAGCCCTGAAAATTCAAGATTCAGAGAGGCTGAAGAATCACTCAGTGCCACAAGGTGGCGAAATCACATTGATGTCCTTCTTACTGCTCTACCGCTCCATAAAGTCCCTTTAATGTCAACTATCTGAGGACAAAGGTATCATTTCCACATTTAAATAAAAAACATTTATCACCAAGATTTACAGAGGATTTCAGTGTAGCCAGATACTGGGGCATGCTGCATAAAAAGTCAAACTGATATGCTGAAAAATATATATTTTTAAACCCCAAAGGGTTTTTTTTGTTTGTTTTTTGTTACCTAAAAGAAACTGTCTACTCTTGTACTGGATATGGGATGTTCATTTTCTTTTTGAATATAGTTGGCTGCATATCCTATAGTACTCCTCAAAATGTAGTTTAGAGATGTAGAACATAAAGCTGTTACTGTTTACTTTTTGTCAGGAGATATTTGTAAAATATACTTTACCTGGGTTGCAAAGAGGTCAGAAATAAAGATGCATGGGATACTGACAACATTTTAACACCCCCAAACAGGAATAGGTCCAAGTACTGAAGCTCATCCAGACCTTGGCTTTATGATCTGTTCAGTGTTTTCGAACACAAATACATCCTATTTTAGTGTGGACATTTTCTTAAACACTGTGTGTGTGATTGCATCAAATCTAACAACCACAACTCTCCAAAGCTTTGTTGCAGAGACAAACTCAATGAACGTGTCTAAAAATAGTTGCTCCTAGTCCAAAGTACACTGTGAGAAGTAGGTCAAGATAGCCCTTGGGTGTATATGCCTCCCTTTCTGAGGAGCATGGCTGGGAAAGTAAAACACCTGCGAGATGTCAGCCCATTCACTCCATTACTCTGGTTATTGGTTAGCATAAAATACCCAGCACAATGGTATGTCTCTATTATGTCTCAAAAATGAAGCTAGACATTCCACATAAGGTTAACTCTCAAGAATAATCCTCAGCCTCACCATAGTTATTGTAAAATTCTCATCTGAAATTCATGGCCTCAAGCGCTCACTTGAGATCTTCAGATTTCAGCTGCCTAAGTAGCTAGGATTACTGGAATGAGTTACCAGCACCTGGCTTAAAGAATCTTTTATTGAAAGAGTATTTTTCTTTTTCTTTTTTTGACTGTAGAGGTAGGAGCAGTGCACCTAGGTTGTGTTAGAATGGGTGCATAATATGTAATGGAAATATTTTTCTCCTAAAGAGAATAAAGACTGGTATAGAAAACGTGATAAGGCTGTAACTGATTTTGGTACCCTGGGTATTGTATCTATGTTTATCAGAAATAGGGGAAGGGGAACATCAGAATAGAAAGACAAAGGATAAAAAGCGAACCAATGCAACAGAAATACTTACAAAGCTATATATACTGTAAACCAACTGTACAATTCAGGGGGAGTATTAGGGAGGGTGAAGGTAGGAGAAAAATGAAAAAGGAAGTAATAAGTTGGATAAGAAATGTATGCACTGCCTTACGCATGAAACTGTAACCACTTTGTACATCCCTTTGACAAAAAATACATCAATTTTAAAAAGAAAAAGAAAGAAAAGGTGATAAGGAATGTTTAGGAAATAGAGCATCTATACCAGACTACAAACTGCTCAACAGGAAGACTATTTTACTGACATTCTAAATGCAGTTAGTGACAATATTCCTGCTAACCTTAAAAAATACTTCTTAAAATAAATATTTCTAAAATGGTGATAGTACTTTAAATGGGAAGGGGAGGGACTTAACTCAGACCTTGCAGCATGAACTATATTTAATAACACAGTAATATTGTACTTCAAAGCAACAATACTGACTTATATCTCAATATAATACTGACACCATTATTGTTGCTTTGAAATGGTTAATTTCCTATTCCTTTAAGGGAGATGTGAGCCTTTGTTTCCTCAAGCACCTATCCCAAATTTACACTATAGGCCACAAGCCTTTCTGACATTATCTTTCTGTGAGGCACTATTGAACTAGATGTGTTCTTAGTACAAAAAAAAAGAACATGACAACTGTAAACAAACAATAACTATGAGTTTTTTCTTATGTGTGTGGTTTTTTTTTGACATATGGTTATGGAGCTGTTGTAGCACTAAGCCACTTGAAAATCCATTGATCCAAAGCACAGTATTTTCAGGGCAGCTCTTGTAAATTCTTCCATAACAGAGTCATATTGGGTAGTTTATGACAGTCTCTGTAGCAGTGATAATAACCTGGAAACTTTAACAGAACAAAGGAAGGAACAATCACACAGGGCCCCACCAGACATGAGCACCATTCCTAGGGACAGCTTGGGATTGACATGATTCTATGCTCAGAGGCCACCATGAACAT